>NC_044905.1:23387648-24587648 GCF_001633185.2 Quercus lobata | reverse complement strand
TGCAAAATTGGATACCTACAATGGCACAAAAATTACCATTTTTTCTTTTCTTTTTATAACTAAGAGAGGTGGAATGTGCTCTGATGAGGCCAAAAATGGTCAGTGAGTTGCGCAGTCCTCACGTGCTCTAGACAAAACCTGTGAAATAGAAACAAAGAAGACCATATAGAGAGCACCGGTGTAGTACCGGCCAAATACCCTCCAAAGGTTAAGTTAGAGAACTTTTACAACTTTAGAGTATCAGAGCTAGGGTAAATTATGTGTACCTTGATTTGTGAGAGTTTCAGGGTTTTTATAGTAGTGTAGAGTTGACCTTCGTTTCTTGGAGGAGAAGATCTTTCCTTGTAGGGAAGATCCTCATTAATACACGTACTTTGCAGGGTCCTTTCTTTGTAGGGATTCCTTTGATTAGAGTTGATCGTGAGATACAAGATATTTCCTTACATAAATATTTGTGGGGTCAAGTTAAGCCAAGTTGGACCCATCGACCTCTTTAACACTGTCGACCTCTTCACATCCGTTGGTCACCTACTCCGTTCAAGAATTCTGCCGTCACTTTTCTGTATATGCACATGAAGCTGACAGGCCTGTAGGAACCGTTAGCTTCCTTGTGTGACGAATTTATTTTGCAACACCCTTGTCATGCTCAATGTTAAGTATATATTAAGATTTGAAAAGTATAGAAATAATATATTAAATATATTTTACCATACCACAAGTCAGGTGTGGGGTTAGCCAATACCCAGCCCTCTGTGAGAACTGAGACTCAAGGGGACTGAGAATTTCATTAAGTTAAATTAATCAGTCGTTAGCAAATTTCAAACTAATTTAAAGTATTGCTAATTTTATTGCAAAAACTATTACTAATTTTATTGAGAAAAACTTACAAATTGAAGTAACAATAAGTTTCATTAGTATCACATTAACAATATAAAAAATATTATTTTAACTATTTCTTATTAATGCCTAGATAATACAATCAATTTGTAAAAAAAAGCTTAGATAACAGAATGTATGACGTGCGTCACGTGCCAAATTTTAACGTCTATATAACATTCTCATTCAGCTAATTAGAATGTACTCTCTTTTTTTCCTTTTCTAGAAGATTTAGAATGTAATTGGCAAAGAAGCTTTACTTATTCAAATATCATAATGTGATAAAGAAGTCCTAAAATCTTCGATGATGATAAAAATCTATGACCAAAACCAAGTGGAAGTCGTATTGCTCTTTGAGTTTGTGAAGTACATGAAAATCACACGCTCCAGTCCAATGACCAAACCCAACAAAAAGGGGGAACACATCGTAAGCAATGATGCAGACACAGAAAACCTGGGGTCCCCCAAAGTTCAAGTTGATGTAACATCCTTCTAGAAATTCGGGAAACGAATATGTTTTGCCCATGTTGAAGTACTGAAGATGATGGAATAGATTTGTAAAAGGAACTGTAATTAAGAGTAGTTTTAGTTTTGGTTCAAGCAAATTACCACGAGTTTCAATAAATTGATTCCATTTTTTGTTTTCTTCTTTTCGCTTTTGAAAATTGAAAGCTCCTGTTTACAGCAAGGAAGAAGCTGTAGTTGTTTCAGCCTTTCAGGTTGATCTCATACCAATTTGGGCCCTCACCACTCTCTCTCTCTCTTTTTGTTTATAAAGTGTCACTGCTGGTTCATAATTAGTTAGAATATATGGGAAATGGGAATGAGTTCTTCAGGAGTTGGCAATGTTCTAAATTCGTAATTGTTCATATATATGTGAATGTCAGGATGCTTTAAGCAGAAAAGAAAAGCTCAAAAGAAAAAGTAAAGATGGGAAAAGGAAAAAAATAGCTCTGGACACAAGATTTTAGTAGAATACTTTTTAACTAATAATGCCCCCTTATTTTTCATTCATTTCCACTTATATTTCTGCATTCATCCCCAGCATTTTTTTTGTGTTTATATCTTTCTCACACAGGTTCGAAAATGGGAACTTGTAGAGTGCATCACCTTTTAGTACAATAGTACCACCTTCCTGCATCCCATTTCCCGCGCTAATGTTATTACTTCTTCAGTAACCATTTTATAATTTTTCAGCTTGTTGATGTTTGTACTTCAGAGCATTCCCATCCGGAAATTCTATTTTATTCTATTTTATCATCTCAAAAAACTATTTTATCAATTATACCATACCATTTTACAATACACATAACATCCCAATTTTTATTTTACAATATAACACATTAAAATAATATATCTATACAATAAAATAATATATTTCAAAACATAAATAAAAGCTAGAAATGAGACACGGAGAGAGAGACAGAGATTAAGACATGAGACAGAGAGTGGGAGGAGAAAGAATGAATAAAAAAATATTATTTCTTTTTACAATTGTGCTATAGTACCATCACAAATTTGTGATGGTACTGTAGCACAATTCTAAATTTTTTAAGGATACAAGACAGATACAAGATTGGATGTTGGCTTATTTTTTTTGCTTCAATGCTAAAATTCCTCAACATATACCATTTACCTTGCCCAATGCGAATGCAGTACTCAATTGTGAACATGCTCTCACACTCATGCGCTTCATCTCAATCTTGACTTGTTTTGAATTGTCTTGTAGTCCAAAATATGTTTGTTACTCTATACTATGATAAAGCTCATTTCCTCCTCAACCCGGTTGGATTAAAATAAATTTTGATGTTACTATTAGACCTCATGCCACCATCATTGCAGCTATTGGGAGAAATGAATTTGAAAAAGTCTTATTTGCTCATTTAAATCTCTTTCCTCCTTCTGATCCAACTCTCGGAGAAACACAACCTGATTTTCAAGCCATCAAACTTGCAATCTACCACAAGCACTCATATGTTCTCTTTGAAGGTGATTCTAAAGGAGTTATCGCGGCCTTTCAGAACATTAACTCGACTCCTCCTTGGTTCCTTACATCTTTTCTCTCAGATGTTAAAGTTGCTCTATGTACACTCTTTTATTGGGATTTTTCTTTTGTTTCTAGAGATGTAAATTTCATTTCCCACAACTTGGTCCGTTGGGCTACACTTTGTAATTGGGATGGTTCCATTTTTATCTCTTTTCTTCCCCCTTAGGTTTTTCACCCAGAAGATTGAGATGGGTTGGGTGATTCCTTTGCTCTCTTTTCTATTTATTCATCCTATATATATATATAAAGAGTAGTGAAAAACTCACCCCTTCTCATTACATTCCAAACTAGGTAAAGGAAGGAGTGTAAGGCTAATGTGGAGCAAAGTAATTCCTAGCCAGTGGATCTTTTGGTGTTCATAGACTATCATCTTGGTATGGAAACATCTTGAGCTATTTCGTATCTTTAAAGGTATCTTTTGGTGTAATAGCCTCATATGAAAATTTGTACCTTGATGTATTAAAAGGGACCAAAATGTATGTATATTTAAGAAAGTATCATATTTTGATGGCCACTATAATTTTTTATGTGTTTTGCATGCTCTGATGAATAGTAATAATAACTCTAGGATCAAAATTACTAAGAGATTCGTTGCAACTTGAACTTAGGGCACATTTAGTAAACTATAATAGATCCTATAATAAAATAGTTATTCTTTTGTAATAACTTTTTAGTTGTTTGATTGCGTTATTATTATATTAGAAATAGTTATTCCTTAAATTCAAGATTAATTATTTATTTTTAAAATGGTTGTAATAGACAATCCTTAATATATATAACAATTTCTAAATTTAATATATATATTTTAAAAAGATACGAACTCTCCATATGCATCATCTTTTTACAAACTTTTCATACCTAACTATGAAGTTTATGAATAAGAATAATTATTTCATTATTATAATATCTTTTATTCTTAATAATAAAAATTACTGTATCTAACATAATCACTATTCTGTATATCATACGTGCCCTTGTATTAGAAGTCCTAACTCATGACTGATGTGATATCTTAGTCGTAGAGGGTTGGGTTTTTTGAGCATTGCTCTTGTAATCTTCAAAATAATAGATAGCTTGTTGACAAATGATAGATGGATCTTGCCTTAGAGTTAAAATAAATGATAAGTTCTTATTATCTTTTTATTTTTTTAATCATAAAAAAGGATAGGTAGGGGTGACCAGAATAACTTTCTTACTTGGGCATTACCGTGGTGGTATCCTATTTGCTGAGTCGGGTCTACAAAAAGTTAATAATTTTGTAAGTAATGTATTTATAAATTATAATTTACTATAATATTAGAAAATTAAGCTTGTATGTTTCTCACACACTCATATTTGCATACGTGTGGAGCTTGTCTAGACTGTACATTAATGTAGCGGCGCCCCATATAAAAATTTCTAACCCGCCCCAGGAACCTAAAATGAAAATGGCCCCCATGTCTAGAGCAAGAGGCCGACCAAGCTGTATTGGTTGTGTAATTATGTCGAATCACGGGGCCCTCGCCTTAAAATTTTGGCTTCTTGTACGCAAAGTTAGCCTTTGGAACCCTCCACTAGTCTGTCTCTCTCTTCCTCATCATTTTATTTTGGTACCATCTTTCTCATCATTTGATGCTTCATTTCTCTTCCATAAAGTTTTTTTTTTTTTTTTTTCTTTTTTCTTTTTTGGGCCATAATCTTCCATCAAGATTTTCTATACTTTTCCACATACCAACTTGGCGGCTTTCAAGGTGGTTATCAGGTTGTTGTTGTAATAATTGTTTTATTATTTAGTACCACCAATTATTAACTACCAAGTCCCATATGCATTTCAATGAATATTCTTTCACCTTGTACCTTTTGGGATCAACAACCAAAATACCCTTACAAACACTCTTACATTAATACTTTGTCCTTCTTCTTTTTTGGTTATAACTTCACCTGTTCCCTCTTTATTTGTGGGAGATACATAATTTACATGAATCAACTTATTAAAGTTAGTTATACCTGTACAGAAAGTAAGAACTTAGAACCCAAGAAAAGTAGGAATTTTTTCTACCCAAAAAAAAAAAAAAAAAAGTAGGAATTTTTATTTTGTTTCATGGGGATCCCACTCACATTCACATACCCTGCTCACACCTATGTGAGTGGCGTGCTGTTTATGATACAAAATACCACCTTGAAAAATTAAGAAAGTTTTGGGTACGTTGATTCATAATTTTTAAAATATATTTTCAAAATAGTTAAAAATTGGTTTTAAAAATAAGGTGAAAATACCCTTTCTGGTCCTTGCATTTTGGGGCCACTTCAATTCGGTCGTTATATTTTGGTAATCAATTTGGTTCTTATTATTTTCAAATTGTGGTCATTTTGGTCTCTATATTTTGTTAGTAGTCAAAATGGTCCTTATTATTTTCAATTTGCAATTATTTGGTCCTGTTACTTTTAATTTGCAATCATTCTAGGTCTAAATTTGGGTTTGTTTTGGTTGTTGAGTTGATATGTGTGTCCACTGGAGTTGAAGGTTTTAAATTTGATTTGTGTTTTTGTGTTTGGTTGTCAAGAAAGTGTAAGAAAATGGAAGAAAAGCTGTGATTTGACATTAGAGATCAAATTGGGTACAAGTTGAAAATATCACGAACCAAATTGACTTCTACCAAAATGTAAGGATCAAATTAACAATGACCCTAAAATATAGGAGTCAAAATAGTATTTTGACATTTCCAGTAAAAAAATTAATTTTCAAAACATATTTTTGTATATATTTTCAATGTGAAAGAAGAATGAATTTCATTTATTTATTTATTTTTAATTATTTGAGAAACAAACTAATTGCTAAACACACACACTTTAATTACACTCTTTCACTTAAATTCAGTTAATTTAACTAGTAAAATCTCTTGTTTACATGAAAATATATCAATATAGACCAACAACCAATCCAGTCGCAATCCAATGAAAAAGAATTAAAAAATTAAAAATTAAAAATCGTCGACAAAAAAGCAGCAAAAAACCAAATCCAGCACCGCGGGTACCCTCATGCTGATGCGGCAAAGATTTATGCTTTGGTGTGCTTGGAAACATTATAAATTCTTTTACAATAGCCTTTTGCCCTAACTTGAGGCTTATAAGAAAATGTTCAGGGAAGCAACAAACACTCTCTCTAAATTTCTAATATCATTTTATTTTTCCCTACTTTTACTCAATTAAGAAAGTATAAGTTGCTGGGTGGGTCATGTTAGGTCACTAACTGAATATTAATTTATAGTACTATGACTTTAGGGTGATTGTTTTCCAACTGCTTTAAATATTACAAGCTAGGATGGAGTGCCAACAGAAATATAGCATCCTGATTGACATGGCTTCGGAATTCAGTGTATTTGTTGTAAATCCTCTGTTAGTCAGATGAAATACTGAAATAGGAATTTGTGATTATGCTGGAATAGATTTGAGAATGCTTTTTTTTTTTTTTTTTTTTTTTTAGAATCGATTTGAGAATGCTTTAGCATACATTAAAAGAATTTGATAAATTTAGGAGAAAAAATAATTCAATTTACTATAAACTACATTGAAATGAATTCTTATCTTTAAATCTCTCACTGCAATACGATTTCGTGAGGAATTGAGGATTGCAAGTGAAAAATCCAATGAAAATATTATAATCCAATATTAGCCAATTATTAATTGGTCTGATGCACTTAAGTTTGTATTTTATGTTGCCAAGAGCCTTGTAACTCAATTAATTTGCATTTCTTAGTGTTTCCAAAGGAGATATCTAAAATTCAATTCCTTTTTGCTCCACTGTAACTATCAAATAATACCAAAAAAAAAAAAAAAAAAAGTTATAGCTTATGCATAACAACTTAAAGGAGTTAAAAATTAAAACTTAAAAGAGAAGGTTGCAATTCCTTAGCAAAACGGAAAAGAAAAGGGCTTAAATTTTATGCTATTATTATTATTCCTTTGAAATTCTCTCTCTCTCTCTCTCTCTCTCTCTCTCTCTCTCTCTCTCTCTCTCTCTCGATTTTGGGTGGAATAGTGGATGTTTAGGTGGTGGTTTGGTTGCTTTGGATTGAAGTTTGGTTGGATTGGTGGGTGTTTGGGTGGCAGTTTGGTGACTTTGGATTGATGTTTGAGCGGATCAGTGGGTGTTTAGGTGCGGTTTGGTGGCTTTGGATTGATGTTTGGCCAGATCGGTGGTGGTGGCGATTCGAACTTTGGTTAGGGTTCGAGTGGCAGTGGTGGGCTTGTTGGATTTGAGAGAGAGAGAGAGAGAGAGAGAGAGGTGTAGATTGGCGGCTGGGCAAAGGACTAGTCATTGGACCAGAGGAAATGGTTGTGGTTTGGGTATGTGGTTGTTCCGATTTGGGTCACGGTGGTTGTGATTTGTTTAAATGAGTTTGTGGGGGGTGGTGGATGAGTTTGTTGTTTTGGGTTTGTGGCGAATTCCCGGTGGATTTGTGATTTTGGTGGTGGTTTTTGATTGTGGTGGTTGCTTTGTTTGTTGGCAATAGTTTCAATTTTGGTTGGTGGTGATGGTGGTGGTGGCTTAGTTTCAGAGGAGAGAGAGATGAGTAGTATTTATTTTTTGTAATTTATATTATTTTATTAAGTTGTATGTAAAAATAAGAATTTGGATGTTGGGTTTATTATTAAATGAGTTGGTACAATTGATAAAGTAGTGTTTTAGAGTATAAAATAGGTATATTCTTACAAACTTGAATGTGAATGCTCTTCGCATACAAGTATCTTACATGAGTGGGCGTTGTCTAATGTATGCCAACAAAAAACATTTAAACAAAAGAGCTGAACAAGTATCAAAAAGTACTTATCACTCTTGTTGATTGTTCCTGCAACAACCAATCTATTTGCACACCTATTACCTTCATGTATTCAACTGAGAGTCTAAGACTTGCTAAGGTTTTGCGACTAAGTGCCTGCAATAAGTGATCAAGTAAGTTAAATCAAGGGGAAACAATAAATGCGAATTTGTCAATCATTTAACTGCAAATAATGGTGATGGTGGTGGTGGCTTAGTTTCAAAGGAGAGAGAGATGAGTAGTTTTGTATTTATTTTATTGAGTAATTTATATTATTTTATTAAGTTGTATGTAAAAATAAGAATGTGGATGTTGGGTTTATTATTAAATGAGTTGGTACAATTGATAAAGTAGTGTTTTAGAGTATAAAATAGGTATATTTTTACAAACCTGAATGTGAATGCTCTTCGCATACAAGTATCTTACATGAGTGGGCGTTGTCTAATGTATGCCAACAAAAAACATTTAAACAAAAGAGCCAAACAAGTATCAAAAAGTACTTATCCCTCTTGTTGATTGTTCCTACAACAACCAACCTATTTGCAAACCTATTACCTTCATGTATTCAACTGAGAGTCTGAGACTTGCTAAGGTTTTGAGACTAAGTGCCTGCAAAAAGTGATCAAGTAAGTTAAATAAAGGGGAAACAATAAATGCGAATTTGTCAATCATTTAACTGCAAATAATGAGTCATGTTTCTAATATTACTACTTTGAATTCTAATTACCACAACAATTGAAATCCAAAGATTACGTGATTCGATGTAATGACCTATGTTTACGAAGGAGTTACCTTTTCACAATATCAAATTATAGGTTACAACTTACAAAGAACCTAAAATGGGGTATTCATAAGAGTCTAAACTCTAGACTAATCATACACTAAACTATGGTTACTTAACTTGCACAAGTAGAATACTTTTCTTACACACCCAATAAGATTGGTTTAGACATTGACTTAAATTGAGTAATACAGAGGGTTTGATACATATATGTGTATTATTATCATGTTATAATAATTTTTTGTTATAAAGTTAGTGATTTGAGGAAAAAAAAATAGTAAAGTAGATATGTGATCAGGGTGTGCAAGATTTAAGTCACGGTATGCAAAAATATTTTTAATGATAAATTAAACCAGTAAAAAAAATATTATATATATATAATATTTTTTTAATAAAAAGTTAGGGGGTTCATTTGAACCCCTTGAAATACATCTAGCGCTACCCAGGCATACAATTTAAACTTTCTAAAGCATCATAAAATGAGTATTTTTTTTTTTTTTTTAGGAACAACATCATACTTCATAAAATGAGTGCATTGCCACATTTTAGCATTTTTAATGAAGATATTTAGAGTTCAAATTTCATCATTGTTCACTGTAACTAACGAACTATCAACAAAATAAGCATCATAAAAAGAGTTGACCAACCTCACTAGATTAGCTAATTGCATTTCCGTATGTTCTCGTTTTGAAAAATCAATATGATACAGCTAAAGTCAAAATGATAGTAAAAAAAAGAAAAAAAAAAAGAGTCTAAAGGAATTGGCGTTTGAGAATTGAGATAGTCTTGGATTGAATAATCACATCGATATATCCTTGTAATTCGACATAGATATGAGCTTATCGAACCATAGGTCCTACAATACATCATCGAAACGCAGACATAATCAACCAAACCTGGTCGTTCACCTACCAAATGAAAATAATAAAAAGAAAGGCGGGGTGAAATTACTAGATTTTGAGGGTTAATATGGTTATTTCAAAGTGGCTTGACAAAAGCAAAGTAATTATCACATTCTTTAATCCTAATTAATTAGTAGTACATAGATAAATGTCACCCTCCTCCATTTTAAAGAAGCTCTCTGATATGACTCCAGAACAAGTCATGAATCCGCGGGTTTTGTCCCTTTTGTTAATCTTCTGTTCCCTTGTCGATCAAATTTACTTATCATTACTTACCGATGTTTCTTTTGATTATTACGGTAATTTTTCATTTGTCTCACTTAATACTACTTTTAGCACCGGTCTTTTTCTACATCTATAATTTTGAACTAATTTTTTAAATAATGAAATATAATATGATGGAAGTTTCACTTGTTTTCACGAGTATGAGAAGTTTTTATAAAATGTTGGAACATTCTGTGGATTTATATTTAATAATAGTTACAATAGGGGGTCATTCTATTGTACCCTTTTATTTTTTGGGATACGGTACCCATCTAAACCATTAATTTAATTGTATTTTGATCTTGACCATTTATTTATTTTAAGTAGACATTAGTTACTTGTAAAACAAGTTACCTATATAAACAAAAAATCAATAGTAGAGGTGTGTTTACTTTAGTGAGTGAGGTGTTCATATTGATTTTCACATAGTATCATAAATCATTTACTTGGCACCAAAATCAAGGAAATTAAGACAGTTGATGCAAAAATAGACTACAATTAGAAAAAAAATTTGATTCAATTTTGGATTTTCACAATGTTTTGATTTTAATATATTATATATGCTTGCTTTTGATATAGAACATATTAATTAATTGTAATTGAAATCTACTAAATTACTAATTTTCAAAACATTTAAGTTATTTGAAAATGATGAATTTGATTATTTAATCATAATTTAACATACTCTCTCACATATAGACTTAGACTCCCCTTTAATAAGTGGACCCAACATATATAATTTCTAATATTATTAAATGGGAGGTAGAGTAAAGATATGGATTGAACTCAAGATCTCATGTTTTAATACCATGATAAATTATCAATTGTTCTAAAAGTTTAAATTATTAGAAAATAATGATTTTAATTATTTAACCATAATTCTAACAAAATATTATATTTAAAAAAACTGCTTTTATCTAGTGATCTTTTAATTTTAAAATTTCACAAGTTTTGCTTTCAAAATGTTCATGGGATGTCATTTATCCTATACCAAGATGAGATTCTCAAAAGAAACTAATTTTGTTTTCAGTTTTTTCTGTTGTTGCTTGTTTTTTTCCCTCCAAAATTTGTCTCATACATGTACAAGATTTTGGGCATGTTTAGTGCACTGAATGTAGATTATGTTAAGAATAGAAATCTTTTATTATTAGGAATAAAATATGTAATGGAATCAATATTCCTATTCATAACTCATAAGTTTGGTTGTTACATACGAAAAATTTGTAAAAAAAAAAATGGTACATATAGAAAGTTTGTATTTTTTGGAAATATATTAATTTTAAAAACTGTTACAAATATTAAAGAATAACTATTACAACAATTTTAGAAAAGAATAACTAATAAAGATATAAACTAATTACCCGAATAGTTATTATACATGAATAACCATTTCATTATGGAAAATGTCGAAGTCACAAATTATTTTACAAATTACTGATATGGTGAGTGGTTATTGGTAAGTAAAAAAAATGATGTTAGTAATGGATTCATATGAGAACCAGTAAGAATTTGCCACATCAACAATTTGTGGCTATAGCATAACTTGGAATTTGTTGACAAGTGGCATACCGGTTTTTCAGAGAACTTGCTTAGAAATTTATAATATGCTATGATGTATATATTTTTTAAGCCTAACAATGGAAGAAACATAACTTCTTTTTTTATGCAACGAAAATGAAAGAAAACAAAATGACTTATAATGGATGCATGATTTGCACCTTATCTTTCCAGTTTCTTTTGGGTAGGATTCTCTCATTTTTATGTAGGTCAATGAAAATATCAATATTAGACTTAGTCCAAATCGTTACCAACTTTGATTTATTGTCTATCCCAAATCAAAGTGTCAAACTTGTACAAAGTTCCAAACAAGTAGGCACATGCAAACAGAAATAACTTCTAAAGATGGGAGTTGGTTGGTGATGCCAAAGGCCCAAAAGAATAGGATAGGATTCCAATATAAGACATGTAGATCAACCGAAATAATAGTTCGGATTCGGACTGATATCCCTAGATTTTATGCTACAATATATATTTATAAAGCTGCCTAATTTGAGAAGAGTCGCGCACTGGTTTCACCCAAGTCCTACATTCTCCTCGGTTGGCTTCAAAATCTGATTCTCACTTAGCGTCACAACCGGCACAATATCTGTTTCCCACTCCACTCCAAGTACCCAAAACCACTACCACTCCTTTTTAATACTGGAATATGCTACAACAGTTTTACAATAATTTCACAACAAAATCTAAATGAAAAATTATTATTGATTCTTATTTAAACTCATTACTAACATCAATTTTTGCTACTTACGAACACATTTATAGAGTAATTGATGAAAAGTAATAAATCCATATGGACATAAAATATCCATCACTCATAATCGTAGTTTTTATTTAATTTAAATTCATTATTAACATCACTTTTTGTCACTTACGGACAAACTCATAAGTAGTCGATGAAAAATAATATATTTATATGGACAGAAAATATCAATCACTCGTGATCGCACAATTAAGAAGTGATTAAATTGATAATTGAGCGTGTCTTCTAGAATTAGTCATATTCATTAGCTTACCTTGAAACAACACAGAGCAATCAAAATTCAAAGTCGCTTTGGGTTTGCGGAAAATTCCAAGTAGACACCCGCCGCTTCTCCTCGCAACGCACGTCAACTGATCCTTATACAAGCCCCATTTTCGTCATTTACTAGAATTAGTCATATTCCTTTTTTTTTTTTTGAGAATTAACACGCTTTAAATTCAACTAGTTGGGACTCGTGACTTTGTGACATGCCGTTGGTAAACGGTAACAACTCACGTATTAATACTATTGTTCAACAAGACAACAATTGTTCACTGTAACTTCATCAAAAAAAAAATTGTTCACTGTAACTAAATTAAATTTACTTTTTTACTTTTCCCTTGCAACAATCGAAAGAGCCAAGATGACTATCAAACAAATTATATTTATTTATATTGTAATTTGCATTTTTTTATTGAAAATTTGATCATTAAGAAATCATATAGTTTGTAACTAATACCCAGATCATGCCTTTATATTTGTTATTTTGCTACAGACTTTAGTTAACGTGTAAATACCAATTGTGACAAAGAATATAAAATAAAATAATATTGGACTATTCACATTAGATTATATGTATGAGTAATGTTTGATATAGATTGTAACTAAAATTGGGAAGAGCCAAAGCGTTATGCTCTAGAGATACCATTTATATATATATATATTTTAAATAAATAAAACTTTTAGTAATTCCAATAGCAATCTAAGAATATTGATTAACTTATATGTTACATGAAACAAGAATAAAACAATATAAATATATAATAGTATACATACACGTGGACGGTTGCAATTGGCTGGAACGGTAGCTAGTAATTCTCAAAAGGCAACGTGCATCCCTCCTCTAAAAATGAGTATTATTACTAGTAATCTCCAATTTAATTTGCGTTAATGTTAATTAATAATAAATAGTAATATATATTTTTAATTTATATTTTAGTATAAAAAAATAAATAAAAAATGTCCTCTCATATATATCTTTTCAATCTCAGGCGTTTTCACGCTTTATTCGTATTTTTATTATTCTTTTCTTTTTTGGTTTTTTCTTTTTAAAATTTTTTTCCTCATCTTTGACTCTTCGTACTTTTACAGACTCCTCGATTTTCTCTCTCGCTTCTCTCTTTCTCTTTTTCAGAGATTTCTCTTTCTCTTTTTTTTTCCCTCTCTACTGTGTCTCTTCTGTCCGGTTCGTCCGGTTTTCCTCCGAGCTTTTTCCGGCGGAATTTGAGAAAGCGGTGATAGTGAAAAATTGCTTGAGAGCAGTGGAAGCAAAGAGAGGTGAAGAAGTTGAAGTTTGAAGTAGTGGTTTAGAGTAAGGGGAAGAGGGAATGTCAATGTCAATGGAGGAAGGAAGAGAGTGAAAGGAAAGGAAAGGAAAGGAAAGGAAGGGGTTGGATCTGCGTGAGCAGAGGTGGGGGGAGAGTTGATGGTATTATACGGAAGAAAAGGCAGGGGTTCTCTATGATGACCGGAGCTCCATACTGCGATCGGAGAGGGTGGTGGTGGCATTTTCGTAATTCTCTCACATGGAATGGCCGATCTTGTTAGCTACGGGAATGCACACCGTGACATCGACCAGGTCCTCTCTCTGTTTCTTTTTTTTAAAAAAAAAAAAAAAATTTATTTATTGTTTTCGTTGTTAATTTTTTTTTTTGCTTTGCTTTAAATTCCCATATTTTTCGGGATGAGATAGAAAGATTAGGTAGAGTTTTTCGGAGGCTTAATGAAAATTTTAAGATTCAAAAAATGTAATAATCTTTGAAAAAAAAAAAAAAAAAAAAACCCATTGCCTAGTTGTTATAACCAAACTGCGCATTTTATTTAATTTTATGATTTAGTGCTAATTTTTGTTTGCAAATAATAGTGTTGTGGCATGCAACCGCAGACCAATTTTGTCTTTACAGAATTTCTTACCTTTGCCTATTTAATTCATTTATTTTTGTAATATTGGAATTGTGGACACATATAAGTGGGTTTCTTTTTTAAGGAACTAGCAAATATTAGAGAAAACTGTACACCCAGAAAGGACCTCAATTGGCTTGGCGTTTAGGTAAAGCTAGAATTTGGAAACAGTATGTGCCACCACAAAGTATATGCTATTTGATAAATTACTGATAGTCGCAAAAGCTTAACCGGTTTGGAAATGAGGAGTGAGCCCATAGTCCTCCTTAATAAGTGGAGATCAACATGTAGAATTTTTAAATTTTAAATGGGAGGCAACTCGAAACAAAGTTCGAACTCATAACTACCTACTCTGATATCATGATAAAGTACCAAATGTCCCAAAAGTGGTAATTTATCACCATCAAACTCACCTTAGGAGTGAATTGGTGGAAACTAAATATGGATGTTTCCTAAGCATGGGTTTATTGCATGGTTGGCGTTTCAAAATAAGGGCACATTTGGTACACTGAATCTAATTATTACTGGGAATAAAAGGTGATGTAATGGAATAAATATTCCTATTAATATTTATGGTTGTGAAATAGGATTAAAATGAAAAATATGTATGCTTTGGAATCATAATAATTTTATAATTATTATGCACATGGATATAGTTTGTAGTTTAGGAACTATAATAATTTCTAAAGTTATTATATGTTTTAATTTATAGCTATTCCTAATGAATAATTATTCCATGTACTAAATATCCAACCAAAAGATTGAATAGTCATTCCACATAAACAAGCATTTTACAGGCTCTATTACAGTGTACCAAACATGTCCTAAGTTTTCTACAAAGGTTAGATAATTTAGCCGGAGTTGTACTGGTCAGTAGAAGATGTATGGAATCAAGGGACCATCTTTTTTATCAATGCAGATTTTCATATTGAATATGGGTAAGATTGCTCACACTTTGTTCTATTGCTAAAAGACTTCCAAGCTGGGATACCGAAATAAAATGGGCAGTGAATCATCTCAATTGTAAAAGTTTCTCTGATACTGTGGTTGAGCTGGCATGGATGGCTCATATTTATCATTTGTGGATTGAGATATATTAAAGGTGGCATAAGGCTGAATTCAGAGATGATGAAACAATTTTCAAGCCTATCCTAGCATATTTAAGCAAAAAATTTCTTTTTAGTAAAAATGTTAAGGATCTTGTTGTGAACCAAAGGTTGCTTTGATTATAGTTTGTTTGCTGCTTGCAATAATATTTTTGCTGATTGTTAGCAGCATATGCTGTTTTATGCTCATAGATAATAATTCTCGTTTAGAATTTTCTAATTTAAATAAAAATTTATGTTGTGAAGTTGAGTTGTTACTTGTTACCTGCATTATGTAGAAATGAATAGGCAGGGGATCATTTTATAAAACGTAGCTGTTCAGGGTATATCGTAAAACCAGTACCCTTTTCTATCATTGCCTGCCTTTCTCAATTCTCAGGAAGAGTGAGTTATAAGATTTGTCTCTCAGGAACCTTCATATGAAGATATCTAGCAACTAGTCCATTCCAAATAATGTTCACTGTAAAAGTGGCAGAGTTTGTGTTTGGAATTATACTGTCCCACATTGTGAGAAGACTATTGTTATTTCCCCCCCTTCAAAGGCTTGAATGATAAATCAAAATATTTACCGTGCTCTTATTATCCCTCTTGATGCATTCAATTTAACTTAAACAAGAAGAGAACTTGCCAAGCCGATGCAAATGTTGTTGATCCCTTGCTGCATAGAAGATAAAAAAGAAAACAGAAAGTTTGATGTTCCTCAGGCTCATATTTTCTAATTTGTGCACTTATATTTATGTTTCTATAAAAACTTAAATTATTGGGTAGTACTTTGATTTATGTTCCCTATGAAACTTCATAGAATCTGTGGTTACTAATATTATTTAGAAAGACACTGCATATTCCTCTGTTCCTAAAATTTTCAGTGTACAAAGTTTGCATGCCAAAGGTTTCTTTTGCACTGTTTTGAGTATGCTTTTACCTCATGCAGGCATTGATTGCTTTGAAGAAGGGTGCCCAACTGCTTAAATATGGTCGTAAGGGAAAGCCTAAGTTTTGTCCATTTAGATTGTCAAATGTAAGTTCATTTCTCTAGCCTCCGCTTTAAGATTTTGGTGGTTAGAAAATTGTTCTAACTTAGAAAGTGCTTAGATGTTGACCAAAAAAACAACTAAATTGATGTAACATCAAGTCAATTAATATCATTATTTGTCCAAAATAATTCAAGTAAATTTATATAATTTTGTTAATAAAGACAATGTTGTTGGAGTTTGAAGTGCATCAACTAATTACTTTCTTGGAGATAAACTCTTACTGGTAGATGAATCTCTTAAATTCCTTGTTATGATCTTCACTTTGGAAATATTAACAATAGAGCTGTAACTGTGATATGTATCATAGGATATTTTATGCGGACAAGTATTTAAGCTATGTTTTAGCTAAATAACAAAAAGTTGTTACCTGCACCCTCATTGTCTGTCTCATATTTAACAATAGAGCTGGAACTGTGATATGTATCGCAGGATATTTTATACAGACAAGTATCTAAGTTATGTTTTAGCTATACAATAAAAAGTTGTTGCCTGCTCCCTCATTGTCCTTCTCATAAGCTCTCCCTCTAAATGGATGACAGTGAACAAGTAACACTGTGTACTTCATATCCTTATATAGGGTGTCACTAGAAGACTCAGTCAAAATTGATGAATTTTTAGCTTAAATTTGATCACATCTAAATGCGTGCAAGGGTCAAAATTGATGGCATTATGTCACTATTACTCAGTCAACGCTGTACAATTTTGACTGGCATGATGAGCTTTTTCTGTGAGATTTGGTCAAAAAAATCTTTATATGAAATGGTATGAACTGTGCATCTATTAGTGTTAAAAATTTAAGTATAATTGGAGAGTTCACTAGAGCTCATTGTAAGAAGAACTTGTCATAGCCTTTGAAATTGAGTGTGTCACATCTCAGATTGAGTGCCCCAGTTCTTGGTTTACTAGGGTAGTAGTGAATATGATTAGTTACTAGTTTCTTAGAAATAGTAGTGGGTCTTTTTTTGATAATTAGAAATAGTAGTGGGTTTGCTTTTAGAGAATGACCTTTTTCTTCCAAGACAAGACAATGCTAGTGAGGATTAGTAACAATACCTTCAGCTGTAATTTATTGTAAAATACATTAATTAAAAGCATGGAAACTGGTTGAACTCTTGAACCTCCATGTGAACTCAACCTCAAACTTTACAAGTAGATAAATCATTTGAAATACAATTAGAGGTAGACAAGTATAATTTGACTCAATAACAAGAACGATGATTCAAAGTTTTCCATAGAGTAGATGGTATGGCTTACTATATAAGTGTCCAATAATCTATTGCTTCCTATCCCTCTATAACTTGATGTTATGGTCATGGTAGTCAGAAGCGAAAGGAAACCTTAAGGCGCCAAGGCCTTGTATTGCCCAAGGCGTGAGGTGACAAAAAGGCGCTAGCCCAAGTAAAGTGAGGCTCCAAATTCTAAATATATTTATTATACATATACAACTTAAATCATATGCAGCTAGTGCATTGAAATATTATCATAAAGTGTTTTTAAATGTGTTGCATGAAAATTAGGTCTATCAAATGATTTCAAAATAGGATTAAGATGGCTTAGGCTCTATTAGTTATTCTAACAATAGGTTTTACAACAAGCTTCTACTAGAAATTAATTAATCTAACAACAAGTTTTACAACAAACTCTTGTAAATTAATTTATCTAACAATAGGTTTTATAACATGCTTCTTTAAAATTAATAATCTAATGATAGGTTTTACAACAACCTTCTATTAAAAAAAAAAAAAAAAAAAAAAAAACTGAGGCTCTCACCTTAGCGCCTTTTTAATGGAAAAAGGCGATTGCCCTGCTTGCCTAGGCTCTAAAGGCAAGCGCCTTACTAAAGGCGCCTTGCCTTGCCTGGGCCCTAGGCTAGTGCTCGGCTCGCCTTTGGTTACACTGGTTATGTTCATATAAGGTTCTTGGAGATTTGAATTCCTCATAGTTATGATAATTCAACAGCTGGTTTAATGGAACTATCACATAATTCTTTTGTTAACAAAGTTGAAGTTAGTAATTCTGTTCTTATAAAAAAAAATTCTGTACTTAAAATCAAGCTGTTTCAGTTGCCACTAGGGACTACTTTCTTTTATCATACAGTGCCTTGTTTGTGACAGTTTGCAGATCATCACTTGTAGAGTCTTATCTAAATTGGTTGTGTTTGGTCACAAAGTTATGTTAGCTATGTGTGCGGGCGGTTGGAAAATATGAAAAAATTTCTGGTTTCCCAGCCATAAATTGGATGAAAAATTCAGAGGGTACCATATGGGCAGTTCCCAATTTTCCATGCCATATTTCAGCTTTATACAAATATTTGTGAGTGTGTTGTTTACTGCAATTTTAGGTTTGTTGGGGCAAAATATGGTCAAACTCATAGGTCCTAAAAGGACATGTCTTTATTCTTACTTTAATATCAGATGCAGGTTGGATTAACTAAAAATATGCCTCTTTATTATATGAGATAATAGATTATGCCCTGAGTTTTAAGTGTTGTTAATACTTGTGGCTCAAGTAGTGGAGATGTATATTACTCTGTGTTTATTGTTCTGATGAATGTATATCTCATCATGTAGCCTATGTATTTGAATTAATTGCTCCTTTGTTGGCTTTTCAAATCTCATGATCTGTGATCTTATTGTGCTCATGTGAAACACACAGCTTTCCGCTTGTTAAAATTCCTTTTATTTTCTACTTACTGTTATATCTAAAAATGTCAGGATGAATCATCTTTAATTTGGATTTCAAGTAGTGGAGAAAGAAGTTTGAAGTTAGCTTGTGTCTCAAGAATTATTCCTGGACAAAGAACAGTGAGATATCTGTGTTTCCATTTCATATTACTCTTATGCTTAATTATGCTATCTACCATGCTACATGATTAACTTCTAAGTTTGCTTAGAAAAAAAAATTTCTAAGTTTTTAGTATTTAAATCTTCTAAATAAAAATCTTCTAATTTGTTTTCCTAATTCACTTCCAGGCTGTTTTTCAACGGTATCTGCGTCCTGAAAAGGACTATTTATCCTTTTCTCTTATATATAACAACGGAAAGCGGTCCCTTGATCTGGTCAGTGATGAAATTTCGAAGTTCACTCAAAAATTACATTGTAATTCTCTAAATCTTCTATTTTACTTTAAGTTCAATTATTATACGTTGCATTTTCCAGATTTGCAAAGATAAAGTTGAGGCAGACGTGTGGATTGCTGGCCTCAAAACATTAATATCCTCTGGTCAAGGTGGGCGCTCCAAAATTGATGGACGGACTGATGGAGGCCTCTACCTTGATGTAAGTCTTTCTAGTTGGGAACTCCTTATGTTTAAGTTTTTCATTTGCTTTGTCCATCCTTTTGCAGTATGATCCCATAAACATAAAGAGTATGCCATTGCATTGGGGCAATGTTAAAATGTGAGAGCATTATTCCTGTGAATTAATCTTTAGATTAAACAACTTCTTGCTCAGCCCTTTTTAATTAAGAGTTTCCCCTCTTTCTCTGTAAGGGCAAAGACCGTTGTTTTTATAGTTAGTGGTATGTAGTTTCGAAGGATAATAATCTGGGAGTTTTTGTCTTGGGACCTATAAAACATATTTCAAGCTTTTGTTTTTCATGATAAACTTTTACTTATCCCAAAAGTTTAAGCTATTAGGAAAGAATGATTTTAATTATTCAACCATTATTCTAATACTCCCTCTCACGTGTTGGTCTAGACCCCCCCTTAATAAGTGGGGCCAAACATGTGAGATTATTAACTTGTATGGAAGGTAGAGTGGAGACATGGTTTGAACTCAAGATCAGCCGCTCTAATACCATGATAAACTACCACTTGTCTTAAAAGTTTAAGCTGTTAGGAAATTGTGAATTTAATCATTTAACAATTATTCTAACAATTCTTTAAATGGAGAGTCAGTCAAAGTTCTTGTTCATTGTACTACACTAGCTATGTCCTGCGCGATGGGCGTGTATACTGTAAGCTTATCATAGATATATGAGTTGATACCATTACTACCTATATATAAAAAGATAAGATATCCAGTTTGAAATATTTGATAAGTAATTATTTATACAACCAATTTATAATACTCATTAAGTGTGCGTTTGGCATTGGCTTAAAAAATAGTTTTTTTTTACTATCTAGTTTATTTTTGGTACTATTCATGGGTTTCATTGCACTTTTTGGTACTATTTATGGGTCTCACTGTACTATTTCAGCTACTTTTAGCTTTATCTACAGTACTTTAATAAAAAAATTTTCAGTTTCAGTTAAATAAGCTGTTCCCAAACGGACACTAAGTATTATAATATTTGAGGAATAAGCTTTTATTTATTTACATGTCATTAGAAAATTGGAAAATATAAATTTTTAAGATTAATTTAATTTAGAATATGAACATATGGTAATAGTATTTGCGTAAATTGGAAAATATTTAATTAATTTTCTAATTTAAAAACCTAATTATTCTTTTTATTTTTATTTTTTTATTTATAGAACTTAATACTCTCCCACACGAGGTCTTTGCTTATATATATATATTAATATTAATTGATTTGCCTTGGTTCTTAACTTTTAAAAGGCTTAGGTAGTGTGTTTTCTTATATCACAAACACAAATGATTATTGATACGATTAAGTTGCTTAACGTAATATATGAATTTTTCTGTTATATGGTCAGCTACATATCATGTCTTTTGCTGAATTGTTTTCAGGACAGTGGAGACTTGACATCAAATAGTGCAAGCGACAGTTCACTTAGTGCTTCTCGAGATATTAGCTCACCTGAGATTTCTGCCACTTTGAACACTAACACTTCTCCTAAGAGCTTTCTGCCTGACAATTCTGTGCGTTCTGAAAGATCACATGCATCAGACGAGACAAATATGCAAGTAAAAGGATCTGGTTCGGATGCTTTTCGAGTTAGTGTTTCTAGTGCCCCCAGTACTTCTAGTCATGGCTCTGCACCGGATGATTGTGATGCTTTAGGCGACGTGTATATATGGGGTGAAGTTATTTGTGATAATGTTGTCAAGGTTGGGGCTGACAGAAATGCTAGTTATTTGACTCCAAGGGCAGATGTGCTTCTCCCCAGGCCACTAGAGTCCAATGTAGTTTTGGATGTACATTCGATAGCCTGTGGGGTCAGGCATGTGGCCCTGGTCACAAGGCAAGGTGAACTTTTTACATGGGGTGAAGAGTCTGGAGGACGGCTTGGCCATGGTGTTGGAAATGATGTTAGTCAACCTTGTCTAGTTGAATCTTTGACAACTACCACTGTTGATTTTGTGGCCTGTGGGGAGTTCCATACTTGTGCAGTTACAATGAATGGGGAACTTTATACATGGGGAGATGGTACACATAATGCTGGGCTTCTTGGACATGGCACTGACGTCAGTCATTGGATACCCAAGAGAATCTCTGGTCCTCTTGAGGGACTTCAAGTTGCTTCAGTTACTTGTGGTCCATGGCATACTGCCTTGGTAACATCAACAGGACAGCTCTTTACATTTGGTGATGGAACATTTGGTGTCTTGGGCCATGGAGATAGGGAAAGCATTTCTTACCCAAGAGAAGTAGAATCTCTCTCAGGTTTGAAGACAATTGCTGTTGCATGTGGGGTGTGGCATACTGCTGCAGTGGTGGAGGTTATTATGACACAGTCTAGCGCAAGTATTTCATCTGGTAAATTGTTTACTTGGGGTGATGGAGATAAAAATCGTCTTGGTCATGGAGACAAGGAGGCTCGGCTAAAACCTACATGTGTGCCAGCACTCATTGATTACAATTTTCATAAAATTGCTTGTGGGCACAGTTTAACCATTGGCTTGACCACATCAGGACATGTTTTTACAATGGGCAGTACTGTTTATGGTCAGCTTGGGAATCCCCATTCTGATGGAAAGCTACCTTGCTTGGTGGAGGACAAGCTTGTTGGTGAATCTGTTGAAGAAATTGCCTGTGGTGCATATCATGTGGCAGTATTAACTTCTAAGAATGAAGTTTATACGTGGGGGAAGGGTGCTAATGGGAGGTTGGGCCATGGAGATGTTGAAGATCGAAAAACACCGACTCTGGTTGAGGCTTTGAAGGACAGACATGTAAAATATATTGCTTGTGGTTCAAACTACACAGCAGCTATATGTCTTCATAAATGGGTTTCTGGTGCTGAGCAGTCACAGTGCTCTTCTTGTAGACAGGCTTTTGGGTTTACTAGAAAGAGGCACAACTGCTATAATTGTGGCCTTGTGCACTGCCATTCTTGCAGTTCTAGAAAAGCATTAAGAGCAGCACTGTCTCCTAATCCCAACAAGCCATATCGTGTTTGTGATGCTTGTTATGCAAAGTTGAACAAGGTGTCAGAAGCTAGAGATAATAACCGGAAGAATGTTGTACCTCGCTTGTCAGGTGAAAACAGGGATAGGTTAGATAAAGCTGATATAAGATTGTCCAAGTCGGTGCCTTCTAATATGGATTTAATAAAGCAGTTAGATAGCAAAGCAGCCAAGCAAGGAAAGAAGGCTGATGCATTCTCCCTAGTTCGCTCCTCTCAAGCACCTTCTTTGCTGCAGCTGAGAGATGTTGTTTTGTCTAGTGCTGTTGACCTGCGACGAGCAGCTCCCAGACCAGCTCTCACACCATCTGGAGTGAGTTCTAGGTCTGTGTCTCCTTTCTCAAGGAGACCTAGCCCCCCTCGTTCTGCTACGCCTATTCCTACAACATCGGGACTTTCCTTCTCCAAAAGTATCACTGATAGTTTGAAGAAAACAAATGAACTATTGAATCAAGAAGTGCTAAAGTTACGTGCGCAGGTAATGTTAAGTTCCACAGGTTTCTCTGTCATTTTATGTATCTTTTGAGTACAGGGTGTGGGGGTTCTGTTGTTGAATCTGTATAATATTAATTTGAATAGCCTCTGTTGATGACTATGAATCTGGTTAGGGGGAGAGCCTAAGGCAGAGATGTGAACTTCAAGAACTAGAGCTTCAGAAGTCAGCAAAAAAGGTTCAAGAAACTATGGCACTAGCTGCAGAGGAATCTGCTAAATCCAAGGCTGCAAAAGAAGTTATAAAGGCACTTACTTCACAGGTTATTTTCTGGTTTATATACTTGTTTGTTTATCTTCAATATAAGCTGTATTTTTGGTAGAGCGTTATGCACTCTTAGAGAATTTTCCTGTAACATAGTAATATTGAACTGAATTTTCTGGTTGCGTTTGGACACTGGAATTTGGATTTGGATTTTAAATCAATGGATTTGATTTAGAATTCCATGGGGTTAGATGTTATTTCAAATCCAAGGATTTCAAGGTTCCAAAATCCTTGGTAGATTTGGCCAAATCCAAATCCAAATCCAAATCCTTGACCTTTTTAAACTATCCAAACAAAGTAGTTGGATTTTAATAACCCAAATCCAAATCCACGTGCCAAAATCCTGCCATCCAAACGCCCCATCAGAAAAAGCAGTTCTTGCATGACCAACCCTTCAGTTTAGTTTGAATTACTCTTCATGAAATTGAAAAGGAATTTGGATGAAATGGTTTAAAACAGCATTTTGTTCTTCTGTTATGGATTTTAAAATGAGTTAACAAGGTTTCTTTGCAAGCCTAAACATTTCTGAGTATATGTTCCTGATCATCTCTGCTTTTCTTCCTCATCTCCAAGCCCTTTCAGTGGGTTTTTTTATTTATTAAGTAAATGGAAAAACTACTACTTATTTCTATTGACCATCCTTCCACTGTGTTCCAGATTAAAGATCTGGCTGAGAGGTTACCTCCTGGTGTTTATGACCCTGAGAGCATGAGGCCTGCTTTCTTACCAAATGGTCTAGAGCCAAATGGAATGCACTATCCTGAAACACATGGAGAGCGCCATTTGAGATCTGATTCAAGCAGCAGTTCTTTGTTGGCTTCCACAGGAATTGACTCTGATTTAATAAACGGAACTCAAGGACCAACTCCTTCACCTAGAGATCTGCCTGGAACTGATGAAACTAACATATACCACCAAAACCGGGTGCTTATGACCGCCAATGGGACTGATGAAAATCCCGATGTCAGGCTGCCAAATGGTGGAGGGGTTCAGCAAAGTGTCAGCAGTGTGTCAGAGGCAGTTGATGGCAAGGATTCTGGGTCTTTCCAAGATGGTGAGAATGGTATGAGATCTAAAAATTCTGCGCTGCCTGTTAACAGCAATCAAGTTGAGGCAGAATGGATAGAACAGTATGAGCCTGGTGTATATATAACTCTTGTGGCCCTGCGAGATGGAACTAGAGATCTCAAACGAGTTCGCTTCAGGTATTTGGGCTTTATTATTAGGATTAATGTGGTCAAGTATTAGAAGAATAAGTTAATATCAGACTTAGTGTCACTAGCAAGAAGTCTCGATATTATTCACCTTAGGTGGTTGAGAATGAGTTTATTTTGGTGACTCTTCTGCATTAAAATCTCCCAACCCCAAATATGGTGCATATAATGGTTATGAGATCTACCATTTCCTTTCGTTTGAGATGTCGAGTAAAATTTTCCATTTTGGTAATTTTATCATTGCAATCTGATAAAGTAAATGCATCTGCAGCCGAAGAAGATTTGGAGAGCACCAAGCTGAGACTTGGTGGTCGGAGAACCGGGAAAAGGTGTATGAGAAGTACAATGTTCGTGGGTCAGACAAGTCATCAGTTTCTGGCTATGCTGGACGCAGATCAGAGGGAGCTCTGTCACCATCTTCCCAAACTTAGCAAATGGGAGGGAGGGATGGAGGGAGGGAATGCCATTCACACTTTTTGCATCGGTAATTATGATGATTTTGAAGTGAACACATTTTCTTTTTGGTACTTCTTTCCTTCCTTCTCCCCCCCTTCCTCTATTTTTTTTTTAATTATTTTTTCTTTTTTAGAATCATTTTGTTCCGTCCAATTAATTTCTGGGTATCTGCCTTTACATATCTCTTGTATTGTAGTGTATATAGAATCATCAATTGTCAGATAATCTTGGCAAAAGAAAGTTTTTGTTCTATGCTTTGTTTCCCCCACCCACTTTTTTTTTTTCCTCATATCTTCTCTCCTCAGCTGTTCGGTTTTGGTGGAGCCCTTTTGTGCGCTATTCTTGAAATTGACAGAGGTAATGGTTATGCACAATGATATAATTAGCATTAGCACACCAGGCTCAGACAGGTGTGCTAATGCTAATTATATCATTGTGCATGTCGGTTCCTGCATTTGATCTCTTTAAAAGGGATATACCCAATACATAAGGCTTTTGGGGTTTCCTATAGATAATTTAATAATTTTTATTATGCAAATACGGGAAAAAAAAAAAAACCCTTTTGTGGACCCTTATTTTGTGTTCTCTCTCTCTCTCTCTCATGAATGGAATATTATTTAATGTCATGTAATTTGGATTAAAAAGGCAATATAAACTTTTCAAATGCATTTAAGCATAAGTTGAGGAAATACTAAAAATATTAAATGGTGAATGATGGATACCAATTGAATATATTAGTGCCCTGTCAAACACAATGTGGGATCAGAAATTACATATATCAGAAATATAATATACTTTTTCCACCAGCAAATGATGGGGCTTATCGAATGAAAGGCGAGTTTTGAAATGGTAGAAGTGCATGCTAAAAACAATCTAGCCTGGTATAGGTGAATGTCGGTTAATCAAGATAAAAATGTTTTTTTCTTTCAACTCACTGATAAAACTATTCACACGTAATTTTTAGTCACATAACCTATTTAATGAGTCATGTAATTTGATTAAATAATATATTTAGAAGATTTTAAAAATTTTCTTAAATTTACACAATATAATGCAGGTAAAAATAGGAAAAAATAAAATAAAATAAAATTATGAAATATGGAATTTGCCGCAAGCAGCACTCAAAACCTTTTTGTTGAGCCCCTATTTCGTTGAAAATTATCTTATGTGCTTGCTCTATGTTGGTGAGTTGCATAGGTGTGAACTCATATGTATAAAGATACTTTCTCCTACCTCGCCCCATAATTATTGATAAAATAATCCAACCACTCATCTTTTTTATTTCACTAGAATGTGACATGACTCATGACATCATGCGGATGGATCAATGATATCCTAAACATAATTAGATATTACATAGCATTTGCTAATCTTGGCATTAAATTGCGTCATAGGAATGTCTTGTAATTTATTCAAGATGAAAATATGCTTCCCTTTGGGGAAAAAAAAATTGCTGGTAAGCAAGAGGATGTTGTAGTTATTGACATTATATTAGATGGTAACTGGATAGGCCAATTAGCCAATTTCGGTTCTGAATTCTTGCTTCAAATAGGGATAGGGATCACTATTCTTTCCTTTGCTTTTTTTACCATAGCTGTACATAACAGAACTTCAAATATAGTCTAATCAGAATATAGCGTGAATATGTCAATCTCAATTCTGAGTAACGTAAATAGTTGCTGCAAGCTTTAAGAGGTAACACTTTGGCTACTTTTAAGAGGGTAATCTTCTATGTTACAATTTGTAGATGGACAAAAATTAGTCTTCTTGAATGAATAATTGATATTTACTATTTATTTTATGATCACAACTTTTGTCACAATTCTAAAATGGTCTATTGTAGTGATTATTTATCACTTTCAAATGGACCCATAACACATCACTATTTTTTCACAGTCAACCATATTAGAGTTGTGACTCAAAAGTTATGTTATTGAACTTTCTTATTGATATTTGATAGGAGGTAGTATCTTGTGTGCCAGTTTCATAGAATGGTCATAGAAGCTAATTACTGATCTAATAGTAGGTGGTATCATGTGCACCCTTTGGCTCTGCTCCATAAAACGGGTGTGTTAGATTATTATTGATCATAGGATTCGACATTTCGAAATACTTACTCTTATACAGGCTGAAATTGACTTGGTATAAACTTGGCTCTTCAATTCAGCAACTCTGAAGAAATTTTAGGAGGAGTGGGGTATAGTATAATATTCGTGTAGCAAGTTTTGTTGGTAGGTAGGTGTTTGGGCTATGTGTATTTCTTTGTTTGTGTGCCTTTTAGCAACGCGATGTCACCTTTGTTTCCTTTCCTTTGGTCGTGGTCAATATAATTTATATCCAACCTTTTCTTGTTAATAGGAAAATTTTCCCCTTAAGGGTATGTTTGGTTGGGGTGAAAACAGAGAGGATGAAAAATAGGAAGAAGAAAATATGATGAAAAATAGCATTTTTCACTATTTGGTTAAGAGGGGGAGGGGGAGAGAAAAGTGGTGGAGCCCACAAGTTTTCTCTTCTTCCCTTCAAAATACAATCTCTCCAAATTGGAGAGAAAATTGGAATGAAAAGTGAAAAAAATATTTGGACAAAACTGCCCCCCACCTTTTTCAACGTTTCTGGTTTTTTTTTTTTTTTTTTTTGACTTTTTCTTTGTAACGTTGGCATTTTGTTTTTGTTTTTGTTTTTGTTTTTTCTTTCTATGGTTTTGTAGGTGGTGGGTTCTTCTTCTTTTCCTTCTTTTTTTTTTTTTTCTTAATTTTAATTTTAATAAGAAAACACTTTTGGATGATTTCTTATGCTATTTTTTGAAATGTCCACTTTCATCTATACACAAATTTTTAAAAAAAGTATAATGTATTACTTTTTGTTTTATTTAAGAGGGACATGATGGTATATTTATACAAACCTTATTTTCAACCAAACCAAAAATTTTTCCATCCCTCCACTTTTCCACCCTCTCAACCAAATACAAATGAGGGAAACTAAAAACTTTTCTATCCTCCTTCTATTTTCTATCCTTTCATTTTTCCATCCTCCCAACCAAACGGACCCTAAGTGTAACCTAGCTTGTAGTCCGATGTAGACACATGGAGACATTTAATAATAAACCTAATTAGATACATTTTAATATATCTACCTAATTTGAATATTATTGATGATCATTTTCATATTTTTGTCAACTCTTAAAAAAACCTTGTAAGAATATTTTTGGTGGAGTATGCTAATTGTTCATTCTATGTTGTTTTATTTTTGGAGAAAATTTATATTTTTTTATTTCTTAACTTTATTTTTTTTTATTGTGATGTAATCAAATTATTTCATGTTTATATTTTCAAATAAGATATGAACAACCGATATTTAGGATATGGTAAAATTTTCACTGAAATTTTATTTTTGAAGTAATAATAAGTTTTGTTAAGAAAATTTGGATTAGTTTTAAATGGATTGAAAGTGGTTTCAAATAGAACTTAAACAAAATGGGTTATAAGTTACTTAAAATAGTTTTAAATATGTTATTAGTATTACAAATTCAAAGTGTTAAGTATAATAATTATAATTGAATATATATATATATATATATATATAAAATTTACATTCTTAAATTTACATTAAAAATATTTGACACAAAATTAGACATAAATGTCACTTAGAAAAAAATTAAAGCCAATTTAAAAAATAAAGACACTTGACATCAAATTAGAGGACAATTAGGACACTTGGCATAAAAATAGAATGCAATTAAAATCAAATTTGGATTTTTGATTGAGCTTTCTTTCAGTTTTCACTTTAATATAATAAGAAATTTTGTCCGGGATTTAAACTTAAAAAAAAAAAAAAAAAAAAAGGCTGGCTGCCACTGGCCATATGCCCCATTGGCTAAGCTAGAGGGAGTTAGGAATTGGGATCACCTTGAGTTTTGGACTTGACTAATAATTGTGAGAGAGAAAGAAGTACCATTTTGTTTTAGTACTAATTGATTGGTATTTCTACTTTTTACTGTATTTGTTTTGACAAAAAAATATATTAATTAATAAGAAATGTGCTTCAAAGTCAACCAAAAACAACCCAAAAGGCGTAGAAAACATTTTTCATCATTTCTTATGCCCTCAATCTTTCCAATTATTTATGCTATCAACATCATCACCGCTACCAGAATTACCAATATTGATGTTGCCATCACTGGTAACAACATCAACACTGACACCATAATACTATACACCGCCAACTCTATTGCCGCTACACTACCACTACACCACCTCCTTTGTCATCACGAATATCCCATTGCCACACCACTACCACCACCATCAAATGATAAAGAATGCGTTCATGATAATTTTCAATTTTAGTAGTTACAACAATATCACTAGAAAATAAGTTATTTTTTCAAGCATATTTTCCCTCAAAATATTTTTTCGTTGAGACAAACAATATTGTTAATAATGGTACCAATGGGAAGAACCACGGGAAACACCTTAAAAAATGTCTCCAAAATTTTCTTTATAGTCCTCAACAATTTAGTAATAGTAAAAAAAAAAAAAACCCTTATTTTTATATGCTGCCTCCCTTAAAAAAGGACGAGTTTAACTTATTTCTAGTACTTTTTTAACTAGACATGTCATTTTGTTTTAAATATACAATAGTTAGTGGTAGTGAGTTTTAATCCTCACATTTTATTTAGTTAGTGGATGATGTGACAGTTTCTCATTAAAATAAAAAGAAGTTCATTTTTAAAAAGTACTGAGGTAAGCCAAACTCAAAAAATACTCCAACATACTTTATTTATCCATAAAATTGTCAAGTTACACATAGTGTAACTCTAAGTAATGTTACACCACCCATTAACTTGTTATAGAATTCATATTTTGAAAATTCCATTGTTGAATTATATGTTCTATATGTTCTTAACATGCAGTGATGGTACTATAGTTGACTAAGGGGGGCAGTGGCCCCCCCTAAATTTTTTCAATTATTTTTTAGTGTATATATATGTGTGTGTGTGTGTGTTTATGTATTAATTTTAGCAATTTGTTTCAATAAATTTGCACTTTGCCCTCTCAACAATATTATTGATCTTTTTAAAGGCTATAAAAAATTTTATTGATCTAAAATTTGAAATAAATTTAACAAGCTTAACAACAAAATTTACCAATAACAAACTTAAGCCCAAACAACACCCCAAAACAAACCCACGCAAGACACAAACAAAAAATAAAATAAAAAATTCCTAAGCCAATTCTAACTAGTCTAAGTGAACACCTACACACATTTGACAACACACAAGACACCCAAAAAAAAAAAGTAAAAAAAAAAAAAAAACTTAACTTTATAAATTGAGAAGTGTTACGTCCACAACATTTTTACAACAAATCACGTGCGGTAAGTTGTTATTGGTTATAATTTGAATTCACAACTTAAATTACTTTTTTGCTCACTCATAACAACCAATAATAACCTACCACTTACGATTTGTTGTAAAAATATAGTGAAAATATTGTGGACATAACATTTCTCTTTTAAATAAATGCTTACTTGGAGTTTCAAAAAAAATTTGTTTATACTTTTCTAAGTTTCAACTCCGTCCTTGTTAACATGCATGCCAAATTTCATGCCAATCAAATGTAATTTACTATTTCGATCCATAAATTAATCTTTTATGCATTATTTCAAATTACAAAAACTTGAATTTAAACAATTGATTGATGTTATGACTATTAATCTTTGATCACCTTGAAATTTTGCAAGTATGGAGAATATACGAAAATAATGTAATCTAATAATGGATTTGTCAAAAGTTTCATCCAATTAAAAACTATTAGTTGGTATAACATTATTTAAAGTTACATCAAGTATAACTTAAACCCAACTCATATATATATATATATATGCATGCATGTATGTGTGATCCCTTTTTACTAAAATTTAAAGTGGCTACAATTGAAATAGAATTAGTTCAATGATATAGTACCATCAACGAAAGAAAGCTAAAGTAGTTTATAAATTAAGCACATGCATTAAAATTATTTGGCAATTATTGGTAAAAGTTGAGTTTCATTTATCACTCAACACTTTTCCTTAAAACGATTTATAAAATCCATAATTGGGTGGGCATAATATTGTAGTAGTATATTCAAATAGACGAATGAATGTATTTTTTTTTCGTAATTAAAGAAAAGTATCAAAACAATGATAAGGCTTTCGTGATCAAAGCATTAAAATGACTATGTATATTACTCCATGGTGAATTTTTGGCTTATTAATTTCTAAACATTTATATATTCAAAAGAAATAAGATAACTACCTTAAAAAAAAAGGAAAAAAAAAAAAGAATAGTTATATGCATGATTACGTATCAAAACCGCTATGCATTAGGTCACAAGTTTGTAGTCAACTAAGTACATTATGGATGACTCAAGTTCTGTACGAATGTGTAATGAAGGTAAATATCATAATTGGGTGCAATATATGTCTAGGCCAGAGTGTTTAAAAAAAAAAAATAAAAATAATACTTGGAGTCATTTTACAGGTCCAAATGTTGAAATTTAAGAATGATTATTTCATCCAAAATACTCAAAATGCTAGAGTTTCAAACGTATCAGAGCATGCAAAATGCAAATATATGGTTCGCTTTTCTATATCTATCGACAACCAAACAGTATTGTTAGTTAATACCTAGAATTGTATTGACTTGAATGGAACGTTCTATATTCCTAACAATATTGGAAGAGACTATTCATGACTCTCTATCTTACCTACTGGACGGCAGCTTAATTGAATTTTCCCCCAATGAAATCCACACTTTCGAATATTAACAACCCTTTTGACATTTGCCTTGTCTCTGAGCCTGACCATTTCTCGTGCGTTGATTTCATTGCCTGAGTTGAAATAGCTCAACTACCCAGCAAAGAACTTATGGAATTTCGTAAAGATTAATGGCAGAGTTCTTATGGTATTTGGTGTATTACATGTTAGTACCATCACCCAATTAAAATTGGTTTTTTCTAAATTCATTTTTTTTTTTGAAAATTCTACTATTGATTTACATGTTTTATATGTTGTTCTTTACATGCATGTGAAATTCCATATCAATCGAATGTTATTCACCGTTTAATCTATAAACTCATCTTTTATGTATAATTTTAAAAATACAAAGAATTGAAATTTAATATTTGAATAATAACATAATTATTAATTTTTGATCAGCTTGAAATTTGCAAGTATAAATGATATTAAAATATAATTTAATAGTAGATTTGTCAAAAGTCATATTCAATGGAAAAATAGAATGGTATGATATTACTTAAAGTTAAATCAAATGTAATTTAAATCTAACCCTTAAAAAATATAAAATTTGGTACATAATATATGGTATTAATTAGCATTGTAATACATCTATTTTATCCTAAAGATTGTTCAAGTCTAAAGAATGAATGCACTAGTCATACATATTTACTCAATTTCATAAAAAAGACTGGTTATAATTATAGTTCCTTGTAATTATTTATAAAAAAACAATATTTCGGCATTCTAAATCTTTGGCAGGATGCCATAATCTATTCACACTCAATTCCTTAACGTGTTAGAACTTGCATTATGCTGTAGTTATCTTGATTCACATGTAATTATCAAGTTGGCTCGTATTAATACCGTTTTGTTTTAGAACTCGAGGACACACTAATCATGTCTATGCCATACCTCACATCATACGTGTATTTGGTTGATTTAGTTTATATAACACATTACAAAGTTTTTTAAGGGTCCAATTAACAGGTGTTATTAAGACAATTGTTAATAAATTATTTTAGAAAAGTTTAACACAATTTTCATGGGAAACATGGACAGAACCACTATTGGACTAGGGAGGCAATGGCCCCCCCTAATTTAAAAAAAAAAAAAATTATTATATATATATGCGTACTAATTTTATTAATTTTGTTCTATAAAATTATATTTTGTTTTCTTTTAACAATATCATTGATTCTTTTAAGAATAATGTTATACTCATAAACTTTTTTATAACATTTTTACAAACTGTTTTGGTAACAAATTCTTATTGGTTTGCCTATCGGCCCACTACTCACATCATATTTTTTACTTATCAATAATCACTTATCACATTAGTAATTTATAAAAAAACTTGTAGTTCTAGCATTTTCCTCATTTTAGTGACCATAAAAAATTTATAGATCTAAAATCTAAAACAAAATATACAAGAAGAAAAAAAAAAAGCTCAACAACAAAAATTACCAGTAAAACTAAAAAAAAAAAAAATTAAGCTCAATTAACTAATTTTATCTAAAATAAATAACTCTGCCCTTTAAAAAATTCTAAACAAAATTAATTTTGTTCTTACACATGCAGAAAAAAAAAAAAAAAAAATCTCAACAACTAAGTAGCAGAGTCAGAGATTGAAATCGCTGCACACAGCTCACAGTAAAGCGGCCCCCTCTAACTCAAAGTTTTGGCTCTGTCCCTGATGGAAAATATAAAAAGCCATAAAAAATAATTACTTTTTTCTTTTCTTTTAAAAAATTTCTAAAAATATTCCCTCTATCAATATTCTTAGGGTATCCATTAAAGTTTTTCATTTTCTAATGACTAGTCAATCATGGGGTATTGCACAAATGTGGTTAGTGTGTCTTTGGGTTGTAACAAAAAATTTCATAACCAACTTGGCAATGCCATGTAACTTTCAGATTTTAGTGTCCTTTTTGTGATATCACGTAGATGTGATTAGTGAGTTCTCAATCATGATGAAATGTTATTAAAGTCAACTTGATAATTAATGACATGTGGTTTAGAGCATGATAGCGCAATGCAAATCTTTAGAGATTAGAATAGGGAGGATTCTAATACCACGATTTTTGGAAATTTTATTAAAGAAGAAACAAAACTACTCTAATAATAGAAACAAAACAAGGAGACCCCAACCCCACATCAAAAGAGCCAAAATAGTTCAAATATTTTGAACTATGTAAGTGATATATTATGCTTGGTAATGGTAAAACAAAGTTATGCTCCATAGGTGCAATTGTACGTACCCACTAAATTTTGTAAATTTTGGATTATATATTAATAATGGAAGAGATATATATATATATATATATATATATATAACTATGTAAGTGATTACGATAATGGTAAAACAACGTTATGCTCCATAGGTGCAATTGTACGTACCCACTAAATTTTGTAATTTTTGGATTATATATTAATAATGAAAGATATATATATATATATATATTTTGTGTAACAACACCTACTTAAAAATATTTTTCTGGATCAATTATGATAACTATGTTTAAAATATTTGGGCTCCTGGCAATTTTCAAAACCTATGGGCAAAGTAAATAGAGAGGAAAAGAAAAAGATTTTTCAAGAAGCTGGTCCCCAAAACAAACAACAAATCCACTACACCCAAAACCCCTGTTGTGATTTTTTTACAATCTAACTTTTCTTGCCATTGGGACAAATTAGAAAAGGAGGAAAACGATGGAAGAGGAAAAGGGTCATTTAGAAACAATCGGAGATCTATTCTTACAATTGTGGAGATAAATAAATAAAAAATTATTACAAAACTTTTTTTTTTTTTGAGAAAAAAATTGTTACAAAACTAAATGTTTAAGTTGAGTTCCTTTTTTTTTTTTTTGGGTTGTATTAAGATTTAAGGAAAAAAAATTATATATTTATATTATTTATTGACTTATTTGTTTGAATTGAATGTTATAATACTTTAGAGTTTTCTTCTCGTAATTTATTTAATAAAAGTATTTATTTAAGGGAGGAAATGTTTAAACCCTAAACGTTTGAAAACACTATTGTAATTTACGAGCTCTTGGCATGTTTATTAACTTATCTAATTTCTTCACTGAACTCCATGAGAATCTCTATTGTAATTTGTCCTTTCGGAGTATTAGGACGTGGTTACGCGTTTTTTAGAGTTAGAACTTTTAGACTGTGTTTGGATTGCGCGTTTGCGCGTCCACGTTCATGATTTCTGCGTTTTCCTTTTTTTTTTTTTTTTTTTCCAAGCCGCAATTGTTGACCAGATTTTCCATGAACAGTGCTCAGATGCACTGTTCATGGACCTACAAATTACACTTTTTAACAACTTTTTCATTAAAAATGGGTCTCACAGCACTATTTACACATTTAAAAATTATTTTGCTACAGTGTTTTCAGTTTCAGTAAAAATAAGCTCAATCTAAACGGACCCTTAAAAGCAATAAAGTTAAAGTTTGGGAGAGGCAGGGGGTAAAATATGTGTGTAGCTTTCTGTACAAAAATTATTAATAACATCATCATCACGTCATATCAAAGATAGGAAATGAAGTTTCTACCTTTTCCATCAAAAAAGAAAGAAAAAAGATAGGAAATGAAGTCACACACACCATCTCTACAAAATTTATGAGAATAGATCAATTATTTCTAGGTTTGCATACATTCATTGATTTTAATCATACAACATAGAAATATGTAATCAATGATTTTAATAACATTAAGAATCAAGTGCTCATTGATAAGAAAGAAACGCAGAATTCATTCACGCAAAAGAAGTTTGGATTTATAGACCTCAACATTTTGAATGTTAATGTTGCATAATTCTCTTTCTCTGTCTCCTCCTTCAAGAATTCTAGGCCATGTGAAGGACCATGAAGAAAGCGCCACATAGATATCACAGCACCTTAAAATATATATATGACAAAACTAAAAGTGATAGTTTGTGGGTTCGAATCCAGAATCAGCCTCTTCAAAAAAAAAAAATTGGAGGCAAAACTATTTCCAACCACCTCCCCACAAACGTAAGAGCTTTGTGCAATATATGAAAAGCTAAAGAACAGAAGAAATCATTACCAGTCAATTTGAGCTTTATGAATAGAAGATATAAAGGATATATCAATTTATCTGTAGAAGGCTAAGTTATTTCATGGTGATTGCTGAGAGCTTTGTAACCCAATGTCGTTGTGCTGCTTTGAAGGACCAGAAGGTGGGATTGGGTTTCCTCTTGGCAAGTACCCAAAAACATTATGAGGTGAGTTCTGAGACTTGGGATTAATCTTGAAAAATTGACTATGGCTTGCTTCATGAGTCTGGCTAACCATAATTGTGAGCATCAAGAGCAACCATAACGCTAGACGTAGATGTCTTTTACCCATAACACAAAGTAGCTAATATATGAAGAAGTAAGAACAAGCTAAACAAGAAGGGAAAAGGGGAAGGTGAGGTGGGGTTTGTTTAGCATATAATAAGTTCTAGGAGGAGATGTAATGTAATGTTTGGTACAAACTACAAAAAAGATTGTATGCTTAATTATATAAATAGAAAATCCGGTACGTTGATAGTGCTGTGGCTGGCTTGTATATGAAGGATAAGAAGCATAGATATAATAAGTGCAGACAATGAGGAGATGTGGAAACATGTGGAAGTAAATGCAGGGTCATGTGGCTAGTATAGAATTGAATACACTACAAGTAGTTAGTTCATTCAATTGGAGACTAGGTAAGCCTTTTTGAGAGGCCCTTGAACGGGTCTTTAGGATGTGTGTTCTGAGTCATAAAGGTGCGATGAAACAAAAAGGGCAAAAAGGGTGTTCGAAGATAGAAAAATGGAAGTAGCGCAAAGATATATACTATTATTGAAGAAAAGGAGGAATCGTGTATTGCGATTAGGAGGGTGTGTAGGCCCATATCGAAATTAATGGCCGACTTGTGAACTTAAGGTGTTTAGGTAAGTCCAACAACGTGAAAATGTGTCCCTTTGCTATATGCCTATATATATTGATTAGGGCCAAAATGGTCCATTAGCATTAATTTTTGAAATATTTAGCAACAGAGCACTGTTTCGGAAATAATTAGGGAAATACCACTTTTTCGGGTCCTATAGCGGCGTTTTCCTGCAAAATTTTTTTATAAGTCCCATAACAGGTTCAAGGGGCCCTATAGTGGCGTTTTTAAGCCCTATAGTGACGTTTTTGGGCCCTATAGCGGCGTTTTCCTGCAAAATTTTTTTATGAGTCCCATAACAGATTCAAGGGGCCCTATAGTGGCGTTTTTAAGCCCTATAGTGACGTTTTTGGGCCCTATAGCGGCGTTTTCCTGCAAATTTTTTTTATAAGTCCCATAATAGGTTCAAGGGGCCCTATAGTGGCGTTTTTTAAGCCCTATAGTGACGTTTTCGGGCCCTATAGCGGCGTTTTCGGAAAAAGTGGTACTTCCCTAATTATTTCCGAAACAGTGCTCTGTTGCTAAATATTTCAAAAATTAATGCTAATGGGCCATTTTGGCCTATTGATTAGGGCCCTCATTATATAGGGCATTCGATAACATAATGTCATGTATCTCTTCTCTTCTCTTCTCTACTAAAAGAGAAAGTAACAAGTAATAACTCAGGCAACCCAAGGTTAGTTACAATAGAACATGGAATACCCCAAAATTCATTATTAATTGCTAACCTTGTCGGATTCTGTGGTGGCCGATTTGGTGTCTCTTGTTATAGGATTTGCATGGATGGTCACATCATGTATACGGTGAAGCCAACGTATACATGTTCGGACCTTTTGACAAAAGAGGGGGAGAGAAATATAAAATACCCTAATTGCCTTTCTTTTATATATTCATATTTTGTGTGATAATAGTGACAAATTGTGTTAATTTTAATATAACATGATAACATCTTATCATGGTCTTAAAAATCGGGTAGGGGGCAAAACCAGATTTGCTTTTGGTTACAAATTTTCACTGGTTTTGAGAATTTTTTTCGGATTGGCCGGTTTGATCCAGTTTTTAAAATTATGCATCTTATTTGTATTGCAAAAAAAAAAAAAAAAAAAAGGGGTGGTCAAAGAAAAAAAATTGTGGTCTTTTAGCCTTCAATCTCTTCCTCCTTTCACTTTTTTCTTTTGCTTGAATTCTCAAAGAAGAAAGAGAGAAGTGGCAAGTGGGTGTGGGGTTGGTAGTTAATAAATGTAGGAACAAACGAATTTGCCAAAATGCCGAGTGAAGTTAATTAAGTATTGGGAGTTGGAGGACAAATTGCAAATGCGGGCCAAGTGTGATGTACTCAAATTTACATAAGTGTGAATCAAGGGGCCCCATATGCTGTACAAGATGCCAGCACAAACAAGGGACATGCAGATTGATGGAAATTGTGAACCATTCACCATTCACCATTGTGGTAAATAAGGAAAATACAGGGAGGCAAACCATGTCATACATACACACAATAGACCTGTGATCAGTGAGTGATCACGCCTTTTCTCAATTGACCTTTTTGAGCTTTTGTAGGGATAGATGGCTTCAATTTATGTCTTTTCTACTTTTTTTTTTCTTCCTGCTTTTGCTTTACTGATAAGCCGCGTTTCGTTTTCAATCCTAAATCTTGCTATTTCTATTGCATGCTTATTGAATATATATCCTCTCAATTAGCTTCCCTGAAGATAAAGTTGTATCTGAAATGTTTTCGGCTTCTCACACATTTTTGAGTTTCCAACCCTCTCTCCTAGCTAGTTGTATGAAGTTAAGAGAGTATAATGTAATGAAATATGTGGTGACAATTATTATAGTGACACTCAACATGATTATGATTCAAGTCATTCATGTATATCATTTGTCTTCTTTATTTATTGTATAATCATGAATATTTTCTGTCATGTCATACGATGATTTCATAGTTATGTATATTTTTATTTAAAGTCTATTTAGGGTGTTTCTAACTTTTTTTTTTTTTTTACCCCTTCAAAAATTTATAAATTTTTATTACTAATAGATCATTTATATTATTAATAAACTATAAATAATAATTTGATGTTATTGGAATCTATTTACAAACTTATGTAATCCAATTTCAAGTCTATATCAGTAAAGTTTTAGACAAATATAAATATAAAAATATTATATTATATATATATATATATATATATATATATATATATATATTTAAATCGAGTATCATGTTCATAAGTTTATTTATGAATACATTATTATGTTTTAGTTTAATTTTCTTAGTTTAGGGTACGTTTAGTATGCTGTAATAGCTCCTGTAATGGAATAGTTATTCATGTGTAATAGCAACTCGGTCATTTGATTGCATCTTTATTACATGGATTAGTTATTACATTGGAATAACTATTCTTTAAATTGAAGAATAGCTATTCCTCTTTAAAATGGATGTAATAGCTATTCCTTAGTATATATAATAGGTTTTAAAATTAATATATTTCCAAAAATATAAAGTTTCCTTATACATCATCTTTTACAAGTTTTCCATATGTAACAACCAAACTTATGAATAGTAATAGTTATTCCATTACAATGTCTTCTATTCTCAGTAATAAAGATTACTATTCTTAATGTAATCTACATTCAGTGTACCAAACGTACCCTTAGTTTATTCCCAACCCTATCTTTGTTATTATAAATTATTATTGTTGTCAGTGTTACGAGTTCAAAAGAATGAGGCATGGTTGTTGGATTTCAATTAATAATGAACAGAGGAGTACTTACTTCTGACGAAGTTACTGTTAGTGCTTCTCTTATAAATGGCAATGAGTAGTCCAACATCAGCTGGGCATCCTTTCACCACCAATCATAGAGAATAGAGAATCTCATCTTAATTGATAGTTGAATTTGACAGGGCAAAAAGAATTGACCCCTTGTAAATTAATTAATTACCCAAGTTAATTAATTAGCAAATTACATGCAATGATGTGGTAGCATAAACAAATCACCAAATAACTAAATGCAGTGGAAAATAAATTTGACATAGGTGATTTGTTTACGAATGGAGAAAACCACCGAGGCAAAACCTCATCAAGTGAATTTAAAGTTACCATTCCTAAGAATCCACTATTATCAATTACAAGCGGTTACAAGTATAAGGAATCTTACCAAAACCTTTGGCTTATCCCGAAATACTAACTTACAGTTGAACCCTTATCCCAATACTTAATTGGACTTGTATTGTAGCGGCAATCTCTCTATTCAATGCACGAATCCCAGTACATGACTAACCAATGATGCACGGATCCCAATATGTGACTAACTCCACCAACTTGAAGAAGATATTGGTTACAAAGTTCTTCACTTCATCAACAATGAAGATCAGGAAGCTCCTTGATTACAAAACCCTTGGCATAAAGACGCAGTAACTTCTTCGGAGAGAATGATGAACTAGAGCAATTTTTGCCTTCGATCATACAATGCATGTGTGACGGCCTTTAAAAAAATCCTTATATATGTCTATGGTAGTGAGAAAAGAAACCCTACACAAATACATAAGCATTGGCTGAAAATCAGATTTGGAATTTCTGATTTCGTAATTCTTGATAGATATAGCTTGTGTCGAGCTTCAACATTAAATCTCGATAGAAGTCTTTTTGTCAAGATTGCTGTCGAGTTTTAATGAACAACTCTTCTTCACTTGTTTTTTGGTAAGATCTTCATGGCTTTAACACTTGACTTGAACAACGTGTTTCTTGAAGTCTTAAACCCATCCTAGATCTACCTTGTAGCACCCCGACCCAACTTTATAGTTAAATTATATGTTTGAGTGGTTAATTATTATTTTTAAACCACTTCCTTTCTATAATTAATAGAAGAGTATTTAATAAATATATTATTTTATAATGCCTTTGAATAAGAATTGTAAAGATTATAAATAATTAATGGCTATTTGTATTATAATATATACTAAGTATGTACAAAATTATATTAAGTGGTTGAATTATTGGATATATAGTTGTTGGTGTTTAATTAAGTGTTTAAGGTAAGAGTTTGTATGCCAAGTTATTTTTATAGTTTGGGTCTTTATAAAATATAAGCTTATAAGGGGGGGGGGGGGGGGGTGGAAAGTAATTTTGAAAAAGTTTAAAGGGTGACCCATCAACCCTTTTCCCTTAGCATTACACATGCCTCACCCAAAATCCATTTCATCCTTATCTTTTCTTGGCTGCACCAGAAGGTTCAACTCCTATTCTTCTTTCTTCTTTCGTTGTTCTTATCGACAGCATCTCTCTCTCACTTTCTTACCAACAACTCTCTCTCTCTCTCTCTCTCTCTCACTGAAACCATATATCTCACTCTAAGGAAGAAATTAAAAGATTAGCCCTAAGATTGCAGCTTCAAAGTTTGTCGATAAGTAAATAAAAACCTCATCTTATTATAGGCATTTTAATGGTGGAATGGTTTGCTTTAGTTTCACTTCTATGTTCTCTAATCTGATTGTTAGAATTTGAAATTTGTGGTTTGTGAAATTATGAAATTATGAACTTGTAAGTTTATATATATATATATATATATATACATAAATACTGTTTTAAGAAGCTTTGAAACTGTGTTGGTGATTTGTTGAAGGTAGATTAGAGTTTTTACTAATTAATGATTATATATGATTAAGGAAGTAAGAAAAAGTTAGGATGAGTACTTTTGATGTTATTGCTATGATTTTTGTTGTATTTAATTTTGCTATAAATGGTTAAATGACTGTATGTAAGTGTTTTCTAATATATCTAATGAGTGTATAAAAATCCCCATATGATAATAAGACTATTTGTAATCATTTTATGATTTTACAAGAAAATGTTTCAAAGTTGCCTTTGTGACAGATTCTATGTTCACGCATGATAAATTATGTATTAAATTGTATACAGTGAATTAGGATGCTAGGAGTAGTTCTTATGAATTTTAAGACACGTATAGTTCTAATGGAAGTGGTCTCATAGCCATTGGATTAAAATAAATATAATTATTTAATTTCTAAGTTGCATGAAATTCTGTCACTACAGATTTGAGCATGTTGTCTTTTATGATTTTTAATAAATCATGGCTTTATGCTTTGGCTCTGAAATTGATATGGTTTTTACTAGATATCCAGATGAGTTTCTCTGTAAAATTGCATGAAGATTAGATGTGTTTAGATAACCCATTTATATTTTACAAATGAGGCATATGCTGTTGAAATGAGCTATAAATTAATATGCTTATCTTTTCATATGTCTAGATCATAGATTAATTTTGTATAACTTGGTTCAAGGTTTAGTACTGTAAAGGAGGGGTTCTAAACTATTTTACTGCTTTTTCATGTTGCTTTCTTGTTCAACGTGTTATATGCTGCCATATGAGCGTATATGGTTACATGACCATGCTTAAATGATTTCATGTTTATGCATGCATTATTGCCCTAATCTCAAAGCACCTTTTGAAATGAAGTTGACTTTTCTAAAGATATGAGATTAGTGTGAGAATGTTGGTTTCTCTATGATTTAGTACATCATGTTGTTTGATGAATGTATTTTGTATTTGTGGGAACCTTGTTGAGGTGGGATTAGGATTTCCTTGATTTTAAGATATAGGTTTTGAGATGAATTTGTAAGTTTATAATAAGGAATAATTGATAGTAATAAGTTTTGATATTTGGTTTAGGTGTTACCAGCCTAGGTCTGAGCTCCTTCGCTCTTGGTTCCTCTGTTTTTAGATAAGAAATAAGTTATATGAGCATTTGGTAAGTCATGAGATTATTTTAAAGTGTATTATGCATTAAAAGGTTTTTGATTAGAGATATGACATATAATCATGTTTCAGAAAAAGATATGTTTGTGAACTTTTGAAACCTTATGTATAATTTAAGCATATTGATGCTATTACTAATTCCACGAACATGATGTTTAAAGAAAATAATGGAAATGATTTTATTATGAAATGTTATATAAACTATGAATTTCAGTATGATGTATAAGTATGAAATGTTTTTGGATTATGTCCTCTGGTGATCTGAACTCAGTCAGTAGGGGTTAAATTACTGTCTTTCCATGAAAAATGTTATCTAATTGGCCATTAAAAGTGGGACTGGCTCTGCTGTACTCGCCCTTGTTGGTAATAGTTAACTTGTGGAGGATGCCAATTGACCCCCATGGTTGAAGATATGTATTATGATGTGATCTCGGGAATCCCTGGTGCTGTAGGGAATGCTAGATGCGTAGCACAGTGATGCTAGAAGCCTTCCAAATAAGTACAGACTTATCAGATATGGACAAACCAATATGTTATTTATAAACAGCTATATTATGTTATTAATCATGAGAGAATGATTTTGTTTAAATGCATTGTGAAAAGTTAAAAGCTCTCATGAAAAGAAGAAGTTTCTAATGAAAAGAAAAGCTGTTCTTTAAAGATAAAAGTTTCTGAAGTTCTGTTGTGCTTTAAAGATAAAGAATCTGATGAAAATGTTTTAGTATTCTATAAAGATAAAACTTCTGATGAAAGTACAAGTTTATGTTAAAAATTTATCAGATATCTGTTCTTTATGAAATGTTAAGTTTTATGACTATGAAAGTTATAATATTTTACGGCAAGAAGTTTATAAAGAAAAGCTTCTTATTCATTAAGATGTTTCTAGTTTAAGACAAAGTTACTAATTATCTGATTTAAGTTAAAATGATTATTTTGTAATTAGAATATATATATATATATATACATGAAAGTTCAATTAATGTATAAAACACTATGAACGTTTAGACCTCCAATTTACAAATTACCAATTCAAGCTTAATGCCAAACAATTAATGTACGGAATATGAACATAAACTTAAAACAGAATTGATAAACAATCTAAATCAAATAAAATCACATCCATAGTAGAAATTAAATGGAAAAGATTAAGGGAAGAGAGATGCAAACACAAGGACAACACACGATGTGTTATCGAAGAGGAAACCGAAGCTCTCGGCGTAAAACCTCTCCGCCGCCCTCCAAGCGGTAAACAATCCACTAAAGAATGTAATTGGGATACACGAATAGCAGAAGACCCTCCAAGCCTAATTTACCCAATGTACCTAAACTCTCCAAGCTCTTACTCCAACGAGGTTACACCGAACCTATTTCTTCTTTAATTTACCGGATTCTGCTACTTGACCATAGCATCAACCAATGTGAAATGGGTCCCTTCTTAACTGCTTCCCAAACACTAAATGGTCTTCTCACAGATATGGGTATGGTGAGAAAAGGTTTTGGTAATGCATTTCTCAAGGATTTGACAATGGAGAGGAAGAGAATAGAGGAATTTAAAGAGTTTCTATGTAAAGATTGGGGATGAGTCAATCTTGTTTTTCTCTTGGGTTTCTCTCTCAAAATTCTCTCTGGAAGCTCTCTGAATATCGTGGGTATAAGGGTCTATATATAGTAGGGTGAGAAGGAATGTGAAAAGTCAGTTTTTCCCAAATAAGGTGGTCTGGCGACTTGGCCTCGCAACTAGGCTGAGTCGTGAGTTCAAGCCGCGTGCTAACGGCCTGGCCAGCTTAGGACTTTTGTCCTGTAGTGCAACAACTGGCATGACTCTTCAGCTACCCTCATGCTTCACACGTGTGCCAACTTTGGCGGCTTGCCAGTTGCGAGTTTTAGCCGTGAGTCTCTGCATCCTTGTACAATCTTGAGCATTTCTTCACACTCTTTCACTCACTACCCTTACATGATTTCCATCTAAATACAGGGTTACTAATTGCTAAAATACAAACAAATTTGGTACGGAATAAAGCCAACAAGATGGTTGATAAAATTCAACCTTACAATATATATATAAATATATATATATATATGTATGTATGTATGTATGTATGTATATGATATTAAACAATCAATATTATATTTGGTGACTTTGTAAGAAATGAAAGAAATTCAATCTGAAAGGTTTTGGTAATATTATTCTGATAAGAAAAATGAGAACAATTATTTTTCTAATGAAGAGCGTATAAGTTAGTATTATGAATAGTATAAAATACTATGAATGAATAATATAAAATACTATGAATGAAAAGATGTTCCTATCTAAATATTTATAAAATGAAATGATTTGATTTACATGCATTCTTATTAAATTCTTGTGTATCTTACCCTTACTGAGCTGTGTAGCTCACCCTTTTCACTCTTTCAGTCAACAGGTTTTATTTTGAAGCAGAGGGAGCCTTAGTCAAGTTTTGGAAGGAGATGGTTTTAGTTTTAAAAGTATGGATTCCAAATTGGAAATTTGATATTTAGCTTTGTAGTATTGTGTATTTTAGGATCTAAAGAAAGTTGTGTACCTTAAAGTATTAAGAGATGTATTTTGTGAAATTTAGAATTTGAGTAACTGGTGAATTATGCTATTCTTTGAGTACAGTGTAGATGCTCTGAATGTTAAGTGAAAAGTTATACCTTTTAAGTAAAGAAACAAAGATGTTAAGAAAGAGGGAAGCTTTTGTAAAAGTTTTGGAAAAAGTTTAGTTGGTTCTTGTTAATACCAGGTTTAGACTTGATATTAAAATGCCGGTCATGGTCACAAATCCGGGTATCGGGTTTGGGACGTGACATACCTAATTACAAGTAAAATGCATTTTGTTAAAGGATTAGCCAATTACATAAAATAAGTCCCTAACAATCTCCTCCTTTGGAAATCTGTGACAAAACCACAACAAAACAAATAATCATGAGAGAAGTCTTAAATCACTAAACTCATAGCCACTTGTTGCATTACAAAATAAATCTATCCCTACTACAAACTCTTGAAAATCTTTGCAAGAAGAGAGTTCATGGCAATATAGACTTTCACAACTTATCTTTCTGAAACACTAAAACAAAACTCATCAAGGCATCATGTGTGAAACAAAAATAAATATTGCGTACATAAGGAAACGTGTGTATAAAGAGAGAAAAGAAACAACATATGTAGAGGTAGATGAAGAAAAACATACATCATCATCATATATATGGAAAAAAAAAAAATACAATGTATGTAATAAATGTTCACAAGACCGGTATACAAAAGGCTAACGTAAAAAGAAGAAAAGAAAAGTACATGTAAACCTCACTACATCCCTCAAAAAAATATACACACTCCCCCTAACAAAAAATGTCTTATACTAACTCTCCCCTTAAGTACAAGACTACTCTCAAAATCAAAACTACCTTCCCTTTTTGTCACAAATGACAAAGGGCAAGTCATTGAGAGGTCGTCATATCGTCATCACCAGAAGAGCTAGCATCATCCTCATCATCATCAGCATCATCAGCCAAGGCCTCTGGAGAAGGAGAAGGTGAAGGAGCAAAGCCAGCCATGCGAGCCTGTTTGTGGGCAATGCGACCGACTCGGGTGTTCATTTGACACATCTCATCTGTGAGATAGTCAAGATGACCACCAAAGTCAGCCTCCATCCGCTGAAGTTGCGCCACGATGGCCTCCAGGGTCACTCCACCAACCGGGGAAGGAGAAGGAGCCGAGGAAGATGGAACAACAAAAGTTGCAGGATCGGTCGTCTCCACTTATGGCCGCTTTGGTCGAAGTTGGGCCTCGCTCCGCCGGACAGAACTAGTGCATACGACACCTATGATGGTGAAGAGAGGAGAGAAAGGAATGGGAATGTGAGAGTGCTGAAGGATTCGCGTGATAGCCGAAGGAAAGATGAGATTTTCACGAGTAGTGGTATCTTGATACATATCTATGATAGATGTAATGAGGTGAGAGGGAAAGTCAATGGAAAGATCCTTCATCAAGGAAAGAAGAAAACAAGCACGAGGCTTAGTGATGGAGTTATAGTGAGACAAAGGAGTGAGAGTGAATGTCATCACCATGTTAAGGAATCTCAGGCTTTTGGCAAAGCCCGAGCATAGGGTGTTTAGCTTACCACCCCATATAGAAGGAGTCTCACAAAAGTGAGAGATAAGCTCCTCTTTGGACACAGTCCGTAGATGATCACAACTAGGGTAGTCAGGATGCGCTACCCTTGGAATGTGTAGTACCTTGGATATAAGATTTGGAGTAATTACGATACGTGCACCTCAAAATGTAGTAACAAAACGAGGCACAGAGGTATCGAGGCTGTGCATGTTGGAGTAAAACTCCTGAATAAACACGACTAGACACTTCTCGGGTTTCCCATAAAGGGACTCCCATCCTCGAGTTCAAATGACTTCGGGAGAGCAATGTAGGAGAAGTCCGATAGAATGACTTAGCGTTCTGGATGAACGCCACGGTTCTGGAAGTTCTCAAAGAAGTCCGTCTTGGCATTCTTATCATGGAACTAAATATGAAAGGGAACAAGATGATTAGAAGAGGATGACCTGGAACCACGAAGAGGGTTTCAAGCTGGAGTGGATTTTCTCTATTTGGTGCCATAACACAATCTATCTAAGAAAGAGAAAGAGAGAAAGATAGAGACACAAATTCAGAATAGGAAAGAAAAGAAAGAACGTATGCATGAAAAATGTATGAACATGTGACGTGCAAAATAAAAGCATCATGGGTAAAACCCAATCCAAACCTATCAACACTCATAAAAATAATCAAGCACACACATCTAATATGCATGAAACATTGTTATAATGCAATGAGAATGCAATGCATGATCATATATCAACAATTTCACAAAACCCAACCCAAAAATTTCATGAAAAACTCAAAAACCCCAAAATTTTTGAAAAACCCCAAAACTTAGGTCTAAATGCATGAAATGTATGAGAAAGAGAAGATTTAGAGGTCATACCACAAGAATTAGGCTTGAACTAGGCCGAAAACTTGATTGGAGTGAAGATTTGAGTGAGGGAGATAAGATTAGATCGAGAGAGAGAGATTTCTGTCGAGAGATATGAGAGAAAGTGAAATTTGAATTGCGCCTCAGCTATATATAGAAAATGAAGCTTGATGGATCGAGGTTTCTTTTGAGAATCTGTCGAGCAGTAAATCTTGACATAAATTAATCTGTTGAGGTTTTGTCGAAGATTTGTCGACGGCAAACAAGTGATCTCGATGGATTGAGGATTTGTCGAGAAGCTATCGGTCAGAGAGAACGCTCAGAAATATGGTTTAATGGATCGAAGAAGCTGTCGAGAATCTATTGAGAAGATACCCAGAAATCTCGATGGATCGGGAGTCTGTTAAGATCTCTCGAGAAAAGAGAAAGAAGGCTCAATAGAAAGAAAATTTGTCGAGGATCTGTCGAGAAGCCCTCAAGCTTGAAGAAAATGAGTTTTTCAAGGAGGAAAAACATAGAGAGATGAATGCAACAAGCAAGCTACTCAACTAAAGATCCAATCAACATGTTAAGCTCTCAAGACATCTCTTAACATATAAGCATAGCATCTATAGATCCAAAAGCGTGCACACACACTAAACGAGTCTAACCAATTTTATATTTCAGAAACAAGTTAAGACAGTTTAGTGAGCAAATATTAACACATGTATTCCTTATAATGGCCAAATTACATTGTACTTGCACATGTATCAAAAGTAGTAAAGAATTTTGCGTGTTGTGTGTAAAACATAGCAAGAGTGCATAAGTTTCTCATATTATGACGATATCATACATGGGCATATAAGAGTACTATCACCTTTGAAGTACATCATATAACTCCCACATCTCTTAAAAACATGCTTACAACCATTTTTAAAAGCATTTTGATTATTTTTTCTTTTACATTCTTTGCATATTTTCTTTTTGAACATATCATACATGAGCATATAAGAGAGAGAAGAAAATACCCACTTATGTAAGCCAAAACATCACAATTTTGCTATGCTGAAGCACACAGATATTATACATGATTGGCGGGTTTTAGTGGTGAGATGGTTATTTATGCCTTTCTCTTAGGATTTTCTAGTCATTCCTATCAAAAACAGTGATATGAGTATTAAGTATAAAAGATTATTTAATCGTACTCATCACCAAAACGAGCTACAAAGCTCACTTGATTAGTTGTACATTAAAATGCTCATCTAAGTTACAAGAGATACAAAGTTTAGAAACTTTGTTTCAATGGCCATCCAAGGTACATAAGTACCAATATACACAAACACACATTGTTTTTGTATTTTTTTGATTTTTCAATTTTTGTTTTTTATTTTTATGTAAACAAAATAAAACAAAACTGAAAACAAACAAAACAAAAACATGAAGGAAAGAAACACACAAAGCATAAAGACTAGATTGACTCAAAAACAACTAGAAAGAAAAACAAACAAGTTATGCAAGAACATAAAGGAAGAGAGAGAAAAAGTGACTGACTTACTTTGAGCCTTTTTCCTTCCACACTTTGGAATTGGAGGAAGGACCTTTCCTTTTTGCGAACCTTTGATCCTAAGGTAAGGGGGAAGAATTGAATCCATTAAGGTTTGAAAGAAACATATTGGCCTTAAGAAGATCTCCCAGAGGAGCCAAAGAAGATGGAAACTGATTCTGTTTTCCTGATGAGAGCATACTATTCCTTTCTTGAGAGGCTAACCACTTATAGCAATTTGGACGTGTATGCCCTGAAACTCCGCAGTGATGATAGAAATGCGGCTTCTTTTGTTGAGACTTTTTGTTGTTTTCCTTCTTAATCCTAGGGTTTCTAGTTTCTTTCTTTTCAACCTTTGGGGGTGCTCCTTGAATAGATTTGCCTTTATTTATGTTCACACTAGCTGTTTCAGTTTTAGATTCATTATTCTAGAGGAGGCAATATTAGGAGAAGTGAAATCATACCCCAAACCGGTTTTGTTAGAAGCAGCTTTCTAAAAACTCAACATCTCATTGAGTTTTGCACTCGAAGTCCTCTCCAATTAAGCTCTGACCTGTAACAGCTCCACCTTAAGCTTCTTTGTCCTTTCAGTAAGGAAGTTGTTCTCGAACCGCAAAGCTCCAATGGTTTGATTGGCTTTATCAACCTTGGTAGAAAACTCCTCCCGATCTAGCTCTACATCACTTAGCTTCTTGGTGGCCAGCCTATATAGTTTCCCATGCTTTTAAAAAACCTTGTACTATTTTGCATAGGCTGTGTGGATGTCATCTTGTTCATCCATTTTTTCAAACTTAGATTCCACCAAGTCCTCTTTTCATCCACTACTTCTACGATCCCCTCAGTAGGATCTACTGTAGCAGTGAAAGCATTCAAGATTCCCTCGTCATCACTATCATTTGACTTAGTCTCAGGCTCGGTGTCACTCAAGGTAGCAGCAAGAACCCTACTTTTCCTAATCAATTTGAGATATGTTGGACATTCTTGTTTCATATGTCCAAAACCTTGACATCCAAAGCACTTTGGTCTGGAAGGAACAGTATACTGACTGCCATCCTTATCATCCTTCTTCCCTCTGTCTTGACTTTTGAATTGTGAAGAATTGGATTGCTTACGGTTCTTATCAAAACCTTTCACATTGACATTCTTCATGAACTTCTTGAACTGCCTTGTGATGTAAGACTTTATCTTGAAATCTTCATCATCTGAATACTCATCAGTCTCATTACTTTTGGCCTTCAGTGCCATACTCTTACTTTTGGTTCCTTTCCCAAGTCTAGTCAAACCCAATTCATAGGTTTGCAAGTTTCCAATAAATTATGTCAAAGGAAAAGAGTCAATATCCTTTGATTCTTCAATGGTAGTGATCTTGGCATGGAATTTTTCAGGCAAAGACCTTAGCACCTTTCTTATGACCTTGGGTTCGGGAATAGTTTCCCTAAGATTAAAGGCTAAGTTCACTATGTCCTTGAGTTTGGCATAAAGCTCATCGAATGACTCATCTTCCTCTATCTTGATCTCCTCAAAGCTTGTAACCTTTGAAGCTTGGAATCTTTAATAGCCTTAGTTCCTTTATAGGTTGTCTGGAGAACGGTCCATGCTTCCTTTGCAGTTTCAATCAAGGATATTTTCTTAAATTCCTCATTCGTAACCGCACTAAAAATGGCATTCAATGCTTTGCTATTGTAGTTTGTTGCTTTGATCTTTGTATCATCCGAATCAGTCGGCGCTTTCTTTGGCTTAGTCCAGCCAATCTTCACAGCTTGCCATACTTTCTCATCTAAAGACTGCAAGAAAGCTCTCATGCGTACTTTTCAGTATGCATAGTTAATTTCATCAAATAAAGGAGGTATAATAAGAGACTGTCCTCTATCCATGACAAACAGGGTCAATGGATTACACAACAATGATTAAACCTAATCAGAGTGTGCCTGCTTTGATACCATTTGATAGGGTAAAATGAATTGACCCCTTGCAAATTAATTAATTATCCAAGTTAATTAATTAGTCAAATTACATGCAATAGCGTCGTAGCACAAACAAATCGCCAGATAACTAAATTTAGCGGAAAATAAATTTGATAGAGGTGATTTGTTTATGAATGGGGAAAACCACTGAGGCAAAACCCCATCGGGTGAATTTAAGGTCACCACTTTCGAGAATCCACTATTATCAATCACAAGTGGTTACAAGTATAAGGAATCTTACCAAACCCTTTGGCCTATCTTGAAATATTAACCTACAGTACCAATATTCAATTGGATTTGTATTGTAGCAGCAATCTCTTCGTTCAATGCACGAATCCTAGTACATGACTAAGGTTATGGTACATGGATCCCAGTATGTGACTAACTCCACCAACTTGAAGAAGATGTTGGCTGCAAAGTTTTTCACTTCATCAATAATGAAGATTAGGAAGCTCATTGGTTACAAAACCCTTGGCGTAAAAATGCAGTAACTTTTTCGGAGAGAATGATGAACTAGAGAAATTTCTGCCTCCAGTCACATAATGCATGCGTGATGACCTTTAAAAAAATCTTTATATATGTCTAGGGTTGTGAGAAAAAAAACCTTACACAATACATAAGCATTAGCTGAAAATTAGATCTAGAATTTCTGATTTCATAATTTTGGACAAATATAACTTGTGTCAAGCTTCTGTCGAGCTTCAACATTAAATCTCGATAGAAGTCTTTTTGTTGAGATTGTTGTCGAGCTTTAATGAACCGCTCTTCTTCACTTGTTTTTGGGTCAGATCTTCATGACTCTATCACTTGACTTGAACAACATGTTTCTTGAAGTCTTAAACCCATCCTAGATCTACCCAATTACAAGTAAAGTGCATTTTGTCAAAAGATTAGCCAATTACATAAAATATGTGCCTAACAGAATTTGATACAATATCAGAATTTGCTGAAGCGCATAGGTTATCGTACATTTATCTTCGATCTTTCGGTCTAATCCTACATTGTAATTTAGATATAAAACTTTGGACAAAGCTTACGTACATACAACGGTACAAGTTTTTAATGCAATAAGGACACTTCTTAGTGTTTTAGTTTTTAATTTTTATGTACACTTTTTAAAAATTTTAATTTAATATCACATGACAAACTAAGCCATTATAAAACTTGCCACACATAATCGTGTCTCATTAATACCCATACCATCAACTTTCTCTCTTAGACCGAGCTAGCTTAAGGGTATGTTTAGTTGGAGGTGGAGCAAGGAGGTGAAAAATAAATGAGAGAAAATATGGTTTAAGTGTTGTTTGGTAAAGAGAGAAAGAATAGAAATTTTTTGGTGGGGCCCACGCATTTTCTCCCCTTGCCTACCAAAAATTCATCTCTCCGAATTGGAGAGAAAACAAGAGTGAAAACTCTTGTCCTAACACAATGAAAAATTGCTCCCAAATTTTTAATGCTTCTCAAGAATCTCTCCTACCCCTACCCACTTCCCCCACATAGTTTACACACCTTTATGTCTTGTTTTGTTTGTATCTCCTCTTCACTCTCCTTAGCTCAAATGTAATTCATCTCACCCTTTTTTTTCCATGTTTTGGTTACTCTCTATTTTCTAGATTTTTTTTTGTCGCCCAGTTTTTTTGTTTCCACCCAGCAACATGTCCATATATATATATATATATATATATATGTTAGATTATAATATCTATAGTAACAACAAAAATAATATAAGTTTATATATATGATGTGTTAATTTTTATATTATTTAATGAGTACAAATAAATTATTTTTTACATGTTATAAACTACAATTTCTATCCTTTCACTTTTCTCCTTAACCAAATAAAAGAGTTTTACACCCCTTTCGTTTTTCCACCCTTCCATCCAAACACACATGAGGGAAAACTAAATCATTTCTATCCTCCTACTTTTCCACCCTCTTACAATTTTCTATCCTCCCACTTTTTCACTCCTCCAGCCAAATGGACCTTAAGATTTGCCCATCATTAATGGTGACTCTAACTTTGATGAGGGCTCTTACTTGTCACCATTATGCCTATCATTGTTGGCGGCTCTTGTTCGTTGCCATTACCACTGCCAACTTCGGGGGAAGCTCCTTTTCATCCAAGTGTAGCTCCTTTGCTTCCAAACATGGGTTCTTATCCCCTTCTCCACCAAACCAAAAACATCTCTAGTCTTCTGTGAATTAAGAAAATCAACTAACAGTTTTAATCAATCACCAAAAATATTATCACCAAAATTACCAAGCCAAAATATCAATCACACATAAGTACACATAAATTTACATGAAAAACTATTTCTCCTTGAAAGGAAAAAAACCACATGACTAACTTCGAATCAATCCGCTATTAGAAGATCAATTACAATACCTCTATCAAGTGTATATCTCACGGTTAAAGAAAATTTCATTGTTTTCTTTGCTCTCACACACTCGTTGTGCTCACTCTATACGGTTTCTTCTTCTCTTCAAATATACTCACTACGCTCATTTTGGTTTCTTCTTATTTCTTCACATTATGACATCAAACAAAGTTTCACAAATTCTCCTTGATTTGTGCGCTTAACAAAAAATGTTGTCAACAAAATCCAAATCATGTTATCTCTCTCTTTGCACTACCTCTCAAGTGATAATCCATTTTTCTCTCTTGGTTTCATGCTTAATTCTATTTTTTCCCCTCTTCCTACTAGGAAGGCCCCTAGGACAAAGCCATCAAATTATTTGTACCACTGTCTATTTATAAAACTAAATTCATGTTTCTTCGTAGACATAAAATACATTACTTCTTTGACAATGAGTAGGCTTTCCTTCCACAGCAAGGATTAACATTTTCTTCCATATCAAGGAAACCTAATAATAATCAAATTAAATTTTCCTTATTCAACAAGAAAACAAAATGAGCTTTCCAATTCATAATTAGAATTTGAGGTAATTTCCCAACAAATCGATCTAATTACTTTTTTGATTTTTTGATTTTTTTTTGATATCTTGCTTGTTTTAAGTTCGATTTGGGCTCATGAACTGTCAAACTGGAGGGAATTAAATTATCTATAACATGGGCCAAAAGTTATGACAGTTTTTAGACCCCTTAAAACAATTGATTTAACCTAGGTAATTAGCCAAGTTGTTACTTAGTCCAATTTAACAAATCTAGGTTATCACAATAACAAAGATCATATCATGCAAAGCAGCGAAAAGATAAATAATACAAGATATGATCACCTAGGAAAACCAAACCGGTAAAAAACCTGGGGAGGATTTAACCTAACTATCCTTAAGGTAAAAAGCAAATCCACTAGAAAGAATCGAAGTTCATACAATAAGACTTACAAGCTCTCACGCTCGACTTCTTATTGCTACCCATCAGTAGAACTTACTGACACGACCACGTGCAAACTCCGAATCCACGGACTCCTTCTTTCTTTGGCCTTTGCAAAACACAAACACCCCCATTTGTGACTTTGAGATCCTACTCAAAAGTTTAACAACACAAACTCTCTTGTTTGTGACTCCAAGACCACCCTTGAAGGTTTAGATCATCAACACCTTTGATGACTAGAGAAGGCAGCAACTTCTACAATACCGGATATTGAGATTCTTCAAGGAATAACACCGGTAGAAGACATAAGAGAGCTTTTTAGGAACAAAACCTTAAATACAAAAGAGGCACACTCTTTTCTCTTTAAAAAGCCACATAAAAACGTGCTTAGGGTTTCCTTTATATACTGGGAGAAGTAGATTAGAAACACTAATCCTAAATGGGCTTGAATTGCTGTTTGGGCTTAATTTAAATTCTGCAGATACGACTTTCGATCGATCGAGCCTGTCTTTCGATTGATCGAACTAGACAGATTATGAAATCTTCTTCCTGCAGCTTGTATGTTTTTGAATCTTGACTTGAATCACCTTGAGTATTGTCTAATAATACCTATAGACTCTAAGATCTATATCTAGACAAGTTTGTGTTCACGATTTGCCAATTGTTTTAAACATTTAGAACCTAACAAGTTATTCTGATTGGACAATTAGATCTTTTTTGGTAAAAAATGGGGGTCAAATATAGGCTAATCACAATAAAACTTTATCAAACTTTTAAATAATGCTTAAAAATATTAATCTTCACATGAATCTTGAAATTCAGTATCTGGGTGAATTTTTTTTACTTAGTTTGACTGCTAGTCAACTTGGTCAAAAACTAGTCAACAAGAGTTTTGGTCATTTTGACCTTAAGCATGGAAAACAAGGTAATCTAGAGGTTGTTTGGATAGCCTATTTCCATAACTCAATTCTCTGTTTCCATAACTCATAACTCAAAAATGGTGGGACTCATAGCAAAAAGGTTGTTTGGCAAACGATAACTCTGTTTCCATTACTCAATTCTCTGATTTTTGAGTTATGAGTTATGGAAACTAAAAACATATTTTGGCTATTTTCAGTTTCCATAACTCATAACTCAATGACATTTTTGTAATTAAACACACATAAGGGACCCACTAATCATAACTCAGCCACACCTTTTCCTTTTTTTTTTTTTTTTTTTTTTTTCCTTCCCTTTCTTCTCCTGGGTTTGGTCTCCCCAGTGTTCTTCCTTTTCTTTTTTTTTTCCTCCTGGTTTCGGTCTCCCTTGTTCCTCCTTTTTTTTTTTTTTTTCCGTCTCCTGAGTTCAGTCTCCCCAGTGTTCTTCCTTTTTTTTTTTTTTTTTTCCTTTCTTCTCCTGGGTTCGGTCTCCCCGGTGTTCTTCCTCTTCTTCTTCTTCTTTCACTGGGTTCGGTGATCTTTCTGGGGTTTCTTTTTTTTTTTTTCTTTCACTGGGTTTGGGTGATCTGAACTTTTTTTTTTCCTTTCTTCTTTCATTGGTTCGGTGATCTGGGTACTGAAAAAAAAAAAACTGCACTGTGACAGGTATGGGGCCCACAAACAGTGTGAAAAATATTAAGTGATGGAAATTGGGTGATGATGCCAAATGGGTGTGAAAATTTGAGTAATGAGTGATGAGTGATGAGTGATGGAAATTGAGTGACGGAAATTGAGTGATGAAATTTTCTTATCCAAGCAGCCTCCTAACATCCAATCCGGAAAAAGTTCCAACATGGTTAGCTATCTCTTATTCCCATGATCAAAACAGTGATTTTTACAATTTTTTGGAAAAAGATGGGATTTTGGCATGCAAAACGACAATTTCAAAAATAGGTAATGTAAGATTACCCTTATTTAACAAGGTAATCAAATTACCATGATTTATGATAATGTGAAAATTTTGGTAATCTTAGATTACCGCAATGTTATGCACGTACAAACTAACAAACCAAACACTATAATTTTATTGTTACGGTAATGTGATTGTATTGTAATGAAAATCACAGTGAACTAAACACCTTTGAAATGTTCAGTAAAATGTCTGAGTAAAATGTGAATCATTAATAACGATTAACAATTGCTGTGGTGTTTCAGCAATTTTGGTCGCAGTAATTATTACCTAGCATATTCGTGTAGGGGGATGTTACTGTTAGTGTGTTTAGCATAAAACTGAGTTTTTAAATGAATACTCTTTGCGTCTGGTTTGTCAAAGCTGGTGATGTATTATTATAACATGGCTTTACTATTTGTTTGAAGCAGCTATGTGATAAAACCTGTTTGCTAAATTTGTTAATTATTTCCACTTATGTCAGGTCTGTCCTATATTATACCCAAACAACGGTCTCTCATTATTCTCTCAAGTCCCAGCCAAGATGAAACCTTCAATTGCTTTGAATTTTGCTAATTTTCTATTGTGTGAAGCTATCGAAGCTGTGTGTTTAATTTATGTGACAAGGTGAATATTTCAATATTTTATATCAATAGCTATTTGTTAGTTTTTTTTTGGGTAAACCTGAACAATCTTTATTTAAATGCATTACAGGGGATAATATCTAGGATGTAAAAAAGTGGATTACTGATTTACTTCCCACCCAAAATTCCGCATAGCATATCTTGCTAGTGAGTGTGCTTCTGCATTGGCATCTCTTCGTGCGAACGATACTCGAGCTTCAACAAAGCTTATTTTATTCTCTCATGAATTGTGATTTATCATATTAAATTGGTTGTTTATTTTTATGTTAATCATTAAAAGGTTGCAATGTTATTTTATCATTTTTTTTTTTTTTTGGTTGTCGTTGATTATTCGATAGTTATTATAATGGGAAATGGAGGATATTTGAACTTTGAATATTTTAAAAACACCAAAATGTGCCAACTAGTTGAACTACAAACCTACAAAGCTCTTGGCGTTACCCTACCTTTCTAATTTGTGAGGTTCAATTCAAATAATTTCTGATGAATCCTTTGAAATTTAATGCTAATATTGAAATTAAATTTAATGCAAAGGCACGTGTGTATGATGTATGCTTGTACAGATACATACGGACCAAGGAACCAAAAAAAAAAAGAAAAAAGAAAAAAAGCAAAAGCTGAGGGTTGCCAATGCCCCTAATACAGTTTAAATGGATTATTAAAAAAAAAAAAAAAAGCAGTTTAAATGGTCCCTCAGTTCTCCATTCAAACAAAGGCCAGAGGGCACCGCTGCTCCTTATTGACTTTGCTAATGCAGCAATACTAATAAAGGTTCGTGTCAAAAGGACCTCTGAGATAGTAGGCCCATTATTATTATTTCAACCACGTGAAGATGTAAACGGACCGATTTCACTACCAATGTACCATTTTTTTTTTTACGAAATACCAAAGTACTTTCTTCAGCACAAAGAGTTTCTTCATATTGCAAAAGCAACAGCAAATAACATGTGGACTTAGCATTCACATCCCAAAATTTTATCCCATCTTATTTTACCATCCCAAAAAATTACTTTATTAATTATACCATACCATTTTATAATACTTTCAGCATCCTAACTTTTATTTTACAATACAACATATTAAAATAATATTTCAACACAATAAAAAAATATATCCTAAAACCCAAATAAAAACAAAAACCCAAAACCCGGTGATAGAGAGAGAGAGGAATTGATAAAATGAACAAAATATTAGTTATTTATTTATTTTTATAGAATAGTGCTAGTGTGCTACAGTGCAATTCTAAAGTTGGAATTGCACTGTAGCACTATTGCAATTTTTTTTGCAATAGTTGGTGTTTGCAAGTCCTGATGCTGGGCTTGTTTGGTGCATTAATGCTAAAATTTTCTTACATATAGTATTTGCAAGATCAAATGTGAATGCTGTTAGGGGGACTCTTTATGGTCTTATATTGTGAGCTTCAAATACTATGAGGTTAGAAATAAATGTATGACCTTACTTAGAAGCTCAAGTAGTAACTTACTTATGAAATTCCAAAGGTAAAACAAATAGTTATGGATAGCGGCATTCACTTATATAAATATATATATATATATATATTTAAATGATACTCCATCTTTCATAATTGTCAATTAGTATATTATTTAAAAAAAAAATCACATTCAATAAAAAAAAAAAATTAATAATACAAGAATTTGTTAGATTTCATTTTCAATCATTTTCTGGTGTATTGCCAGGGTTTCCGACTAGTTTCCAATAAAAGCCAAGTTTTTGTTTTTAGTTTTTATTATTGTTTGCTTAAATATTTTTAAAAAAAAAAAAATCATTTCCTTCCCCTAATTAATTCCTCAACTCAGTTGGCAACTAGACGCAGTAAACGAAAACTAAGGCTAGGCAAAAGGCTTCATATTCTTAGGAATCTAATTTCCCAACTGGAAACAAATGAATCCAAGAACTCACACAGCCTAATTGTCATTTGGAGAAACACTGTCACAAATGGAACAGTTTGTTCCATCTTTTTTACCTGTTTTTTATAGGACTTGACAACTACAAAATGCCCATATCTTTAAGCACAACATTAATAACAGCCCAATTTTTAGCTCATGATTTTAATCATCATTCTTAATACAAAACTTAAATTAAATAGTTATTCCATACCCAACTCCCAGAACCATGTATGCGTTAAAAACTGAAAAAAAAAAAAAAAAAAAAAAAATCTAAATATGATGGTACATGCGATACATGTATTGCATGTACCAGCATATTTAGATTTTATGAGACATGTGAATTTATATGATATGATAGTACACGCATGTTTAGTTGAGTGAGGAGGGAGAGAGAACCATATAATGGCAGAAGCAACAACTACATTTTCTAGTAGCAGAAGCAGGAATTAATGGAGACGTAATCCATAAAACGTGGAAATTGTTGACAACATGTCCATGACTTGTGACGAATCCTGTTAACTTGAAAATCGAAATGTCCCTAATATTATCGTGGGAGACTGGGAGTGCAGTTGATCCCGATTCCAGTGAGTACAAAGACCATCCACAATATGAAGAATTCCTCAGACATTTAACAATTTTTTTTCCACAATCCAAGATAAGATAGAACCTATTCCGTTTCCTCTCTGCATATATTAATTTGGCCGATCAATGTTCTAGTGATACACCACTGCACAAGTGAGGCATATTGGGAAAATATGTGATTCAATAAAAAGAACGGGAGGATATTGGAAATGTCTGACAATGTCAATGAAAGTTTGAAACTGCATAATGATTAGAATCAAACCAAAAGCTTGATAAACAACAAAACAACTGACATTAACCATGAATATATCCAAAGTCTAGCTTAATATCATCACCAAAAAATCATAACTACATGACAACAAAAGCTGAAGCAAATTCATACCTCTACTATGTATGACTACTGTATATTTATGAGAATTGGATAGTCTAAGAGGATGGAATGACTAAAAATCATTTTTCTGATATGGGAAGTTTGTGAACATAACCATTGCATGCGGAGAGGATATAGGGAAGCTCAATAACTTTTGAGTCACTTGTAGAATTTCATATATCATATCACCTGTCTGATATTTCATAACCCGTGGTTCACTAATAACCATCTTCTCCAGTACCTTTGCATTCTTGAGTAAAAACCTTACCACTAAAATGAATACTTCCTTTATTTGGAACAACCTTCTTTCTAAACCAAAAATCTTGACAGTCGTGACACATAGCAGCAAAGAGTTGAAATAATTCTCCGTTGATTTCCCATGGCTCACTTCATCATAATTGCAAGAGAAGGTAGTGTTTTTCTGGGAACTGCAAAAATAAAAGTACATTAGCCATTTCTTAAGTTCAGTTTTAGATGATGATATTTTGACCATTTTTGGAGAAGTAATTTAAGATTTTTATTAAAAAAAAAGAAAAGAAAAGGTATAGAACTAGAACTTACTCCCCATGTTAACATGCAATGTACTAGGGATGCTACAAAAATCATCTAAATTACATAAGCCTAGAAACTCCTCAAGTCAAGAAAAAGAATGACATTTGGGACATTGGTCCAAGAAAAACATACCTCTAAGATTGGGCGGTGGGAGGATTCGATGTCTATAACCAACTGTGAAAGCTAACAACAAATTGATATTGTGCTGCCTTACCAAATACGGTGAAGGCTCTTTGCATTTATACACTGATCAGTTACATAGTTTCAGATGTACATGAAGAGTTTGAATTTAAATATACAACAGCTAAATGTTATCTGTGAGCTGGATTGTTGTAATCTTGGCTGTTGTGGTAATCTTGGTTGTTATCCTCCAGTTCTGTGATCTTGATATTTGAGTTTTGAATGGCAGAGGTAATCTTATCCTTAACACACCCCCTCAAGCTCAAGGATAGAGGAACAACCTTGAGCTTGGTCCGAAGAGAGACAAATTTAGAGGAGGACAGTGGCTTTGTAAAGATATCAGCAATCTGATCACGACTAGAGAGAAAACGAATATTAATTGACTTGCGCGCCACCATATCACGTACAAAGTGAAAATCAATTTCAACATGTTTTGTACGGGCATGGAACACAGGATTGGAGGATAAATATGTAGCACCAATGTTGTCACACCATAAAAGAGGTGAAGGTGAAACAGGAAAGCCAAGTTCAAAAAGCAGAGAAGTCAGCCAAGATATTTCTGCTGCAGTGTTAGCCAAAGCTTTATATTCAGCTTCAGTGCTTGAACGAGCTACAGTAGCTTGTTTCTTGCAACTCCAAGAGATGAGATTAGTGCCAAGATAAATGCAATAGCCACCAGTTGATCTTCTGTCATCGCGAGAACGTGCCCAGTCAGCATCGCAGTATGCTTGAAGGAAAGAAACATTGGAACGTTGGAAGTGAAGTCCAAAATTGAGTGTATGTTTGAGGTATCGGAGAAGGCATTTAGTAGCTTGCCAATGAGTAACAGTTGGGCGGTGCATGAACTGAGAGAGTTTATTAACAACAAAGGCAATGTTAGGCCGTGTAATAGCCAAGTATTGCAGCCCTCCAACTGTGCTACGAAAAAGTGTGGGGTCTTCATAAGAAGTTCCATCAAAGGCAGATAAACCAGTTGAAGCAGCCATAGGTGTATTGACTGGTTTAGCTTCAAGCATGTTAGTTTTCTTCAATAAATCTAGAATATATCGCCTCTGAGAAAGAAGAACACCATTTCATGAGGAAGAACTTCAATGCCGAGAAAGAAATTCAAAGACCCCAAATCTTTAATGCCAAAATCCACACCAAGCAGTGAAATCAACTCAGTAATGGCAGATAAGTTAGAGCATGTAATTAAGATGTCATCTACATAAATCAAAATATACATAATAAAAATATGATTTTTGTAGATGAAAAGTGAAGTATCTGAACAACAACCCTTGAAACCAAGTGAGATCAGCTTGGAAGTAAGTCTGGAAAACCATGCTCTAGGTGCTTGCTTTAAGCCATAGAGAGCCTTTTGAAGTTTACATATATGATTAGGATAGTTTGGATGGACATATCCCGGTGGTTGGTGCATAAAAACATCCTCGGAGAGAAAACCATGTAGAAAGGCATTATGGACATCAATTTGTCGAATTTGCTAGCCCAAAGAAATAGCAATGGAGAGCACAATACGTACCGTTGTAGGTTTCACAATTGGACCGAAAGTTTCAGTGAAATCAACTCCAGATTGTTGATGAAAACCTTTGGCAACAAGTCAGGCCTTGTGGCGCTCTATAGAACCATCAGCTTTCCGTTTTATGCGAAATGAAACACCCACTTACAGCCAATAACATTGGTGGCAGCCATTGGAGGAACAAGGACCCATGTTTTGTTTTTGAGCAAAGCATCAAACTCCTTGTTCATTGCCTCTCGCCATTCTGGAAACTTACAAGCTGTAGAGTAACAAGTAGGTTCAGAATCACTAAAATCATGTTCAGCCAAGAGAGCCGTGGGGATGGGATAATGGATGGTGCCATCGGTGTGGTTTTTGGGTTTGGAAATATTGTTCTTTGGACCTTGTAGTCATTGGGTGGGTTGGCTGAACAGTGGGTTGAGGTTGGATAGTTGGTTCACTTATAGAAGAAGCTGATGAGGTGTTAGCTAAGGAAGAAGAGATGGGGTTTACAGGTGGAGGATGAAGGGTATCTGGAGCAGATTGTGTTGGGTTTTGTAGGATTGGGCTAGGTATGGTGAAGTGGGTTGGTAAGGTGAGTGAAGGAATCGGGCTTGTAGAGATAGGTGAATGGGCCGACCCAGATTTGGTAACCATAGGCATGACAAACTCAGTGGATTGAGAAGAAATTGACCTGGAGGGTGAATAGTTTAGAAAAGGAAAATGGGTCTCCTTAAAAATGACATCTCTGGAGATATATATTCGGCCTGTGGAAGAATGAAGACACTTGTATCCCTTATGCAACAAACTATGGCCCAGAAAAATACAAGGAAGAGAACGAGGTTGAAGTTTATGGGTAGTATAAGGACAAAGATTAGGCCAACATTTACAACCAAAAACTCGTAAGAGAGAGTAATCAGGAGGGCAACAAAAGAGTGTTTCATAAGGAGAGGAATTTTGAAGAAGTGGAGTGGGCAATCGATTAATGAGATAGCAAGCCGTTTGAAATGCATCATCCCAAAATTTTAAGGGAACACTAGCATGAGACATTAAAGCAAGGCCAGTTTCAACTAAGTGACGGTGTTTATGCTCAATGACCCCATTTTGTTGAGGTGTATGAGGACAGGATAACCGATGTGAGATGCCACTACTTTGGAGGATTTGGTGGAGGGAACGATATTCACCACCCCAATCAAATTGAATTGTTTTTATTTTTAGATCAAAGTATCATTCAACATATTTTTGAAATTTGAGGAATATGAAAGAAACATCACTTTTGCAAGACATTGGATAGAGCCATGTGTATCGACTAAAGGAATCCACAAAAGAAACATAATATTTATTTCCAATGCTAGAACAGATAGGGGACGGCCCCCAAACATCAGTGTAAATCAATTCCAAAGGAGTTGCTACACGAGAATTAGATAAAGGAAAAACTAAGACACGCTGGATAAGAGCTGTCCATTTTATTTGCAAACACTGGAAGACCAAATTTTGAAACCACATGAGAGACGACTTGCAAGGTTGGATGTCCAAGACGAGAATGCCACTGTGTGAGTGTGGCGCGTTCACTGACAAAGGCAGAGGAAACTAGACAAGAAGAAGGACCACGACGACGGAATAGAGAAGATGGAAATGAATATAACCCATGGTTACTCGGGCCTTGCACCAGAACCTTCCCCGTAGCTCGATCCTTCACAAAGAAACAAGAAGGATGAAATTCAAGATAAGTGTTGGTGTCTTTGGTAAATTTGTGTGAAAGTTCAAAAACGTGTATAAACACCTTTGAACGTTTAGACCCCCAAATTACAACTTAACCAATTCAAGCAATATGTCAAACAACTAGTGTGCGGAAACTTAACATATGCTATAATATGAAATTGGTTAAAAACTATCTAAGCCAACACAAAATAAAATCCACAGCAGATAATAAAAAGGCAAAGATAGAGAGGAAGGAAGATGCAAACACAAAGACAACACGCGATGTGTTATCGAAGAGGAAACTGAAGCCCTCGGCGTAAAATCTCTCCGCCGCCCTCCAAGCGGTAAACAATCCACTAGAAAATACAGTTGGGATACATGGACAGCAATAGACCCTCCAAGCCTAATCTAACCAGTGCACCTAAGCCCTCCAAGCTTCTTGCTCCAACGAGGTTGCGCCGAACCTTTTTCTTTTCTAGCTTCCCGGATTCCGCTACTAGACCGTAGCATCAACTAATGAAGATTGGTTCCTTCCTAACTGCTTCCCAGAAATCCAAACAACTGTCTCACAGTGATGATGATGGTGAGAACCAGGTTTGGTATAATGCCTCTCAAAGATTTGACAATGGAGAGGAAGAGAGTTGAGGAATTTGGAGAGACTCTAAGGTATAGATTGTGGGTGAATCAATCTTGTTTTTCTTTGGGGTTTCTCTCTCAAAATTCTCTCTGGAAGCTCTCTTTCAATCGTGGGTAAAAGGGGTATTTATACTGGAGTGGGAGAGGAATGTGAAACGTCAGGTTTAACAAAACAGGGGTGGCTCGCGGCTTGACCTCGCGGCTTGACTAAGTCGCAAGATAACTGTATGGCCAGTTGTCCTGTTTTGTCCTGTAGTGCTCCAGCTTGCATGACTGTTCACCTTCCAGCATGCTTGGCATGTGTGCTGCGTCTGGCGGCTTGCAGCCGCGAGTCACCCGCGAGTCCCAGCCGCGAGTCTCTGTTTTCTTGCACACTCTTGAGCAATCTTCACTCTATCTCACTCACTACCCTTACATCAAATCCACCTAAATACAGGGTTACTAAATACTGAATTACAAGCAAATTTGGCACGGAATAAAGCCAATTAGATGGTTGAATAAATTCAACCTTACAATCTCCCCCTTTGGCTATTCCGTGACAAAACCCTAAAACAGACTCTAGACTTAACATGTGAGTTGGGAACAGTTGAACAAAACTCACTCATACCTAACTCTAGAAGCTGTGAAGCACTTGAATCATATGAACATAATACTCCTGAAACACAACAATACACCATGATCATTGTAAGCAGAAAATTATAAATGCATATGAAACAGGCAATATGTGATCAAGCAAAGATGGAGTTAAGAAACAAACCATGACTTGATCAACCAAGTGAACACCACAAGGTAGTGATCACAGTGCTCATTCACACTTGGAATGAACACAAAGACATACAAGTTAACAAGCACAAGGCAAGACACTTGTATGTTCAACACTCAACCAATGCATAATACACAAGGTATATGCATCTAGGAACAATCCTACAAGGACACAAGAGTGACAGTACATAAACCAAAATGCAAGACATTTAGATTAAAGTACTGTTTTCAACATAGCATAAAGGCTGCAATAAGCAAGGTACAAACCATAAAGCCTACAAACTATGCATAAAACATTAACCCTAAAAGCTTACAAAAGCACATGGGTACAAAACTACAAGACATCCTGAATAACATCATCAAAATATATAAAAGATTAAACCAAGAGTATAAGTTATGAGTTAGAAACATCTATACACCAAAAACACAGTGTATCAAACCCATATAAACAATAAATAGTCCAACAAACATAAACCTAAACCTATAAGTTTAGAGGATAAGACTTAAAACAAAAGTATGTGTGTACTCCCCCTATCACTATGCACACTTCCCTTTGAACTTTCTCCCCCTTACTGAATACTCTCCCCCTTTTTGGCACGAATAGCTAAAGGCTCTCGTCCAACTTTCGTTGAATAGCATCTAGCTGATTCTCCATAGTCTCAAGACTCATTCGGACATGGTTGTTTGTGGAGTAGAGAAGTGCCACAATCTCATCAATGCGTTTCTGAATATGCTCAAGTACACTCCCGACTCTGTCAGTATGAGGAGCAGTCTGTGCTTGCGGAATACTAGCCTGTGAAGCTTCAGGAACAGCACTCGAAGTAGATGTAGTATGTGCAGGTGTCTCTGATTCAGGGACAGATGGAGTAACCGGAGAGATGTGAACATTCCTTGGTGATTTAGAGAAGTGACTTCTGCTAGCTTGAAGAGTGAACATGGAAATGGGACGCTGACGGGTCAACATTTTCCCATCTGCAGGAGGAATAATGCCTTCACGAAGAATGAGCTTCATGATGAGACTGCAAAATGGAATAATTCCTCGAGCTGCCGTTCTACACGCGGTCTTCCTCAAGGTGTAGTAGATGTGAGCACATATATCAATGGGGGCTCCTGTAATAAGATCACAAAGGAATAGAGCTCTCCCAAGATTGATGAATGTAGTGTTGGACAGTGGGTAGAGATTGGTGAACATGATCAACTTCAGTGTGGTCAGCTCTGGTGCAAACTTTGCGGTGTTGATGGATGTTCCTGCACTGGATACTTCATGATCGGATCCTAGGATTTGTAGGATTTCTCTAACTTCTGGAGTTCGTTCATTGTAAGGAGTTATATTCACATTCTAAGGTCTGGTGATGCCGAGAAGATCTGCGATGGAGTCTGGGGAAACACTAAACTCTGTTCCTCTGACCCAGAAAATGAGTTGAACTCCAAGATCAGTTACATTGGAGAAGCATTCTTTGACCAGCTCATCCATTGGATCATCAAAGTTCCCAAACAAGTTTGCCCAATCTCGTTTCTCAAAGATTCGAGGTATAAAAGTGGTCCCTAAGGTGTTAAACTCTACCACCTGTTCCACTATAGTAGTTGACTTGTCAAAAACGTTTGAGTAGGCATGTGAGTTAAGCAGAAGTCTGAACCTATCCTCATTGGGGTCTTGAGATGCCTGAGATGATAGACGAGTCCTTTTAGCCACTGGTGTTGCTGGTTCGTCAGCAACAATGTCTTTACCCCTGGAAGATCGACGGGACATCTGCAAGAGAACAGGCCCACAGCAGAGAACCAAACAACAGTACCACACAAGATAAATATCAACAAGATTCAGTGCAAAAAAAATTTCAATACACAAATACAAACTGAAGATAGTGCAGACCAAACTTCCAACAATACAAAGGAGCACAAAAAGACAGGTGCAGCAAAATGGTGAAAGTGCACAAAGGCATAGATAGACAAAAACAACTAACAAAACTGTCAATGAGACAGGTTATCATGACCATGATATGCAAACAGATACAGCATTCGAACATTTAGAGCAGATATCATAAAACACTCCACAAGAGATATGAACTTGGGAAAATATTTCAACAAGAAGTAACAAATCATCCAAACTAGAGCACATGATTGAGAGACACACATTATGTTATCATAAAAACTCAGTAACCAATACCGAAATCCAACATCAATACTCAAGCAAGTGAAATGAGCAAGTCAAATAAACACCAAACCCATTTAAGAAAAGATTTTCAGACTCAACAACAGGCGAATATCAGAATAATGAAAAACACATTGTGACCGCTCAACATGAAAACAGATGAGAACAATAGCAAACAAAACACGCCATACCCATTACACAAAGAGAGAAGTATTTCGAACACAATACCAATCCAAACGGTAACAAAAATATCCAGGAAAAAGGAAAATGAGATTGAGAAAGCAAAACCCATACCTTTTCTTGATGATTTGGATAAGAAATGAAGCACCAATGAGATTTGAAAATGGATTCACGAAGTGTTTGGGAAGGAGATAGTTTAGAAAGAAGATGAACAGTCACAAATGTTCGAGGGAAAACTGAAAAAGATTTAAAAACTGCTCCTGTTTCTACCAAACACGCGTTTTTCGCGACTTGCTAAAGTCGCCACATAGTCGCCAGTTCAAGCCGCCAAAACACTCAAGGACAAAAATTTGAAAAAATTTTCTAAGTGTTTTTCGCGACTGGAAGGTCTACCCGCGAGTGAGTCGCGAGCTGAGCCGCGAAAATCTCTGAGTAACCCTCGCGACTGGACCTTCCACTCGCGAGCAAGTCGCCAAAAATGACCCGCGAAGACACGACTGAGGCTCGCGACTTGACATACCCGCGACTTAGCCGCCAAAACAGGGCAAAACTAGATTCTTGAAATTTTCAGATTTTTCAAACAAAATACTTTCCAAAAACACCTAAAACACTCAAAAATCTTTTTGTGTTTGATTTAACAAAGATTGAGCATGTGAAAACACATTTCATCAAGTACAATCACACAAATGAATATGGCATTTATTGAACATAAACTTGTGTGTTGTGTGTGGATATCAACAATGAGATAGTCCTTAGTCTAATGTGAAGCTTCAATGATCAATTCAACCAAGACATACACAATTAGCACTAGATCATGTGACCCATCTCAATTATAGAAGTATGTATATATGACCTCCCACACAACTTGATAACTTAACTTAGAGCTTTACATTTGACTCCACTTTTAATCATAACATTTGATCTTTTTGATCTTTTGAGGCAGTCACCTCTCATTGTGAGAGTGATATTTGACATTTCACATTAATGAACAAGTCTTTGGCTTTTTGAATAAACATTTTCTTTAATATAAAGTCGCTTACCCTTTTTCCTAGTCGAATACTAAAATGTGCGACAGGCTTTTGCAGCTCAATATCTCTTTTCATTTGGAGATTTACATTTTGTGAGCTCTTTTTAGCAAAACAAAAATAAAGAGTGGGAAGATATATAGACACAAGTCTATGCATGTCTCAAGATCAACATAACCATTCACTAATCATTCATGACAAGTTTGAAGATCTATTTACAACAATCACATAGATTTCAAGATTTTTCCCACAGTGATATGAGTGCATGAAAACAAGCAATGCTCGAAAATGCACAAAGCCATTAGCACAAAGGTACAAGGCAAAACAAATTTTGAGACAAAAACTCAACAAAGTCAATCAAGTTTTTTGATTTTCTAATTTTTATGTGATTTTTGGATTTTTGACACAAGAAACAAAAAGATTGATAAGACAAAATTAAAAATATGCACAAGAAGACAAGCAAACAATCAACAGCAAAAACAGCAAGTAAAACAAACAAACATTGTCACAAAGCATAGGAAGTATTAATGCATGGACATGTTGTAATGCTTATGCATGAGTACCCTTTTTCACCCACACGTCACTTGCGTTTGGGGTGATTTCCTTATAGGAATGGGTACGGGAGTTAGGGTTTTCAAACTTTCGTGAGAAGCTTTCCAAGCAGTTGGTGAATGCACCAATCATCTTCATCACGTTCATCATTCCGGGATCACCATTCTGATCTCTAGATTGATCACCTGCCCAAATTCTTCTATCATTTCTAGGTCCTCCTGACCTTTGAGGAGTTGCACTATTCTTTGCTCTCAGCTTTTGGCAATTTGGTCGAGTATGCCCTTGAAGTCCGCAGTAATGACACACATAAGTTGCTCTAGGACCTCTTTGTGGTCGTGGGCGTGACTTGGCACGAGATTCAGACCTGCCCACAGATTGATTACGGGGATTCAACATCCGTTGGTTCACCACATTCTTCTTCTCCTCCACCTCGAGCTTCTCACCAGTAAGGTCAGCTACAACTGGATCTTTGGCCTTTACAAACTTCACTTCTTTAGTGACATTTCCAGATGAACCACTTCCTCCGGTATATCCCAATCTGGATTTGTCTGAAAAGCTCTTTTGAGATGAGATAACATCATCTAGCTTCTTGGTGGCGACCCTCTCTATTTTAGCATTTGCTTGCACAACTTCATTCTCAAGAAATCTCACTTTTGTGTAAGTTTCGGACAACTCACCATTCAGTGTTTCTATCTCACATTTGGCCTCCCTATATCGGATTAGGAGACTTTTGTAGTCCTCCTCAGCCTTCTTCATTTTTCTCACAACAGCCTTGGCCACCCTTGTGTACTCACCCGACTTCTCCAAGAGTGAGTTATAATTCTCTTGAAGATTTGCTGTGCTTTCATCTTCTTTAGCATCTGATTCTTCAACAATTCCTAGTGATTCATCATCATTATGTTCTCCAAGGTCTCATACAAGCAGATTCAACTCATCCGAAAACTCAACATGAGCAATAGTCATAAAAGCCGAATAGTTCCCCTCTCCATCACAGCTCTCTTCAGATTCTGAGTTAGACGAATCCGAGTCACTCAAAGTCGTGGCATACATTTTACCTTTCGATTTCAAATAATTCGGACATTCCTTCTTAAAGTGTCCATGCCCGTTACATTCGAAACAAGTGACACCTTGTGTGGGTTGGGATTCTTTTCCATCTTTCTTTTTGAATTCCCTTTTCTCCCTTCCAGAACTTTGGAATTTTCTTTTATCATCAAATTTGCCATTATTTTTGAATTTCAAGAACTTTCTGAAATTTTTGACAACATATGCAACATCTTTGTCAACTACATCTTCTCCCGACGAGTCTTGATCTTCCACCTTCTCATTAATGGTCTTAAGAGCAAGAGATTTACTCTTCTGTTGATTGGGCAGCGACATCTCATAGGTCTGCAGAGAACCAACCAGCTCCTGTACTTTGATGTCATCAAGGTCCTTGCTCTCTTCAATCGCTGTCACTTTAGCACGAAAACTTTCCAGCAATGATCGAAGGATCTTCCTTACAATCTTTGAATCCTCCGTTTTCTCCCCCAAGTTGAACTTGCTGACAACCACCTCATTTAGCTTCCCATAGAAAGAGTCAAAAGACTCATCCTCACTCATTTTGAGCTCCTCAAACCGAGTGGTCAGCATTTGTAACTTGGTGTCTTTCACTTTCTTCGTGCCTTCATAGGTGGTTTCCAAAATCTCCCATACTTCTTTGGCAATGGTAATGTGAGAAATCCTGTGAAATTCATTTGGAGACACACCACAGAAAATAGCATTGAGTGCTTTATTGTTAGCATTAGATGCAGCAAGTGCTGCCTTATCCCAAGTGGATTTGGCTGCCTCAGGTCTGGTCCAACCAATCTCAACAGCATCCCAAACGGATTCATCAATAGAACACAGAAAAGCTCTCATGCGAACCTTCCAAAAAGCATAATTACTACCATCAAAATATGGAGGTACATTAAAGGATTGAGACCTATCCATCTCAAAAGGGAGTCAAGGATCACACAATGGTAATGAAACCAATAGCAGTGTACCCGCTCTGATACCAATTGAAAGTTCAAAAATGTGTATAAACACCTTTGAACGTTTAGACTCCCAAATTACAACTTAACCAATTCAAGCAATATGTCAAACAATTAGTGTGCGGAAACTTAACATATGCTATAATATGAAATTGGTTAAAAACTATCTAAGCCAACACAAAATAAAATCCACAACAGATAATAAAAAGGCAAAGATAGAGAGGAAGGAAGATGCAAACACAAAGACAACACGCGATGTGTTATCGAAGAGGAAACCGAAGCCCTCGGCGTAAAACCTCTCTGCCACCCTCCAAGCGGTAAACAATCCACTAGAAAATACAGTTGGGATACATGGACAGCAATAGACCCTCCAAGCCTAATCTACCCAGTGCACCTAAGCCCTCCAAGCTTCTTGCTCCAACGAGGTTGCGTCGAACCTTTTTCTTTTCTAGCTTCCCGGATTCCGCTACTAGACCGTAGCATCAACCAATGAAGATTGGTTCATTCCTAACTGCTTCCCAGAAATCCAAACAACTGTCTCACAGTGATGATGATTGTGAGAACCAGGTTTGGTATAATGCCTCTCAAGGATTTGACAATGGAGAGGAAGAGAGTTGAGGAATTTGGAGAGACTCTAAGGTATATATTATGGGTGAATCAATCTTGTTTTTCTTTAGAGTTTCTCTCTCAAAATTCTCTCTGGAAGCTCTCTTTCAATCGTGGGTAAAATGGGTATTTATACTGGAGTGGGAGAGGAATGTGAAACGTCAGGTTTAACAAAACAGGGGTGGCTCGCGGCTTGCATGACTGTTCACCTTCCAGCATGCTTGGCACGTGTGCTGCGTCTGGCGGCTTGCAGCCGCGAGTCACCCGCGAGTCTGTGTTTTCTTGCACACTCTTGAGCAATCTTCACTCTATCTCACTCACTACCCTTACATCAAACCCACCTAAATACATGGTTACTAAATGCTGAATTACAAGCAAATTTAGCACGGAATAAAGCCAATTAGATGGTTGAATAAATTCAACCTTACATTGTGAACAGACAATAAATTCTTTTTAGTTAAAGGAACATGCAAAACATCATGGAGAAGAAAAGAAGTAGTGGGTGTGAGAATTTTGGTTTGGCCAATGTGTTTAATATCTAAACCAGTACTATTACCCATCTTGATTTGGTCTGAACTTGTGTACTCTTCAGCTTGCATGTTCAGATTGGCAAGATCAGAAGTTGTGTGATGTGTTGCGCCAGAATCTGGATACCAGGAAGGATCTATTATGGGCTGAGGTGCAGCAAAATAAGCTTGCATGTTTTGATTCAAATCCCTTTGATAAGAGTTGTCAAATCGATGATAACAGGCCAGTGCATCATGTCTAGGTTTGAGGTAGACTTGACAGATGGTGCAAGGAGCTCCAGAAAAAGGGGTCGAACCACGACCACGCCCCCTGCCACGAAATTTTCTGTTGCTATTGTTGTTGGAGTTATGGCCTCTACCAGATGAGAAAAAATTGTTGAGACTGACCACCACGACCCCCTCGTGATGATCCTTTCTTTGTTGCAATGTTAGCACTTGCAAGAGCTAAGTCAACAGCAGGTTGGTTTTGCTCAAGCCTGAGTTCATGAGCAAGAAGATGACCGTAAAGATCATCAAGAGTCATTGGATCCACTCGTGTTGTAACTGATGTTACAAAGGAATCATACTCTGAGCCAAGACCGAACAGAAAATATAAGACCAACTCATAATCATTTAGAGGATTTCCTATGGAAGCAAGAGTATCAACTAGATTGGTGTATCTCTGAAAATAATCTGTAACAGAGAGATTGCCCTTTTTTAGTGTGGCAATTTGATAATGAATTTGCATGAGATGTGCTCTAGCTTGAGAAGAGAACATGCGTTCAAGAGTTTGCCAAACATTTCGAGAGGTGAGGTATTTTACCACATGGGTGAGTATAGATTCTGATAGTGATGATGTCAATGCACTGAGGATAAATTGATCTTAAAGGTGCCACTGAAGGAATTTAGGATTTGTGGTGACAGTGGCTGCGCCATTTGAAGATTGGCTAGTGATAGATTGTGGGGGTGCAGGTTTGGTTCCATCAAGAAAGCCAAAAAGATGGAGAGCTTTAATGTAAGGAACAATCTGAGCTTTCCAAAGGAGATAGTTGTCTCGGGTTAATTTGATTGTGGTATTGTGGTGAAGGTTGATTAGGTTGTGAGAGGATGGATTGGTTGTAGCAATGGTGTTGGTAGAGTCAGAAGAGGAAGAGCTGGCCATAGGAATTGACGTTAGTCAAAAAAGCTCTGACACCATGTGAAAGCTAACAACAAATTGATATCGTGCTGCCTTACCAAATACGGTGAAGGCTCTTTGCATTTATACACTGATCAGTTGCATAGTTTCAGATGTACATGAAGAGTTTGAATTTAAATATACAGCAACTAAATGTTATCTGTGAGCTGGATTGTTGTAATCTTGGCTGTTGTGGTAATCTTGGCTGTTATACTCCAGTTGTGTGATCTTGATATTTGAGTTTTGAATGGCAGAGGTAATCTTATCCTTAACACCAACGTTTCCACATAAGGTGAACTTTGAAGCAGACTTGCAATGCCAGGGAGGTCCCATTTATCCATGTCTGCTTTCATAGTTAAACTTTTGCACTTTGACAATAGAGAAGGCAGATGTTTCAATGACATTATAGATAGAACCTAGGTCGGTTAAAACAACGAGTGGGTCACAATAAGGTGAAGTGAATATAAGAACAAATAACACGACTAATTGCCCCAGGTAAAATACATTGCTAGTGAACGATTTAGCTATCATTTTTTTTACAAAACACTAAGGTGCATAGCTGTAAGTATATCTCATATGCAGACAATTGGAAAAAAAAAAAAAAATCATGAAATCAGAACAATAATATTAGGTCCTCCAATTATTGATCAACAACAACTTGGATTAAAATCCAAATGCCTAGGAGAAATAGCACAGCTCACAATAGATTAATAGAGTATCATAATTTTCCAATACTCTTATATATCATAAGATGATTTTTCCAATATAAATTGGGTAATATAAATTCTTTAAAGAGAAACCAAATTATATAATAACCTCTTACTGATTTATTTCGACTTATTCTGTTTATAAATTAAGTTTTAAAAAGTCACTACAAAAAAAAGGTTCTATGGCCACGTTTTTAAAACGCGACCATATGTCAAAAAAACGTGGCTATAGCCTATAGCCGCGTTTTTTTAGGCCGCGCTTTCTAATGTGGCCTAAAACCTGTGACTATAGGACTGACGGTCCTATGGCCGCACTTTTTAACCGCGGCCTAAGGGTCTGGTCTTAGGCCGCGTTTTAAGGTTGTGGTCTTGGGCCGCGTTTTAAACGCGGCCCAAGACCAAGACCTATGGCCACGTTTTAAACGCGGCCCAAGACCAGGACCTATGGCCACGTTTTAAACGCGGCCCAAGACGAGGACCTATGGCCACGTTTAAAACGTGGCCATAGGTCCTCGTCTTGGGCCGCGTTTGAAAAGTGTGGCCATAGGACCTTTGTTGACAACTATAGGTGAAAGCTATAGCTGCGTTTAAAAACGCGGCTATAGCCCTTTTTTTTCCTTTTTTTCTTTTTCCTAGCCCAAATGCCTTAAGGACCTCCACACCTGTTTTCTAGTACAGTCACCACAAACCAAGCCCTCATTAAACAGTTTTAATCTTGCATTAGTCTCACATTTACTATAAAAACTTTGAAAGTACATACATAGTAATATCTCTTGCAAAGATAAAATGCAAGAAAGGAGGGCAATGAAAGTACATACATAGTACTCATAGTGCACTTTAGATAAAATTTGTGGTGAGGACTATAAAATTTGACATGCCAAATTTCTTGATTAGTATCTAATCCATCCCACAAAGCGAGATAAAATATTTTCATTCAATAAATCACCATGGATGGTCTTTGAAAAAAATACGCAAACTTCAATATGTCTATGTTTAATCATGATCTCCTCCATCCTAGATTAAGTATCCCTAGTTTCATTTATTTAATTAAAATATAATTAGTCTATGAATTATGCCATTAGATTTCAGTTTCATCCTTAGGCTCTATGCTAGTCTTCCAAAATCAATATTTAAATATTTCTATTTATCTTGTGTTTTTTTTTTTTACCAGAATTTTGTGATTTAAGGACACATATATAGTAAATGTGTATCACATTAGCAATTACTGTTCTCATATAGGGCTAATAATGATTAAGGGTCCAAAATCATATTTTTGACCTCAAATTAGCAATTGTCATTCAATTTTAAAATTTTAAAGACTAAATTAAAACAATTGATAACTTAGGAACAAAAATGCACTTTCATACATAGCTCACTGACCATTAATTTTCTTCTAAAACAAATCATATTTAATTTAAAACTTTTATTTTGGCTCCATGACCAAAGTGGGAGGACAAGTTGATAGAAGCAGACATTGAAAGTGTGGTGTGGCTGTGGGCCTCCCCTTTATATGCCTAGAGTGATCCAATACAACTGGGAGTTATTATTTTGCTTCAGGAATGAAGATAAGAACGAATTAATGTTGGTTGTTGATACCTAGCTCCAAGAATTAATAAATAAATAAAAAAGAAAAAGAAAAGAAGAAGCTCAGTAAGAATTAGTTTGCCATATGGGAAGGTACTTTACATCCTTACCAAACAATTTACTTCCCATCCTTAACAAACAATATAGTGAACTCTTTTCGCTTATGAGATTGTTGTTTTAATTAAATTACAATTTACTTAGTCTAAGACTCTTAAGTTTAATTTATTTTCAATTCAATCATTTAAGTATCATTTTTCTCTTTCATTTCAGTTATTTAATTTTAATGTGTTTTCAATTTAATCTTTCCATTTAGTTTGTCCAATTATATCTTTAGTTTTAGCTTTAGTCTTTTATATATATATATTTCCAAAAGGACATTGTTTTGGTGTAATAAACAGTTCGAATTGGACAAAATGACTGCATTAGTCATCAAGAGACACACAGAATGAAAATACCCCCGCGTTTTGTAGTGTATCTTCAGCACTCTACAAGTAAATTTAAGGTGATGATGTTGTCTCATATATATATATATATATATATATATATATATCATGGATGTCATACATAGTCCATGAGAGAAAAAGTTCAAAAAGAACAACAGTGAACCAATCAAAACCTAAATGGGATATCTAAGAAAAATAAGTACAAAGCCTAAAATTAAATCTTCTACTTTCTTTCTTCCCATCTTTCTATTCTATAATAACTAAAAAAGTTTTTAGATAATGAAGAAACTCAAACATACAGAGAATGTATTAAAGCTACTCCCAGAGGCTTTCTTTGTCTCTTTCTTTTGAGTTTACAGCATAACAAAACCAAATTCAAGTTGAACAAGACCTAATCAACGCTCACAATTACAACAACCAAAACCCCAGCTCATACCACCCCTTCAGCAAGCCTCCAAACTCAAATAGAACGGCACCCAAAACTTGGGTTTTTCTTTCTTGTTTCAAATCCAACTCCTACCCCTTTCCTCAACCCTTTTAGAAACACTAACATCCCTATGGTTCCCCTAACATTTTCCCTCTTTTTAAACCTTAAACCTAGCATCCAACAAGCCCAAACACTGCTGCCACAAAATTGTTACAACTAAATTTGCAGTCTCCTACAGCTAGGGTCTTCAAGATTCAAAATTTTCTAGTCCAAATTGAACCATAAACTTCTAAAACTAATTCCCTACTAACCCAAGATCTTCAATATTTTCCTCCAGCTGTCACCTTAGTTCTTACTCTGGAAAGGCTCTCTTTCGTTTGGTCTTACGTCAGTAAGCCATCCAGCCGGCCAACTTTTAGTAGGCCCCAGATTTGTTGATACTCAAATGTGCACAATAACTTCAAACCATGCAGAAATTCCAATGCAATAAGATATTCTTGCACTAATTTTCATGGAATGAAGGCATAAATAAAATAGATTTTTTATTCTCCTTCAACTAGCAATGCAACTTCTGTTTGCAATCCAACAAAAAAAAAATCCCAAAAAGTCTCACTTTTTAAGAGACATTATAATATTACTTTCATGCTTTTTATAACAATACTCATATTTTAAATATTTTTTCCACATAGCCTGTTAAAAGGCCCACCGAAAACAATGCATAGCCTAGGGAAATTTTCACTCTTCCACATAATTTGCAACATTGTGTCATTTGTGAGTATGCATCCCATTCAAAATTTCTCAAAACTCATGTATGAAATCAAGTAGCATGTTTTCTTTTCCCTAGAGAGTTATCATACAATACATGCAATGTTAGAGTCATCATACTCACTTGATGCAAACCATTTTGTTTATTTATTTTTGCTTTTAAAATTTTTCCAGGCTATTGATTTTTGAACCAAATCACAGGCCAAACACAAAATAATTTTTGCATAGAAGACTTTAATAAACCCTTTATGCCTGGCTTTGTCCTAAGCATGCAACTCACTTTTAAGTCTTAGTGATAGCCTTGATAAGAAAGAAATATGCCTCTTCTCAGACTCATGCTATAATGTAAGTAGAGAAGTTTCACTAGTGTGTCAACAAAAAACATACCTCTATTGCAAAAAGGGGACAACAGAAAACCACCACTCAAAGCAATTCTGAAAATTTAGACTAGGAAGTGGGACAACACATATTAATTTAGGAATGAGCGACCAACTGAAATCCTCAAGTCTAGCAAAATTTAAATTTTGAGATGGCAGATAAAGAAACACATACACACACAAGACAGAACTATCTGCTAAATAACAGTATAAAGTTTAAAGGAATCTAAGCAACTGAAATTGCAGTAACTTAATAAAATAAAAGGAAAAAAATTGATAATTTTAAATCTTTCACAGTACCTTCAATATTTTCATCAAGAAGTTTTGACTTGATATTTGAAGCGCACAAACCCAAATCAATACATAACTGGCGAAGTTGTAGGAGTGTAATTATAACAGCTTCAAGCTTGGATAGATCACACTCAGAATCAACATAATCCTGGAAAACATGCTTAGCTTTCTCTTCCATTATGTTGTACAATTGAAGTTCTTCTTTAGAAAATTCCACATAATAGTTCTCTATTGTTTTAAGTGGCACAATCAGTCCATTGTCTTTTGTTCTTCGCAAAGAAATGGTTTCCATTAGTACCTGAAATTGTATTAAGTTGCATTATAACCAATTAAATTATTTAAAAAATAAATAAATAAAAAAACTGCATACATAGGAATCAGTCTGCAGAAAACAACACAATGCAATTAAAAACAGGAAACAGAACAATTTAAAATTAATGGACTTCGTTAAAGTTTCTAGGCAGGAAAAAGGAAAAAAAGGTAGGAAAAAAATACACGATGAATCACTTGACCAAGCAAAGAAACAAAGTAGGAAGAAGATCAGTAAACCGTTCACGATAAAGTTAAAGCATTTTGCCATCCATCTTAAGTCTTGAAAAGATTAAAAATAAATAAATCTTATAACCTACACATAGAACAACATAGAACAATGAAACAGAGCACGCATACTTATTCTTCAGTAACATAACCTTAGATAAACCAAATCTGTAACATACCTGTAGATGAGAAAGCTCTTCCAAGCTTTCCAAATAACTCTGCTGTAACCGCAACAACGACATCAAAGAAAACAAATCAAATTGATCCTCCTGAATGGGTGTTCCAGTAACAACGACATCCCAAACAAATCAACCGATCGCGATGCTTCAGCGCTGGCGATCAGCGCCGATCGCGACGCTCAAGCGTCGCGATCGGTGTGGGTTGCGCTGGCGATCGGCGCCGATCGCGACGCTTGAGCGTGGCGATCGGTGTGGGTTGGAGTCTCGGCATCGCCGTTGAGCTTCATCGGCGACGGCTGAGCTCAACGGCGACGGTGCTTGTGGTTTCTCTGTTTTTTTTTTTTTTTTTTTTTTGACCGAAATGGCTCTGGGTTGAAATGTTTTGTGGCTTTGGGTTTTTTTTGGTGTGCTATTACTATTGAATGGAGGTCCTTAGGCCGCGTTTTTAGCTCAAAAAACGCGGCCTAAGAATCAGTCTATGGCCCCATTTTTAAAATGCGGCCACAGTTAAGGAAAAGAAAAAAAAAATTGCCAAAAAATAAAGTATAGAGGTCCTTAGGCCGCGTTTTTAGCTCAAAAAAACGCGGCCTAATAACCTGTCTATGGCCCCGCTTAAAAAACGCGGCCTAAGAACCCGTCTAGAGCCACATTTTTAAAATGCGGCCATAGTTAAGGAAAAGAAAAAAAAAATTTGCCAAAAAATAAAATACGGAGGTCCTTAGGCCGCGTTTTTAGCTCAAAAAACGCGGCCTAAGAACCTGTCTATGGCCCCGCTTAGAAAACGCGGCCTAAGAACCCGTCTAAAGCCACATTTTTAAAATGCGGCCACAGTTAAGGAAAAGAAAAAAAAATTTTGCCAAAAAATAAAATACGGAGGTCCTTAGGCCGTGTTTTTAGTTCAAAAAACGCGGCCTAAGAACCTGTCTATGGCCCCGCTTAGAAAACGCGGCCTAGGAACCCGTCTATGGCCCCGTTTTTAAAATGCGGCCATAGTTAAGGAAAAGAAAAAAAAAATTTGCCAAAAAATAAAGTACGGAGATCCTTAGGCCGCGTTTTTAGCTCAAAAAAACGCGGCCTAAGAACCCATCTATGGCCCCGCTTCAAAAACGCGGCCTAAGAGCCTGTCTATGGCCCCGTTTTAATGAAACGCGGCTTCAGTCTATCTTGGGCCGCGTTTTTTATAGCCACGCCTTAAAAAACGCGGCCCAAGGCCCCCGCGTTTTGTAGTGAGTTATACATAAGTTAACATTGAAAATAAGGTGGAATTTTAAGTAAATGATAAATATACCCTACGTCTACAATCAGCCTCAAGAACTCAAGTTCAGATGTATCTACATGTTGTATGCAGGGACTAGCCAAACAATTTTAAAAGAAAAGAAAAGAGCAAACCTTGAGGCACCATCTGCAAAGAGTAAGTTCCTTGACATGATGCATACTCTCAAGAAATTGTTTCACAGTGTCTTGATACATCTTACAAGCATCCTCCTCTCCAAGTTCATTCCCTATCCACAATTCGAAATCAAGTTTAGCCTTAACCAATGCTGCCATGTACTTCATTCGGCACTTCAACCTTTTAAAATTCCCTACAATTTCATTGGAGCCACAATTCCCATTTCCAACACAAACACAGGAACACGACCCATTTTCCTTGATGACCTGACCATCCCCCCCATTGTAAAACCCTTGTTTATTGCCAATTTTCTCAGACTCTCAGACACTATATCCAACTGGCTTGGCCAAAAACAAGTGGAAAATTCCAAGTATTCAAGACTAGGACTACCCATTAACATATTCTTTAGCGCATCATCTCCCAATGGCAAGCTCCTGATATTCAAACGCTTGATTGAACTCCAGCGTATTAACCCATTAGGTTTAATGTAGTAGAAAAAAAAATCCAATTCGGAAACAAACTCATTGGCATAGAGATGCTGAGGTAGTTAGAAATCAACACTAACTCTCTTTTCTCTAGAAATTTCTAGAAACTTCTAGAAACTCCTAGAACATCTCACACATTCTCTAGAACATTCTCTTGCATTCCGGGTTTCTCTATGAGGTGTCTCTCTTTAGTTCTCTAGAGACTTCCATGTAGAAGTAAAACTCAACCACATGTTTATAGAATAGTCTAGAAGGTTGGAGAATGGCATTCATTTAATGCCAATAAAAAGAAAGATGCTAGAAGCTTCAAGTTGGTTTCCTAACCAACATACACTTAGTATAAATAGATGTGGTGGTGTGAGATTAGTGAGATGTGTGAGAGACTTGTGAATAGCGTGAAGTGGAGAAACAAGTAAGAGCTATTCTGTAGTGCCAGTACATAGGTGTCTAGAGAGTTGGTGTGTGTCTTGTAAAAGCAAAGTGTGCTAGAGTAGCTTTGCCTTGTGGTGTAAGTGAGTCTTGTAATTGTGTCATATGTGGAGCCACATTAGGCTTTCCATAAGTCTTAAGTGTTGTAATTCAAATAATCAAGTTTTAAATAAAAGCTTTCTTTGTTCAGTCTTTTGTTCAACTATTTAGTGTTAGAGCTTCTACTAACTCAACAGAGGCAATACGTATATCTAAAATTTCTTAAGATCTCTAAAGCATTTTATATTGAGTTGATCTACCTTGGTTGTTGTGGCAAAATGAACCCAGGCATCGAGGCAAGGCTTCAACTGTGAGTGGTACTTGGATTTGACGAAGAACTTTGTGAGTTTGGGAGCTGTGTGTTGGGCAAGGGTAGCATCTACGGCGGTGGTGATAATGTCGTAGTTTGCGAAGGAATTGTCATTGAAACTGAGAGAGGGAACGAAGCTCCAAAGAGAGGTCCATCTTTTTGATAAAACGACAGTTTTAATGGCGTCTTTGGTGGGCAGTGAGGAGAGGATATCGAGGAGGATCAAGTCTGGTAAGGCACTGATTCGATCTTGTGCAGTTAGTGTTTTGTGTCGCTTGGTTCGCTGATCAATTTCTTTAAAAATGGAGATGGGGTTTCTTTCACCATCGATACAACCAACACTACTTTCTTCATCCATTTCTCAATCTCTCAAACAAGTAGTAGTAAATAGTAGTAATATATATATATATATATAACCGAAACTTCTACTGACACCACAATTTTCCACATCAGCACAATAGAATATTTAAAAAATTAAAAAATAAATTAAAAACACTATTTTCAAAACCTAATACTTATATCTTTTTTTTTTTTTTTGAAACCTAATACTTATATCTCTCTTCACGCTGCCCCTTATTCGTTTCTCTTTGGCTTAAATGCCGATCTCTTCCTTTTTTTTTTGAAACCTAATACTTATCTCTCTCTTCACGCTGCCTCTCATTTGTTTCTCTTTCGCTTAAACGCAGAGCATCCCTCTTCTCTCAGTCTGGCTCTCTCTGTTCATAGCCTTTGCTAGCTCAAGTCTTGACCTCTAAAGCTTGGTACGTTTTTGTGATCCTATTTGGTTCCAGAGAACATGTTGATTTCATATGATTTTGTTTGTCCCTTTTAATATTCAAGTCAAGCTATTTTATAGATTACGAAAATTACAAAAAAGATTGCTTATAGTTTTGGGTCTTACAGAATTACTAATTATCTGCCCCAATTTTGTTTTAGGCCTTTTTGTTTTGTTATGGTTTTGCAGCAATTTAATTTTTATTTTTTGTTTGCTCTGTAATGAATATGTGTTGTTCATTCCGTTATGCATGTTTAATTTTTGGTTTTTTTGGGTTCAATGTTAAGGTTTAATGGTGAGATTTAAGTTTTGTTGTAATTGGTTTTGTTATGGTTTGATGTGTTGTTGAATCCATAAATCAGACTTTGGTTCTCTGCCATTTGATTTGTTTTAATTTTTTGATATCTTAGGTTTTATTTTAAACAAAAAACTTGGGTCTTCTTCGTTAAGAAAAGCACTTTGCGTTTGCGTAGACCAATAGTCCTAAAGCAAAGCAAAGAATCAGAGACACAGTGAGAGAGAGAGAGAGAGAGAGAATCCAAAGCACTAAAAATAACCTAGAAAGCATCAATCACCAAAAGCGGCAGATGATGCGGCGGTGGAGGTCTCTGTACCTGAACGCATCACCATTCCCTCCGGCGACAACTCGGTCTAGGCTGACGTGTCGCCTCTTCCTGAATCCACATGCTAAGGTTCTTTCCTTCTTGTCCTAACTCACTTTCTCTCTCTCACTTTCCATCTCTGTTTGTTTCTTGAGAAAGTTGTGATTATATACGCTTTGTTATTTGTTATTTTTCTTTAAAGAGTATAACTCAAGGGGATTATTCAGTTTGTGGAATTAGAAAGATGAAGTTTTTGATTGGTTGCTAAGAAAATGGAGGATTAAGTGAGGGAATGATGAGGGAAATTGGAATTTATTTTTGGTTCAATTGGGATCTGATTGAATGAGCAAAGTTTGAGTTTTTGGTTTTGTTAGAAACTAAATAGTAAAAAATGTGTGGAAAGGTTATTAATTTGATGCTTCATTTGTTGTTGGTGTTAGGACATATGTGTTTCACATGTTAAGAACATATGTTATGATTTTATGTAATTGACTTATCCTTTGAGAAAACGCACTTTACTTGTATTTGGGTAGATTTAGGATGTGTTTAAATACTTCAAGAAACCATGTTTCAAGATTAAGTGTTGAAGCCTTCAAGTTTGTCCAAGAAAACAAGTTGATAGTGCAAAATCATTAAATCTCGACAGCTGTATCTATCGAGTTTAAGAAATCTATTCTAGATTCAGTGTGCTCGACAGCTGCTCGACAGTTGCTATCTGTCGAGGTTTAAGAATTTCAGAATTCTAATATGATTTTCTTGGGATCCGTGAATATGTCTTTGGATCTTCTTTTCTCCTAACCCTAGACATATAAAAGGATTGTTTTAAGGGCCGTCAAACAGTTCACAAGTTGTACAAGTATTGAGCAAACTCTGTTCAAGCAAATTGTGACCGGAGACGAAGTTCTTGCCCTAGTTCATCTCTTTCTCTTGAAGAAGTTGTTGTGTATGTGCAACGTAGGATTTTGTGACCAAGCATCTTCTTGATCTTCATCGTGTTGATGAACTAAAAAACTTTGCAACCAACAACCTTCTTAGTTGGTGATTGAAGTCACGTACTGGGATCCGCGCAATTGGTTAGTCACGTACTTGGGAGTCGTGTATCAGAAAGGGGAACTGTCACTACAGAACAAGTCCAATTGGGTATTGGGGTAAGGGTTCAACTGTAGGTTGGTAAGGTACTTGGGATTCCTTTACTTGTAACCGCTTGTTGTGATAATAGTGGAGTTTCGGGAGTGGTGACCTGAAAATCACCCGGTGGGGTTTTTGCCATTAGGTTTTCCCCATTCGTAAACAAATCACCGTGTTATTTATTTTTCGCTGCATAATTAGGTTATTGGTGATTTGTTTGTGCTACCACGTGTTTACATGATAAATTGATTAATTAATAACTTGGCTAATTAATTAATTAATTTCTATCACATGGGGTCATTCAGTTTATGGCCTATCAGCTGGAATTGTCCTGGAAAAGAAATAAATGTGAACAATATTAAGGCTTTTACTATTGTTCTTATTTTAAATTTTGTTCTATTTAAGCTTATCAGTTAGCACGTTTAAACTTATGCTTATCCCTTCAAGTATTTGCAATGTAAAAATTTGCTTTCAATGTTACTCCACCTTTTTTTTTTTTTTTTGGATCATCTTATTCTTATCCCACCTATTACCAAAATAAATGGAACAAAATAGCTTTAAATTTTTTATAACAATCCAATCTATCAAATTTTAAAGAATACTGTATTAGATAAGTTTAACCTGAACACAAAGTTTGGATTAATACATAACTCTCTCTTTTCTTATCTAATAAAGAAATTTAAAATCACTATTCTATATAAAACTAATCACAGAGTTCAGATTAATATATAACTCTTGCTTTTCTTTTCTTTTCTAATAAAGAAATGGCAAAAATGCAAAACTGACTCTTTAACTTTCACATTTTTTTCATTTCAGTCTTCTAACTTTCAGTTTTGTCAATTTAGTCCTCTAACTTTCAGTTTTTGTTAATGCAGGATTCCATTAGAACTCAGTTAGGGGTTGCCGTTAATTGAGCCAAAACGACGTCATTTTGGCTTTTTTTTTTATAATAAATTTCAGAATTAAAAAAAAAAATCTGCAAAAAAGAAAAAGAAAAAAGAAGAAACCGATTTAGAACTCCATCACCGAACTCCAGTGACAATGCATAATATTAGAAAAAAAAGAAAAAAGAAAAAAAAAAAAAAGACAGATCAAGATTTCTTTTAAACAAAAACACTTATACCAGAAGAAAGCCTTAAATGTTTTTAATTTTCCAACCCACAATATAAATCCTTAAATACTCCAACAGAAACCCATCTAAAAGAAGACGTAGAAAACCAAAAACAATATTCAACAGAACACTGAAAGACAATGATAAATTACAAGTACAAATGTTATTTTTCAGAATCTACAATCATAAAGAAATGAATGTACGAAGCATACTATTCATTTGAATCTTGCTCCAAATCTCTCTTGCACAGATTAGCCCTTCTCTCTTGCATGGAGGACAGTGGTGGGCGATGGTTTGGGTTTTTGACGTTGCTCTCTCTATCTTGCAAAGATCGGTGGATATGGCCACCATTGCATGATATCGTTCATCTGGGTTTGCCAACATTTGATCGAGTTCCTTCTCCTCCCACCATAAATTCATATGGGTTTGCCTTAGTTTCTTGATTTTAATGTTTTTTGCATTTTGGTTTTGATTTCTTTCTGGGTTTTGTGCTAGATTTTTCTCTGATCTGTTTTGATTTCAGGGGATTTTTTTTTTTTTTTTTTAACATGCAAAACGGCGTCGTTTTAGGAGTCCTAGCGGCAGCCACTAACTGAGTTATAATGGAATCCTACATTGATAAAAATTGAAAGTTAAAGGACTAAATTGACAAAACTGAAAGTTAGAGGACTGAAATAAAAAAAAATGTGAAAATTAGAGGATCAGTTTTGCATTTTTTTCTAAAGAAATTTAAATCAACTAATAAAGATTTTTTTTTTGACTAAAATGATAGAACTAATAAAGAAATTTAAACTAATTACGTTCTACTAATAATTGCTAAACCAAAAAAAAAAAAAAATGTTCAGTATAAAACTATTATTGTTATAAATTATTCCCTTTACATATTAATAATTTAATAATACTTATTTTACAGGTCCTACTCTCATCTTTATTAGATAATAAAGATTGTGCCTAAATCTGTGTTTGAAGCTATGACTTATGAGCTATTGGAATGTTGGTAATAATGTTTTGATTGCCATAACCAACCAAGGTGTGGCCTTTATGTGTTATGTGGAATATCTTACATTTGTAATCAAAGAAAGTGTTTTTTTTTTTTTTTAAAACTATTTGTAATAATTATTTAATTGATTATCCCGTGCATCGCACGAGTTAGCGACTAGTAGTGTGGGAAGAGGAAGCCTAGCATGAAAGGTTAAATATGGTTTCGCCACCTCTACTTTTATTTTTTTCCCCAAATGAGCTGCCAAACCTTATTCAAGTGTCTAGACGTTACAGGTCCCAATCAACTCTTCAGTCTTTAGTTGGTTTTCCTTCCCCAAAACACTTTTTCCTAAATAGTATCCTACTTTCAAGTTCCAACTCTCTTATTCCCTCGGGTCAAGGCTGGCTCGAGGTATTGTGGGGCCTAATTAAGGTGACAACTTCAAGTGACATATATTCTTATACTTTGAATATTAATAGAATATTTATTTAACTTTTGGTTTTTTTTTTTTTCATTCAAAATCTATTTTTTAAGAAAAAAATTACAAATTAAAACGAACCTATCGCATTATTCATTGACCATACAACTAAAATAAACACTATTCATTGAATGAAGTAACCAAATACTAAAAAGTTTTAATTGAAAATTTTAATAAAGTTATATATTTGATATTTCTAAATAGAATTTGAGTATAAATTTATTTACTAGTGTAAGATTAATGAGTTCTTTTAACATTTATGTGTGAGGGATTAAATAATTGACCCATCCATTGAAAATAATTTTTTTTAACTAGTTTTTTTTTTTTTTTTGGGATAAAAACAACTACTTTTTATTTATTGGTGAATATTTAGGGTTTAATTAATACTTCTATTGGTACAGGAATATCTCTATTGGTAAAAATTTAGGAGCCTTTTTTTATTGGGAGCCTTAGACGATTGCCTATTTGGCTCACCCATTGAGTCGGCACTGCCTCTAGTCTTCTATCTTCTCATAGACATTTGGCTTGGTCATGACTCATAAACAAGAAGTAGAACCCTGTTTATTACTATTATGGTTACTGTTGATAATACTGAAACGACAAGGTGTATCCCTACACATCTTAACACAGTAGGTAGTTAGTTATATATGTATAAGGAAAATGTTAACAAACACCGGTGCTAGTTAAGGTTTGCCAATGTAGGTCTCACATTAATAAAAAATTAAGTAAATAGGAGAAAAAGCACCATATGGCTGGCAAGAAAATTTTGGACAAAGCTGCCCTCTTAAAGAAGACACCGTTGAGAAGGGCATTTTTATTCTTTGGACAAAATTGCCGTCTTAACGCATTTCTCTCCATCTCACTTTTTATTTCCCACCAAATCTTATTTTACCAATATTTTAAAATATCAAACTCAATTTCCTACCCTTTACCAATATCAAAGAGAAGAAGGGATGAAGAGGATTGAGGAATAATTAAACGAGGTTCCACTATTGTATTTTATTTGATTCATAGTTATTTTTTAAAAATAGGTTAAAATTAATATGATGTTAATTTTTATTTTTGATACATGTATATTGTAGCACTAATGGATGGGAATATAGTCGCAAGTGAGACTCAATACTTTGCTCCAAAAGATTGCTTTGATTTAAATGAACCACTTCAAGAATGTAATATAATTTTATTTTATTTGTAAATTTAAATTTCATTTATCATAGAATATGAAGTTTATATTTTAAACTCTTGTTTTAATATAGCATTAAGGGATGACAATGTAGATGCAAGTGAGATTCATCAATTTGTTCCAATGAATTGTTTTGACTTAAATGAATTGTCTCAAGAAGGTATTATTATTTTCATTTTATTTGTAAGATATAATCATATATCATATAATATGATGTTGATTGTTTTTTTAATTTTTGTTTTAATATAGCACAAGTTGATGATGATTTGATTGCAAGTGAGGTTCATGGAAGTGTTTCAAAGAATTGTGTTGAATTAAATGAGCTTCCAAATGGTGGAAAAAATAATAATACTTATGGAGATGAAATAATTGATTGGAATGGATGTCCAATAGATGAAATGAGAGTATTAAAGTACATGAATATATAAATTCAAAAAAAAAAAAAAATGAGATTGAGCCTTTTGTTGGTCAATTTTTTCCTAGTGAAAAAGAAACTTTCATTTTCTATAAAATTTATGCAAATCGATAAGGTTTTACAATTCGAAAAGGTCGTACTAAGAAAAAAAAATAAAAAAATAAAAGAGAAATAGTAAGATATGATTTCTTTTGTCATCGACAAGGTAAACAACCACTAAAAATAGTGGATCCATCTAAGGAGCAACGAAATAGGAAGTCTTTAAAATGTGGATGTAAAGCTTATCTAAGTATCATTTTGCGAAAATTATTTGATATTTTTCCTTGAGAATGGCATGTCACTAAGTTTGTTGTAGACCACAATCATGATTTGTTCTCCCCTTCAGAAGTGTTAATTCTTCCAACCAATCGAGTTATCATTATAGATGATGAAAAACACATTTTCTTATTGAAAGAAGCTAGACTTTCAATTAGAGAGGTAATGCGTGTTATGGAATTTGAGAGGCATTTGAAACATGGACAATTTCCATTTTTTCAAAGGGATATTCGTAAACTTTATGTGAAAATGAGGAGGAAGAATGCAAAGAATGATGCCATGGATCTCCTACAATTTTGCAAAGTTTCTAAAGAAGAGAACTCTAGATTCCAATATGCATTTACAACCGATGAAGAAAATAGATTGGAGCATATTTTTTGGTCACCTACTCATTGTTTTGATTGATACCAAAAATATGAAGATGTGGTTGTTTTTTTTTTTAATACTACTTATACGGAGAATGCTTATGATATATCTTTTGGTATTTTTGCTGGTGTCAATAATCATGCAAGGATTTGCCTTTTGGAATTTAATGTGAAATGTGACAATATATATATATATATATATATATATTTTAGTTGTGGTCAATCCTAGTCTAATATTTTATTAATTTATTTAATTTTATTTTGACATATGAAGGATTTGATACCTCAACTGATGTGAAAATTTTGTAAAAATTTGTTGTACTGTAACACAATTTGTGATTTTTATTTGGGCAAATAACATTTCCCTCCCTTGAGGTTTGGGAAAATTACACTCACCAATAACATTGACATGGTAACCATGTTTGATTTGCATGCTGGTGTTGTGATAATAATTATATGTTGAATTTGTGAGCACAAATTGTAAAAATTTGACGCCTAATGTTGTGTGTCAAGCATTTGGGTCTATGGTAAGAGTTGATGATGATGTAGTGTACCGTGAGGAAGATGATGATATTGATTTTGTTTAAGACTCAAGTGATGATAGTGCCTTGAGTGTTGATAGTTATAAACTTAGTAGTGGAGTTTTTAGTGATGAAGATAATGATGAGGTTGGTAATGCTACTGATGGGAACTGGTCCAACTATTATAGTGAAGACTGTGATAGAGAATTGAATAACTCTGATGTTAAAAAGAGTCATGTTGAGAAAGGGTTGTACGGTAAACAATATGTCCCAAATGAAAATGAAATGGTAAGTCTTGAAAAAGGAATGCTATTCAGGGATGTGTATGAGTTTAGAGCAGCATTAAGGGACTATGTGATAGGTGAAGGTGTTGAGATTGTAAGACTGAAAAATGAGAAGTCTAGGGTTCATGCAATTTGTGCTGACCTTAGTTGCAACTGGTATGTTTTTGCTTCCCCTACTGCTGATGGTATTTCATTTCAGATTAAGGTGTACAATAGTGACCACACCTATGTTAGAAATTCAAAAATACCAATGCCACATCAACATGGATAGCTCAAAAACTAGCTAAATCGTTGAAGGTTGATCCTGAAATGTCTTATGAAAGCATGGAAGAAGCTTTGCTGGAAAATTATGGGGTTGAGGTTGATAGAAGCAGATTGTATAGAGTAAGAAAGAGAGGAAATGGGAGAGGATGTAGGTAGCCATTCTAATAGTTATAAGAAGCTTGCCAAGTATGCTCAGCTTGTAAGGCAAACCAATCCTAGAAGCTATATGAAGATGCAATTAGATAGGCTTGATATTAGACAAAATCCTACATTCAAGAGGTTCTTTGTGTGCTTTGAAGCTATGAGGAAGGGTTTTGTTGAAGCTTGTAGACCTTTTATAGGACTAGATGGTTGCCACTTGAAAGCAAATTTTGGTGGAGTGCTATTGGTAGTAGTTTCACTTGAAGGAAACAATGGCCTATTTCCAGTGGCTTATGGGGTGTTGGGATGTGAGTGTAAAGACAGTTGGGGATGGTTTCCTACATGCTTGGAAACCATTATTGGTCAAAGTTCATCAAGAGTTCCATATGTTATTATGCCAGATAAACAAAAGGTATGGATATTAAAGTTGTGCTATATATATATATATATATGTATATTTATTTTTTATAACAATTATAAAGATATTAAAGTTCCTGTTATTGTATCTTCTTAACAATTTTGTGTTATTGATAGGGCTTGATTGAAGCTATTCTTGATGTTATGCTTGAGTGTCAAGTTAGGCATTGTACAAGACATTTGTATAACAACTTTAGAGGAAAACATTCTGGGCTAGCATTGAGGGATAATTTTTGGCGTGCAGTAAAAGCATATAATCTATTCCTTTTTGAGAAAGCTATGTAGGGTCTCCAAAAATTATCAAAGGAAGCATTTGATTGGTTGGATGAAAAACCTAAGTCACAATGAGCTAGACATGCATTTGACCTAAGATCTGTTCCACACATCACAAACAACATGATTGAGTCTTTTAATAGTTGGGTTGACAATTTGCGTGGGAAGACAATATTGACTTTGGTAGAGCAAGTGAGGCTTAAAATAATGGAAAAGCTACATGAGCAATACACTAGTGGATGGAATTGGGAAATAAAGGTCACACTAGAAGCATGGAAAAAGATTGAGTTGACTAAAAAGATTCATTATTCTGTAAGCTTATACTAGCAGGCGATGATGAGTTTCAAGTAATAGATGGTAATACAAATTTTGTAGTAAATTTACGGACCAAAAAGTGTCCTTGTGGTGTTTGGGAAATTAGTGGCTTGCCTTGCAAGCATGTAGCAAAATGTATCACATACAAAAGGGCAGACATTCAAGATTATTGTGATCCATTCTACTCCATGTGCATATACATTCAAGCCTATAGCCAAATCCTTCACTCAATGCCTGATATTGATATGTTACCTAAGGGTGAGTTGGAAACAGGCCAAGACACCGTGCTTCCTCCAAAACGGAAAAAGTTGATTGGTAGACCTAAGAAAAAGAGAAAAAAAGAGCAAGGTGAACATGCACCAGGGCTACAAGAAGCAAGGAGGTATGCACTGTGAGGTGTACTTCTTGCAAAGAGTTTGGTCACAACAAGAGGACATGCCAGGGAGCTGCAATTGGTAGCGTAGGCAGAAGCAAAGGGAAGAAAAGACAAAATATAAGTTGCTATATGTTTGGTTTAATAAATTAATTGTTAGAATTTCTATTTTTATGGAAGAGTGGTTTTTGAATATACTTCGTGCTTTAATTTAGAGAAAAAATAATGTGCAAGAACATCAAGAGGGAGGGTTAAGAGTGGTTGAACATAGGCTAGTAAGTTGTTTAGATTTCTTGTGGTCCAACAACCCATCATCCAATTTACTATTATATCTCATAATTAGTTGAATTATCACATCTTCGACTTTTATGCTTACATTTTTAATACAATTTTTCCATGTCATGTGCCAAGGAAACAAGCAGGGGTGATCAACATGACACACAATCTAGTCAAATAAACATACAAGCATCTTTGGCATCTGACATTTCTACCATAGAAAAACGAATTACACATGGTGCAACGAGATAGTGACCAAGGAAGAAAGGGAAGACAAGTTTTGAAAACTGACCTTGTAGGAGTGCAAGAATTGCTAGTAATTGTTAGACATTTGACAGCTTATTGTGTTTGCAAGTGGAGTGCAAACTTGTTTTGGAACTTTGTGTGTGTGTGTGTGTGTAGTGTTGACAACTCTGATTTAAGTCAAGCCATTTTTCTCAAATTTTTTAGCTATAGGAGATACTTGTCTAAAGTCACTATATTTTCCAAGGTTTTCAGACCCGAATCGTTCATTAAACCGTAAAAAGGAGAGGTTCAAGATTTTTGAGGTCGAACCAAAGTCAAACCGGGGTCGAACCGTGATGACGTCATAATTAATTTAATAATTAATTAAAGCCTAAATATAGATATTAAATTTATAAAACTAGCAAAATTGACAATATATCTATATATGTGAGGGAAATTTAATGATTTTCAAGCATATATTTAATAATTAAGTAAGAAAGTTAATAAAATAAAATAATAACCATGAAAGCATTAAAATTTATGATTAATTTTTGAAGTAAAGTTGAATATCTTTTAAGGATTTTAATTATAATTTTTTTTATTCCTTGTAAGAGATGGATAATTTAATTAAGTAGAATAAAATTGTGTTAAATTTTTTTTTTTTTTAAATTGCTAAGGGGTTGGACCGCACGGTTCTCACTGGTTCGTGCGGTCCAACCCCGATTTTAGAGGTTCATGGAATTAACAAAAAATCTGGTTCTTTAGGCTTAAAAAACCACCGGTTCCCGGTTTTCACGGTCCGACCTCTCGGTCTGGTCCGATTATGAAAACCTTGATATTTTCCTTTAGCTGCTTTTCTAATTTAACGTTAGTTGGTAAAGAATAAGCTTTTGTGAGTTTGTTCACCAATCAACGTTTTTTATATTGATAAGTGACTATGAAAATTTCAAACTCATTTTTTAACAATAAAAGCTTGAAAGCTTCGGCAAATTGTTTTATTTTATAAATTTTGATCCAAAGTGTTGGTGAGAGGTGCGATTAAAAAATCTAAGAGGATCATCAAACTTTAATGTAATAAGCAACATGTTTTATAATATGCTTTTTCATTATTTATTTTATTTTATTATATGTGAATGCTCTTTTTACTAACCATGATTAAACTTTGGTAAAGAGAATCTTTTAAAAAATTAGAATATTCCGTTACTAATGTTAACAGAAGGGGGAGGGGGGGGGGAGTGTTATTTTTTTCAAATCTCAAGGGAGGGGAGTGTTTTTTCCTTTCAAGTTGGGGTCAGTGTCATTTCCCCGAACTTCAAAAGAGGGGAGTGAAATTTGCCCTTTTTATTTTGTAAAATTCCTTGCATGATGGACAGGTATTCGACCTTTTACTTTTATTATTATTATTTTTTCTCAACCACACGTTTCTTTCACCCTTACCCTTATCTTCTTTCACCTTTCTCTTCTCCCAACCACCTTTATCTTCTTTCTACTTCTCCTTTCTCATCTTTTAAAATTGTTATGTTCTCCCATATGAAACTCTTGGCTCAACTTCTTTGTCTTTTATTTTTTTTTCACAAATTTCTTTTCTAACTTAGTTCATCTCCTCCTTGATTTCCCCGCCATCAACCCAGTTCGTCTCCCTCAATTTCGGTATTTAAAACCTTGATTTGAAGCCCCTTTGTTCAACATGATGCTGCCATTGATTTTGGCAGCATCTCAGGCATTTCTCATATGTTCTTATGGTTTTTTTTTTTTTTTTTTTGGGATGTACTGATTTTGGTTGTTTCCTGTATGAGGATTGTGATTTTAGTTTAGTTTAGTTTAGTTTTTATTTATTATTATTATTATTATTATTATTATTATTTTTTACGGATAAACATAATAATATGACTAAAGGCTTGAGTTGATGAGAAATGTGAAAAAAGGTATTTTGGTCTCTTTATTAATTTTTCTTTCTTCCTATAAAGCTGACCCAACATCTGGTAAAAAGACTGCATAAAGTGCGTAAAACTGTCATAAAAGCTGGGTATTAACGGGCATCATAAGGTGCCCGTTAACACAACCCTATATATAAAGCCAAACTTTAGAGAAAATTCAAATAGATTATTAATTGAATTCCCAATTAATTTACGTCACAATTCCATCTAAGTTTTTAATTTTTTGTGACAAATGAGTTATTTTGTGAATTTAATTTCTAAATTTTGAGGTAGCATTTATCGCAAATTGTAAAAACCAAATACTCAAAATTTTGTTTTTAATGAATGCAATGGATTTGGAGTATCAACTGTTTAAATCTGCCAAGTCTATTTACGTGGGTCTCATATTTTAAATTGTCTTGACAATTTGTATCTTCTAGCAGTTTCTTGATCAAGAAGCCAACTTTTTCATTTGGAATCATCTTCCGTATCCTCTAGCATAGACAGCCCTCATGAGTAGTCTCTTTATTCACATAGATTATTAATTGGTAAAAGAAATATCCTTATTAACTTCCTCGAAGAAGTAGAAAAAGAAAATTTCAACTTAATAAATTAAATAATCTTCTTCTTTAGTTTCAGTAATTTTTTTTTTTTTTTTTTGAGAAGTTTAGTTTCAGTAATCTAAAGTTGAATTTAGTAAAAATGAGATCATATGTAGTAGTATATGTAGTAGTGTGAGCATTTTGGTTGGCTATTGTTTTTGCTACCAAAACTAACACTCATATTCTGCCATTTCATTCCAAAATATATTGAGCGTACATGCCATATATGCATATAACATAGACATCGGTATCAACTATCAACTACTATCAAATAAGGTTTCATATTGTTTTGAGAGCCTTAATTATAACAAAGAGAAGGCTTTTGGAAATTAGTAATTTTTGTTTTTGAGATTTTTATGAGTTTTTTACATAGGCTTAAAAAATAGTATCGCTTTTTTATGATTTTTATGAGAAAAGGATCAAGGCCGCTGGAGTTATTGTCTGCCATACCTTGCTTACGTAATGACAGTAGGTATTAGTTTTCAGCTTGTTGACGGTGTATTTTTTATTATTATTTTTTTTTACAAGATATAAATTCTATTTTAACCTAATCTAAGTGTATATGTATATGAAGCTCTCTTATGGATACTTGAATCCCGGCTCTTCCTCCTCCCATACCTCACAAGCATTTATACATATGGAGTGATTATCGCACCAAAGATGTGCAGTGGTGATGGTGTGATTTCTTATGTGCTCTCAATATTTGTAATTTGTATCACAATGTGCATATATTCCGATAGCATGATCTTCATATAGTTCATTGCAGCGAGTTCAATTTCCTCTTAAATCTCTTTCATCTGTGCATTCTAGGGAGCCATCTCAATTCTCAACCTTCAGCATAGACACCATTGGATCAACTACATCTTAATAATTATATTAAAGACATCCCACAACATAAAGAACCTTACCTTTGATTTTGTTGAAAGGCTTAGAGATTAATATTTATTATTATCAAATCAAATAATATATTAAACATTGTTTTTCTATTATGATTTATTATCATTAAATTCATAGAGAGATAGCAACTCTTTTTTTTTAGAGAGTTTCAACTTATGTCGTCCGCTCCTGATAATAGCTCTTTATCATTAGACCAAGACACTAATCGGTTTTTGGTGTAGGCGGTGATTGAACCACAAATCTCTTATTCAACTATCAGAGATTTTACCAGTTGAACTAACTAGAACCCACAATGAGAAAACAACTTGAATTAGCAAAAAACAGAGAATAGAAAAGGGTTTATTAATAACAAAAATTGTATTAATTAACTTTTCAATGCAAAATATATTTTAGGACATTCCAACATATGATGGAATAGAACAACTACAAAATGGAACAGACTAAGGATGTATTTATTTGGAGGTGAAATAAGGTAGATAAAAAATAAATGAGAGAAAATAGGAGAGGAATGATTTTTAATTGATGTTTGGTTGGGAGGGGGAGAGAAAAAAATTGTGATGGGACCTGGGTGTTTTCTCCTCAGACTCACCAAAAAGTTTTCTCCCCAAAATGGGGAGAAAACTGTGGGAAGGGGAGAGGATGAACTGGGCTAATTAACAAAAATGCCCAGTTTGTCCAACATTGGGTTGCTTCTTTTTTTTTTTTTTTCTTTTCTTTTTTTCGTCCTTGCACGTACACAATTTTTTTGCTAAAAAAATGTGTTTTATTTATTTATTTATTTAATGGAGACATAATTGTAAATTTATATAAACTTTATTTTCTATCTCCTCACTTTTCTTTTCAACCAAACAAATAAGTTTTCTCCACTTTTCCATCCTCTCAACCAAACACAAATAGGAGAAAATTAAATATCTTTTAGCCTCCCACTTTTCTATTCTCCCTTTAAGTATAACCTATCTCATCCAAGAGCATCATTATTGGTGGAGGCATATAGCTATAATGCTATTTTTGCCTCCTCAAACTACAAAATATTGTGCACATTGGTGGTGCCATAGCCAAAAAAGTTTGGCTACATGCTACGATAAACAGGTACTAGTACCTGTTTACTGTAGCATGTAGCCAAATCCCTTTAATACATATATATATATATATATATATATTTTTTTTTTTTCTCCACTTTTTTTTTTAGCTCATCTCTCTCTCTCTCCCGTTATTGCCATCGGATCTCCTCTCTCTCTCTCATCCCTCTCTGCCCAGCTTCGCCGACCCAAGCCCCAAGCCGCCACTGCCCATCTCTCTTATCACTTTGCTGTGATTGGGTTTTTTTGTGTGTTTTCATATGGGTTTGGTGGTTGTGGCGGTGGTGGTTGATTTTGGCTATGGTAGTGGTGGTGGCAGTGAGTTTCTTACAAAACCCCATAAAAAACCTATGTAGAAAAAGGAGGGAATCCAAGTGTTATATAGAGAGATTGGTTGGTACGAGAAGGGGAGATATTGTGTGTTAGGCATTGCTCCCAGTTGACCCATGGGCACCCAACATTGATTCACAAAGAAGAGCTTCACGGCTCTTTGCTTTTTCTTTGTTTCCCTACCTTGGTTTCTTGTACTTCATCACCAAATCCAAGTCTACTCCAAAGCTCACCCTATTTGGATTCTACTTCTTGCTCACCTCTATGGGGGCTATCAGTGAGTTTCTCAGGCCCTATTTCTTCTTTACTTTAATTTTATGATTTTGGCTTTCGCAATGGGTTTTGTGGTGGCTAGTGGTGATGAAGTTGTGATTGTGGTTGTGGTTTTGTTTTTTTGTTTTTGTTTTTGTTTTTTTATTTTTTTTTCTACGTTGTGTTGTAGTTTCCAGAGTAGAGTGGTGGTTGTGGTCGTTGGTGGAGCTGGCTGTGGTGTTTGTTTTTTTATTATTTTATTGTGTTGTTTATGTAATTTTATTGTGTTGAAAGCTAAAATAAAACTATTGATGTTGGGTGTTTTGTAAAGTGAGAAGGTAAAATAAATAAAATAGCTTTTGGTGGAGCCAAATAGCTAAAATTATGGCTCCACCAACGTGGATGCTCTAACAATTAAAAAGGATTAAGTCAAACCAAGAGTCTGTTTGGTATCACATTTAGCTTTTAGCTTTTAGTTTTTATGTACAATTTTTTAGAACCTCACATTTCTCCGCATTTTCTCACTTTTTTCAAAAATTTTTAAGGTACATGTATATTTTAGCACATTTTCAACAAAAAACTAGGTAAGTTGTTCATAAACAAACACCAAGTCTTCCAACATTTAAAAGTGAAATGTTAGCATACTGCAAAAAGACAACCTAAAAAAGAAAAAAAAAGAAAAACTAATTTATAGACCAATTACTCACTGGTACATGTAAAAATTAAACCAATTGCAAAACCAAATAGGCCATGAAAGTTTGGCAGGACTTACTGCACGAATAAAATCAAATAGTCTTCTATTGAGATAAAATAAGAGGTATGTTATCAAACAGTTTTATCAAAATCTACTTTAAAAAACAGAGCAAAACACTAAGCTATTTTCAAAATGTTAAAGGCCTGTTTGGTAGGAAGATTTTTGTTTTGTTTTTTTGTTTTTTTTTTTTAAACAGTATGAAAATAATTTTCAAAAAATTGAAATTGAAACTACTTTTCGAATAATAATTTTTACATTATACATGTTTGGCTCCCACTTTTAAGAACAATTTTCTAAATATTGAAAAAAAAAATGTTTGCAAGACCATTTCTATTTTTTATGTATTTTTTTTTAAATTACAAAAAGTAACGTGTAAAATTTGTAGATTACTTTTTTTAGATAATGATAAGTGAATAGATCTCATGTATCTTTTTTAATTTTTAATTTTTTTTTTATAATGATATATAAGTTTCAAATTTGAAGTATGAGAACTTTTTTGTGATAAAGATAAACTCCTTAATTTATGGGATAAAAGAGTTTGGACAAATCAATGGGGTCTATTGTTTTCAATTAATTTAACTATATCATTAAAATCATTTTTTGTATCTTGAAAACACCATCTTATCCGTTTTCAAAATCATGTTCTAAACAAGGAAAATAGGATACAATTTTTTTGAAAACTGTATCTAGAGAACATCAGCCAAACAATAAATTCAAGTGTGGGACCCACCATTTTATGGATTGCAAAACAAAAAACTATATTTAAATACTCTTACTAAACAAACCCTAATAGTTTTGAAATTAAGGGGTGATATTGTTTAGATTTCATGTTTAATAACTTTCCTATGCATTGTATGGGTTTTGGGCTAATTTAAGGGACTAAAATTGAACCAACCCTTGAATTGGGTTGGGTTGGTTGGAATTTTTGTTTTTAGCCTCGAATTTAGTCAAGTTCGGATTGTAATTTTTTCAACTCATCTAACCAATATATATAGGATAATTTTATAAAATTTTATTTTAACTCTTTTATTTGATTTATTTTGGTATTTTGAGAATTAGTTTTGATAAATTTAGAATATAATTTAAGTGTGTAATGTTAATAGTAACAACTTTTTCGAAAAAAAAAAAAACTTAAATAATTAACTGAGAGCCCAATTTTTTAATAAGGACATGAAACATTTAAGCCCAATCGTTAACCCAACCTAACCAATGTGCTTTGAATGGGTTTTGTTTCTACATATGGTGGTTGGGAATTTCTCACCTTGTTAAAGTTGGATAAATTTGAAAAAGCCCTCAAACTCAACATAAGCACACCCCTAAATGTAACTATGCGCACCCTAGATATAGTCAGCAGGCTCAATCTATACTTGGGCTCACAACTTATTTATATTGTAGGCTTTGAGTTTCCTATTGTGGGTAGTCCCTTTGCTCGGAAACCTAATTACACACTCTTGTTTTTACAAACCCCTCTCTCTCTCCTCACAGAATTACTCCCCTTTTCTCTTGATATGGCTACTCTCTCTCTTTCTCTTCTATGTTTTCTTTTTCCTCCAGCCATGCCGAACCCCCAAACCTCTCACCCTATCCTCCCTTTTATAGTTGAAGGTAAGTGGACATGTTATGGTTATTTTCTGATCTCACTCGTGTGGATGGGGGTCCAATTCCATCGTTTCTAAGTGGAGGTACCGTTGGGAATAGTGGTAATGGCATTGGAATTGGTTCCTGCCACCAAAAGGCTGTTCGACAGATATACTCCCCAAAGCAATATCGGACCAATGCGACCTTGTATCCCCGAGCAATCACACTCCCGACCAAGTTAGAGCTGATCGGGAGGGGCTCGCTTTTGACATTCAAGACATAATGGCCTCATTATGGTTTTGGGGCTCAGATTGGGTTTCGAGGTGCATTCGGATTGAGGTCATTGATCCAATGGGGATAAGGTCAGGCATTGTATCTCAAGGTCAGGGCCCAAGGCTCAACGAGCCTGGGGTCCTCCCCCATATGGTGCCACAAGGCTAGGGTCCAAGGCCCACTGGGTCCTACCCCGTATAGTAACCCATATAGAATTTATGCAATTTGAAATCAAACTAAACTCAAAGATTGTAGAATTGTTGTCTACTTGTTTCTCTAAAAGGCACATTTTTCGTCCGAATCAATATATGATCATTTATAAGATTATCCGCGTATATTATTTAAACAAATCATATGACTTATTGAAAATATCATGTGACTAATAGTACAAATGGATAACCATTTCAATTATAACGTAATGAGTTGGAGAGAAATTTCATGTGACTGCCCATTTCAATTGTTGCGTAATGAGTTGGAGGAAAAATTTCTTCAAAATTAACCGACATAGGGGTAAACTTTTTCCTTGCTCTTAGCTTCCTTTTTATGTTTCAATTTCAACGAATATTTTTGTCTAACGAAACATCATCGTTTGGAGAAAATCTAACCTCAAGAGTCAAGACGTGTTGGGCACAACAAGATGGGAACCGTGGCTTAAGTCTAGGCTTACCGAGGTACTAGCCGGAGCATTGGTCCTTGACAGAGGATTTTCGTTCCAATTACGCCAATTCAATTGACTTTATAAATAAATAACCGTAAATTTTATTGGGGGATTTGTAGAAAAATTGAACCATGAGATTAATAAATGGAGTCTTTGGTCGTCTCTCGTCAGTGCCGACCCAAATTAAAGAAGACTTCGCTAGCAGTGGAATACACGGTCCACAGTCCACACACATACGCGGAGAGGAAATTTTCAAACTTGAAAGCTCTCAATACTGAATTTTGATTATATTTATAGTCCTCAGTTTGAGTCAGTCAGCGAGTCCTCCCTGGTAGGTGAGACAAGAGTGTCCCTCTGCTGAATAACGCTACGGACACAATATTAAAAGTTATTAACACAACAATTTCAAAAAGTTTAGATAATAAGTTGTTAATGATAGGGAGAAACTATTAGCATAACAATTTAAAAAGTTTAGACAATAAGTTGTTAATAGCAGGGAAAAAAAAATATTAGTGATGGATCTAGGTAAGAACCAATAACATCTTATTAAAATAAAAAGTATATTGTAATAAATAAATAAAATTGTGTATATAGGGTCTATTTATGAACCGCTTATTTTGTTGAAATTGAAATTTTTTTGCTAAAAATATGTAAAAAAAAAAAAAAAACTAAAAGCTAACTTTTGGAGCAATAAGACTCACTTAATAATGCAATTAAACCCACTTTATGAGTAAAAATAAGCTAAAAAAAATGAAGCTAAATTTTTCTCAAATTCCAAACGCAATCATAGTATTTTACACATACTTGAATTTTTATAACTGGAAAAAAAAAAAAAAAAGTTACATTTTCTGTTTATAAAAACATATGTACGCCTTGTGAAATAAATACCCCATACTGTAATTGCCCCGAAATGGAATGAAAATAATTGTTAAACACACGCAAAATTGCATTGAACAGGTCAAGATTTTTAACTTGAAAGCCCTGACTTCAAATCACGTTTTTAGTATAATTTTAATACATATAAAAGTGTAAGCAACAAGACTAGTAGTGTATTAAACACTTCTCTAATTGAATCATATGACTAGTCTTTAGAAAGTAACTCGATTTTATTGTAAAATTGTAGTGAAAACGACGTGCCCTTGCCACCTGTCATGCCCCACGGGTCATCGCTTTAATAGTCACGACACATGGTACACGCTCAGACTTTGGTACCCAAAACACATTTGACTAACGACTACCTCTTAGTATTAAATTCAAAAACGACGTCACATTCACACTCCTTTGAGCTTAGACCCACCCACCCTCCCTTAAATTCAAGTAACTAACAACCTCCCTTCCTGTTCTTTCTCTCCAAACTTTACTCAGAAAAACAAAGAAACAATGGGTAGAGAGGAACTGCACATAACTGTACCGAGTCTCTTCAAGTGCCCAATCTCGATGGAGGTGATGAAATCCCCTGTGAGCCTCTGCACCGGTGTCACCTACGACCGCTCCAGCATCCAGCACTGGCTCGAATCAGGCCACGACACGTGTCCCGCCACCATGCAGGTCCTTCCCTCTAAGATTTTCGTCCCTAACCTCACTCTCCACCGCCTCATCCACCTCTGGCTCCACCACTCCACCACCGCCGCCGCGACGGCGTCGTTGATCTCTTCTCACCAAGTTCGGGTCTTCATCGAGAATATAACCGAGAACGTTGACCGCCGTGACTGCCTTGAAAAAATTGTGGAGTTCGCTAATGCTCGCGACGAGAACCGGAGGTTTTTAGCAGATTTTGATGGCTTTGTTGAGGCGATCGTTGGTGTTCTTTGCAAAAGTGCGGAGATGGAGGTTGTGGAATTGGTTGTTAGGGTTTTGGATCTGATTATGTCGCAGAATGGAGTAAAAGAACGAGTTTACTCTTCCATTTTCAGAAGCAATCACCAAAAATGGTTCGCTTCGATTTGTTTGCTTTTGCGAAATGGAAGTGTAAACTCGAAGATCGAGTCTGCTAGGGTTTTGGAATATCTAGCCGCTCTTGAGGTAACCGAATCCAAACGCAGAATCGCTGAAGAAGAAGAAATACTCACTGTGCTGCTCCGTTTGTTAGCTTCCGAGAATGATTTCAACCTATGCGGCGCCGTTTTGTCGTGTTTAATCGCGGTGTCAGTGACTCGTTCAGTGAAACCCCGGCTCGTCCGGTTCAGGCTCATTCCGATTCTCTCAGAAAAACTCCTGAACCCTAACACCAAACTTTCCACAGCTGGAAAGTGTGTGAAGCTATTGTCAAGAGTTTCGACTTGCCCGGAGGGGCGGTCCGCGATAAGCGAGGCGCCAAAGTGCGTAGCGGCGGTGGTGGAGCGGCTGATGAAGGCGGGGACGGAAGACGCGGTGGCGATGCTGTGGGGATTGTGCTGCGTGCATGGGGAGAAGAAGGTGAAGGACGTGGTGGTGAAGAGTAATGGAGTGACTAAGATACTGCTGGTGATGCAGAGTGAGTGTGAGGGGCACGTGAGGAGGATGTGTGGAGAGTTAGTTAAGACTTTGAGAGTTGGGTGCAAGGTTGGTGGTAGTGGTGGTGATGGTGCGTTGAGGAGGTATGAGACCAAGACTACTCATATCATGCCTTGTTGAAAGTGTAATAACCTACAATATGTTTATTTGCTAATTGGTCTAGTATGAATATTTCTTTTCTTTTTTCTTTTTTTCTTTTCTTTTTTTTAATATAATTTAATTGTTACAATAATTGAGGAGTGGAGATATGAATTATGATTCTCAGTACAAAGGATTTTTTTTTTTTTTTTTTTTTTTTTTCGGTTATTAGTTATTACATATATTCAAAATCATTTCTTTTTTATTTGTACGTTAAATAAAAGAAGGGTTATGGAGTGAGATTTTTTTAGTTATTTTGGGTATGATTTGCCGAATGAGAAAAAAATTGGAGAGAAGTTCACTTTTAGCTTGCATTGAATTTAAGGATTCAAATAAATGAAATAGAAATTGCTAAATTTGAATTTAAAAACACACAATGAGTATTAAAAATTTTACTCTAACAAAGCAGTATATTACTATATCACAATTACACCTAATAGTCTTAAGGATAAATTGTAAAATACACTTCTAAAGTTATTGGTTATTTAGATTTTACAATCTAAATTTTGAAAAATTAGATTTTCCGCTCTAAAGTTCTCATTCCATAAGCAAAAACAGCTCCTTCATTAGTGGACTAGCCCATGTGGCTGTCAAGTGACGCACTAGAAATCAAGACACACTTTAGCTATCTGACATGCAATTTTTTTATTTTTTTTTATTTTTTTTATTTTATATAGTTGTTTGGATTTTATATCCTAAAACTTCCCTCTGCTTAAACAACTTAAGTGCGCCTCAGTTGCTAGAGTGTCATTTAACGACCACTACGAGATACCACACTCTTAGCCCAAACCTCTCAAACTAAGGTTTTGACATAACCCTCATGAATGAGTGGAGTCATGTTGTGTGTCTCTCAAGAGTGGAGGTTCTAATACTTTTATCTTCCCTCCAAGGTTAAGAGTTTTACAATGCAATTGTCACTGATTTTAATATATATATATATATATATATATATATATATATATAAATAAACTAAACTTGAAAAAATACATCACTTTTATTGATGAATTGAAAAATGTACATTTCTCGATAATAACTAGAAAATCACATGGCGTTAGTCTTAGATACAACCTAAAACAAAGGTACATGACTTTGTTTCCTAATTATAATCTAAAAAATTGAAAATTACAAGGAAAATCATAATCTACTAATTCTTGATCTAAGAGTTTAGGTTACAAGATTGGAAAAATGTTAGGCATTCAACTTGCCTGGTGAAACCAGTCTTCTAGACTTTGGTGGCTAATGATCATATCATATTATACGAGAGTTTATATCATCTAAAAACATATGATTGCAAAGATTGAAACAAGCAAGAACATGATAAAACCTTTTTCTAGGCATGCAAGGAATTGATATTGAAGAACATGGTGAATATGTGTGTGATTTGTGATTAACCCTAATTAATCTAAGAGCATATAAACATGCTATTGTTAGGATTAATGCCCTAAAATCCTATTGTATGCCATGTATGACATTATGTTCTATGTAATAAACTTGTTTTATTATTATCTAAAATAATGGTAGCATGAATGTTTGGACATTATCATATAGTTTTTGAGATGCATAGTATGTGATTTATATGATTTAGTCACAAAACATATAAATCACAAGTTCTTTGTAAACTCAAAATCTTAATTCGTAGTCGGTGATGAAATTTGGCAATTCATTTGTGAAAACTATAACATGTCAATTAAGATGATTTGTCTTGATTATGGAAGTAGAGACTTCTAGTTGATATGTTAATATGTTTTAAGTGTATAAAATATATTAAACTAGACCACTGTAAGATTTATTATTCTATCAACAACTATCAAATGAATAATAAATCTCACGACTTCTCATTTACATAAACTCTCAATCCTAAGGGAATAGTGAACTCACTCATGAAATGTAGGTTGCTTTAATATATCATGAATGAGATCTAGACAAACAGTTAAAATTTCAGTATGTTGGGCAACCACAAGTAATGTTGAAGAAACACATATTCTTAAGATGAAATTTATAATCTCTTTATAGAGATATAAAATATTCCCTTGAGATAAGTTTAATGGATTTGGTTATTCAGAGTGTTAGGCCTAACCACTTTAGTAAAGAGTTACTAAAGTTTATATTTTATGAAATTAGACTTCATAAAATACATATGAATAACTTAGAGAATTAAACCGGTAGAAATTTTCAAAGTGATAGTTACACATTATGACTTTGTATTACTACGAATATTTTCATGAATGGGTTAAAGGTTTAATAAAGTCTTGAGATATAATTAATTAATAAGACCTAAATTGTAATTATATTTATATAGTGATATTAAATATAATTAATGGTAACTTTGGACTTGTCAAGAGTTGACAGATAAGTCCAAAGCCCATTGAAGTTAGAGTTTTATTTGTCTCTTTTGGTCCCACTCCAAGCCACACACTTAAACCCAATTGGGCTGACCTAAAAGGCTAACTCAATTAGATAATCAGTTATTTATTTAATAAGAGTTATTAAATAAAGTAACGGCTAAGTGCAGAATGATACATATGATAAAAAAAAAGAGAAAGATTTAGAGTCTTTTCTTAAGAGACACTTGGTTATTCTCTTGAACAAATACGTATAGGACTAATTGAGAGATCATATATCTTGGGCACATTGTGGAATTGGAGTGAAGATTGAAAGTCTTCTCAAGTTCGATCTTCATTTGTTTTGAATTTCATTGCACCAAGGTACGCCTTCTTATTATTTGTTTTTAAATTCAGATGTTGCATGTTATCTCTCATAAATGAAGTAGATCCGTTTATACTCTACTGCGTGTTTTTGTATGAGACACAAAACTATATTTTTCCATATGTTTTCCCAACAGTTATTTGAATTGAAGTCCTAAAAAATTGCAAGAATATAACAACTTAGATCTAACATGTTAAACAACCAAGAACATGTGAAGAATTTGAAAATAAAACATACTTCAATCTTGTAAGGTTGAATTTAATCAACCATGTGTTGGTTTTATTCCATACCAAATTTGCTTGTAATTCTGCATGTAGAAACTCCGTATTTAGGTGGGAATAATGTAAGGGTTGTGTGTGAGAGAGTGTGAAGAAACTTAAGATGTGTGCATTCAAAGGAGTCTCACGATTGGATCTCGTGACTAGTTCGCGACTGGCAAGTCGCCAAAGTGGCACACATGTGAAGCATGTAGGGAGTTGAAGGGTCATGACAGCTGGAATACTATAGGAAAAAAAGTATAGTTTGGCCTGGAAGTTATCTCACAACTCAAACTCGTGACTCATTCCAGTCCCGAGGCCAAGTCGTCGAAATGCCTTATTTGGATGAAAACTGACTTTTCACATTTCTCATATACCCTACTATAAATACCCTTATTTCCACAAAATGTAGGGTGACTATTCAGAGAAAAAAACCCTAAGAGAGGTTTCTACAACACACCCACCTCATTAGAGAGAGAGCTACTCATTCTTAGAGAGAAATCTTTGTAGTCTCTTCTCATTCCCTCTCCCATTGTTATACCCATTGAGAGAAGATTTGTACCCAAATACTATCCACACCTATTTAGAGTGTTGAGTGTTTTTGGAGTTTTAAGAAGTATTGGAAGATGCCAAGGATGGTAGATGCAATATAGAGCTTATTGCAGGATCTAGTAAGTTAGAGAAGACAAAATTCAGTGTAACCCTGTTGGAGCAAGAAGGTTGGAGGGCTTAGGTGCATCGGGTAGATTAGGCTTGGAGGGTCTATTGCAATTCATGTATTCCAACTGATTTTCTAGTGGATCATTTAGCACTTAGAGGGCGGCGGAGAGGTTTTTCGCCAAGTTCTTCGGTTTCCTCTTCGATAACACATCGCCGTGTTATCTTTATATTTGCATCTCTCTTCCTTTACTTTTTACCTTTTAATTACCGCTGTGTTTGTAATTAATTTTGGTTTAGAGTGTTTTACCAATTTGAGTTTAGCTTATATTCATCATTTTGCGCATATATTGTTTGTGTATAAGTTTATGTTGGTAATTTTGATTTTGGGGGTCTAAACGTTCATTAGTGTTTTATACGCTTTTAGAACTTTCAAATCTAAATAGAACTAGGGCATAATAAAAAGAAATGTTAGAAACCTTACATGTATGCACCAACACTCCAAGCAAGAAAGCTTCTCTAGAGGGGGGGGGGGGGGGAGGAAATCGTAGCTCAAGATCAAGAGGACCAAATTATCAATATTTTTAGTAAATTGGGACTAGAAGGTCCAAGACACCCAAAGACACCTTCCTATTACTAACTCTGGAGAATAGAGATGACAAGAAAAGAGTTTGGATTTGGGACCCGATGTGCTTTAAACTATTGATGGAGAGAGGTATTTATACTAGAAGCTGGGGGGTTCGAAATAAGTCTCTGGGCAATGTAGGACTCAGGAAAATTAGGTTTTATGAGTGAAAAATGTAGGGGCAAAGTCAAACTGAGTGGAAAGCATACCAGAGCAAAAAGTGAAGGAGATTTGGGGGATTTGGTCCAAGTACTCATTGGCACTTTGTCCTAAATCCTCCTAAATCTTTTCCTTTTTCATTTCGTCAGTTTCCGTTTTAGTTTTGATCTTATTCTTTCAAAATTTCAACCATTTTTTATACTTTCTTGGTCCACAGGCTCAAAAAATGAATTCCAAATATGTTTAATTATTTAATTAATCAATTTTTACTAGCTTTGCAAAGAATCAATTAATGCTATGTTTCTAAATTAAATTAGGTGTATGCAACCTTACCATAAACTATATCCTCAATCAATATCATCATGACACATCATTTAATTTAAATTGGTCTAAAAATAGACCATTCAGAATTAAGAGATCATAATTGCGTACAATCAAGACTTGATTCATTTTAAGTGCATTTTACTATTAAAACTTTATATATATAAATATATATATATATATATATATATATCTTTTAATCTGGTTGCCCGATTAAGGCTCATGAATTGTCATTTTGATCGTTATGACTTCAAGATTTATATCATGCAATGTAATTAGAAATTATGTGGTCAAAATTATAGTTCTTCTTTGTGATGTGATATTTAATGGGATTCAGGATGCAATGCAAGTAAAGTTAAATGAGAGTTGCAAAATGGAGTGTCTATAGCCATATAGGCTAGTCCACTAACGAAGGGGTTGCTTTTGCTAACAGAGTGGAACTTTAAGTTATAAAATCCAAATTTCAAACTTCAGGATGTAAAATCCAAACAACCTTAGATTTTAAGGGTGTATTTTGCAATTTATCCCAAAAAACATTACATGTTAGACGGCTAGAGTGTGTTTCGGTTGCCAACGTGTCATTTGACAACCGCGTAGGCAAATCCACTAATGGAGGGGCTGCTTTTGCTAATGGAGGGGAAGTTCATGGTGTAAAATCTAAACAAACTTCAAACTTTAGAAGTGTACTTTGCAATTTATCCTGGTTTTAATTAAATTGACATAGTAATAAATCTTAATCCATTCATAAATTCATCCCTAGAATAAATTTGTATTTTCTTATTTTATTCAAATAACTTAAAATCCAAACTAAAAACTAAATATTAAATTATTTAAAAAAAAAGAATGATATTAATGGTGATACAAATTTTACTAGATAAATTTGACAAATTGGTGTGTTAACTTTTAAATACAAAACTAAAAACTAATTAACATATATATAAATATATATATTTGACATAGTTCTTTTTATGCCAAGTGAAATGTTTCTCAAAGCATTCAAAGAAAGGATAATCTGCTTTTACCTCTTTCAAGAATAACTTCCATTTCTCCAAAACTTTAACCTTTTGTTCCTTGGTATGGTTGGCTCTATAGGCTTCTCTTTTAACTCTGTTCTTTTCAGAATTAAATTCCTTTTCGAGCATATCCATATCTGGAACGAACTCTTTGGTTATCACTAGGAGCTGATGGTCATATCCAGATTCTTGCTGGATAGGATTTCTAAAATCAGATCCTGATGGTGAGGGGGGTTTAAGACTGTCCTGACTGTTGTTGTCTTCTTCTTGATCAACAACTGAGTCTTGCTTGGCTGTGTAACAAGGGGTACTAACCTGGGAGTGGTTTTTAACACCATGAAACTGTGGACCTAAGTCTCTTCTAGATGTGGGATAAGGAGCTCGTGTTCTAGACGAACTACTCTGGGATGCAGGTCTATCTTTTAAGAGGATAGTTGGCTGCCAAAAGGGTTGTCGTAGATCTAAAGAAGATATGGACCTTGGTTCCTGGTATGTTTCCTGGTGCAGATCTAATGAGGATCTGGGCAAGGGTTCATCATACTCAAAGGGTGACCTAAACCTAGATTGGTCGAAGCTTAGTCTAACCGTTCCGTCGGCTAACTGCTGGACATAATCTGGATCTGGGTTCCTAACAGGATTCTGGATCTGTAGAGGATAATTTTCATTCTCTAGAGACCACTGTGCTGGGAATGTTATCTCAGACCATTTCAGGGTTCTTGGTACCTGAACGGTGGATCTAACATCTGAAGTTTGGATAAGAGTGGTTTCACCTGGTTTTCTCTTATCGAAAGCTTGGACGGACATGTTTGTCCTCATGCACTTATAATACACTCTGTATATAAGAGCAAGCTGTTTGGTACCATGTAATACGAAGATTCCATGGGTTCTGATGTTGAGGGTGAGGACCTTCAAGATATGAGGGTCGTCAAGTGCAACTGTGAGGTTTGGAAAACAGTCGAAATGAATTGGACCGTTACTCCAACTGGATTCTATGGTTCCTAGGAGGCTGTCTCTAAATCTGATGAGACGAGTATCTCTAAGGGCCATAAGGACCGAGTTGTCTAAACCTTCTCTGATCAATGGTTTAACTCTGACTTGGACAAGTCCTATGTGGAGGTATTTGTGACCAGATTCCCTGTGAGCTTTTATGGCTGCAGGGGACAACAAATAACAGGTTTCATATTCCTTGTTAATGCTGTAGACTTGTTCTATAGTCCTAACATGGTAGTCTGTTCTAAAAGACTTTTTCAAGGACCATGACGAAGACTTATAGACCTGGGTTGTGGGAACTTTAGGTATGTTCCAATCTCCTAACTTCTGATCTAGATCTGAAAGCTGGTATGACTCTGAGTTGATTGTTCCATCTTCTTGTGGAATCTCAGGTGGGTTTGTACTGCTAGATCTAATTGAAGTGGAAGAGTCACTCCTTCTAAACATCCTATTCATCATCTTGGATTATAAACCTAAGAAATCAATTACAACCTAGACTACCTTTATCTTCCAATTTCTGGATCTAACCTTAGATCTGAAACAGGGAGTGTATGGACGCCTACTGTATCCTGTTATCAACTTACGACTAAGATACCGTCCTATGAATCTTGCTACTGCTTATACTATTTCGCTTTGTTGAGTGTACTTTCCCTATCCTCTCCGACCCTAACGCCTAACGCTCTCCTGGCTAACGGCTCAACGGGCATTACAGATTGACTCGGGCTTCCTGCTCAACTTGGGTACTCTAGACTTTCTGGGTAGCAAACTATCACAGAACTGGAATTACTCCTAGGATTACCGGATAACATACTGACACAATACCTGGCATAGTACACATCTGTAACAAATTGTGGGGAAAGAAACAAAGAATGGAAAAAGAAGATATCTGGGAAGCAAAGGATTAGCTTAAACAGATAATCACAAGATAATAAACAGTTTGAATGAACGGGAGGCTTAGCCTACCACAAAAAGAAAGAACAGTATAAACTGGCTAAGATGAAGTAGTAGATGAAAAATGCAACATATGGGAGTGGAAGTGCTATCAGAAAATAGATGTAAAACAAAATAATGTTTGTTAGAGATAACATACTTTCAAAGTAATGAACACAACAAAATAATGGATAACTATGGCGGTATAACCGGCCAACTTGATTGAAAATAGATACAGTAACTTACAAACACTTACGATCGAGCTCAAATGGCTCTGATACCAAAGGGGGGTAAGCTACAACAAAGAAGTGCCGTCGTCAAGAGGGCACTGGGAGCGGAAGAGGGTATAGGTTACAAATGCAGTGCTATTACAAGTGTAAGCTAAGGGAAGGTAAAAGAGAGTCATTCTGATTACAAGTGAAAGACCTCTGAGGTAATTCTAAGCCTAGAGAATTATGTCTGGCGAATTAAGCCTACTGAAGACTGAGGGGAAGGGTCCCTTTTATAGCTGGAGGGAGCTTCGGATCAGATCAGGAGCCTGCTGAAATCACGGGAGGTGAAATGCTTTTACCTTCAGGTGAATATCTTTTCAGCCGAAAGCAATAGTAATTCCAATAATTCTGTCTGGGCACTGTAGAGTGAACAGTAACTGGTCACTGTTTATGAACAGTGTCTTGTCCCCTTGCTTTTCTAGAATAGTAACTCTGCAAAGTGTTCTGGACTGTGCAGTGAATAGTGCTCTGTTGGTCAACCTTGCAGTGCGGGTACTGTTCTGAATAGTATTCGGATTTGCAAAGGTGGTTTGAGCTATTCTGGACTTCAGAGTCCATCCTGGTGTTGCTTTTAGTCGCAGTCCAAGTTGTAGGCATCATAAGGATCTTGAGAATCCTGGAATGGATCAAACTGGATGCGATTGCAAGAAGCTTCAGAAGAGGCAGGAGAGTTCTTTTCTTCTGACTCAAGCTGAGCTGACTGGAGAAGTAGCTGTCGGGCAAGATCTTTAAGTTCCTTGCTAGACTTTCCGGAGAACTGGGCGGAATCTAGGCTAGACTGTGATCTTGTGCGATGGGCTATAGTCTTCTGAACTGGAAGGGGAAAGTCATTATACATTTTGGTGATAGCATCAGTAGGTCTGAACCTATCCCACCATTTTGTAAAGAATTCCCGATCGAGAATATTCTGGTTGATTGCATAATTCCACATGCTTATCCAGTGGATCTTGTACATAACTGTCATGTGCAAGATGGCTGGGAACTGGGAAGAATGCTTATCAGTCTGGAAACTGGTACTGAAATACCTTAGTGCATCCTGTAGGGGTTCTGGGAAGTTTTGAGGAGTTGATCCAAACATTTCCCACCACTTGAGGAACCACGAAGGGATTTGTCCCTTGAAATTCTTATCAAATTGGATGAACCATGAATGATCATAGGTCATATTCTGAAAGAACAATACCTTTTCAAATGCGTCCATATAGTCATAATAGTTGTACAGGGGTTCTGAGCCCTTGAGTACTGTAAGTTTTCTGAGAGTGGAGGGATGTCCCCAATCTTTGCAACTGACAAAACTCTGGATTATGAACTTATGGTAAAGAACAATTGAGGGATTAGTTCTTTCTCTGATGTCTTCTATTCTGGCAGACTTTTCTTGAAGAAGGATGCCTTTATAGAACCTGATACTTTTTTCTGGGCTTTTGGGAAGGAAATGCCATTCATGAGGCAATACTTCCATTGCCAATGCCATAGGATCTGTTATGTGGGCCAAGTGTGGCTCAATATAAGAGATGTGCTGGACAAAGGGTTTTTTGATGTAAGAAGCTCTACCTGTTTTAGGAGGGAGAGTAAAAGATTGTTTGGGTGCAATTGGGCCAAAGGGTTCTTCTACTTTAGATGGAGAAGCAATTACTTTGGGAGGCAATGTGGCTAAGGCAGAACTGTAACTATTTTGTCCTTGGGGCCTTTGGTAGTTTGGTTTCGGGATAGTAGAGACCAAATAACGATTGGCAACAACAGATGGTGGTATGGGTGCAATTTTAGGTGAACTGGAAAAGGGTACTAAGGGGCCAGGGTTCTGTGCCTGACTGGTACTCCTAGTGTTATGCTGTTTAGGCAATTTGGGAGGTTGGGGTTGTACGGGCTTTTTCCCGGACATTTTGTTCTGGATTCTGCAAAAATTCACGGGTTAGAAAATCAGGGATACTGTTTTGAGTTCCTGCAATGAATTCAATGTCAAAATCGAAAACTGAAAGAATGGCTTGCCATCGTGCAAAAATCTGTTTTGATGCAATGTTTTGAACATCTTTTTCTAAAACATGTTTTGCAGATTTACAATCAATCCTTATTAAAAACTTTTGATTCAAAAGATCGCTTTGAAATTTTGAAATGCATAGTACTATAGATAAAATTTCTTTTTTAATAGTACTATAGTTGAGTTGAGTGGGAGTCCAAATTCCTGAATGGAAACAGACAATCTGTTCTGGGGAAGCGGGACTAACACGCTGAAGGAGAATGCCACCATAACCTATGTTAGAGGCATCTGTCTGGACTACCTTGAAGGAATTTTCTGAGGGGATTCCAAGGCAAGGGAGTGTCTTGACATATTTTTTGAGTTTTTGAACAACCAGTGTATGAGTGGGTGTCCAAGGAGGGGGATTGGTTCGGAGTCTATCAAAAAGAGGCTTGCATTGTTGCCTAAGGTTTTGATAGAAATCAGAAATGTAATTGAGGGATCCTAAGAACCTTTGGAGTTGGGTTTTTTCAGAATCTCATCAGGAAACTTTTCAGCAAACTGGATGGCTCTGTCTATGGGTTTGATGACTCCATGTCTAATATCAAAACCTAAGAACCTGACACTGGTTTGGAAAAGCTTAATCTTTGGGGCCGAGACAACAAGACCATTTTTCTTGATGGTTTGGAAGAATGTTCTGAGATGCTTCCAATGTTTGTCTAGGGACTCAGAGAAGATTAGTACATCATCGATGTACACAATGGTATGACTGGAGAATGGATTAAAAATCTCATTCATGATGTTTTGGAATTCAGAAGGTGCATTTTTAAGACCAAAGGGCATTACATTCCATTCGTAATGGCCAAAGGGTGTGGTGAAGGCTGTCTTGTATCTATCAGACTCACTGATTTGTATCTGCCAAAAACCACTCTTCATGTCGAATTTACTAAAAACCACTGCTTTACTAAGTCTGTTAACTAAGTCTCTTTTGTTGGGAATGGGGTACCTAATCCATTCTAAGACTTTGTTAAGGGGCTTGTAATTGATGACAAGTCTAGGGACACCTCTTTCTATCTCAGCGTTTTTCTGGACATAAAAGGCTGGACAAGACCATGGTGACCTGGAGTTTTTGATGATTCCCTTTTTAAGAAGATCTTCTATTTCTGCCTTACAAGTATCCATAAGTTCTTGACTCATTTGGATAGGTCTGGCTTTGGTAGGGATGTTCTTTTCATGGAAATCCTTGACATAAGGTAGTGCAACTTCGTGTCTTTTCCTATGCCAAAAGGCTGTGGGGAGATCAGAGCAAACCTCTTGCTTGAGTTTTTCTTCAAACTTTCTGATGTTTGATTGGTAACTTTTGCAGGCTAATTGCTCATCAGTCCTTATGTAACTTAGTTCATTGCTAAGGTACTTAAGATGTTGGGTTTTGGCTTTGATAAGGTTGAAGGTCTTGGAGATGGAAACCTCTTGGAGACTATTGATGTCTTTAGGTTCAGGACTCCTAAGAAACTTTAACTTGACTGGCTGGCCAAAAGGGTGGGTAGTGATTCCTTCACTATCCGTGGTGAAAGGATACAACAGACACATGAATGGGTTTCCTAAGATGACCCTATCTGTCATATTCTTGACAAGAACAGAGGTGGTTTTAAAACACGCATTGTCTTGGCATACATGAGCTTTTGGAATTTTGAATTCAATCTGCATTTTTCCACCACTTGCGGAGGTTAACCTTTCTTTGGTTTTCCGGAAGTATTTTGAGGGAATGATTCCTTCTTGAATGCAGTTGAGATCAGCACCCGAATCTATTAGGGCAACAACCTCAAATTCAAAATCTTTACTTATGACAATCCTGACTTTGGAATGCCATTTCTGAAAATTAATCCTGCTGATGGTTTGTAAGAACGATCCATTGGATGGTTCTGGCTCTATATTTGCAGTAGGATTGACTGTTTCATCCTCTTCATCAGAAGGGTTCTGTAATGAGATTCTGTCCTCATTGTCCTGTTGTGAAGTATACTCAAGGTTTTTGATTCTTTGATCCATAAGACCATGATCAACCTTAAGGATGATTAATTCCTGCCTAAGGGTTCTTGCCTCAGACTTGGTATCCTTGATCTCTTTTTGAAGATCTTGGACAGTTATCTCTTTCTTGGATTTGGTAAACCTATTGTAGATTTTCTCCAAGTCAACTTTTGGTTCCTGAATCCTAGGCTTGGATGCACTGGGCTCTCTGACTAGGGTTTTGTGGAAATCACTAAGTCTTTGAGATTTCTCTTCTGGGTCCTTGATCTGTTCTATGAGATCTAGGAGCAGTTCTTCTTGTTTAGAAAGAACTTTAACAGTGTTGTTTCTGCAACAGCTGTTTGTGCATGAAATGGTTTCATCTGAGCTACTAGAGGTGCTATCTGGAACTCTAGGAGAGGATGAACCTTGGTAAATCTGACAGATTTCTCGGTCAATAGAACTATTGGGAGACTCACTTTCTGGATGGTCAAGTTCTAGGACTTTAGAGATATCTTCAGAAACTAAGGAATGGGTAGGGGATTTGCCTGGACATTCTTTCTTGATATGTCCCTTCTTTCCACACTTAAAGCATTTTCCTTTTGCTTTAGGTTTAAGAAGTTTTAAGGAATTGGGTTTCCTATAGATGCCTCTTGCTTCTAATTTCAGGCGTCTATATTCTCTGGAAACAATCCTTTCCCTTTTGAAATCCTTGAAGGCTGGGTTTCCTCTATATTTGGATTTCCATATCCTCGGAGGAAGAGGGGTTGAATCACCAAGCTGATCGTCTAGTGGTTCTTTCTCCTTTTCACTTTCTGAGGAGGGTTCATTAGAACTGTTAGAAGATATGTGGCTTTTTAGGACATTAACTTTTGGTAAAGAAGAGACTGGGTTCTCTGCTTTCCGTGCTGAATGTCTAGCAAAGCAGTAGCAAGATTCATAGGACGGTATCTTAGTCGTAAGTTGATAACAGGATACAGTAGGCGTCCATACACTCCCTGTTTCAGATCTAAGGTTAGATCCAGAAATTGGAAGATAAAGGTAGTCTAGGTTGTAATTGATTTCTTAGGTTTATAATCCAAGATGATGAATAGGATGTTTAGAAGGAGTGACTCTTCCACTTCAATTAGATCTAGCAGTACAAACCCACCTGAGATTCCACAAGAAGATTCCACAACAGGTCGTAGCAAAGATCAAGAGTCCTTTTGTATCCATCAGATGCTGGAGCACTCTCCCACAATGGGACAGTAACAATTGGATGACAGTTCAACCTGCCTACCACCTTGTACTCATCAATGGGTACACTCACAATGGCCCTTGGTATGAAGGTGATTCCTACCTCTCCTATGCTGATCCTTTGGCCCTCGTAGAATGTTGGAAAAACTACTTCAACAATGAACTACGGAATGTCACCGGAGAACTATGGGAAAATTACCACTTTATAGGAAATACTGGCAGAATTACAGTATTCACCACCAAACCATATTCAGAGGCTTTCAACACAGAAGGAATTATCTGCCTTGATCCTCCTCATTATACAGCTCAGAAAGCAGACTACGAACCTCTTCTCTATTGTGGGTTTTGTAACCTATTTGACAGGTACCATGAGCACGATCACTATGATGAGCCTCCTGCATTTGATCCATATGAAGGGTATCCCTCTGGTTATGATACAGACTGATATCTTCCCCAGAGTAGTTTCCAGACGCTCCAGAAGCACCAAGAATCACTTTGCTAAAAAACCGGTTACTATTCCATGTACAGTACCCGCACTAGCAAAAGAGACAGACAATGCACTATTCACTGCACAGTCCAAAACACTATGCAGAGTTACTATTCCAGAAAAGCAAGGGGACAAAACACTGTTCATAAACAGTGACCAGTTACTGTTCACTCAACAGTGCCCAGACAGAATCATTGGAATTACTATTGCTTTCGGCTGAAAAGATATTCACCTGAAGGTAAAAGCATTTCACCTCCCGTGATTCCAGCGGTCTCCTGACCTGATCCGAAGCTCCCTCCAGCTATAAAAGGGACCCTTCCCCTCAGTCTTCAGCAGGCTTAATTCGCCAGACATAATTCTCTAGGCTTAGAATTACCTCAGAGGTCTTTCACTTGTAATCAGAATGACTCTCTTTTACCTTCCCTTAGCTTACACTTGTAATAGCACTGCATTTGTAACCTATACCCTCTTCCGCTCCCAGTGCCCTCTTGACGACGGCACTTCTTTGTTGTAGCTTACCCCCCTTTGGTATCAGAGCCATTTGAGCTCGATCGTAAGTGTTTGTAAGTTACTGTATTTATTTTGAATCAAGTTGGCCGGTTATACCGCCATAGTTATCCATTATTTTGTTGTGTTCATTACTTTGAAAGTATGTTATCTCTAACAAACATTATTTTGTTTTACATCTATTTTCTGATAGCACTTCCACTCCCATATGTTGCATTTTTCATCTACTACTTTATCTTAGCCAGTTTATACTGTTCTTTCTTTTTGTGGTAGGCTGAGCCTCCCGTTCATTCAAACTGTTTATTATCTTGTGATTATCTGTTTAAGCTAATCCTTTGCTTCCCAGATATCTTCTTTTTCCATTCTTTGTTTCTTTCCCCACAATTTGTTACAGATGTGTACTATGCCAGGTATTGTGTCAGTATGTTATCCGGTAATCCTAGGAGTAATTCCAGTTCTGTGATAGTTTGCTACCCAGAAAGTCTAGAGTACCCAAGTTGAGCAGGAAGCCCGAGTCAATCTGTAATGCCCGTTGAGCCGTTAGCCAGGAGAGCGTTAGGCATTAGGGTCGGAGAGGATAGGGAAAGTACACTCAACAAAGCGAAATAGTATAAGCAGTAGCAAGATTCATAGGACGGTATCTTAGTCGTAAGTTGATAACAGGATACAGTAGGCGTCCATACACTCCCTGTTTCAGATCTAAGGTTAGATCCAGAAATTGGAAGATAAAGGTAGTCTAGGTTGTAATTGATTTCTTAGGTTTATAATCCAAGATGATGAATAGGATGTTTAGAAGGAGTGACTCTTCCACTTCAATTAGATCTAGCAGTACAAACCCACCTGAGATTCCACAAGAAGATGGAACAATCAACTCAGAGTCATACCAGCTTTCAGATCTAGATCAGAAGTTAGGAAATTGGAACATACCTAAAGTTCCCACAACCCAGGTCTATAAGTCTTCGTCATGGTCCTTGAAAAAGTCTTTTAGAACAGACTACCATGTTAGGACTATAGAACAAGTCTACAGCATTAACAAGGAATATGAAACCTGTTATTTGTTGTCCCCTGCAGCCATAAAAGCTCACAGGGAATCTGGTCACAAATACCTCCACATAGGACTTGTCCAAGTCGGAGTTAAACCATTGATCAGAGAAGGTTTAGACAACTCGGTCCTTATGGCCCTTAGGGATACTCGTCTTATCAGATTCAGAGACAGTCTCCTAGGAACCATAGAATCCAGTTTGAGTAACGGTCCAATTCATTTCGACTGTTTTCCAAACCTCACAGTTGCACTTGACGACCCTCATATTTTGAAGGTCCTCACCCTCAACATCAGAACCCATGGAATCTTTGTATTACATGGCACCAAGCAGCTTGCTCTTATATACAGAGTGTATTATAAGTGCATGAGGACAAACATGTCCGTTCAAGCTTTCGATAAGAGAAAACCAGGTGAAACCACTCTTATCCAAACTTCAGATGTTAGATCCACCGTTCAGGTACCAAGAACCCTGAAATGGTCTGAGATAACATTCCCAGCACAATGGTCTCTAGAGAATGAAAATTATCCTCTACAGATCCAGAATCCTGTTAGGAATCCAGATCTAGATTATGTCCAGCAGCTAGCCGATGGAACGGTTAGACTTAGCTTTGACCAGTCTAGGTTTAGATCACCTTTAGAGTATGATGAACCCTTGCCCAGATCCTCGTTAGATCTGCACCAGGAAACATACCAGGAACCAAGGTCCAGATCTTCTTTAGATCTACGACAACCCTTTTGGCAGCCAACTATCCTTCTAAAAGATAGACCTGCATCCCAGAGTAGTTCGTCTAGAACACGAGCTCCTTATCCCACATCTAGAAGAGACTTAGGTCCACAGTTTCAAGGTGTTAAAGACCACTCCCAGGTTAGTACCCCTTGTTACACAGCCAAGCAAGACTCAGTTGTTGATCAAGAAGAAGACAACAACAGTCAGGACAGTCTTAAAACCCCCTTACCATCAGGATCTGACTTTAGAAATCCTATCCAGCAAGAATCTGGATATGACCATCAGCTCCTAGTGATAACCAAAGAGTTCGTTCCAGATATGGATATGCTCGAAAAGGAATTTAATTCTGAAAAGAACAGAGTTAAAAGAGAAGCCTATAGAGCCAACCATACCAAGGAACAAAAGGTTAAAGTTTTGAAGAAATGGAAGCTATTCATGAAAGAGGTAAAAGCAGATTATCCTTTCTTTAAATACTTTGAGAAACATTTCAAATGGGATAAAAAGAACTGTGTTAAGTCCAAACTTCCAGCAAAAACCATCCCATCACCAAAAGCTAGACATTCAGCTCGAAAAGCAGAGAAACCATTCTCTCCTTTACCAGAAGTTAATGTCTTAGAAGCACACATATCTTCTAGTAGTTCTAATGAACCCTCCTCAGATGAAAAGGAGAAAGAACCACTAGACAACCAACCCGGTGATCCTCCCCCACTTCCTCCGAGGATATGGAAATCCAAATATAGAGGAAACCCAGCCTTCAAGGATTTCAAAAGGGAAAGGATTGTTTCCAGAGAATATAGACGCCTGAAATTAGAAGCAAGAGGCATCTATAGGAAACCTAATTCCTTAAAACTTCTCAAACCTAAGGCAAAAGGAAAATGCTTTAAGTGTGGAAAGAAGGGACATATCAAGCAAGAATGTCCAGGCAAATCCCCTACCCATTCCTTAGTATCTGAAGATATCTCCAAAATCCTAGAACTTGACCATCCAGAAAGTGAGTCTCCCAATAGTTCTATTGACCGAGAAATCTGTCAGATTTACCAAGATTCATCCTCTCCTAGAGTTCCAGATAGCACCTCTAGTAGCTCAGATGAAACCATTTCATGCACAAACAGCTGTTGCAGAAACAACACTGTTGAAGTTCTTTCTAAACAAGAAGAACTGCTCCTAGATCTCATAGAACAGATCAAGGACCCAGAGGAGAAATCTCAAAGACTTAGTGATTTCCACAAAACCCTAGTCAGAGAGCCCAGTGCATCCAAGCCTAGGATTCAGGAACCAAAAGTTGACTTGGAAAAAATCTACAATAGATTTACTAAATCCAAGAAAGAGATAACTGTCCATGATCTCCAGAAAGAGATTAAGGATAACAAAACAGAACTGAGAAACCTTAAGCAGGAATTAACCATCCTTAGGGTTGATCATGGCCTCATAGACTTAAGAGTCAAAAATCTAGAGTTTACTTCACAGCAAGGCAATGAGGAAGGAACCTCATTACAAAACCCTTCTGATGAAGAAACAGATGATACAGTTAACCCTACTGCAGATATGGAACCAGAACCATCCAATGGATCGTTCCTACACACCATCAGTAGGATTAACTTCCAGAAATGGCATTCCAAAGTCAGGATTGTCATAAACAGAGATTTTGAATTTAAGGTTATTGCCCTAATAGATTCGGGTGCTGATCTCAACTGCATTCAAGAAGGAATCATCCCCTCTAAATACTTCTGGAAAACCAAAGAACGGTTAACTTCCGCAAGTGGAGGAAAAATGCAGATTGAATTCAAAATTCCAAAAGCTCATGTATGCCAAGACAATGCGTGTTTCAAAACCACCTTTGTCCTTGTCAAGAATATGACAGATAGGGTCATCTTAGGAAACCCATTCATGTGTCTGTTATATCCTTTCACCACGGATAGTGAAGGAATCACTACCCACCCTTTTGGCCAGCCAGTCAAATTTAAGTTTCTTAGGAGTCCTAAACCTAAAGACATCAATAGTCTCCAAGAGGTTTCCATCTCCAAGACCCTTAACCTGATTGAAGCCAAAACCCAACACCTTAAGTACCTTGGAAATGAACTAAGTTACAAAAGGACAGATGAGCAATTAGCTTGCAAAAATTACCAATCAGACATTAGGAAGTTTGAAGATAAACTTAAGCAAGATGTCTGCTCAGATCTTCCCACAGCTTTTTGGCATAGGAAAAGGCACGAAGTTGCACTACCTTATGTCAAGGATTTCCATGAAAAGAACATCCCTACCAAAGCCAGACCTATCCAAATGAGTCAAGAACTTATGGATACTTGTAAGCTAGAAATAGAGGATCTTCTTAAAAAGGGAATCATCAGAAACTCCAGGTCACCATGGTCTTGTCCAGCCTTTTATGTCCAGAAAAACGCTGAGATAGAAAGAGGTGTCCCTAGACTTGTCATCAATTACAAGCCCCTTAACAAAGTCTTAGAATGGATTAGGTACCCTATTCCTAACAAAAGAGACTTAGTTAACAGACTTAGTAAAGCAGTGGTTTTCAGTAAGTTTGACATGAAGAGTGGTTTTTGGCAAATACAAATCAGTGAGACTGATAGGTACAAAACAGCCTTCACCACACCCTTTGGCCATTACGAATGGAATGTGATGCCCTTTGGTCTTAAAAATGCACCTTCTGAATTCCAGAATATCATGAATGAGATCTTTAATCCATTCTCCAGTCATACCATTGTATACATTGATGATGTCCTAATCTTCTCTGAGTCCCTAGACAAACATTGGAAGCATCTCAACACATTCTTCCAAACCATCAAAAGAAATGGTCTTGTTGTCTCGACTCCAAAGATTAAGCTTTTCCAAACCAGTGTCAGGTTCTTAGGATTTGATATACGACATGGTGTCATCAAACCCATAGATAGAGCCATTCTGTTTGCAGAAAAGTTTCCAGATGAAATCCTTGAAAAGACCCAACTCCAAAGGTTCTTAGGATCCCTCAACTACATTTCTGATTTCTATCAAAACCTTAGGCAACAATGCAAGCCTCTTTTTGATAGACTCCGAACCAATCCTCCTCCTTGGACACCCACTCATACATCGGTTATTCAACAGGTCAAAAAATATGTCAAGACACTCCCTTGCCTTGGAATCCCTTCAGAAAATTCCTTCAAGATTGTCCAGACAGATGCCTCTAACATTGGTTATGGTGGCATTCTCCTTCAGCGTGTTAGTCCCACTTCCCCTGAACAGATTGTCTGTTTTCATTCAGGAATTTGGACTCCCACTCAACTCAACTATAGTACTATTAAAAAAGAGATTTTATCTATAGTACTATGTATTTCAAAATTTCAAAGCGATCTTTTGAACCAAAAGTTTTTAATAAGAATTGATTGTAAATCTGCAAAACATGTTTTAGAAAAAGATGTTCAAAACATTGCATCAAAACAGATTTTTGCACGATGGCAAGCCATTCTTTCAGTTTTCGATTTTGACATTGAATTCATTGCAGGAACTCAAAACAGTATCCTTGATTTCCTAACCCGTGAATTTTTGCAGAATTCAGAACAAAATGTCCGGGAAAAAGCCCGTACAACCCCAACCTCCCAAATTGCCTAAACAGCATAACACTAGGAGTACCATTCAGGCACAGAACCCTGGCCCTATGATACCTTTTTCCAGTTCTCCAAAAAACCCACCTGTGCCACCATCCATTGTCGCCAATCGTTATTTGGTTTCCACAATCCCTAAACCAAACTACCAAAGGCCCCAAGGACAACACAGTTACAGTTCTGCCCTAGCCACATTACCTCCCAAGACAATCGCTTCTTCATCCAAAGTAGAAGAACCCTTTGGTCAGATTGTGTCTAAGCAACCTTATGCTCTCCCTCCTAGAACAGGCAGAGCCTCTTACCTCAAAAAACCCTTTGTCCAGCACATCTCTTATATTGAGCCACACTTGGCCCACATAACAGATCCTATGGCTTTAGCAATGGAAGTATTGCCGCATGAATGACATTTCCTTCCCAAAAGCCCAGAAAAAAGTATCAGGTTCTATAAAGGCATCCTTCTTCAAGAAAAGTCTGCCAGAATAGAAGACATCAGAGAAAGAACTAATCCCTCAATTGTTCTTTACCATAAGTTCATAATCCAGAGTTTTGTCAGTTGCAAAGATTGGGGACATCCCTTCACTCTCAGAAAACTTACAGTACTCAAAGGCTCAGAACCCCTGTACAACTATTATGACTATATGGACGCATTTGAAAAAGTATTGTTCTTTCAGAATATGACCTATGATCATTCATGGTTCATCCAATTTGATAAAAATTTCAAAGGCCAAATCCCTTCGTGGTTCCTCAAATGGTGGGAAATGTTCGGATCAACTCCTCAAAACTTCCCAGAACCTCTACAGGATGCACTAAGGTATTTCAGTACCAGTTTCCAGACTGATAAGCATTCTTCCCAGTTCCCAGCCATCTTGCACATGACAGTTATGTACAAGATCCACTGGATAAGCATGTGGAATTATGCAATCAACCAGAATATTCTCGATCGGGAATTCTTTACAAAATGGTGGGATAGGTTCAGACCTACTGATGCTATCACCAAAATGTATAATGACTTTCCCCTTCCAGTTCAGAAGACTATAGCCCATCGCACAAGATCACAGTCTAGCCTAGATTCCGCCCAGTTCTTCGGAAAGTCTAGCAAGGAACTTAAAGATCTTGCCCAACAGCTACTTCTCCAGTCAGCTCAGCTTGAGTCAGTAGAAAAGAACTCTTCTGCCTCTTCTGAAGCTTCTTGCAATCGCATCCAGTTTGATCCATTCCAGGATTCTCAAGATCCTTATGATGCCTACAACTTGGACAGCGACTAAAAGCAACACCAGGATGGACTCCTGAACGCTCCAGAACAGCTTCTGAAGTCCAGAACAGCTCAAACCACCTTTGCAAATCCGGATACTATTCAGAACAGTACCCGCACTGCAAGGCTGACCGACAAAGTATTATTCACTGCACAGTCCGGAACACTATGCAGAGTTACTATTCCAGTAAAGCAAGGGGACAAAACACTGTTCATAAACAGTGACCAGCTACTGTTCACTCTACAGTGCCCAGACAAAATTATTGGAATTACTATTGCTTTCGGCTGAAAAGATATTCACCTGAAGGTAAAAGCATTTCACCTCCCGTGATTCCAGCGGTCTCCGGATCTGATCCGAAGCTCCCTGCAGCTATAAAAGGGACTCTTCCCCTCAGTCTTCGGTAGGCTTAATTCGCCAGACATAATTCTCTAGGCTTAGAATTACCTCAGAGGTCTTTCACTTGTAATCAGAATGACTCTCTTTTACCTTCCCTTAGCTTACACTTGTAATAGCACTGCATTTGTAACCTATACCCTCTTCCGCTCCCAGTGCCCTCTTGACGACGGCACTTCTTTGTTGTCGTTAGATCTGGGCAAGGAAACATACCAGGAACCAAGGTCCAGATCTTCCTTAGATCTACGACAACCCTTTTGGCAGCCAACTATCCTTCTAAAAGATAGACCTGCATCCCAGAGTAGTTCGTCTAGAACACGAGCTCCTTATCCCACATCTAGAAGAGACTTAGGTCCACAGTTTCAAGGTGTTAAAGACCACTCCCAGGTTAGTACCCCTTGTTACACAGCCAAGCAAGACTCAGTTGTTGATCAAGAAGAAGACAACAACAGTCAGGACAGTCTTAAACCCCCCTCACCATCAGGATCTGACTTTAGAAATCCTATCCAGCAAGAATCTGGATATGACCATCAGCTCCTAGTGATAACCAAAGAGTTCGTTCCAGATATGGACATGCTTGAAAAGGAATTTAATTCTGAAAAGAACAGAGTTAAAAGAGAAGCCTATAGAGTCAACCATACCAAGGAACAAAAGGTTAAAGTTTTGGAGAAATGGAAGTTATTCATGAAAGAGGTAAAAGCAGATTATCCTTTCTTTGAATACTTTGAGAAACATTTCCAATGGCATAAAAAGAACTGTGTCATTTCCAAGACCAACTGGAAGTTACTTCCCAAAAAGGATGCTCCAAGCTCTAGCAAACCAGAAATTATTAGGTCTAGCCATCCTCCCCAAGAAGCCATACTCTTTAACCAGCGTGGTACCGATGTTATTGCCTCTCCTTTCAAATGTGCTACAACCCCAGATGAAAAGGTTGTTAGGAAAGTTATAGAGCAAAACAACTATACCAACCAATGTTTAGGAGTCATAGGAAAACAGCTTGATAGGATAGAAGATAGGATTGATAACAAAGTTCTCCTCCAACCAGGAAACCTCAATAAACCAATCCAATCTCTAGAAAACCCTTTAGTCAAGCTTCCCACAACCAGACAAGCTAGCCTCAAACCAAAGGACCAAACAACCCTGAAGGAAATGGCTCAAAAGCTTGATGATCTAGTGAAAAAGGAACCAATCTCCCCTTCACCAGATCCCACCACAACCTGTAGGGACCCCAGACTTGAATCTCGGGTTGTAACCCTACACCACACAGATTCTAGCAGTTCTAGCAGAACCTCCTCAGAAACTGAAAAGGAGATAGAACTTATAGAAGAACAATTTCGAGGTTTATAGGTAAATAAGCTTTACCAACCCAAGGTAACGCCAACTAGCCTTACCAAGAATTGGTACCCTAGACCAACACCTCCAGACCTCCAGTTCGAGGAAAGAACCATGCAATTCACAGTTTCTAGTGGTAAACTCTATGAATGGAACATAGATGGTTTATCCGAGCAAGAAATCCAAAACAAAATCCAGCATATAACCATGGTAGCAAATAACTATCTTAATGATGGTATTCCAAATACTGAGGTTGTAGAGCTCATTGTTTTAGGATTTACTGGAAAACTGTTGCATTGGTGGAACAACTGCATGACAGCAACTTCCAAGGAAGATATTAAGCATGCTGTTCAAAAAGATGAGGATGAGAACCCTATCTTTGATGAACGCATAGGAAGAGGTGATCCTGATGGAGTCAATACCCTGATCTATACAATCATGAAACACTTCATAGGAAAACCCAGCAATGTCACATCTAGGATTTACGACCAATTGAGTAACCTTAGATGTAAGAACCTTGGAGAATACCGGTGGTATGAAGATGTATTCACCACCCGTGTCATGCATAGAAGCGATTGTAACTCTCCATTCTGGAAGGAGAAGTTTATCAATGGCTTACCCACATTGTTTGGACAGAAGGTCAAAGAAACTCTTGCTAGCTCTTTAGGTATCATTGATTATGATAACCTAACTTATGGAGACATCTCAAGCACAATCCGAAATGAGGGAATGAAGATGTGTAGAGACCTCAAAATCCAGAGCCAAGCCAACAAAAGCAAAGCCAAGTACGAAATAGGGAATTTCTGTACCCAGTATGGCTTACCTTCGATCCTCCCTAAAAAGAAATCCAAACACAGAGGCGAAGAACCCTCTGAAAGATCCCACAGGAAGAAACCTACCTCTAAACACTATAGGAAGAAGAAGTTCAAAACTGATGATTTCTATAAGAAAGGTAGATCCAGCCCTGTAAGGAAATTCACAACCAAAGCATCAGAAGCTTGCTTCAAATGCAGAAAGAAAGGTCATTTCCAAAAAGAGTGTAAAGCTAAGGCCAAAACCCTTATCAATACCCTCATTAGTGACCAAACCAGCAAGAATAAAATCTTCAAACTTCTAGAACTCGACCACCCAAGTAGTGAGTCCAGTGACCAGGAGAAACACCAGTTGTTTAGGACATCCTCTGAAACCTCTAGAGTATCTTCTAGTTCCTCTAGTGACTCAGACGAAATCCTCGCCTGCCAGGATAGTTGTTGTAGAAACAAAACTATCCATGTTTTGTCTAAACAAGAAGAACTGCTCCTCGATCTCATAGAACAGATCAAGGACCCTGAGGAGAAAGCTCAAAGGCTTAGTGAGTTCCATAAAACCCTAGTCAAGGAAACAAGCACATCCAAACCTAGGTTTCAGGAACCCAAAGTCGATTTGGAAAAAATCTACAACAGGTTTACCAAATCAAAGAAAGAGGTAACCATCCAAGATCTCCAGAAAGAGATTAAGGATACCAAAGCTGAGATGAGAAACCTTAAGCAAGAATTAACCATCCTTAGGGTTGATCATGGCCTCATAGACTTAAGAGTCAAGAATCTAGAGTTCACTTCACAGCAAGGTAATGAGGAAGGCACCTCATTACAAAACCCTTCTGATGAAGAAACAAATGATACTGTTAACCCTACTGCAGATATGGAACCAGAACCATCCAATGGATCGTTCTTACAAACCATCAGCAGGATTAACTTCCAAAAATGGCATTCCAAAGTCAGGATTGTCATAAGCAAAGATTTTGAACTTGAGGTTATTGCCCTAATAGATTCGGGTGCTGATCTCAACTGCATTCAAGAAGGAATCATTCCCTCTAAATACTTCCGGAAAACCAGAGAAAGGTTAACTTCCGCAAGTGGAGGAAAAATGCAGATTGAATTCAAAATCCCTGAAGCACAGGTTTGCCAAGACAATGCGTATTTCAAAACCACCTTTGTTCTTGTCAAAAATATGACAGATAGGGTCATCTTAGGAAACCCATTCATGTGTCTGTTGTATCCATTCATCACGGATAGTGAAGGTATCACTACCCATCCTTTTGGCCAACCAGTCAAGTTTAAGTTTCTTAGAAATCCTGAACCCAGAGAAATTGAGAATCTCCAAAAAGTTTCTGTTTCTGAAAAACCTAAACTTACCAACGCCAAAAACTTTTCATATGGTCCAAATCAAGCCAAGAACCTTGATCAAAATGTACCATCCATCATATTTGATAATTCTTTGAGTCTCCTTCAATCTCATAAATTATCATCCCATCACATTGCATACAAAAGAATTTGCTCCATGACATCCCATGATTTTAACAAATATGTTTCAGAAATTAATCACATTGTTAACACATGGCAGGTCAAAAAGCAAAAAACTTTTTATAACTCCACTAGTAAGTGGACAATGGCATCCTCGAGCAGGAACAAGGGGAAAGCCCCTATGCATGAAGGCGCTTCTCCTGGACCAGAACCCAGAGAAGTAACATCCCTTCTAGAACATGTTCCGCTTCAAATAACATTTTCAGGTGGTAATAAAAGAATCACCTTGCATGAAGTTTTATCCAGGAATTTCCAATTTACAAATGGAGTCTATACAGGCCTTCCACCCTCCATCAAAATTGTCCTCGATAACCTTCAAAGAGCCTTTACCCAAAATAACAATCGCCTTTTCCAAAGAACCCTCAGTGCACTAGAATTGCACCTAGTTAACCTTGAGGCAGAAATTGAGATTGGAAAATTGTCCATTAGTCAACTCTTTGGCAAAGAGGATATCCATTCAATGGATACAACGACTATCATGGGCACTGACTACGCCAGGTTGAGTCTTAAGATTCAAAACCGGCTTAGGAGTGCTATTGCCAACTTGCCTTCTGATATACAGCAACGTATACTTAGAAGCAAGGCTATGTCTGAATCATGCGACCAGTGGTTCACACATTTTGAAATTTTGGTCACCACTCACTTCCCGGTTTTAGGAGAGGAAGCAGATGCCACAGAAATTGCACTCATCCGCGAAACCTGGAATCAATACTTTGGGAGCAGCCACAGAGTCTATGAAAAGCAACATCCTTTTCCTGGTCTTCTGGTTAATTATGAAGACGGTGCAGATGATGTTGACAGAGACCCTAGCTGGCTTTCAAGAATGTTTGAATATGGTTTCCTTAGACTCATTAAACTAACGAACCATGTTCAGATCAGCCAATTCCCTCAGATTATCCAACAGGTCGTAGCAAAGATCAAGAGTCCTTTTGTATCCATCAGATGCTGGAGCACTCTCCCACAATGGGACGGTAACAATTGGATGACAGTTCAACCTGCCTACCACCTTGTACTCATCAATGGGTACACTCACAATGGCCCTTGGTATGAAGGTGATTCCTACCTCTCCTATGCTGATCCTTTGGCCCTCGTAGAATGTTGGAAAAACTACTTCAACAATGAACTACGGAATGTCACCGGAGAACTATGGGAAAATTACCACTTTATAGGAAATACTGGCAGAATTACAGTATTCACCACCAAACCATATTCAGAGGCTTTCAACACAGAAGGAATTATCTGCCTTGATCCTCCTCATTATACAGCTCAGAAAGCAGACTACGAACCTTTTCTCTATTGTGGGTTTTGTAACCTATTTGACAGGTACCATGAGCACGATCACTATGATGAGCCTCCTGCATTTGATCCATATGAAGGGTATCCCTCTGGTTATGATACAGACTGATATCTTCCCCAGAGTAGTTTCCAGACGCTCCAGAAGCACCAAGAATCACTTTGCTAAAAAACCGGTTACTATTCCATGTACAGTACCCGCACTAGCAAAAGAGACAGACAATGCACTATTCACTGCACAGTCCGAAACACTATGCAGAGTTACTATTCCAGAAAAGCAAGGGGACAAAACACTGTTCATAAACAGTGACCAGTTACTGTTCACTCAACAGTGCCCAGACAGAATCATTGGAATTACTATTGCTTTCGGCTGAAAAGATATTCACCTGAAGGTAAAAGCATTTCACCTCCCGTGATTCCAGCGGTCTCCTGACCTGATCCGAAGCTCCCTCCAGCTATAAAAGGGACCCTTCCCCTCAGTCTTCAGCAGGCTTAATTCGCCAGGCTTAATTCTCTAGGCTTAGAATTACCTCAGAGGTCTTTCACTTGTAATCAGAATGACTCTCTTTTACCTTCCCTTAGCTTACACTTGTAATAGCACTGCATTTGTAACCTATACCCTCTTCCGCTCCCAGTGCCCTCTTGACGACGGCACTTCTTTGTTGTAGCTTACCCCTATATATATATATATATATATATATATATATATTTATATATATTATGTTGCTAGGTGCCACCAATGACATTAATTATTATGTTAGTTTGAAAACTTTTGTAATAAAATCGATTATATATATGTCTAACATTTCAAATGACTTATCAAAAAGATTTTTTTTGGTTGATAATTTAATAGTTAAGACCTGAAATTTTGAACCTTGGATGTCTCAGTTGAAAATACCAAGAAGTGGCAATTGAATTACCAAGCTCCTAGCTAATCAAGCAGAATAAGAAAAAAAGGTCTCTGTGATCTTATTAATTAAACAAGGCATGTATTCAACCAAAAAAAAAAAAAAAAAAAAAAGAAGAAGAAGAGAGAGAGCCAAAACAAAACAGAATAGAACAAGTCCATTGGAACTTCTGAAAAATTAATCCATGTGTTTTTTACAAGAGTCATCAAATTAAAAATTAACTGCCCCTACTTTTGGGTTGCTTGATAGGTTCGAAAACAATCTTGTTGATGGAGATGTATGTTGAATTGGAGTGTAGGTAAGGAGTGTAAAGTTTGGGTTTGGCAAGTGTACATCAGTACGTGACAGCAGGGCTAGGGGGTTGAGAACCGACATGACATTCTAAATTATGGTCAAAAACTACCAGCAGGCCACCAACACAACGAAAGAAAATGAGAAAATGAAGGCAAAGATCAGGATTGAAAATTCTTCTATTAAAACAAATCACGCTCTTAATTATGTTATGAGATTTTTTATTCAATCCAGTTAAATAAATATCTAAGTTTAGAGAGATACTAATTTCAAGGTAGAAGACCCTAAAATCAATTTAATTTGACCAAAAATTAAGAAGTCCATTTACTATCATTGTCGGCACTATATGAAAATTGAAAAAATGGTCAAAAAAGCAATGTTATAGATACAAACTATTTTATAATATTTTTACAAAATGTTGATGTGGCCAACCTTTTATTGGTTTTCATTTAGACCCACCATTAATATCACTTTTTCATTTACCAATAATTATTCATCATATCAACAGTTTGTAAAATAGTTTGTATCACTAGCATCATTCATGGTCAAAAATAGCGGTTCCGGACATGTGATGTGGGTCAATAATCACCATTTCTGAAATTTGGAAGTCAACTAATTTATCTCTTTAAAGACTTTGCAAAAAAGGTCGGATATTTTATTTCTATGGGAATATTGAGGTCTGAACATATTTCTACTCGTATAGGCTGCGTTGGCTGACCATAAGACTAGAAACAAAAATATTGACTGCCTCTTTGGACTGCAATTTCTGTCACTTACCCTTGGATTGAAGCCTTGAAAAATTACAAGAGGACTTACCGTTTGCTATAAGATTGCAGCAAAGAAGAGAAAAGGGGGAAAAAAAATACATACATACATACAAGAGCTATAGATTTAGATAAAATGGTTGCAATATTTCTTTTCCTTCTAATTACTCAATTCTCAACTACAATTGCTCAAGAAAGAAATCTCAATATTAGCTTGGGTTCTTCCCTCTCTCCAAAAAACAATTCATATTGGTTGTCAAGTTCTGGCCAATTTGCTTTTGGCTTCTACAAGAAAGACAATGGCTTTGCATTAGGCATCTGGATGGAAGCAATTCAGCAAAAAACAGTCATATGGACAGCAAACCGGGACGACCCGCCACTTCCCCAAGATGTCGACTTGAGTTTCAGTAGTGATGGCATGATCATTACACAGAACCAAGGCCTACTGACAATAGTAATAAATGCTCCTCAGCAGTCAGCTTTCTCAGCTTCCATGCTCGACACTGGAAACTTTGTCCTCTACAATTCAAGTTCGATGATTATATGGCAAAGTTTCGATTTTCCAACAGACACCATGTTACCCGGGCAGCGTCTCTTGGCGATCAAGAATCTTGTCTCCAGCATCTCTGAGACAAACCATGCAAGTGGAAAGTTTCAACTTATAATGCAGGGAGATGGGAACTTGGTGCAATACCCGGCAAGCAATCCAAAACCGGAGAATGCTTACTGGTACTCGAAAACATCCACTGCTGGAGAAAAAGTGAGTTTAAATCTTGATGGTAATGGCCGTCTTTACCTGCTCAATACTACTACTGGCTTAATTGTAAAGGATTTCCACGGAATAGGTAGCCTTTCTAATAAAACAATCTATCGTTTGACAATTGGTTTTGATGGAATACTGCGATTATATTCTCATAGCTTGAATCAAGGTGATGATTGGGTAAGTGAGTGGTCACCAACTAGCAATAAATGTGATCCTATAGGCCTCTGTGGCCCAAATTCATATTGTACTCTCCTGGATCAGGAACCAGTTTGTACGTGTCCTCCTGGTTTTGGTTTCATTGACCAGGAGCAGAAGATTTTGGGCTGCAAGAGAACTTTTAGCACAGATGGTTGCATCAGCAAAAATAGAGACACATTTTCTCTTCGGGAATTGGAACGTATTGCATGGGAAGACAACGCGTATTCAAATATCACATCAAGCAAAGCTGACTGTAGAGAAGACTGCTTGATGGACTGCAACTGTGACGTTGTATTATTTAAAGACCAGCTATGCAGAAAACAAATGCTTCCTCTAAGATATGGGAGAATACAAGATGGTGATCAAGGTGGGACAACTATAATCAAGGTAGGAGTAATCAAAAAGGAAAGAAAGAAACATCTGCCAATTATCTTATTTGGCAGTGTTACAATTTTGGTTTTTGCCCTTGTTGTTCTTGCAATTACCAGTATTCTCATTTACAGATATCGTGCCTGGAAAAACAAAAATATTGAGAATGATGGGTTGATTGAAGATGTTACTCTACGATCATATACATATGCGGAGCTTGATAAGGCTACTAATGGTTTCTTGAATGAATTGGGTAGAGGAGGTTTCGGGACAGTTTTTAAAGGGGTCATGCCCAATGGCAGGAGAGTGGTGGCTGTCAAGAGACTAGAAAATGTGGTGGCTGAAGGTGAAAGAGAATTTCGAAATGAGATGAAAGCAATTGGGAGAACCTGTCACAAAAATCTTGTTAAGTTGTATGGTTACTGTCATGATGGAAACAATCGGCTTTTGGTCTATGAGTACATGAGCAATGGCTCACTAGCAAAATTCCTCTTTGAATCTGAAAGAAAGCCTAGTTGGGATGAAAAAACTAGAATAGCTTTGAATGTTGCTCGAGGCATCCTCTATTTACATGAAGAGTGTGAGACCCAGATCATCCACTGCGACATCAAACCTGAAAATATACTAATGGATGAACACAAGTGTGCCAAAATTGCTGATTTTGGTTTGGCCAAGCTGCTGATGCCTAACCAAACAAGGACATACACTGGGATTAGAGGAACAAGGGGGTATGTTGCACCTGAGTGGCATGGAAATTTGCCCATAACAGCGAAAGCTGATGTCTACAGCTTTGGGATCATGTTGTTTGAGATCATATGTGGTCGAAGGCATGTGGATATGGATCTTCCAGAGGATGAAGTGGTTCTTGCAAATTGGGTCTATGATTGTTTTCAGGCTGGTGAATTGGATAAGCTGGTGAAGGATGAAGAGGTGGAGAGGAACAAGTTGGAGAGAATGGTTAGGGTGGGACTTTGGTGCATCCAGGATGAGCCATCACTTCGCCCTCCAATAAAGAAGGTGGTGCTGATGTTGGAAGGGACAGTGGAGATACCAGCTCCTCCTAGTCCTACATCCTTTCTCAGTTCCATGGAAGTTAATTGAGCCCTGCACCCAAGTAGCTACCTAGGACCCAAAATCACCATGACCAATATATAATTTGTTTGACTGATTAATGAAGTAGTTAATGTTTTAGTTAAAGAAAGCTCTTATGCTCTCCTGTGATATCATAATGTAGTCTGTATGTTTTTTTTTCTTGTGTGAGTCACCATGGTTCTAATTTTTTTTTTTTGGTTAACAAATATAGGGGTTAGTTAGGTTACGCAAGCCTTCCTAACAAGCGCTAAAGTTAAAAGCCCATGGACCAACCCGTGTATGCCCACCAACGGACTCCTGTTAGGAGCAGAACTCGAATTTAGGTGGATTAGACGAAGTGTCCAAACCTTACCAATTAAGCCAATCCCTCGTCGAGGTCGTCAGCCTCGTTAGGATCGTCAGCTTCGCCTACTCCCTTCAGCTTAGTAGTGTCAGCTTTCCATTTATGACACGTGAGGCCGACGGGTCTATTTTGAACGTCGCTTCATGATACTATATTCATGAATATTCACATTCACAATTTTACCCTTATCAGCTGCCCCCCACTCCATGATCTCGTCAGCTTAAACTGACAGGTTCATGGAGTTTAAGTCCTTTTCATTTGGATAATTCCAACTTGTCTCTTTAGTAGACTTGTTCATCTCGTTGTCTTTTATGTTAAAACCATCGTCTTAGTCATATCCTTTAGTGGACGAACTCGTCAACTTTATGGGCTCGTCCGCTTTGGGGACTTGGCGCAATCGTCCATTTCGTGGGTATTAGTAAGTGACTCGTCCAATCTGTAGGCTTAATGATAAACTCATCCACTTGTGGACTTAATAATTTTTCATTCTTAGAATTGGGTCGTCCACTTTGGACTTAGCAATGTCGTCTGCTTTGTGGATTTAGTAGGGTCGTCCAGCTTGTGGACTTAATAAGCTTGTCCATTTTATGGACTTGATAATATTTCATCCTCTTGAGATGAGGTTGTCCACTTAATGGACTGCATATTAGGGTCGTCTATTTTGTAGACTTGGATTCCTCCACTTTGTGGACTTGTTGAGGTGACTAAGTGTTGGTACCTCGTCACCTTGTGAGTTGTCCACTTGGGGTCGTGGACTAATTGAGGTGACTAAATTTTGGAGCCTCGTTACCTTTTTGGTCGTCTACTTGTAGGCGACTTAGTATAGTGATCATCCACCCATAGTCAACTTCGGTCACGTGTCTACCCGTAGGTGACTTAGCGTAGTGACCATCCACCCGTAGGCGACTTTGGCCATGCGTCTACCCGTAGGTAACTTAGCGTAGTGACCGTCCACCCATAGGCGTTGGCCATGCGTCTATTCGTAGGTAACTTAGCGTAGTTATCGTCCACCCGTAGGCGACTTTGGCCATGCGTCTACCCGTAGGTAACTTAGCGTAGTGACCGTCCACCCGTAGGCGTTAGCCATGCGTCTATCCGTAGGTAACTTAGCGTAGTGACCATCCACCCGTAGGCGACTTTGGCCATGCGTCTACCCGTAGATAACTTAGCGTAGTGACCGTCCACCCGTAGGCGACTTTGGACATGCGTGAATAAACTCCTCTTATTAAAATAAACCATGCATTCATAGAAAAAGTAGTTCTTAAAAAGAAAACGAAGACCTGCCCTTTGGGCTTTAAAAAGAGTTATTGTAGCAAAAACTAAAGTAAATAGAAAAACTGAGGAGTATAGCTAGAATTCACTAAGGTAAACTAGAAATAAAGGGGTGCTGCTCTTCATGCCATCCTTTTTACTGGTAGTACTTCTGTAGCTTCTGTCCGTTCAGCGTCTCCAGTTCTTGCCATCTTCTGCCCTCTGTCCTATCGCGTATCCTCTTGCCTTTCTCTCTTCTCTCGAGCCAGAAGCGCGTCCTCAGCATTCATGTACTTGGTTGCCCTATAAAGCACGTCCGACATAGTCTTCGGGTCATTCTTATATAGTGAAAATAGGAACTTACCCTTCCGCAGCCCATTTGTGAAAGCGGCTACAAGTATGTTGTCGTTAGCTTCATCAATTGAAAGCGCCTCTTTGTTAAAGCGTGTTATGTAAGACCTTAGCGTCTCATCTTCCCGCTGCTTGATGCTTATCAAGCATGCTGTAGACTTCTTATACTTGTGTCCTCCGATGAAGTGCGAAGCAAACTGGGCGCTTAGCTCCTTGAAAGTACTGATGGAGTTAGGCGTCAGCCTGCTAAACCATATCCTTGCGGGACCCTTCAGCGTGGTGGGGAAAGCTCTGCATATGATTTCGTCGAGTACCCCCTGAAGGTGCATCAAGGTCTTGAAGGACTCCAAATGATCTAGAGGGTCTTTGTTTCCGTCGTAGTTTTCCACTTGCGGCATACGGAACTTTGGTGGAAGGGGGAAGGAGTTGACGGACGCGGTGAACGGCGAGTCAGTTTGTTGGACCAGATCATCAAGGTCACTGGACACCCGTCCTTTGAGGGCGTTCATCATGACATCCATCTGTTCCTTCATCGCCTGCATCTCCGCGACAATGTGGGGTTGAGCCATATCAGTGACGGATGGACAGCTCATATCTTGTCGCTTAAGTCTGCTTGGGGCATTACTACCTTCCGGCCCCTCTTGGTCTCTTCGCTTGGCACTGGTACCTTCTTGATTTTCCCCTTGGGTACCCATAGCGGCGTTCTTTTGCCGTAGCTGTTCTTCAAGGTCCTGATTCTATTTGGTGAGACATTCCACTGTTGTCATGAGGGTTTGGACCTGCCTCTCCAAGGTAGTGGGTCGCAGCTCGTCTCCCTGAACGTTGTTGGTAGTTGCCATCGAGTGAGTAAGTATCATGCAACTCTTTGTCCGGGAAGCAATAGGCTAAAGTATGCTTCGTTCCCACAGACAGCGCCAACTGATGATGTCAAAAAATCGTCAGTGAGCTACACGACACTCACGTGCTCGAAACAATGCCTGCACAACACAAAAAGAGAAGACCTCGCAGAGAGCACCGGTGTGGTGCCGGCCGAATACCCTCCGAAGGTCAAGTTAGAACTTCTCACAACTCTAAAGTGTTAGAGAGGGTAAATTCTGCGTACCTTAGCTAGTGAGGATATTGGGGCTTTTATAGTAGTAGAGGATTGGCCTCTTTTTCTTGCTGTAGAAGTCTTTTCCTTATAGGAGTCTTTATGAGCGTATTTTGTGGAATCCTTTCCTTGTAGGAGTTTAACACTGAGCGTGATGTGCAAGGTATTTCCTTATATACCCATGCGTGGAAGCCAAGTCAAGGTTATGTCGGGACCGTCAGCTTTGTGCATCCCCTTCAGCTTATTCCCTTCAGCTCACTGCCTTCAGCTTACTGCCTTCAGCTTACTCTCTTCAGCTTATGGTCTTCAGCTTACTGCCTTCAGTTTACTATCTTCAGCTTACTCTCTTCAGCCTACTCTCTTCAGCTTACTGCCTTCAGCTTACTGCCTTCAACTTACTCTCTTCAGCTTACGGTCTTCAGCTTACTGCCTTTAGCTTACTATCTTCAGCTTACTTTCTTCAGCTTACTGCCTTCAGCTTACTGCCGTTAGCTTCGCCTACTCCCTCGTTGAGGTCATCAGCCTCGTTAGGGTTGTAAGCTTCGCCTGCTCCCTTGCCAGGGTCGTCAGCCTCGTTAAGGTCGTCAGCTTTGCCTACTCCCTCATCGGGGTCGTCAGCCTCGTTAGGGTCGTCAGTCTTCGTCTACTCCCTTGTTAGGGTCGTCAGCTTCGTCAGGGTCGTCAGCTTCGCCTACCCCCTCGTCGGGGTCGTCAGCTTCGCCTACTCCCTCGTCGAGGTCGTCAGCCTTGTCAGGGTTGTCAGCTTCGCCTATCCCTTCGTCGGGGTCGTCAGCTTCGCCAACTCCCTCGTCGAGGTCGTCAGCTTCGTCAAGGTCGTCAGCTTCGCCTACCCCCTCGTCGGGGTCGTCAGCTTCGCCTACTCCCTCGTCGAGGTCGTCAGCCTCGTCAGGGTCGTCAGCTTCGCCTACCCCCTCGTCGGGGTCGTCAGCTTCGCCAACTCCCTCGTCGAGGTCGTCAGGCTCGTTAGGATCGTCAGCTTCGCCTACTCCCTTCAGCTTAGTAGTGTCACCTTTCCATTTATGACAAGTGAGGCCGACGGGTCTATTTTGAACGTCGCTTCATGATACTATATTCATGAATATTCACATTCACAATTTTACCCTTATCAACTAGTTCAAGGATCGAATAATACAAAATCATTTCTTCAATACGAAACTTAGTGGCACGTTAAGAAGAGCCGGAATGTTTAATCCAATTATGGAATTTTTTGAATAATAATCCAGCTAATGGTTATTCAATGGTATAAAAGTATCAAAGAGTTACATTGTGTGTAATTTGATCCTATGACATAAATTATATGATGTCAAATTCATGAAGTAAAATGTTACATATTATATCAAGCAATCTCGGAAAGAAACATTTATAAATTTCTTTGTTTGGCTATAATTTTTGTAAAAAAAATTAGAAATTATAATTAATAGGCACTCCTCCAATATATTTCCTGTGGTTAAAAATTGGCATGTCATCTTCTCTTTATTAAATACTGTTAGGGCACGTTTGGTACACTGTAATGATTATTACATAATAATAAGTATTATAAGGAATATATTAAGTTGGAATGTAATAAATATTACTATTCATTAGTTTGGTGACCATTTAGGAATAGAATCCTAAATATACATTCACAATTGAGTAGAGTATAAAAAGAAGGTGTAATTAAATCATTTTTAAGTCAAATTTCCTAAAATACACTTATTTTAAAGTGTTCAAAATAGAGCTAATAATTAACAACAAGGAAAATTTATTTTCTTTCCTTTTGAAGTTGTGGCAACTAATGGCTTTTTAGAAAAAAAATTTAAAAAGTTATTGCATGAGGTGAAGGAATAGATATTCAATACTTTTAATAAGGAATAGTTATTCCTCATTTTGAAGAATAGCTATTCATAAGGAATAATTATTCATTGTAATAAAAACATAACCAAACAATCGAATAGTTATGTTATAGGAATATCTATTACATTACAGTGTCTATTACAATCTACCAAACATGCTTTTAATGTAATGAAGATCTGAAGATGTCATATAAAGTGCAATTGAGCTAAAACTCATTTCCTTAGCAAACCTCAAGAGCTTGTATCAGGGCACAAATCATGCTATGCTGCTTATTTAAAAACCAACCTCCCATCTGCGCTACAGTTGCAAGTTGCAACAATTCTTCATTGTGATTCCAAAATAAGAATTCCAATAACCACATCCATCCCATTAGCACACAACACCACATCCCATAGCACCGAAAATTCCCAGGACTTAATGGAAGAACGAGGCACCAAAGTTGAAGTTGTTAACGCAATTAAAACTTAGACGAAAACACCATGTTAGTCCTTATATTTTAGAATTGCAATTAATATGGTCTTAACATTTTGGTAGCGGTCAATTTAGTCCCTTTTATTTTCATCATGTAGTTAAGTTGGTCCCTATCGTTAACTCACAAACGGAATTGTCTATGTGGCAAACGGCTTACACAAGTGGCAAAGTTGATGATAACATGGCTTCTAAAATTATAATTAAAATGCCACGTCAACATCTAAATTAAAAACAACGAAAAATTAATTTCTCAATTCTTTTTATTTTTAAAGAAAGAAAATAATGCTTTGAAATCATAACCAAGAACACTCATGTTACTTTCTTTGCAAACCGGAGCTAGCCAAAACCCAAAAATTCAACTCATACATTGAAGCTCTCTTCACCAGAAATTTCATTTGTAAGCCCACATCAAAGAAATAAGAAAACCCACTGAAATAATCTTTCAAACAAAAAACCCAAACCATCCATTTGCTCAAACAATACCAAGTGAACCTATCACGCCCCAAACTCGATACCCGGATTTGTGACAATGACCGGCATGCTAATATCAAGCTTAAACCTGATATTAATAAGAACCAACTTAACTTTTACAAAACTTTTACAAAATCTTCCCTCTTTCTTTTCATTCTTGTTTCTTTACTTAAATGATATAACTTTTCACTTAATATTTAGAGTATCTACACTGTACTCAAAGAATAACATAATCCACTAGTTAAAACAAATTCTAAATTTCACATAATACATCTCTTAATACTTTAAGGTACACAATCTTCATTAGATCCTGAAATACACAATACTACAAAGCTAAACATCAAATTGCTAATTTGGGATCTATACTTTCAAAGCTAAAACCAACTCCTTCCAAAACTTGACTAAGGCTCCCTTTGCTCCAAAATAAAACCTGCTAACTGAAAGAGTGGAAGGGGTGAGCTACACAGCTCGGTAAGGGTAAGATACATAAGAATTTAATAAGGATGCATGTAAATCAAATCATTTCATTATATGGATATTCAGATAAGAGAACATCTTTTCATGCATAGTATTTTATACTATTTATAATAATAAATTATCACTCTTCATAGGAAATTAATTGTTCTCCCTTTTCTTATCAGAATAATATTACCAAAACCTTTCAGATTTAATTTCTTTCATTTCTTACAAAGTCACCAAATATAATATTAATTGTTTAAAATCAATATATATGTATTCTCATTACAAAATAATCATTTTAACTTAAATCAGATAATTGGTAACTTTTTAACATAAACTTGTATTTTCATCAGAAGCTTTATCCTTACAGAAGATTAAAACATTTTCATTAGATACTTTATCTTTAAAGCACAACAGAACTTTAGAAACTTTTATCTTTAAAAAATAGCTTTTCTTTTCATCATAAACTTCTTCTTTTCATGAGAATTTTCAACTTTTCATAATGCATTTAAACAAAATAATTCTCTCATGATCAATAACATTTAATAGCTATCCATAACATATTGGTTAGTCCATATATGATAAGTCTGTACTTATTTGGGAGACTTTTAGCACCACAGTGCTAGGCATCCAGCATTTCCCACAATGTCAGGTATTCCCGAGATCACATCATAATACATATCTTCAACTCCTACTGGTAGAGTTCAAATCATCAGAGGATATAACCTGAAAATATTTCATACTTATACATCATACTGAAATTCACAGTTTGCATTACATTTCACAATAATAGCATTTCCATTGTTTTCTTTAAACATCATGTTAGTGGAATTAGTAATAGTATCAATATGCTTAAATCATATACATAAGGTTTTGAAAGCTCACTAACATATCTTTGTCTGAAACATGCTTATATATCATATCTCTAATAATAATAATAATAATAATAATAATAATAAACCCTTTTAATACATCATATACTTTAAAATAACCTCATAACTTACCAAATACTCATATAACTTATTTCTTACCTTAAAACAGAGAAACAAAGAGCCTAAAGTCGAAGGAGCTTAGACCTGGGGCTGGAAACACCTAAACCAAAATCAAAGCTTATTACTATCCATAATTCCTTATCATAAACTTACACATTCATCTCAAAGCCTATCTCTTATAATCAAGGAAATCCTAATCCCACCTCAACGAGGTTCCCACAAACACAAAAATACATTCATCAAACATCATGATGTACTAAATCATAGAGAAACCAACATTCTCACAATAATCTCATATCTCTAGAAGAGTCAACTTCATTTCAAAAGGTGCTTTGAGATTGGAAGTAAGGGTGCACGCATAAACTTACACAAGGCAACATATAACATGAACAAAACAGCTTCATAAAAAACAACAGTTGAATGGTTTAGAACTCCTCCCATGCGTACTAAACCTTGAACTAAATTATACAAAATTAATCTACGATCTTAACATACCAAAAGATATTAAATTATAACTCAAAACATTCACCCTAACTTTAGAATTAAATCCTCAAAGTCAGAGTTAACAATTACTGTTTACTGCTCATTTCAACAGCATATGCCTCCTTTGTAAAATACAAATGGGCTATCCATACACATCCAAACATTATGAAATTTTACAGAGCAACTCCTCTGGATGTATAGTAAATATGATATCAATTTTGGAGTCAAATAATGAAACCATGATTTACTAAAAATCACGCAAGACAGCATACTCAAGTCTGTTGCCTTATACTAACTACACCTACTTTTATAAGGTTTTTGATTTGGTTTCTCTGTTGCACCTAAGGTTGACTTCCAACAGCTAGTGCACAGTAGAATTTGTTTGTCCCTTCTTACAGAAGGTGGTAAGAGTGTTTTCCTTGGGGTAATAAGATTACTCCTAGGCTAGTGGGGTTTTTTTTCAGGGGGTAAGGGAAACAGGAAGGAGAGTTGAAAGGTTTTTTTCTTGGTAGGAGACATGGATGATATCACACAGAGTTGGAGTCGCCTCTCACTGTCTGAGAGGGAGGGACCCGGTTGCAATCTTACTAACGAGGATCAAAACTCGGACTACGCCATCATAGCAAAGTTTCTTACTAAAAGAGCGCTCAATATGGAGGTAATAGCGAGAACTTTTAACCCTTTGTGGAGGGCGCGCAATGGTTTCAAGATTCAAAATCTTGGTAACCATATCCTTCTTTTTACTTTTGATAATCAGAGAGAGGTTGACAGAATCCTCTCAAGTGAACCTTGGAGCTTTGATAAGCATCTGGTGGTGATGCAGCAATATGACAAAGAAACACCGGTCAGTGAAGTGAAGTTTGATAGGGCTAGTTTTTGGGTCCAACTCCATGGAATTCCACCACGATACATGACGGTGGAAGCAGCTCTGAAAATATCTAATGTGGTTGGAGAAGTAGAACGTCCCAAGGATTTTAATGAAATTGATGGAGGAAGTTTTTTGCGACTCAAGGTGAAGCTGGATTTATCTCTCCCATTGTGTCGTGGGAGGTTAATTTCATTAGAAAGTGGAAAGCAAGTTTGGATAGGCTTCAAGTATGAAAGACTACCGAATATATGTTATTGGTGTGGGCGTCTCACTCATGATGATAAGGATTGTGATTTGTGGATTGAGAGTGAGGGAACTCTGAAGAGTAAGGACAGGCAATTCGGATCGGGATTGCGAGCTCCAGCCTTTGTTATGACACGGAAGCAGGGGTTGACAGTACCGAGCTATTATGAGGCTAGGAAAAAATCAGTGTCAAGCAGCTCTCAGGTGGCCATGGAAACAGAGACGGCTACCCAAACGACGGTGAACCTCCGGGATACGGCAGAACAGGGCGGTCTGATGAGGAAGCAGGTAACCGTTGATGAAACAGGGGACAATAATGATAAGGGGTGTAACGGAAATCCTGGAATCAATGAAATTAAGGTGGTGCAATCAGACTTAATGAAGGACAGCCCCAATGAGAAGATTACGGTTTCCAAATCCCAAACGGTCAATGACGCAAATCATGGAGCCTCAATTACAGCTGATTCCCATAACGGTATGAGGAATATAATGCACCAGAACATTAGCATGCATTTAAACCGAGTAAAAGATGATGAAGCAAATCGGGTAAGCCTTGAAGAGTCCAGCGCACGTGCCTCACTAAGTCCCACAAACAATGACCAAGTTAATGATCCACGTGACCTCCAAAACACCCCTAGGGTTCCCACTCCAACAACTCTTCGTCGTGTGCTATCAACTTGGACCAGGAAAGTTAGAGCGGCAACTCCCAGTACAGTAGCACAATACGAACAGTTTGTAGGGAAGAAAAGAGGAGCTGAGGCAGAGGGCAGTCAGTCACATTTACCTTCCAAACGCCAACAAGTTTTCCATGGCGTCGATGATGATTTTCTTGAATTGGTGGAGGCTGTGGAGCAGCCCCACCAGCCGCAATAAATTGCATAAGTTGGAACTGCCGTGGTTTGGGGCAACCACGTGCAGTTTTAGAACTCACCGAGTTGGTGAAAAACAAATCGCCCTCAATCCTCTTCCTCATGGAGACAAGATCAAAGGAGCAGTTTTTGAAGAAACTTTGTTCAAAGCTTAAGTTTGAAAATGTACACATTGAGCCTCGGATGAACACAGGTGGTGGATTAGCACTCTATTGGAAGAACGGGATTGATCTCAAAGTACTAGATTCTTCACCAACATTTATCGACGCAGTAGTTAACCCTGGAATGGATGACGCCTGGCGGTTAACGGGTTTCTACGGAAACCCAATAACAGCCAACCGGGAACATTCTTGGGCGCTACTAAAACACCTTTGCCTGAAAATGGATATACCTTGGTTATGCATGGGGGATTTCAACGAAATAATCAAAGCGGAAGAGAAGAAGGGTGGTGCAAACAGAAGGGAGAGACAGATGAGGGAATTTAGAGAAGCCTTGGATTTTTGTGGTTTCCGAGATTTGGGATTTGTGGGTAACCCTTTCACATGGTGTAATAACCAATTTGATGGAGAGGTGACTTGGATTCGTTTAGACCGAGGGGTGGCAACACCGTCTTGGATACAAATGTTTCCCACTGTGCGAGTGCACCATGTGCAAGGTACGCTATCAGACCATTGTCCATTATGGGTTTGTTCAGATGATGAAAATATTAGATTCTACAATAAATCCAGACCATTCCGCTTTGAGGCTGTATGGTTGAGAGATGAAAGGTGTGAGGGCATCATTAGAAGTGCATGGCAAGGGGAAAATTCAGATGACTCAGTGGGCAAATTAATGGGGAAGGTGGAGGCTTGCAGATTAAGCTTAAAGTCATGGAGTAGGTTATCTTTTGGTAATATACGCCGAATGTTGATGAAAAAAAAGGAGTTAGCAGCAGCCGAACAACTATCCATGGCAGGGGTTAGTCATGACCAAGTGCGGATCCTAAGGGGTGAGGTGTATGAACTCTTGGTGAAGGAGGAGTGCTTGTGGCAGCAAAGGTCACGGGTGGAATGGTTGAAGGGAGGGGATTTGAACACAAGCTATTTCCATGGCCGAGCAACCCAACGGAACAAGAGGAATTATATATCTAAGCTACTTTTGGATGATGGGTCGGTGGTGGAAGAACCAAAACTTATCGGTGAGACTTTTGTGGACTACTTCAAAAATATTTTCACTTCATCCAATCCTTCAAATTTTGATCAGATCCTCCAAGGTATTGATTCAAAAATTACCCCCTCTATGAATGATGATTTAATCCATGATTTTACTACACATGAAGTAGAACAAGCCTTGAATCAAATGAAACCACTAACGGCTCCAGGACCCGATGGACTACCCCCTATCTTTTTCAAATCTTGTTGGGATATTGTTGGACAAGATGTCATTGCTGCCTCTTTAACTATTCTAAATTCAGGTGTAATGCCAGAAAACCTAAACCACACCTTCATATCACTCATACCAAAATCGAAAAACCCTGAAAAACCCACAGATTTTCGCCCCATAAGCTTGTGTAATGTCCTATACAAAATTGTGTCTAAAACCATAGCCAATAGACTCAAAAAATTTTTGCCCAAATTGGTGTCGGAGTCACAAAGTGCTTTCATGTCAGATAGACTAATTACAGATAATATTCTTATAGCCTTTGAAACACTACACCATTTAAAAAACAAGAGAAAAGGAAAAGAAGGGCTCATGGCTTTAAAGCTTGATATGAGCAAAGCCTATGATAGAGTGGAGTGGGTTTTCCTCGAAAAATTAATGGAAAAGTTGGGGTTTGCAACTAGATGGATATCCCTTATCAGTTCTTGCATCCGCTCAGTCTCTTTTTCTGTCTTGGTGAATGGTGAACCACATGGTCACTTCACACCAAACCGAGGCCTCCGCCAAGGGGACCCCCTTTCACCTTATTTGTTCCTTTTATGTGCTGAAGGATTACACTCACTTATTAAACAAGCTGAACTTGCAGGCACTATCAAAGGAGTCTCTCTTTGTAATGCAGGTCCTAAGGTCTCCCATTTGTTCTTTGCAGACGATAGTGTGCTATTTTGCCGGGCAACTACACAAGAATGCAGCACCATACTTGATATTTTGAATAAATATGAAGTATCTTCGGGGCAGAAAATTAACCAAGGAAAATCTCAATTATTTTTCAGCCCAAACACCAATCCACATGTGCAGCAAGAAATCAAAAATCTACTTGGAGTTGGAGCCGCCACAAATTATGAAAAATACCTTGGATTACCATCCTTGGTGGGTAGAGCAAAGAAACAAAGTTTTAGTTACATCCGCGAACGGATTTGGCACAAAATGCAAGGTTGGAAAGAACGCCTCTTATCACAAGGGGGAAGGGAAGTCCTTATTAAAGCAGTGCTCCAAGCGATGCCCACTTACACCATGGCATGTTTCAAACTCCCAAAGAGTTTATGTAAAGATATTGAGTCCCTAATTCGTAAGTTTTGGTGGGGATATAAAGGGGAGGTGCGGAAAATACATTGGGTGGCTTGGAAAAATTTGTGTAAACCGAAGTGCCAAGGGGGCTTAGGTTTTAAGGATATTGAAAATTTCAATCTAGCAATGTTGGGGAAACAAGTATGGCGATTGCTTCATAATAAAGACTCTCTCTTCCATAAGGTCTTTAAATCAAAGTACTTCCCTAATTGCTCTATCCTAGATGAGGGAGTGAAGGTGAAGGGGTCCTATGCTTGGCAAAGCATTCTTAAAGCTTGTAGGGTTGTGAGGATGGGGGCGAGATGGAGAATAGGGGATGGGAGGTCAGTCTTGATACGTGGAGATAAGTGGCTGCCGGATGAGTACTTAAGCAGGGTGGTATCTCCACAAAAAAATCTGCCTAACAATGCACGGGTGTGTGCCCTCATTGATGAAGAAAATGGGAGATGGATTGAAGATAGAATTCAGAATGAATTTTTGCCCCATGAAGCAGCTGCAATTCTCGGCCTACCACTGAGTTCCACACACGCGAAAGACAGACTCATCTGGACAGCAACAAGCAAGGGAGTCTACTCTACCAAGACAGCATACCAGCTCCTTCAAAAAGAAGCAGAAGTGAAAGCACCAAGTCCCTCAAATGCAACGGAAAATAAGCAGTTTTGGTTAGATATCTGGGCCCTCAATCTGCCAAATAAATTAAAACATTTCCTCTGGCGTGCAGTGAATGATTCTCTTCCAACTAAGATGAATTTAATGAAGCGCAACATCACAGCAAACTCTATGTGTGACCGCTGTGGCTGTGAAACAGAGGATACAATCCATGCCCTTTGGGACTGCATTGAGGTGAAGAGCACATGGTGGGAGCTGGTGGAGTGTAGACTTTTTTTGGGTGAAAAACTGGCAAGCTTCCGTGACTTATTTCAAGGCATACTTGCTCGGAAATCATCACATTTGGCAGAGACGTTTGTTTACATTGCTTGGGGTATTTGGCATAATAGGAATTCCAAGCGAATGGGAGAGGTCACGTTACCCTTGGAGAGGTTATATGCGGATGCGGTGGATCGTCTACAAGAATACCATGCTGCCCAAGACTCCTCAGTGCAGCACAGATTGGTGGACACCCCAGTGCGTTGGTTACCCCCCCCCCCCACCACCTCATTTCAAAGCCAACAGCGATGGTGCGATTTTCCAGGACACGGGAACAGCAGGCATTGGAGTGGTGATAAGAGACTCTGAAGGAATGGTGATTGCTGCGCTGTCGGAGCGCATTTCGCTTCCATCCACAGTCGAAGTTGTGGAAGCTCTAGCGTGCAGGAAAGCTGTATCCTTCGCCACTGAGATTGGCCTACAAGACGTAATTTTTGAGGTCGACTCCGAGATCATTTACAGCCACCTTGTTTCGGATTCAATCTGCATGACAGCTTTTGGCCACATCATTGAGGATACTCGTAGGCTAATCACAAGTTTGAGGAACGTGTCTTTCTCTCATGTTCGGCGGAATGGAAACAGAGTAGCTGACAAGCTTGCCAAGTTAGCAAAATACTTGTATGAACCACAAGATTGGATAGAAGACATCCATAGGGATGTAACAGATTATGTAACTCTTGACAGAAGTTTTCTCCTTTCGTAATAAAATGCTCCTTGAGTGGATTCTCAAAAAAAAAAAAAAAAAAAAAAAAAATCTGTCCTGACAGAATTTCATGCAATTTAGAAATTAAATCATTATTTTTATATTGATCCAAATACTGTGAGACCACTTCCATTAGAACCATATGTGTCTTAGTATTCATAAGAACTACTCTTAGCATCCTAATTCACTGTATAAAATTTAATACATAATTTATCATACATAAACACAGAATCTGTTACAAAGGCAGCCTTGAAACATTTTCTTGTAAAATCATAAAATGATTGCAAATAGTCTTATTATCATATAGGGATTTTTATACACTCATTAGACATGTTAGAAAACACTTATATATAGTCATTTAATCATTTATAGTAAGATTAAATACAACAAAAATCCCAACAGTAACCTCAAAAGTACTCATCCTGACTTTTTCTTACTTCCTTAACCATATACAATCATTAATTAGTAAAAACCCTAATCTACCTTCAACAAATCACCAACACAGTTTCAAGGCTTCTTAAAACAGCATATATATATATATATATATAGACTTACAAAATTCATAGTTTCCTAATTTCACAACCACAAATACCATTACTAAAATTCCTTGAAGAAATCATGGATTCTAAGATGAGAGTAGCTAAAACCCTTACCAAGTTTCTGGTTCTTGAGGGGAAATAGATATAGAATTACTCTTACATGAAAGGATTTCCCTTTCCTAGTAGCTGGACCCAAAAGTATGAGAGGTAGAGAGCTTGAGAGAGTTTTTCTTTCATTTGGTGTTGGACCCGTGGGTATGAGAGGGAGAGAGTTCTTGATTGTTCTAATTTCTTTGAGAGAGTAGAAAGAAGAAATGAGATGGAGCCTTATCTTCCTTTTGAGGTGTTGACCTGTGGGTTTGAGAGAAAAGACTCAAGAGAATTTCTAGCTCTTTCCTTAAGAGAAAAGAGAGTAAAGTGAGTGAGAAATTCTGATTTGTGTGTGGACCATGGAAAATGAGAGCAAGAGAGTTTCTTGGAAGTTCTAGTTGTTTTGAAAAGTCAAAGAAGAATTGAGATGAAGATTTTTTTGTTGCATGGCCGGCCAAGTGTTGGTCTTTGGGGCTTAAGAAGTCAACATGTATGATGCTTTAGCCTTACATGTGTTGAATTTCAATTGGTTGCATGTATGGGTGGAATTACAACTATAACATCCCATGCATCATGCTTAATTAAAACACCAACTATGTATCTAAAAACTCAAACCACTTAATATAATTTTGTAGATACTTAGTATATATATATATATATATATATATATATATTACAAATACCCATTCAATTATTTATAATCTTTACAATTCTTATTCAATGGCATAATAAAATAATAGGCTTATTAAATACTCTTATATTAATTTTAGGAAGTAAGTGACTCAAGATAATAATTAATCACTTGAACACATATGTTAACTATAAAATTGAGTCGGGGTGTTATAGAAGGTATGACAAAGAAGGAGAGGAAGAAGCAAACTCAAATACTAACAGTGACCTAAAGGCCAAAACCCCACTTTGTAAACTTGAGAATAAATTAAAGATTTCTCACAACTAAAACAAAACCAACCATTATATTAGCCAAATTAGAGAAGATGTCATACAAAGTGCAATTGAGCTAAAACTCATTTCCTTAGCAAACCTCAAGAGCTTGTACCAGGGCACAAATCATGCTATGCTACTTATTTAAAAACCAACCTCCCATCTGCGCTGCAGTTGCAAGTTGCAACAATTCTTCATTGTGATTCCAAAATAAGAATTCCAATACCCACATCCATCCCATTAGCACACAACACCACATCCCATAGCAGCAAAAATTCCCAGGACTTAATGGAAGAACTAGGCACCAAAGTCAAAGTTGTTAATGCAATTAAAACTTAGGCGAAAACACCATTTTGGTACTTCTATTTTGGAGTTGCAGTTAATTTGATCCTACACTTTTGTAGCGGTCAATTTAGTACCTATTATTTTCAACATGCAGTTAATTTAGTCCCTATCGTTAACTCACATAATTGTCTACGTGCAAACGGCTTACACAAGTGGCAAAGTTGATGATAACATGACTACTAAAATTATAATTAAAATGCCACATTAGAATCTAAGTTAAAAAGAACTAAAAATTAATTTCTCAATTCTTTTTATTTTTAAAGAAAGAAAATAATGCTTTGAAATCACAACCAAGAACACTCATATTACTTTCTTTGCAAACCTGACCCAGCCAAAACCTAGAAATTCATCGGAATGGTTTGAAGCTCTCGTCACCAGAAATTTCATTTGTAAACCCACATCAAAGAAATAAGAAAACCCATTGAAATAGTCATTCAAACAAAAAACCCAAACCATCCATTTGCTCAAAGGATACCAAGTGGACCCAAGAGCTCAACATCTCCAACAACATAGAAGGTATGACAAAGAAGGAAAGGAAGAAACAAACTCAAATACTAACAGTGACCCAAAGGCCAAAACCCCACTTCATAAACCCAAGCTCAAATCAAAGATTTCTCACAACTAAAACAAAACCAACCCGTTATATCAACCAAAATAGAGAAATTTATATTAAAAAGGAAAATGAAATACAAAATGAGTTTCAGTCATAGATGAGAAAAATAAGAGGAAAAAATTAGAAAGAAATTAAAAAAAGGAAAATAAAAAAGAAAAGCAGAGGGAGATGAGGAGCGATGGCTACAATTGGTGGTGGCAGTGCCGTCATGAGATCGTTGTTTGTTATGGTGGGTCTCGTAGAGAGACAAGCCATGTCTGAGCTCACGAACCTGAGAGAGAGATCCACCCTATTGTGTTTGGTTTTAAATTTGGGTTTGAAATCTGGGTCGTGTTTGGTTGCAAAGAAAGTGTAAGAAAATCCAGAGAAATTTTTTTAGTTCACGCCTTTCAATTATTTTATTTTATTTTTTAGATGTGATTTTATCTTTTTTTATAATTCGTGGCTTTTTTTTTAATAACAATTAAATGTATTTTTATTATTTTATTAGCTATGTATGCTGTCAGCTGTGTAAGCCATTTGCCACATAGGCAATTTTGTTAATGAGTTAACAGTAGGGACCAAATTAATTGCATTTTAAAAATAATAAGGACTAAATTGACTACTACCAAATCTAGAGACCAAATTGGCTGCGACCTCAAAATGTAGGGACCAAAATGGTGTTTTCGCCTAAAACTTATTCAGCCATTTTCGTAACACCTAATAGAAACGCCCTTAAATCACATTGCTTAAAGGTTTTTAAGGTAAATCCCACTAAACTGCCCTGAGGTTTAGGCTAATACCAACTAGGTCTAATACTTTTCAAAAACAATCAACTTGGTTCTTAAAAGACAATTTTGTCCCTGCCTCCGTTCAACACAATTACTTCTTACATTCTATTCTCTCTCCTCTTTCTCATCTCAGACCCCTCTCTTCACACTCTATCATATTTTCTCTTCTCTATTGAATGTTTATTACATGCTAAGATCTTTGAGTTCTATTCATTGTGATTACACTAAATGAGCATGGATTTGAGCACAAATCACACTGCACGGTTGCACCATGTCATAGAACACAAACATGCACACATAGTAACCACCCTAAAATGAGCAACGTAACTCAAACACTCGGTAAAAAACACCCTTACTAAATGCGTTTTTTTTTTTTTTTTGGGACCCATAGTTTTTAGTGTTTAAACACTTAAAACTGTGGTTCAAACACCCTAACCAAACAGGCCCATAAATTTTAAAACCTGAAACCCCAAAAATCATCCCAGATTACCAATCATACACACACATTCATATGCATATACCAACAAAATCACCATATTAGAACCATTTTGAGACAAACCCTAAATAAAAAAATAAAAATACCATAAATCTACAAATGACCATACCCAAAACCCCTTTCAAACCCAAATAAAAAATCACCAAATCCTTATATCACCGTAAAAAAACCTAATTGACCAAGACTCAAACCAACAAAGAACCAAACCAAAAAAGAAATAAATAAAAAACATAAAATAGAATAAAGAAAGAGGATAGAGATCACCAATGGTGGTGGCGTTGCCGGTCGTGGTGGCGGAGCTCATGGGTCTTTGCCAAACATTCCCTTGACGTTTGGCACACAAACCCAAACACAAACAAAGACCCAAACCCAGGAATAAAGACCCAAACATGTTTGGCACAAGATCAGAGCTATTGGCAAGGAACAATAGCAATGGTGGTGATGCGAAGCTCGAAATTCCCTAGCCAAATGTCTCCATGGCACTAATTTGAAAAGAGAGTGGAAGATAGTAGTGGAAAAACATGGGTTTCAACCATGAAAGAGAGAGTCTTCAGCCGCCATGGGTGTGGGTGAGAGAGAGAGGGAGCCACAGTGGATGAGAGAAAAAAGAAAGAAAGAAAGAGAAAGATTCTAAGAGAGAGAGGAGAAGGGTTTGGGTTTGAGATGAGGAGATGAGAAGGGTTTGGGCTAAAGTAACGGTGCTAATGGAGTCAGGAACAAATTTGTCTTTTAAGGACCAAGTTGGTCATATTTTAAAAGTTTTAAACCTAATTGGTATTAACTCAAACCTTAGGGTAGTTTAGTGAAATTTACACAAATTTTTTCACATTAATGTATATTGTACTTGTACATAGGACAAGATATTCGCTAGTTGTTCCAAAAGAACGATTCAAGGTCATGTTATGCAGTTTGGGGCCAACCATCTCCATTTCTAAAAATTTCATTCTTCTTGGAAGTCAACTAAAAAGTTATTTCTAAAGACTTGGAACCATAAAACTAGAAGCAAAAATATTGACTACCTCTTGAAAGTTTTTTTTTTTTTTTTGGAGAGAGAGTTTCAACCTATGGCGTCCGCTCTTAATGATAGCTCTTTATCATCATACCAAGACACCAATCAGTTTTTGGTGTAGACGGGGATTGAACCCCAGATTTCTTATACAACCATCAGAGACTTTACCAATTGAATTAACTAGAAGTCACTACCTCTTGAAAGTTGAAACTAGACTTTCTGTGTCACTTACCCTTGGATTGAGGCTTTAAAAAAATTGCAAGATGACGTGTCCTTTGCTATAAGATTGCAGAAAAAGAAAATATTAAAACAATTCAAATATAACAATACATATATAGCAATTAAGATATTTAAATGTTAAAACATAAAAATTTAAATTCAACAATACAACACTAATAGACAGTGGCGGAGCCAAGAATTTATATTTGGGGGGGCCATGTATAATTTTTTTTTTTTTTTTTTGTGTATATGAAATGTAAAATAATAATATACAATATTTCATAACTGAGTATGTATAAACCAAAGTATATTTAATTAAAATTAAACAATCATGAGATAAAATTAAAAAAATGATTTAATATCTTTAATCAACTATAAAATGGGCAAAGTCGCAATCATTTAAATGTCAATACATAAAAAAATATATATATATATATATATATATATATATAGAATAAACAACAACTAAATACATGTATATATATTGTCTATAATATATTGATTATTATAATAATAAATAATATATTATAAGAAATTTAAAAAAGAAAGCAATGAAAAAAAAAAAAAAAAACAAACAAATACTTGGAGCACACGGTGACACAGCACAAGCACAGAAGCTTCACAAAATTGAGTCAAAAATTGAGGGGCCCATAGCAATAGCTTACTAACAATTGTAATGAGAAAGGGACAAAATTAGTCACTTTCTATAGTCTAAATTCAACACATCATGTTTACCCAAGAAAAATTGAACACAGTACATATATTTAACTATTGCAATTCTGGAAAGTGCAGAACAAAGAGACAAAACCTTTACCTTTAAACAAAGAGACAAAAATTTTACTTTTAAACAAAGGGATGAAAAGCAAAGAACTAAAATTTGAAAAGATTAAAAAAAGAAAGAAGAAGAGGGCAAAGGCAGTGCAGTGGCTGTGGTGAGAAGGACTGAAGGAGGCTAAAGGCAAAGAGAAAGAACTAAAAGAAGAAGAATGCAAAGCCCAAGTCCTCAACGGAGACAGAGAGAGTGAGAGTGAGAGAGAGAGAGAGAGAGAGTCACCTGTTGAAAGATTTTTTCTGTTCTGCAACTGCAAGACTGCTGCAACTGTGTGACGGCGTGTGGGAGAGACAAAGTTTCAAACTTTTCAATTTTTTTTGCCGTGTACAAGACTACAAGTAAGCCCTAAATACATTGGGATGAAAATTAGAATTTTTTTTCTCTTTTATTTGTTGAGATAATTGTTTTTTTGGCCTAATTTGTTGAGGTAATTGTTAAAATACCTGTTAAAGATGCTAAATGTGTAATTATTGTAATTTGTTTACATGTATCTGTGGATTATATTTTATTGAAATGAAAATTGTATTTATTTTTAGACTTTATATAGGTATATTATCAGGGATGGGGGGGCCAAAATGACAAAATCATTTAAGAATCTTCAAATTATTTAACATATATATATTTTTTTAAAAAAAATTGGGGGGCTAAGCGGAAAAATTTTGGGGGGGCCAAGGCCCCCCTCAGTCCTCACGTGGCTCTGCCACTGCTAATAGACACCATAGATTCATTGTTTGTAGATTAAAAGCCCATATATATATATATATATATATATATATACACATATACTTTATAAAAGAATCTACAAAAAATATTTTTTTAATTGTTTAAATATAAATGAATCAAGTACAAAGAAAATTAACCTCTTCCCCACCCCATTTGCCATGCAATACATGTAAAACCCGCCTCAATTAGGGTAGGTGAGATGAGTATAGTGGAGATGGGTTTAAATTCGATATTAATTTACTGGTCAATAATACAAATATTGATAAAAACATTCTCATCTGGGGAGCCGAAATGTAAAGTGACTCTCGCTATTAAAAGAAAAATGCACAAAACACCCCTATATCTAGGGAGCTAAAATGGAGTGGAAGATGGTAGTGGAAAAACATGGGTTTTAGCCATGAAAGAGGGAGTCTTTAGCCGTCATGGGTGTGGGTTAGAGAGAGAGGGAGCCACCATGGGTGAGAGAAAAGAAGAAGAAGAAGAAAGAGCCAGATTCAGAGAGAGAGAGAGAGAGAGGAGAAGGGTTTGGGTTTGAGATGAGAAGGGTTTGGGCTAAAGTAACGATGCTAACGGAGTCAGGGACAAATTTATCTTTTAAGGACCAAGTTGGTCATATTTTAGAAGTTTTAAACCTAGTTAGTATTAGATCAAATCTCAAGGTAGTTTAGTGAAATTTACACAAATTTTTTCACATAAATGTATAATGTACTTGTACATAGGACAAGATATCTGCTAGTTGTTCCAAAAGAGCGATTCAAGGTCATGTTGTGTTGTTTGGGCCAACCATCACCATTTATAAAAATTCCATTCTTCTTGGAAGTCAACTAAAAAGTTATTTCTAAAGAATTGGAACCATAAAACTAGAAGTAAAAATATTGACTACCTCCAAGGGGAGAAACTGCTAGTTCAGTTTTTTTCTCCTTCACTGCTAGTTTAGCTTACCGACTTGCAAACCAAGGGGAGGAAACTGTCATGCAATTCCATGGGCAGTGGATTTGGAAATTGGACATTTTGCCAAGAATTACAAACTTTCTTTGATTGTGTTTACATTGTAGTATTCCAGTGAAGGAAGTGTTAGTGGTAAGAGGTATAAATTGTGATAAGGTTTGCCCATTGTGTAGAGATCAGGATGAGTCTATAGTACATCTCCTCCGTGAATGTATATTTGCTCATGACCTATGAAGAAAATTGGAGGTTCCTCCATCTCACATGAGTTCCTTTGCTGACAGTCTTAAGGTTTGGTTGAAAAACAATTGTTTGAGTGAAGTGAGGGATAAAGGATCCATCCCTTGGTGCTCTCTCTTCCTATTTGCTGTCTAGAATTTGTGGAAAAACAAGAATAAATTTGTGTTTGAAAACTCTATTCCAAGCCCCACGCTTGATAAGGCGTTTCTCGACCAAGCTAAGGAGTATTATTATTGTGTAATTAAGGCCAAGCAGGTTGCATCCAGGGTTGTTATTCCTATAAAATGGTCCAAGCCTCTTCCGGGTTGGCATAAGCTCAACATAGATGGGGCTTCGCTTGGGAACCTAGGCAAGGCAAGCGGTGGAGGGCTAATTAGGAACAGTGAAAGGGGATGGATTAGAGGGTATTCGAGGTCAATTGGGTACACTATAAGTGTAATGGCTGAATTATGGGCATTGAGAGATGGATTAACTCTTGCCACCCAGCTGGGAATTAGATACCTGGAAGTGGAGCTTGATGCCAAGGTTGTTGTGGAGATGTTAAATAATACTGACAGCTCTAACAAAAAATTTTCTCCTTTGCTCCTTGACTGCAGATCACCTATAGCAAGCCTCACACAGGTTCGGGTAGCTCATGTATTTTGAGAGGCGAACAGGTGTGCTGCTTTTTTGGCCAAGAAAGGATGTTGCTTATGGGAGGATTTTGTTATATTTGATGCTTCTGCCTCTGATGAATTAGATAAATTACTTGTATCTGATATCAATGGTCTGTACAGTTATAGGCAGGTTGCCACTACTTTGGCCTCTATGGCCAATTTGTAGTTTCTTTTGTTGTTTAATATCATACCTGTTAACCATATATATATATATATATATATATTGACTACCTCTTGAAAGTTGAAACTAGACTTTCTGTGTCACTTACCCTTGGATTGAGGCTTTAAAAAAATTGCAAGATGATGCGTCCTTTGCTATAAGATTGCAGAAAAAGAAAATATTAAAAAAATTCAAATATAACAATACTTATACAGCAATTAAAATATTTAAATGTGAAAACATAAATATATAAATTCAACAATACAACACTAATAGACACCATAGATTCAATGTTTGAAGATTAAAAGGCCATATATATATATATACACACACACTTTATAAAAAATCTATAATTTTTTTTTTAATTGTTTAAATATAAATGAATTAGGTATAAAGAAAATCAACCTCATCCCCACCCCCATTTGCCATGCAAGACATGGAAAACCTACCTCAATTAGGGTAGGTGAGATGAGTATAGTAAAGATGGGTTTAATTTGATATCGATTTACTGGTCAATAAAACAAATGTTGGTAAAAACTTTCTCATTTGGAGAGCCAAAATGTAAAATGACTCTCACTATTAAAAGAAAAATGCACAAAACACCCCTTTATTTGGGGAGCTAAAATGGAGTCATGATGCAAAAATAAATCTCTATTTCTTCTCTCTTTTTTTACTAATTTTTTAATCATGTGTTGGGTATTGTGTTTTTGTTTTGGGTGAGTTAAGTATGGGGCATTATAAAGTAGAATTTTTAAAAGATTATTTTAATATATTGTATCATAAAATAGAGTATGAAATGTTTTTAACATTTAAATATTTTAATTGCTACTGGAATTTTGTTTAAAATCAATCTCTCTGTCAATGTTATTGACTATAATATATAGCCTTTATATAGGATTTTATTAAATGCTTTCCTAGGACTATTAGAGCATTTACATTGGGTCTTGTAAATGCCATATGTTGGTAATATTTAGCATTAGAACCTCAAAAAGCCTCATTATCCGATCTTGCAAAATCTTCCAATTGCAAACAAATTTACAATCTTTCTACAGTACCATTGTCACGCCTCGAACCCAAAAGGGTCCAAAGCATGAGAAAGACATCTCAAGGGTACCTGTAGATTTTTCCTTTTTGACAATTCAATCCAATTAAATCATATCAAGTTCCAACATTAAGAATTATTATAATAATTCCATTAAGTATTTTCCCAAAGTAAGTTAGAGCTCTATGCAATAATTACAAGGACCATTGGCCACAAAAGAATGGAGGCTTGACTAAATACAATTACATATCAATAACTTGTCCCATTAGTGGAAATAAAGTCATAACCACTATAACATACAAAAGAATGAGTCAAGTCTACACTATGATGTACATCATCTAATATCTTCATCACAAAAGTTCAACCTCTATCAGTAGTTAGTCTAACTACTGTTAGCCACCAAAAAACTTTCTCAAAATGATCGTTGTCTACTCTGAAAAATTTTGTAAAATAATGGGATGAGATAGAGCCCAGTAAGTAGCACAATTAATAGGGGTAGGGGAGATGCAAGTTTCATGATTATGAACATTTTACAAAACATGTTATAATTTGGGAATTTCCATGAAAATCCAACAAATCCATTTTTCTTAATAAAATGACAAGAATGATTAAAAAAATGTAGCACCAAGCTTTTTAAAAGTATTCCAACATGAAACTACGCACTATTTATTGTGAGCTATCAAAACACCATTTTAAAACCTAAAAATCCAACCCAAGGCCACATGGCAAGCCTCCATAAAGACATTAGGTATGCCACAAAGACATCAAGTTATGCCACGAAGATATCAGTTATGCCACAAAGACATCAATCCACCACAAAGACGGGGTGCCAAGATACCAATGTCACAAAGACTACGACATCTGGTTGGGTAATCATCGGGTAATCACATGTCACGGCCGAAGGGTAAAAACATGAAGAGCTCACAGTTTACATGAAATCAAAACACAGTTCAATTTCAAGTAGTTTCACAAAAACCCTTGAAATACCCAATATATTCACAAAGTTCTCAAATAATTTCTTGTCAATAACATTTTCTATCAATTTTCCAAATATCACAAGTTAGGATAAAACATCTTTAGAATTTGCAAATAATGCAATAAATCCATAAAATCCATTTCCAAGAATTATATCAAAGATGCTTATCTCTTCCATACTAACAAATCATGCATTTCCCCATGTGCAATATTAAACATATATAATCATATATAACAGGATCACAACACAATACTTTTTAAGAAAACATAGTTCCACAAATAATTTTCCAAAAATGTGTTTGACCCAAAAACAGAGTTTATGCAACGTGATTATTTTCCAAAAAATCCCATTAAAAGCTACTTACCTTGCAACCTGCAAAAAGGCCTAATTCTCCAAGCTTAGCTAGAACCTAAACAATATCAAGCAAACCTATCACAATAAGCATAAAGCTTGAAATTGTATCTAGCTACATATTAGGAATTGCCAAAGAAGCACTTTGATTAGGCAAGCCTAGTATTTAACCTCACAAATAAAGTGTTTCACTTCCAAAGTTTCTCAACAATTTCATTGCAAGGCATAGACTCCAATTTATCATCATGTCATTCAAATCATCTCCTTTACCATAAGAGATCCTAGCACTTTATGAATTTCTTCCACCATATATACATACCATTTTCAAGAGACCCATGAAACAACATATATAACAATACCCACTATTACAAACCCCATAAGTAAATCCTCCACTAGCTCCAAATACACAATAAAAATTAAATTCATCAACTATTTCACATTAGAAAGCCAAAACCCCCAAATCTTCACCACTTAGATAACCACCATTGCAAAACTATAAACCGACTCATCAAAGCATTCCACCAACACAAAACCCATACATATAAACACATGAATACACTTCCAAAACTCATAAATCACATGGATATCATTATCAAAGCTTAGATTGAAAGACCTCAAGCAAAAGCATATAAACCCACCAAAAGATAAGGAATTTTACCACAAATAAATAAAGATGAGTGAGCCTTACCTTTTTCCTATGGAGTTTTCCAGTGATCCTTGCCAGAAAATGATGGTGGAGGTGGTGCTATGGAGTGGGTACCGTGGAAGAGGATGAGAGAGTGATAGAGAGGAGTGTTTGTTGTATGGAGAGAAAAAAAAAATTAAAAAAAATGAAAGAAGCAAATGAGTGGCCGGCCAAGAGAGTGAGGATATTTGTGAGATGTGTGATTGAGGGGAGTGGGGTAGGTGGGGTCACATGTGTGGCTCCTTAAAATATCTGACTTCCCTTTTTCTTTTTTCCTTTTCTTTACTCTTGAATTGAGCTGGGGCGTTACAATCATTCTCTATTTAAGATGGTACTATAGCATGATTGTATAATAAAAATTAGTTTTTTATTGTCTGATACTTCTTCTCTCTCCTCTCTCTCTCATTATTTCATTTTGCTTTCTCTCTCTTCTTTCTCTCTACTTCGTTTTGCTCTCTCTTCTTCAAACCTGAAACCCATCTTAGCACTTCCTTCCTCTCTATCTCAGATCGATTTGCTATGGATTCCGATGGGGTTGCTATGGATTTGTGGGTTTCTGTGTTGACCTGGGCGTGAGGGTTATTGGTTGATCTAGGCATGGTGGTGGTTGGGTTTTTTGCAGTGGTGGTGGTGGTGGTGGGTTTTGTTGGCAGAGGTGGTGGTGGGTTTTGTGATTTTTGGCTTTGAATTGGTGGGTTTTAGGTTGAATCAGTGTGATTTAAGGATGTTGGTGGTGGTGGGTGGTACTGCGGTGCTAGTTTGATGAGTTTGGTTGTCGATGTGGCTAGGTGCTACATGCAAAAAATGGAGGACAATATTCATCAAGATTGGGTGAAGTAGATATCTATGACTATGAAAGCTCCTAATATGATGCAATATTGCTCAAAGAGGATTTGAAGAATACAAACTAGCTACACAATATTGATGATAAGTTTGACCAAGGGTCAATCTCTTCTTCTTCTTTTTTTTTGATAAACACCAGGGGCCAATCTTTGATAATGGATTTGAGTCCCTTCCAGAACCGTTTTGCCTATTATAGCATATTTCAAGTGGGAATTCGATTTGTTATTAATTTTTTAATTATTATTTTCTTAATATTTGGTTCTTTTAAAGAGAGAGGCAAAGGAAGAGAGAGGTGTTTGGTTTGATAGCAATGGGTTGGGTTGGATTGTGTTTGGATTGATGGTGGTGGCAGTGGATTGTGTGGGTAATTTGGTGAGATGTGGGTTTATGTGTGGTGGTGATGGGTGGTTGAAAGAGAGAGATACAAAGGAAAAGATAAACAAGAGATGGGGGGAGAAGAAAGGGAGAGAAATTGGATTATATTATTTTATTGGATAGTATATATTATTTTAATGAGTTGTATGGTAAAATAGAAATTGGGGTAATGAGTATATTGTAAAGTTGGATGGTATAACAGATAAAGTGACTTTTAAGATGATAAAATAGGATATTATTTGCATTTTGGATACCAAAACTCTTACTTTGAATAAACCTATTCTTGGAATAACAAATATAAGGACTTAAGAACTACTAAAATGCCGGTCATGGCAAGAGAGAACCATGCAAGAGAGAGAGAGAGAGATATGGGAATTTAAAACTCAAAGCTCGAAGGATCATATATCTAGGCTCTCCAATCTAAAAATCAAAGTTGGAAGAGACAAAGATCTGGGATTTGAGCTAGGTTTCATAAAGACGTTGAGGATGACATCGTTGTAGGAGAACATGGAGCTATGAGATTCAGAAGGATAGCATTCATCTCATAGGACTTTCCCATGGCAACCACATGCCTCCATGTGCTTCCGCAACATCATTTTCCACTCGATCTATCACTCATCCCCATGGCCCCATGACTGTTACTTCACGAGTCTATGACCCACATGCCACTGGCACATCGATCTACAGATGGTTCACTTTAGAGAGAGAGACAAAGAGAGGAGAGAGATTTTGGAGCCATCGCTGTTGATGGCGGTGGCAAGTGGCTTGGAGGCCTTGGTAAGAGAGAATTGGGTAGAGAGAGTGAGACATGAAAGTGAGGTGATAGCAATCTATAAGATTTGGCAAAGATTCTGATGTATTTTGTGATATGGGATTCATTAATGTTTGGTTGTTTGCAAGATACATGAGTAATTGACAGGGCATAATTTGATTGGACAAACTAATAGTCTAATACATGTGGCAAGTGTAGGTTTCACTTAATGAACACATCAACACAACCATTAATGGGAGGACTACCAATCAAAATTTTTAAATGTTAGGGGTAAAATCAAAATTACCCAAACTTTAGGGTGCAATTTGCATTTTTGTCTTTTATTTAACAAGGTAGGGTCATTCTAAATCCAGGGAAAATTTGTAGCTTTTGTAATCCTTGCAAATTAAGGGCATTTTGGCAATATAGTTAAGTAAAGAATTTCTAGGAGATCATAAGTATTGTTGGTTTTAATTTCTTTGAGTCTAAGTTTGTTTACTACTTAAATTAGGAGTCCTAACTCCTAAGACTACTAGTATAAGAAAGAGTCATTAATCAGTCATAGTCCTAACTACCTCGATTTGGTCATAAATGACATCTGGCTACCTCAAATTAGCCATAGATTTCTCACTTTTTTTGGCTTTATTGTTTGTTGTTGTTTTTTTTTTTTTTTTTTTTTTTTTTTTCTTGATGAGATGGGAAAGGGGGGGGGCTTCTGTTTTTGTCTTCACTAAATCAAAATCGTTTGAATTCTTGGTTGAGGAGGGTGGTAATTATTACTTGTTGCGCATTTATATTTATATATATATATAAGTAATAAACTTGTATAAATTAGGAAAATGAGTCTCCTAAGTTTATAGGAAGTATACTAGGGTAAACAATCAGTTACAAAAATTGCATAAATCTAATAAATAAATAATAGAAAATAAACAAAGGTTCCTCATGGTTGACAACCAATCAAATAAAGTTCTAAAAAAGAACAACTTAAGATTAGACATAGAACTTTCGATGTCTTCAAAAATCGTGCTATTCCATTCCCTCTAGATGCATCATATTAAGCAATGGGGGATAACCATCCAAATATGACCATTCCGATAATAACCAAACCAACCTTGCCAGCAAGCTAGAAGTTCAACGATAGATTTTGGCATCACCCAATAAACTCCTAACAAACCCAAAATCAATGACCATTAGTCTGAAGCAATAGAGCAATGCAGCAAAAGATGGCCAACAGATTCACCTTTGCATTTGCGCATATATGAAAGAGGCAGGGATTTGTTGCAGTCAATCTTTTTGGGCAAGGAGAGTGCTAACTAGTTATTGTATAACATTGAGGAATTGATATCAATGTAGAATGATGGACTATTTGTTAGAGTAATAAGAGAGAGCAATGAAGCCTTCATCCTTCATAAGGGTTCAAATGCAAATGGTTCCTATTTGATGATTTATGAATTGATGAAAAGGCGGTGCAGGGGTTCTATTATAGTGCCAGAAAGGAAGTCAGGTTGTGGATCAAGGGGTTTTGGCCTTCAACTTCGGAAACTAATGGCATATCATTCCCATGGCAGATGGTACGGTGCTCAAAGGTCCCATCTAGGGTAGCCTTCTTCTCTTGCACTATTGAAAGAGATGTATGTTGATCTTGGATTGGTGCTGCATGTGCAAAAAATGTGGGGAGACTGTAGATCACTTGCTTCTTCATTGTCCTATAGCTTTGGAGCTATGGAATATGGTGTTTTGCTTATTTGGCCTCCGTTGGGTTATGCCAATGACAGTCATTCATATGTTTTTGTTTGTAGCTTGGTAGGGGTCTTTTGGCAAGCATAGAAATATTTATTTTTGGAAGGTTGTGCCACATTGCATTATATGGTATCCTTGGCAAGAAAGGAATTCCAAAAGTTTTGAGGGATGTGATCAAAATATCCTAGAAATTAAAGTCTACTTCCTCCGTACTTTGATGGATTGGAGTGCAACTATTTTCTCTCCCCTTGTTTTTCTCTCTTACACTTGTCTGATCATTGTTTTTTTACTTGATTGTACTTCTCTCTTAGAACACCGCCGGTGTACTAGGTTTGTATATTTGTGCTCACTAGAATCAAAGAAGAGATGATGTTAATAGAAATGTTAAGTATTTTGAGCATTAAGCATGTTGACCTTAATGTGTTTATTTCTCCCTTTCTCTTCCCTCTTTTCTTCTTTTCTTTTTCATGGTATTGTTCACATGTACTATTCATATAGCTACTAAAGGATGCAAGAGCATAGTGGCAACTTATGTGGCAGCAACATGTGTCATTTATTTATAAGTCCAGTGGTCTTTTAATTATCTTGATTATTCAAAGTCAATTATGAGTCTTGTTAATAGTTGTTCTAGCGTAATAATCTGATCACAGGATGATTTTTTTATTTTTTTATTTTTTATTTGGATAATGTAGAGAACCTTTCTAAAGAAGAGCTCTTTGAACTCGTCTCTAGCCAGGAAAACCTTTAGATATCTTTAGTAAATCCCTTTACATTCCAAATGCTGTTGTTGGTGTAGAAAAATAACATAGGTAGTCACTTGTGTCGGTTTTAATTAGTTTAGGGATGTTTGATATCAATAACCATATCATTTCCAATACCGACACATGTCAGAACAGATACAAACCATTTAATCATTAGTGATTCTGCTGATTTTTTTTTTCTTTTTCTTTTATATGTTGAGCTGTATTGTATTTATTTGCAACCGTTTCTATTGCTTCAATGTTTGGTCTGCTCTTTATGTCATTTTCTTTTTCATGTATTAGATATTCTGTGACCTCTTTGCATCTGAGCATCTCACAGCATTGATCTGCAGATGAAAAACTCCCACGACAGTACATCTTTAAGCAATGCTTCTACCTTTTGTTTCTAGTTTGTGTGTGATCAGCTGTTACTTGTTAATAGCCTGTGACAGTGTTCCATATCAGGAAAAATTTAGAAGTTGGTTCCAAGGTGCAAGCCACTCTTCCTAATGCATCTCTTACTCAAATATTAGATTATCTTGTTAAATATTAGTAACGAGATGTGTTATACCATGTTGTGTATGCTAGAATGGATGCGGAAGAGGAAGCATAGAGGAGGAACACTGAGAACACAAGGGTTACGTGGTTCAGCTTTACGACCTACATCCACGGAGGAATCCCTTAAGGGCTACATCTTTATTGTATGAGAGTGTAGTACAATAACCTGTGTTACAATGAACCCTAACATGAGTATATATAGGCGACTAAACCCTAGACTACTAGTACAAGTAGGAATGGGCTTGGGCCTATTACATTGGGCTAATATGTCAAATATATATCTCTAACACCCTCCCTCAAACTCAAGGCGGAAGCTCGATGAAGACTTGAGGTTGGATAAACATGAGAAGATCACTTGGAGATGCCTTAAAGAATGCCTTTGAAGAAACCACAATGAAGAATGTGCCAAATGTCCAATTTCGGAGCTTTAAATGAAGAAATGGAGGCCAAAATCGGAATCTACGCGAAAAACTGAGCAAGATAAGCCCTTTTGGAAATTTTGACTTTCGGTCCAAAGTCTACGCAAAAAGTCAAAGTCAACTGGTCCAGAGTCAAAGTCAACAGTCAAAGTGCTCACAGGTCAGATCCGGGTGGTCCGGGTTGGGTCGGTCCGGTCAACGGTCAGCTAGGTGACGTGGTGTTGACGAGACGACACTGCTGACGTGGCTGATGACATGTCGCTGACGTGGACGTGCTTGCGTGGTTGCTGACGTGGAGTGATGACGTCATCCGCTGACGTCAGATGACATCAGCAATAGTTTTCCGGCGCGTGGAATGCATGTGATAGCGTTACCGGCGCGTGGAGGAGAAGCCAGAAATCCTGGAAGCGCGTGAGAGCGCGTGTTATCTCAGATGAGGGCCGGAATCGTAGGTTTCGTAGATCGGCGGACGAGGAGGCCGACAGGGCGGCGCGTGCGCCCAGAAGACGATCTAGAAGTAAGGATTCTATGGCGGCGCGTGGGAGATTTTCCAGAGGCTACGGAGGCGCGTGGAGGCGCGTGGCAAGGCTTCGGGTGACCGGATTTCTGGGTTTTGGTCGCAGGAGATCTTGGAGCACGTCTGTGGTGTTGGTTTCATCAGGTGAAGCTTGAAGTTGCATAGATCTGAGATTGATGTCACGGGTTTGCTTGAGTTTGTGGATCTTGAACACGGCAGTGAGCCGTGGCGGCTGCGAGATGCCGTGAAGTCTAGATCCAGCAGACAAGCATATGTGACTTCTGATGGTGATGTGCACATGAGAATCTTCTTTGTTGTGTAGAGATGTTTGTTTGATGCCAAGAACGAAGTTTGGCTCTGATACCATGTTAAATATTAGTAACGAGATGTGTTATACCATGTTGTGTATGCTAGAATGGATGCGGAAGAGGAAGCATAGAGGAGGAACACTGAGAACACAAGGGTTACGTGGTTCAGCTTTACGACCTACATCCACGGAGGAATCCCTTAAGGGCTACATCTTTATTGTATGAGAGTGTAGTACAATAACCTGTGTTACAATGAACCCTAACATGAGTATATATAGGCGACTAAACCCTAGACTACTAGTACAAGTAGGAATGGGCTTGGGCCTATTACATTGGGCTAATATGTCAAATATATATCTCTAACAATCTTTTCTAAATTTTTCATCCTGAGCTTCTTCTAGTACGATTTTACCACATTTTGTTTTGTCCTTAATTTATATTCGATGCATCATCATGTAACGACTTCAAAATTTATATCATGCAATGTAATTAGAAATTATGTGGTCAAAATTATAGTTCTTCTTTGTGATGTGATATGTAATGGGATTCATGATGCAATGCAAGTAAAGTTAAATGAGAGTTGCAAAATGGAGTGTCAATAGCCATATAGGCCAGTCCACTAACGAAGGGGCTGCTTTTGCTAACAAAGTGGAACTTTTGTAATAAAATCAATTATATATATGTCTAACATTTCAAATGACTTATCAAGGAAGATTTTTTTTTTTTTTGGTTGATAATATAATAGTTAAGAGATGAAAATTATGAACCTTGGAGACAAGTGCCAATTGAATTACCAAGCTCTTAGCTAATCAAGTACAATTAGAAAAAAGGTCTCTATGATCTTATTAATTAAACAAGGCATGTATTCAACCAAAAAAAAAAAAAAAAAAGATGAGACTTGAGAGAGAGCCAAAACAAAACAAAACAGAACAGAACAAGTCCATTGGAACTTCTGAAAAATCCATGTGTTTTTTACAAGAGTCATCAAATTAAAAATGGACTGCCCCTACTTTTGGGTTGCTTGATAGGATCGAAAACAATCTTGTTGATGGAGATGTATGTTGAATTGGAGTATAGGTAAGGAGCGTAAAGTTTGGGTCTGGCAAGTGTACGTGACAGCAGGGCTAGGGGGTTGAGAACCGACATGACATTCTAAGTTATGGTCAAAAAACTACCAGCTGGCCACCAGCACAACGAGAGAAAATGCGAAAATGAAGGCAAAGATCAGGATCGAAAATTCATCTATTAATACAAATCTCGCTCTTAATTGTGTTATGAGATTTTCTGTCCAATCCAGTTAAATAAATATCTAAGTTTAGAGAGATACTAATTTCAAGGTAGAAGACCCTAAAATCAATTTAATTTGACCAAAAATTATGAAGACCATTTACTCTATCTTTGTCGGCACTATACGAAAATTGAAACAAATGGTCCAAAAAAGCGGTTCAGGGAAATGTGGGTCAATAATCACCATTTCTATTCTTCTTGGAAGTCAACTAATTTATCTCTTTAAAGACTTTGGAAAAAAGCTCTGATGAAGCGTGAATGTATCTTCAAAGATGGTCACCGGTGTGGTGCCTGAAACTGATGAAGCGTGAGTTCGTTAGTCGAAATAGGCAGATGGAACCAATCTCCGGTCTGCGTGAATGTATCCCCAAAGATGGTCACTGGTGTGGTGTCTGTCACAACGTCTCCGATGCCAAAGTTAGAATAGGAAAACACTTTGTGAAATGAAACAGACTAGCAAGATAATAATGAATGTTTTTTTAGAGTGTTTATGTACCTTCTGTTGGTAATGTGAGGGTTTTATATATGTGGCTTTGACTACTAGCCATTGTGGTCGTTAATGCCTTTCTCAGTAACGCCTCTTGCCAAATAATGGGGCTTTTAATAGGCTCCCAACGGTTTGCATGGCTTGTTTTGTAACTGCCCAAGTCATTGATTGACTATGTTGAATGATTTCCATATCCTCGTCAGTGGTGATCGGTTTCTTCATCATTCAAGATGACTTCGTCATGATTGTTGGCTTTGTCTAGGAGACATAATCTCGTCATTCCCATTAAACTCAAATACTTATTTCTGTGGGAATATTGACTTCTGTACCTAATGTTGTTATTTCTACTTGTAAAGCGTATTGGCTGACCATAAGACTAGAAACAAAAATATTGACTACCTCTATGGACTGCAATTTCTGTCACTTACCCTTGGATTGAAGCCTTGAAAAATTACAAGATGACTTACAGTTTGCAATAAGACTGTAGCAAAGAAGAGAAGGGAAAAAAATACATACAAGAGCTATAGATTTAGATAAAATGGTTGCAATATTTCTTTTCCTCCTAATTACTCAATTCTCAACTACAATTGCTCAAGAAAGAAATCTCAATATTAGCTTGGGCTCTTCCCTCTCTCCAAAAAACAATTCATATTGGTTGTCAAGTTCTGGCCAGTTTGCTTTTGGCTTCTACGAGAAAGACAATGGCTTTGCATTAGGCATCTGGATGGAAGCAATTCAGCAAAAAACAGTCATATGGACAGCAAACCGGGACGACCCGCCACTTCCCCAAGATGTCGACTTGAGTTTCAGTAGTGATGGCATGAATATCATTACACAGAACCAAGGCCTGCAGACAACAGTAATAAATGCTCCTCAGCAGTCAGCTTTCTCAGCTTCCATGCTCGACACTGGAAACTTTGTCCTCTACAATTCAAGTTCGATGATCATATGGCAGAGTTTCGATTTTCCAACAGACACCATTTTACCCGGGCAGCGTCTCTTGGCGAACAAGAATCTTGTCTCCAGCATCTCTAAGACAAACCATGCAAATGGAAAGTTATACTTATAATGCAGGGAGATGGGAACTTGGTGCAATACCCGGCAAGCAATCAAAAACCGGAGAATGCTTACTGGAACTAGGAAACATCCACTGCTGGAGAAAAAGTGAGTTTAAATCTTGATGGTACTAGCCGTCTTTACCTGCGCAATACTACTACTGGCTCAACTGTAAAGGATTTCTACGAAACAGGTAGCTTTTCTAATAAAACTATCTATCGTTTGACAATTGGTTTTGATGGAATACTGCGATTATATTCTCATAGCTTGAATCAAGGTGATGATTGGGTAAGTGAGTGGTCACCAACTAGCAATAGATGTGATCCTATAGGCCTCTGTGGCCCAAATTCATATTGTACTCTCCTGGATCAGGAACCAGTTTGTACGTGTCCTCCTGGTTTTGGTTTCATTGACCAGGAGCAGAAGATTTTGGGCTGCCAGAGAAATTTTGGCACAGACGGTTGCATCAGCAAAAATAGAGACACATTTTCTCTTCGGGAATTGGAACGTATTGCATGGGAAGACAATGCGTATTCAAATATCACATCAAGCAAAGCTGACTGTAGAGAAGACTGCTTGATGGACTGCAACTGTGACGTTGTATTATTTAAAGACCAGCTATGCAGAAAACAAATGCTTCCTTTAAGATATGGGAGAATACAAGATGGTGATCAAGGAGGGACAACTATAATTAAGGTAGGAGTAATCAAAAAGGAAAGAAAGAAACATCCGCCAATTATCTTATTTGGCAGTGTTACAATTTTGGTTTTTGCCCTTATTGTTCTTGCAATTACCAGTATTCGCATTTACAGATATCGTGCCTGGAAAAACAAAAATATTGAGAATGATGGGTTGATTGAAGATGTTACTCTACGATCATATACATATGCGGAGCTTGATAAGGCTACTAATGGTTTCTTGAATGAATTGGGTAGAGGAGCTTTCGGGACAGTTTTTAAAGGGGTCATGCCCAATGGCAGGAGAGTGGTGGCTGTCAAGAGACTAGAAAATGTGGTGGCTGAAGGTGAAAGAGAATTTCGAAATGAGATGAAAGCAATTGGGAGAACCTGTCACAAAAATCTTGTTAAGTTGTATGGTTACTGTCATGATGGAAACAATCGGCTTTTGGTCTATGAGTACATGAGCAATGGCTCACTAGCAAAATTCCTCTTTGAATCTGAAAGAAAGCCAAGTTGGGAGGAAAAAACTAGAATAGCTTTGAATGTTGCTCGAGGCATCCTCTATTTACATGAAGAGTGTGAGACCCAGATCATCCACTGCGACATCAAACCTGAAAATATACTAATGGATGAACAAAAGTGTGCCAAAATTGCTGATTTTGGTTTGGCCAAGCTGCTGATACCTAACCAAACAAGGACATACACTGGGATTAGAGGAACAAGGGGGTATGTTGCACCTGAGTGGCATGGAAATTGGCCCATAACAGCGAAAGCTGATGTCTACAGCTTTGGGATCATGTTGTTAGAGATCATATGTGGTCAAAGGCATGTGGATATGGATCTTCCAGAGGATGAAGTGTTTCTTGCAAATTGGGTCTATGATTGTTTTCAGGCTGGTGAATTGGATGAGCTGGTGAGGGATGAAGAGGTGGACAGGAACAGGTTGGAGAGAATGGTTAGGGTGGGACTTTGGTGCATCCAGGATGAGCCATCACTTCGCCCTCCAATAAAGAAGGTGGTGCTGATGTTGGAAGGGACAGTGGAGATACCAGCTCCTCCTAGTCCTACATCCTTTCTCAGTTCCATGGAAGTTAATTGAGCCCTGCACCCAAGTAGCTAACTAGGACCCAAAATCACCATGACCAATATAATTTGTTTGACTGATTAATGAAGTAGTTAATGTTTTAGTTAAAGAAAGTTCTTATGTTCTCCTGTGATATCATAATGTAGTCCGTATGTTACTTTTTTCTTGTGTGTGTCCATTTAGCTTTAGATTTCCTGATTAATATCTAACTAAAAGTTAAACTCAAGAATAGTAGTGCTTCATTGATCTCTCCTCGTTTGTAGGAGTTTTCTCTCTCGGCTACGAGAGCTCTCTCCTTTAGGGTTTCCTAAGGGGCTGCCTTTCTTTTCCTTTTCTTTTGCGGATTATACAGCCATGGCAGACGACATCTCACAGTTTTTAGAGAAGATGACATTAACTTTGGAGGAAGAAGAGACTACTCCAATATCAGATGAAGGTCGAAGAGAAGAGTTGGAAAGTTGTGCTTGGAGTCTTATTGGTAAGTTCTTAACCTACAAACCGTTTAATAAAAGAGCAGCACTAAGTACAATCAAAAAAGCATGGGGGTTGGAAGATGGAGTGCAGGTTGTTGAGGTGGGGGTTAAACCTATTTCAATTCAAGTTCAGATCAGAGTTTGAGTTGGACAGAGTATATACCGATGGTCTTTGGTGTTTTGATAATCAAGCATTGTTGTTAACCAGATGGGAGTCGGGGATGACAGCAGTGAATGTCAAGTTTGAATCCATATCTTTGTGGGTTCAAATTTGGGGGGCTCCTTTTGACATGAGAACTTCTCGGGTAGCAGAGGAGGTGGGGAATCGGTTGGGTAGGGTTTTGGAAGTTGAGAAGCAGCGCATCAATGAGAGTCAAAACTTTTTTATGCGGGTTAAGGTTGCGATTCCGTTAGAAAAAGAGATAAGGCGAGGGGCTTTTCTGGCAGGGTCGGATGGGAGGAAACATTGGGTAAACTTCAAGTATGAACGCTTGCCTGTCTTTTGCCATTATTGTGGTCTCATAGGGCATGATCTCCGTTACTGTGCTAAGTATTTTTGTAAAAGAAAACTGGAGCTGCTGTGGAGTGTGGCTATGGCGACTGGTTGAAGGCTATGGGAGGAAGGGCACGGTCACCACAAGGAAGGGAGTTTGGGAAGGATAATAAGCGTGATAATGTCCATGAAGCGAGGGAGGGTACTCAGGGTTCGCAGAGTATGGCGATGGGGGAGGAGAGCAACGGCGGTGAGGAAAGCAACCAGTGCAAAACAGGGACGGTAGTTGGGAAAGTTGCAACCGGTTTGGGTGGAGATGATTTGGCACATCACAAGGTTAGGGCTGAGAATCATGGGCTTGAAAGGTTGGATAAGGAAAACAGAGACACTTGCTCCTTAGTTTTAGGTGTTCCAAATTCAAGTGTTGATAAGGGGACTGACTTGGTGCAATCACTTCAACCAGAGCACGTGCAAAGCATTGTAGAAGGGGTTGGGTTGAGCAAACTTAAAAAGCAATCCACATGGACTAGGCTGGCCCGTATGGATGTTAGGCCTGTGGAATTAATTAAAGAAGGAGCTAGGTCCATATTGGGGAAAAGGAACATGCTAGCTATGGGTGCTGATGGGGAGGCAGAAGATACAATGAGTACAGGCAAGAGGGGGAAGATTGGTGAGGATTTACACATGTTAGAAGCGGCAGGGGTGTTGAATCACCCTTGCCGAGAGCAATGAGGCTCTTAAGTTGGAATTGCCAAGGGCTTAGGAACCTTTGGATAGTTCAAAGCCTTCACAAATTAGTGAGGGAACAAGTTCCTGATGTATGTTTCTTGATGGAAACAAGGTTAGATAAAAGTGGTTCTGAGAAGCATTGTGGTGACTTACCTTTTAAAAATAAATTGATTCTGAAAAAGCCAAATTTGGGTGGTGGTTGGCATTACTGTGGAAAGAGGAGATGAACTTAGATGTTATTAATTTTACCGATAACCATATTTTAAGGTAATGGAAAACGATCGTTTTGTGTGGCACCTAATAGGGTTCTATGGGTGGCCAGAGGCAAATGAAAAGTGGAAGTCATGGGCTCTTTTAACTCATCTACGGTCTTTCATTGAGGGTCCTTGGTGTTGTATAGGTGATTTTAATGCCATTCTTCATGCATCTGAGAAGCAAAGTGTCCATGCACCTTATTATAATTAGATGGAGGATTTTCGGGTTGCTTTGGAGGATTGTGGCCTGGCTGATTTGGGGTTTTCCGAGCATAAATTTACATGGACTAATAGGCAGCCAGGTTCAACCCATACAAAACAAAGGCTGGATAGAGCTACGGCTAATAGGGTGTGGATGGAAAAATTTCCTGCAAGTTCAGTGTCTCATTTGTTCAACCATGCTTCTGATCATCTACCTATTTTGTTGAAAACTATGAAGGATCGGCAAGTTAGAGGAAGGGGGTTTGGTGGCTTCAAGTTTGAAGAGAATTGGTTGTTGTGGGATGATTGTGAGGAAGTCGTGACTGAGGCATGGGCAAAAGGTGGTGGTGATAGCTCAGGTTTGAGGGGTGTTAGGGACTGTATCCAAACTTGTGGGGCTGAATTGTATGCTTGGGGTTCTTCAAAGACCAAACCAGAAACTGAGGAGATTAAGAGGCTACAAAAGAAATTGGAGTTGATGAATGAATGTGAGTTGACCGAAGAAAGCAGAAGTGACTTCCTATTGCTGAGCAAACAGCTTGATGATTTATTGCTGAAGCAGGAGATATTTTGGCGTCAGCGGTCTCGAGTTTCTTGGCTAAAATATAGAGATAAGAACACTGAATTTTTCCATTCCAAAGCCTCCCAAAGACGGCGACGAAATTATATTGAGGGAATCAAGAATGCTAATGGGGTATGGGTGGAAGAAGTTGAGGAAGTGGTAGAGGTGGCGTCAAATTATTTCATGAATATTTTTAAAGCAGGCACGTGTGACAGAATGGAAGATTGCCTTACTATAGTTACTAATAAACTCACAGATGATATGCAGGAGGTGCTTTCCAGGCCATATAGCAGTGAAGAAGTTAAAGTAGCGTTGTTCCAAATGGGACCAACAAAGGCTCCTAGACCTGATGGTATGAATGCACTTTTTTACCAAAAATTTTGGCATATTGTGGGTAATAAGGTGACTGATGCTGTGTTAGATTTTTTACATTCTAGTAATATGAAGCCTGATGTTAATTATACTCATATTGTTCTGATTCCTAGAGTAAAGAAACCGGAAAAAATGGCAGATTTTAGACCGATTAGCCTTTGTAATGTGATATATAAAATTATTTCAAAAGTTTTGGCGAATAGGTTAAAGCTGATCTTGCCACAGATAATTTCTCCTTCTCAAAGTGCATTTGTACCAGGTCGCCTTATTACTGACAATGTGCTTGTAGCCTATGAGACTTTGCATGCCATGCATATTCGAAGGAAGGGGAAAAATGGGGTTTTAGCCCTTAAACTAGATGTGAGTAAGGCCTATGACAGGGTGGAATGGAGCTTTCTTAAGGGTATGATGATAAAATTGGGTTTTCCGGAGGTTTGGGTGGATAGGGTTATGAGGTGTGTTTCTACACCATCCTTCTCTGTTCGGATTAATGGAAAAGCCTATGGCAATGTCATTCCTTCTAGAGGTCTTCGCCAAGGTGATCCGTTGTCTCCTTATCTGTTTCTGATATATGCTGAAGGTTTTACCTCGCTCCTTGCTAAAGCAGAACTAGATGGGAAGTTGCATGGAGTGGCAGTCTGTAGAAATGCTCCTCGTATAACTAATTTGCTTTTTGCTGATGACTCTTTAATTTTTTTTCAGGCTAATAAAGATGAAGTGTAGGTTGTTTCAGATACTCTACAGCTTTATGCTGATGCTTCTGGCCAATGCATTAACCTAGAGAAGTCTTCTGCTTACTTTAGCAGCAATGTATCTATGGAGCAAAAAGCATGGATTATTGATAAACTGAAGGTGAAGGCCGTGGAAAGGTTTGATTCTTATTTGGGGCTGCCTACTTTGATTGGACGAAGGAAATATGATTCTTTTGCTTTCCTTAAGGAATGAGTTTGGAAAAAGATGCAAGGTTGGAAAGGGAAGTTGCTTTCTAGGGCGGGGAAAGAGATTCTGATAAAAGCAGTGGCTCAATCTATTTCCAGCTATACAATGGGGGTGTTTCAATTGCCTGGAAAATTATGTGATGAGTTGGATGCTATGTGTGCCAGATTTTGGTGGGGCTAAGTTTGTGAAGAGAGGAAAATTCACTGGAAAAGCTGGAGCTTTTTAACACAGTCAAAGAAAGAGGGTGGGATGGGCTTCTGAGATATTAGATCCTTTAATTTAGTTATGCTAGCAAAGCAAGGATGGCGGTTGTTGCAAGATAAAAACTCTCTTTTGTATAATTGTTTTAAGGCAAAATATTTTCCGCGGTGTGAGTTCCTTGAGGCGAAGGATTGTCAAAATAGCTCTTACGTTTGGAAGAGCTTGTTGGCTGCCCAATCAGTTTTGAGGAGAGGGTGTTATTGGAGAGTGGGTAATGGTGCTTCCATCCATGTTCTGAAGGATTGTTGGTTACCTAATCAGCCAGCTAGAAAAATTTTGTTCCAACCTGAGGAGGATATTTGGGAGTGGAGGGTTTCAGACTTAATAGATTGGCAGACCCACCAGTGGGATAGAGAACAGATTCAGGCTTTATTCCATCAGTTTGATGCTGAAGCTATTCTTCAGGTTCCTTTGAGTAGGTGGGTTGTGCAAGATTCCTTGGTATGGTTGTTTACAAAGAAGGGCAGCTATAGTGTGAAGTCCAGGTACCATGTCGCTAAGCTATTGAAGATGGCAGAGAGTTCCTCAGGAGAGACTTCAGTGCAAAGAGCAAGCACTTCCTTATGGTTACGGGTTTGGAAAGCAAGGGTCCCCAATAAGGTAAAACTCTTTTCTTGGAGAGCATGTCAAAATATATTGCCTACACGGGATAATTTGGTTCGGAGAAGGGTGGTGAAGGATGTGAGTTGTTGCTTCTGTCATAGAGCTACAGAAACAGTATTGCATGTGCTTTGGGAGTGTGGGGCTGCACAGGATGTGTGGGCGAGTAGTGCTATCAGATTTCAAAAATTTGGGACTAAGCAAGTGGATTTTAGACAGCTAGTAGCTGGTCTCATGCCGAAGCTGTCATTGGAGGAATGGGATTTATTTTGGGTGATTTGTTGGCAAATTTGGCTACAAAGGAACATGGTGTTGCATGGGGGTGTTTTCCAACACCCATCACGGTCTCACCAACGTGCATCAGATTATTTGAAAGAGTTTGTTGAGGCTCAAGACCAACTGAGTGTACCTGTATCAGTCCACATCCCTGCAAGTCAAGCATGGCAGCCACCATAAGGAGAGTTCTTCAAGCTGAATTTTGATGGAGCCAGTTTTGATAATGGTGCGACTTCGGGATATGTTGCTGTTATTCGCAATAGGAATGGTGAAGTTATGGCTGATGTATCTGCCAAGGGAGGTGCTGTGAGGGATAGTGAAGAATTGGAGGTGATGGCTTGTCGCAAAGCTTTGGAATTTGCTATAGACGCTGGTTTTATGGAGGTGATACTAGAAGGTGATAATGCCCTGGTTATGAAGACAGTTTCACAGGCTCAACCAAACTTCTCTCGGCTTGGATTGATCTATGAAGATATTTGGTGCTTGGCTGCAGGTTTTAGATCCATCTCAACTAGCTGTGTTAGGCGTAGTGCCAATGGTGTTGCTCATGCTTTGGCAAAATTTGCTAGGTTATCTGATAATGATATTGTATGGATGGAGGAGGATCCTCCCCCTGCTGTGGATGCTCTGTATTTGGATTCTAGTCTTTTGATTTAATGAAAGTCATTTGGTTCCGGTTTCAAAAAAAAAAAAAAAAAGTTAAACTCAAGAATCCTATTAGCGTCACCATGGTTCTAATTTTCTTTATTGCAATTTTGTTTTTTTTTTTTTTTTTGGTTAACAAAAATAGGGGTTAGTTAGGTTACGCCAGTTTCCTGGCAGGACGCTAAATTTAAAAGCCCATGGACCAACCCGTGTGGATGCCCACCAACAGACTCCTGTTAGAAGCGGAACTCGAATTTAGGTGGGTTAGACGAAGTGTCTAAGCTTTATCAATTGAGCAAAGCTCCCGTTAACGCTTTATTGCAATTTGAAACTTGAAACTACTTCAAAAGAATAGAAAGACACCGGTTTATGGATTTTATTTTATTATATATATATATATTTTTTGCTATTTTAAAGTATACTCAGAATATTGAATTTGGAAGAGAAATTAATTGATGAAGAATGCATAATGATTATTATTGATGTGAATAAGTTTATATACATAAACCCAAGGCTGATATACCAGCGGTGACTAACAAACAGTAATCTTACATAAACACAGATTAGCCCACTGACATAAGTGGCACGTGCTTCACGTGGGAATCACTTAAGTACACACTAATAAAACTACCTGTAGCTTATAAGCAACTTATTACATAGGAAGTAAAACGACTTGTAGCTTTAGCAGCAACTTGTCTCTTAATTCTGCAGCAGCTTGTAATTCTTCTTTCTTATCAAGTCTCAACACAGAATACTAGTTTTTTTTTTTTTTTTAAGCCCACAAAATACTAGTTCAAGGATCGAATAATACAAAATCATTTCTTCAATACGAAACTTAGTGGCACGTTAAGAAGAGCCGGAATGTTTAATCCAATTATGGAATTCTTAGAATAATAATCCAGCTAATGGTTATTCAATGGTATAAAAGTATCAAAGAGTTACATTGTGTGAATTTGATCCTATTACATAAATTATATGAGGTCAAAATTCATGAAGTAAAATGTTACATATTATATATCAAGCAATCTCGGAAAGAAACATTTATAAATTTCTTTGTTTGGCTATAATTTTTGTAAAAAAAAAAATTAGAAATTATAATTAATAGGCACTCCTCCCATATATTTCCTGTGGTTAAAAATTGGCATGTCATCTCTTCTTCATTAAATACTGTTAGGGCACATTTGGTACACTATAATAATTATTACATTGAAATAAGAATAAGTATTATAAGGAATACATTAAGTTGGAATGTAATAAATATTACTATTCATTAATTTGGTGACTAATTTAATAATAGAATCCTGAATATGTATTCACAATTTAGTAGAGTATAAAAAGAAGGTATAATTAAATCATTTTTAAGTCAAATTTCCTAAAATACACTTATTTTAGGGTGTTCAAAATAGAGCTAATAATTAACAACAAGGAAAATTTATTTTCTTTCCTTTTGAAATTGTGGCAACTAATGACTTTTTAGGAAATTTTTTTAAAAAGTGATTTCAAAGGTGAAGGAATAGATATTCAGTACTTTTAATAAAGAATAAATATTCCTCATTTTGGAGAATAGTTATTCATAAGGAATAACTATTCATTGTAATAAAAACATAACTAAACAACCGAATAGTTATGCTATAATAATATCTATTACATTACAATGTCTATTACAGTCTACCAAACGTGTCCTTAATGTGATGAAGATCAGAAGATGTCATACAAAGTGCAATTGAGCTAAAACTCACTTCCTTAGCAAACCTCAAGAGCTTGTACCAGGGCACAAATCATGCTATGCTACTTATTTAAAAACCAACCTCCCATCTGTGCTGCAGTTGCAAGTTGCAACAATTCTTCATTGTGATTCCAAATAAGAATTCCAATAACCACATCCATCCCATTAGCACACAACACCACATCCCATAGCAGCGAAAATTCCCAGGACTTAATGGAAGAACAAGGCACCAAAGTCGAAGCTGTTAACGCAATTAAAACTTAGGCGAAAACACCATTTTGGTCCTTATATTTTAGAATCCCAGTTAAAATGGTCTTTACATTTTGGTAGCGGTCAATTTAGTCCCTGTTATTTTCAACATATAGTTAATTTGGTCCCCATCGTTAACTCATAAACGGAATTGTCTACGTGACAAAGGGCTTACACAAGTGGCAATGTTGATGATAACATGGCTTCTAAAATTAAAATTAAAATGCCACGTCAACATCTAAATTAAAAACAACGAAAAATTAATTTCTCAATTCTTTTTATTTTTAAAGAAAGAAAATAATGCTTTGAAATCACAACCAAGAACACTCATATTACTTTCTTTGCAAATCGGAGCCAGCCAAAACCCAAAATTCAACTCATACATTGAAGCTCTCTTCACCAGAAATTTCATTTGTAAACCCACATCAAAGAAATAAGAAAACCCATTGAAATAGTCTTTCAAACAAAAAACCGAAACCATACATTTACTCAAACAATACCAAGTGGACCCAAGAGCTCAACGTCTCCAACAACATAGAAAGTATGACAAAGAAGGAGAGGAAGAAGCAAACTCAAATACTAACAGTGACCCAAAGGCCAAAACCCCACTTCGTAAACCCGAGCACAAATCAAAGATTTCTCACAACTAAAACAAAACCAACCCATTATATCAGCCAAAATAGAGATATATATGTATGTATGTATATATATATATATATATATGTATAACTGAAGTCTTTACTCTCTCCACAATTTTCCACATCAGCATTTTTTATTTATATTTTTTTAATTTTATTTAGGATTAAGATTAAGGGGGAAAAAAACTCCTATTAGGACTCTCTCTTATCTTTAAATGCTTATGCTTTTTAATCCAAGCAGCCATTAATTATCTAATAGTGAGCCATAGATATCAAACTTCAAGTTGATCAAGACACAATATGAGACTTGAAAACCTCTCTTTCTTCCCCCAAAAGCAAACTCGATAAAACTCCTGAAACAAACCTATTTTCTACTCAATAGTTTTTACTAGCAGACTAAAGAATCAATGAAGAAACAAAAAATCAAGCAAAAGATTGTAATCTATCCTCTCTGAAATGCTAACCCAAGCACGACCATAGGTGTCCCTCTCTCAAACGCAGACCCAAGCTTGACCATAGGTGCCAACGTTTTCAATCTCTGACCCGGCCACCATATCAGATCATTCTCTCTAGGTATTTCTCAATTAATCTATGACTAATCTCTTATCCTACTATCTTCAATTAGGTTTTTTGTCAATTTAGGGGTTTCAATTCCTAACCCTGTTTTCCTCTCTATTCTTTTTTGTTGAAGTCAAGGAAACACTAACAGAAAATCAAATTCTACAGGTTTTGTAAGAAAATATTGTAGATATGAATGGGTTTCATAGTGGAGATAGTATTGAAGAGCCTCCCAACCCTCAAAATTTGACAATAATCCAACAGGTTTTTCTTTATCTTCAAGTTCTGCTTTATTTGCCATTTAGGTTTTTTTAACATATCCGATTTACCTTAGCTTAATCGTCTGTTTGGTTGAATAATTATTTGGCTACCTAAAACGACAGCCTCTGCCTCTTCATTATAGAGAAATAAGGAATTAAAAATGTGTTGATGAAAATTTTATTCCTTGCTTTATAATTTTGAATTTGGTTTATATTCTAGAGTTGATTGTATTTTGTAGTTTTATAATTTTGAATTTGGTTGGAAATTTTTATTATTATTCGTGAATTTGAAATTTAAAGCAGTTGAGTATGAGGATATTTTATTGTAGTTTGGCTTTGCTTGTGGTTCAAATATATATCAAATTCAGGAAGGGGTTACTTAATATGTGGTTTGACCTATAAAACTTCAATGCTGCCCCATGATGGTTGAGATGGAGTGACAATCCATGAGTATACATATACTATATCCTCCTCCTCTCAGTTTCTCACATTTTCTTATTTTGTATTTTAATTCCTTTTTCTATTTGGTTGGAGATTCATACTTTTCTTTATTTTTATTTTTTATTATTATTAGTAACCTTGGTTGGAGTTTCTTAATTTGTATAAAATATTGTTTGAAATACAAAGTATTTTGGCTGAATTATTATGTAAGCATCCAATTAAGAAGTTGTATAACTGACTGGAAACTCAGATTTAGTTTGTTATTTTCTATTTGATTATTGAATGCCCTGTAGATTTTTTGTTTGGGGCAGGGTTGGAGTAGACTGTATGTATCTGTGGAAGTCTTTTTTATATCATTATTGGTTTATTAAGTTTAATCTAAACTATATATGCAATACTATGGCTCTATTTGGTTTTTGAAGTCTATTGTATATCAGAAGTATTTACCATATAAAATATTAGTAATTGATAGTGTTAGGGTATGAAAATATCATAATACAAGTACCGTTTTACATATAATATACCCAACTACCTCTGGTAATTTAGTCTTTGCACATTTGTGATATCATTATAACTATGGCATGTAGCTCTGGACAGTTGCTTCCAATAATCAGGTTTTTGGATTTAATTTTGTGAATACTTATCTGGGTTCATGTATGGCTGCCAATGTTTGAATTCTTATTGTAATTTATGCACGATTGGGTGTTGGTTACTTGAGCTTTTAAGTTTATTTTAGGTTTCTAATTGTGATGGGAATGCCTTGTTTTAAACATATTGTCTTTAATTTCTATTTGCTAGGAAATTTGACTAAATATCCAGCATAAACTTTGTGATATTGATGGCTAACATTGAAAATGTGACATTGATAGCCATGTTTAGATTATGTGAGACAATTATTATTCTACTGTTATAAGTATGAATATTTGCTCTAAATTCAATGGGTTTCAAATCCTACTGCAATTGCATGAGCCCTTTGTTGCATGCCATAAATTACCTATGGAAATCTTAGAATAAAATGAGAGGTGGCTAACCTAACTTCTAGCTAGCACTTCAACTCGTCAAGAGACAATGGATCCTCTGTAAATAAATTGAATCTATAAAAATTGAAGTTGTAATGTCATGTGTTTTGTGCATTGTCTATACCCTCCTTGCTTAAGAAGTGTCCAACAATTACATGTGATAGGAGGGTCCACTGATGGGCCTGAAATTAACAATCTCAATTCTCCAGCTCATCTTTTCAATTTCAACGTCAACCATTACATTTTATGCATGAATGGCCTTTTTGTGATGGTACGAAAGTGTTTAATAAGGTCAATTTAATTGGCTCTGCCAGCCCTAAGATGCATTGTGTTTACATTGGAAGAAAGAAAGGGCCATTGCATTTCAAGTTGAATTCTGAATTGTACAAAGTCATATATACATCAGTGTATTCATTATTGTACCATAGATATAAGTTTATATATAGATAATTGTATTTTTTTTAATGAATCCCATGCATAGAAGGAGAGTATAACTTATCGTCAACAAGTGGAACAAGAATTTATATTGATTTGGAAATTTCTGAGACTGCTAATTTCAAAGATCAGTAAGTGCTTTGTTTTGGATTCACATTTTTAATGTACTACAATCTCTACAATACTATGTCTAATATGAACATCAACAGAAGAACCATAAGTAAAATAACAAAAATTATAAGGGACTCTGGTAATGAGGTATGAAAAAAGAAAACCTTGAATAATAACATTGTGTCCTTAACATTGCTTTATGTACTATAGACCTACTTTTACAAAATTATGAATTTATTGATATTAAATTAAATTTCTAGAAAACTACCTTTATCTGTTAGAGAAAGATTATAAACATTGAGATAGATAATTCTGGTTGATATTTTATCTGTTGCGAAGTACGTTGTAAAAAGGTAAAATCAAGAAATGAATTTTTATGGTGTGACAATTGCAACAAAAAGGCATGCTTCCCAATCCCAAGGTACACAAAATGAAAACTTTTTATATTAAAATTCACAATAACTTATATGATATTAACATTATATATGTCATTTCTCTTATTAAGTATAGAATTCAATTAAAGGTTGAAGATAGCTCAAGAATGACCATATTCATTTTATTTTATTTAGAAGTAGAAAAATTACTCAACATATCAACGAAAGACCTTTTGAACAAATGTTTGGAGGTGAGAATATGGAAGATAAAATTAGTATTTAATATTTACTAAACTTTACTTGAGTGTACAATTTGAAAAATATTACTTTTGTTAGGTGCCTGAAGAAGTCGTCCTTCTTGTGCAAATAGAAAATCTGAATGGAATAGAATTAATTCATTTTCCAAATACAACTAAATGACTATAATATCAAGTATGCATGAGAATTCTATACCGTCAAGAAAGTTTTTGAATCTTTTGAAGAAATTGACAAAACAATTTAGCTTGATAAAATGACAGAAATATGTATTCTTTAATTAGGCAAAATTACAAATATGATATTTAACTTGTATATGTTGTAATACATTTTTCAACCTGTTCTATTGCTAGGCTTACATTAATGATACTTCAAAGCAATGCATAACTCATACCAACATTCGTACTCAGGAAAACAAAAGGACATATTTAGTGACTACTACGAAGCAACAAAGGAAGAAGATACAAAAAACACTTTAAAGTTGTCTTTCAATTTATTTTAAATATTAAGTAATTCTTTAAATTTGTGTTTCATACATTTTATGGATAATTAAGGATGTTAAAGATTTAATTCTTCATTTTATTTTAAAACTTATGTTTGATTTCTATTTTTCATTATGTAAATTAATGTTTCATATCAAGATTAATATTTCATATCAAGGATAGGAAGCTATAAAATTGAAATCCTAATGTACAAGCAAAGAGGATGAGAAAAAATATAGCTTACATCTTTATACACAATAGCTTTCCTATGCATCGCACAGGTTAGCGACTAGTTTATATTAAAAAGGAAAATGAAATTCAAAATGAGTTTCAGTCATAGATGAGAAAAACAAGAGGAAAAAATTAAAAAGAAGTTAAAAAAAAAAAGGAAAATAAAAAAGAAAAGCAGATGGAGATGAGAAGCGATGGCGACAGCTGGTGGTGGCAGTGCCATCGTGAGATCGTTGTTTGTTATGGTGGGTCTCGTAGAGAGACAAGCCATGGTTGTGTTTGGTTGCAAAGAAAGTGTGAAAAAGTCTGGAGAAAGTTTTTTAGTTCACGCCCTTCAATTATTTTATTTTTTAGATGTGATTTAAAAAAAAAAATTCATGGCTTTCTTTTAATAATAATTAAATGTATTTTTATTATTTTATTAGCTATGTATGTTGTCAGCTGTGTAAGCCGTTTGCCACATAGGCAATTTCGTTAGTCAGTTAACAGTAGAGATCAAATTGACTGAATTTTAAAAATAACAGGGACTAAATTGACTACTACCAAAATCTAGGAACCAAATTGACTGCGACCTCAAAATGTAGGGACCAAAATGGTGTTTTCACCTAAAACTTATTCAACCATTTTCGCAAACACCTAATGGACACGCCCTCAAATCACATTACTTAAAGGTTTTTAAGGTAAATTCCACTAAACTACCTTGAGATTTAGGCTAATACCAACTAGGTCTAATACTTTGCAAAAATGACCAACTTGGTCATTAAAAGAAAATTTTGTCCCTAACTCCGTTCAGCAGAATTACTTTATTCTTACATTCTATTCTCTCTCCTCTTTCTCATCTCAGACCCCTCCCTTCACACTCCTCTCTCATATTTTCTCTTCTCTATTGAATGTTTATTACATGCTAAGATCTTTGAGTTCTATTCATTGTGATTACACTAAATGAGCATGAATTTGAGCACAAATCACACTGCACGGCTGCACCATGTTATAGAAAACAAACATGCACACATAGTAAACACTCTAAAATGAGCAACGTAACTTAAACACTTTGGTAAAAAGCACCCTTATTAAATGTGTTGTTTTTATTTTTGGCCCACAGTTTTAAGTATTTAGAAGCTTAAAACTCTGGTTCAAACACCCTAACCAAACAAGCCTGTAAATTTTAAAACCTGAAACCCCAAAAATCATCCCAGATTACCAGTCATACACATAGATTCATATGCATACACCAGCAAAATCACCATATTAGAACCATTTTAAGACAAACCCTAAATAAAAAATAATAATAATAATAAAACCACAAATCTGCAAATGACCATACCTAAAACCCTTTCAAACCCAAACAAAAAATCACCAAATCCTTATATCACCATATAAAAACCTAATTCCTAAATTGACCAAGACTTAAACCAACAAAGAACCAAACCAAAAAAGAAATAAATAAAAAATATAAAATAGAACAAAGAAAGAGGATAGAGATCGCCAATGGTGGTGGCATTGCTAGTGGTGGTGGCAGAGCTCATGAGTCTTTGCCAAATGTTCCCTTGACGTTTGGCACACAAACAAAGACCCAGACACATTTGGCACAAGATCAGAGCTATTGGCAAGGAACAATAGCAATGGTGGTGATGCGAAGCTCGAAATTCCCTAGCCAATGTCTCCATGGCACTAATTTGAAAAGAGAGTGGAAGATGGTAGTGGAAAAACATGGGTTTCAGCCATCAAAGAGGAAGTCTTCAGCCGCCGTGGGTGTGGGTGAGAGAGAGAGGGAGCCATCGTGGGTGAGAAAAAAGAAAGAAAGAAAGAAAGACCCAAATTCTGAGAGAGAGAGAGGAGAAGGGTTTGGGTCTAAGATGAGGAGATGAGAAGGGTTTAGGCTAGAGTAATGGTGCTAACAGAGTCAGGAACAAATTTGTATTTTAAGGACCAAGTTGGTCATATTTTAAAAGTTTTAAACCTAATTGGTATTAACTCAAACCTCAGGATAGTTTAGTGAAATTTACACAAAATTTTTCACATAAATGTATAATGCAATTGTACATAGGACAAGATATCTGCTAGTTATTCCAAAAGAGCGATTCAAGGTCATGTTGTGCAATTTGGGGCCAACCATCACCATTTCTAAAAATTTCATTCTTCTTGGAAGTCAACTAAAAAGTTATTTCTAAAGACTTGGAACCAAAAAACTAGAAGCAAAAATATTGACTACCTCTTGAAAGTTTTTTTTTTTTTTTTTTTTTTGAGAGAGAGAGAGTTTCAACCTATGGCGTCCGCTCCTGATGATAGCTCTTTATCATCAGACCAAGACACTAATCAATTTTTGGTGTAAGCGAGGATTGAACCCCAGATCTCTTATACAACCATCAGAGACTTTACCAGTTGAGTTAACTGGAACCTACTACCTCTTGAAAGTTGAAACTAGACTTTTTGTGTCACTTACCGTTGGATTGAGGCTTTAAAAAAAATTGCAAGATGACGTGTCCTTTCCTATAAGATTGCAGAAAAAGAAAATATTAAAACAATTCAAATATAACAATACATATACAACAATTAAAATATTTAAATGTTAAAATATAAAAATATAAAAATTTAAATTCAACAATACAACACTAATAAACACCATAGATTCAATGTTTGTAGATTAAAAGCCCATATATATATACATATACTTTATAAAAGAATCTACAAAAAATATTTTTTTAATTTTTTAAATATAAATGAATCAGGTACAAAGAAAATTAACCTCTTCCCCACCCCATTTGCCATGCAATACATGTAAAACCCGCCTCAATTAAGGGTAGGTGAGATGGGTATAGTGGAGATGGGTTTAAATTCGATATCGATTTACTAGTCAATAATACAAATATTGGTAAAAAAATTCTCATCGGGGGAGCCAAAATGTAAAGTGACTCTCACTATTAAAAGAAAAATGCACAAAACACCCCTATATCTGGGGAGCTAAAATGGACTGGAAGATGGTAGTGGAAAAACATGGGTTTTAGCCATGAAAGAGGGAGTCTTTAGCCATCATGGGTGTGGGTGAGAGAGAGAGGGAGCCACTGTGGGTGAGAGAAAAGAAGAAGAAGAAAGAGCCAGATTCTGAGAGAGAGGGAGAGGAGAAGGGTTTGGGTTTGAGATGAGGAGATGATAAGGGTTTGGGCTAAAGTAACGGTGCTAACAGAGTCAAGGACAAATTTATCTTTTAAGGACCAAGTTGGTCATATTTTAGAAGTTTTAAACCTAGTTAGTATTAGCTCAAATCTCGTGCTAGTTTAGTGAAATTTACACAAATTTTTTCACATAAATGTATAATGTACTTGTACATAGGACAAGATATTTGCTGGTTGTTCCAAAAGAGCGATTCAAGGTCATGTTGTGTTGTTTGGGCCAACCATCACCATTTATAAAAATTCCATTCTTCTTGGAAGTCAACTAAAAAGTTATTTCTAAAGAATTGGAACCATAAAACTAGAAGCGAAAATATTGACTACCTCTAAGGGGTGGAAACTACTAGTTAAACTTTTTTCTCCTTCACTGCTAGTTCAACTTACTGACTTGCAAACCAAGGGGAGGAAACTGTCATGCAATTCCATGGGTAGTGGATTTGGAAATTGGACATTTTGCCGAGAATTACAAACTTTCTTTGGTTGTGTTTACATGGTAGTATTCCAGTGAAGGAAGTGTTAGCGGTAAGAGGTATAGATTATGATAAGGTTTTCCCATTGTGTAGAGATCAGGATGAGTCTATAGTACATCTCCTCTATGAATGTATATTTGCTCGTGACCTATGAAGAAAATTGGAGGTTCCTCCATCTCACATGAGTTCCTTTGCTGACAGTCTTGAGGTTTGGTTGAAAAAAAATTGTTTGAGTAAAGTGAGGCATAAAGGATCCATCCCTTGGTGCTCTCTCTTCCTATTTGCTGTCTGGAATTTGTGGAAAAACAAGAATAAAGTAGTGTTTGAAAACTCTATTCCAAGCCCCTCGCTTGATAAGGTGTGTCTTGACCAAGCTAAGGAGTATTATTATTGTGTAATTAAGGCTAAGTAGGTTGCATCCAGGGTTGTTATTCCTGTAAAATGGTCCAAGCCTCTTCCGGGTTGGCATAAGCTCAACATAGATGGGGCTTCGCTTGGGAACCCAGGCAAGGCAGGCAGTGGAAGGCTAATTAGGAACAGTGAAGGGGGATGGATTAGGGGGTATTCAAGGTCAAATGGGTACACTATAAGTGTAATGGCTAAATTATGGGCATTGAGAGATGGCTTAACTCTCACCACCCAGCTAGGAATTAGATACTTGGAAGTGGAGCTTGATGCCAAGGTTATTGTGGAGATGTTAAATAATGCTGGCAGCTCTAACAAAAAAATTTCTCCTTTGCTCCTTAACTACAGATCACCTATAGCAAGCCTCACACAGGTTCGAGTAGCTCATGTATTTAGAGAGGTGAACAGGTGTGCTGATTTTTTGGCCAAGAAAGGATGCTACATGTGGGAGGATTTTGTTATATTTGATGCTTCCCCCTTTGATGAATTAGATAAATTAGTTGTATCTGATATCAATGGTCTATACAGTTATAGGCAGGTTGCCACTACTTTGGCCTCTGTGGCCAGTTTGTAGTTTCTTTTGTTGTTTAATATTGATAAGGAAAAAATTACAATAATAGTACTCGCCCTTGAGAAGGTATAAAATGATACTCCAATTAAACCCATCAAGATCCATTGGAAAACAACGACGTTAAAGAGTCCACGTAGCGCACTTCAGAGCTGACGGGATTACTTTGGGTAAAGAGTATGGGTAGCTGACGACAAGAAAGCTTAAGGGATTAAACGAAGCTGACAACCCTAACATAGCTTAGCTTGGTCCCCACGTTTGCATATATAAGGAAATATCTTGCATTTCACGTTTAGTGCTACTCAAAAGGACTCCTACAAGGAAAAGGTTCCATGAAATACAGTCATGAGGATTCTTATAAGGAAAGGGATTCTAAACCAAGGAAAAGATGTCAACCCTCTACTACTATAAAAGCCCCAATACCCTCGTTAACTAAGGTACGCATAATTTACCCGCTTTGGCACTCTAGAGTTGTGAGAAATTCTAACTTGGCCTTCGGAGAGTACTTGGCCGACACAACACCAGTACTCTCTATGAGGTCTTCTCTTTTTGTGTTGTGTAAGTGTTGTTTCGAGCACGTGTGGACCGTGTAGCTTACTGTTAATTTTTCAGCATCATCAATCGTCGTCTGTAGGAACACGCACTTTAGCCTATCACTTCTCGGAAAAAGAGTTGCATGGTACTTACTCACTCGATAGCAACTACCAACAACGTTCAGGGAGACGAGCCATGACCCACTACCCTAGAGAGGTAGGTCCAAACCCTCACAGCAACAGTGGAACGTCTCACCAAATAGAATCAAGACCTTGAAGAACAGCTACGACAGAAGAACGCCACTATGGGTACCCAAGAGGAAGACCAAGAAGTTACCAGCGCTGAGATGAGAGGAGGGACCGAGAAAGGCTGGAAGGTAGTAACGCCCCGAGTAGACCGGAGCGATAAGATATGAGCCGTCCTTCTGTTACAGACATGGCTCCCCCTCACATTGTCGCAGAGATGCAGATGATGAAGGAACGGATGGAACTTATGATGAATGCCCTCAAAGGACGAGTGTCCAGTTACCTCGATGATCTAGTCCACTGAACCTATTCGCCTTTCACCATATCCATCAACTCCTACCCCCTACCGCAGAAATTTCGCATGCCGCAAATAGAAAGCTACGACAAAGTCAAGGATCCCCTCGATCACCTAGAGACTTCCAAGACCTTGATACACCTTCAAGAAGTAGCAGGCGAGATCATGTGTAGGGCCTTGTTGAGGTCCAAAATATCATAGCACCCAAGCCCAAAGAAATAAGCATAAAGGGCCATGGAAAATGAAAAGAAATGGTAAGCCTAAAAACATAAAGAAAAAAGACAAGCTCGGAAGCTTATGAGAAAAGAAAGAAGCAAAAGAAAAGAAGCCCAGATCAGAAGATTGAAAAATTACCAGCGTAAAAAGAAAGCTAAGTCGGGATCCTTAGAGGCTGCCAAAGGCTCAGGATCCCCGAGGCATGTAGCACAGTCAAGAAAGGATTAAGACAGCTCAAAGGAAAAGCCAAAAGAACACAAGAAACAAAGGATAGATACGTCCTTCTCAGGTACCAGAGATCCAGCAAGAAAAGAAGAAAACCTGTAGTGACTTCTCATAGCGTAAGTGGACAGTACCTTGGGGAACTAGAATGAAGGGCTATAAAAAGGGGAGTAGCAACAAAGGACTTTTGAACTGGCAGAGTAGGATTCCGCCCATTTGAGAAAAAAGATAAAGAAGAAGGACGGCCAAAAGCTGAACCGTGAAGTACATGACATCAGTGTACTTTGAAATAGATATTCAGCCATAGACTTTCGAAGAAACAACACTAAAAGGAAGATAAGAATGAAGAACAGGGAAAACTGAACCTCTGGGCGATGGGCACAAAACAAGCTCTGGTACCTAGGGGGCAAAACAGGGGAATCAATAGTTCCCCGAGACTCCAGAATAACACTATAAAAAGGGGGAAAGGATTGCAAAGAAGAGGAGGGAGAAAAATTACAACAAAATCATTGGGAAAGTTTTATCGAGAAGAAAACTCAGAGAAATTAGTAAATTATCTCTCGAAATCCCAGAAACAGCCACTATAACACATACTCGGATTCAAAAAGAATCAAACTTTACAAGTCTTAGAGGCTTGAATAGCCATCTAAAACTGTAATTTTTGAGCTTACTTGAACCTTGTATCACGTCTTAGTGAGCACACTGTAATCATAATAAAGAAAATTCAATGAAGTATTTCTTATTGATTTAAGGATCCCTAACCATTACTTTGTACATTTACTATTTGCTTTGCATTATTTTTGCTGTTTTGATTGTTTTTCAATACAAATATCCTCGTTTTCTAGTTTATGTGTATTGTACGAAGTATGCCCTGTGCACCACTTGATTCTTAAACAGCCCTTTAGCTACGATGAATCAAAGCCTAGTCCACCAAACTATAATCATTTGGCCTAGGATCCTTGGGCCTGTGTGCAAAAGAAAAAGCACTCTCACATTTTGGCGACTCCGCTGGGGATTGGGTAAAGAAGAGGGAAGAAGCAATCCCTTCGTAGAGCATGCCTCCAAAACAAAGGAACAACAAAGGTACTAATATGCCACCTGCAGCCTCTAAGCCTGTGGGAGAAAACGAGGTAGCTTCTAGACAAAGAGGCAAGGTACCCTTGGTAAAGCAGGAGGTCATGTCAGGACAAAGGCACACAAGGCAGGAACCAGACCCCATGGCTCGGATGACAGCGATGTTGAAGGATCTGGAGCAAGAAATTCACCTTCTTAAAAACGGCAGGATACAGGAAATCAGAGACAATGTTCCCTCTGTTGGTAACCAAGACTAAACTCAACCAAAAGGAGGGTTAGCAGTGGGAGGGAGAACCAACCCCCAGTACTTAACACTGGCAGATGTCAATGCCCTCTTGGAGTAAGAAAGGGAAAAACTTTCGAGGATCCCCAAGCAATTCTCTCGGGACCCCCCGTTCCTTCCAAAACTTCTTGGCAAGCCATACCCCAAAGGGTATGAACCCCCAAAGTTCCATCCTTTTGACGGAAGAAATGGAAGCGCTGTGGAACACGTGAGTAGGTTCATTCACACTATAGGCCCCTACACAGGAGACAGAGAACTATGTTTAAGAGAATTTGCTAAATCCTTAGTGAATAGAGCATACACTTGGTACACCACGTTGAGACCTGGGTCCATTAAAACCTGGGATGAAATTATGGAGAGATTCTATACTAAGTATTACCCCGATGAGGATAAGATCACTTTCCAAAACCTCCAGATGGTAAGGCAGAGGCTTGGGGAGGATCCCGTCCAGTTCATTAAAAGGTTTAAAGATGTGTCCCTAGATTGCTATGGGGACCATGAAGAAAAAGAACTCATAGAAACCTGTATATCCAACATGTTTTTCGATTACAGACTCAACCTCAAAAATCTATGCATCGCACAATTTGCTGACCTGTTACAGAGAACTAGAAGGACAGCACAAACTATGAGGACAAAAAGGATGCCAGTATCCCAAGCCATGACAGCATCAGTGGGAGAGAAAAGGAAGAGGCCTAATGGGAAGGTGTTCAAGGAACCACCGGTGATCCCATGTACAGCTGAGGAGTTAAACCATGTCCTGGACAAATGGATCGGAGATGGAGTTATTAGGCCATTTACTATGTCCAGTCCGCCAACTGAAGAAGAAAGGAAGAACCCTTTGTTTTGCAGGATTCATAATTATATTAAGTATTCCACCAAGGATTGCTGGACCCTCCGTAGACTCTTCCATAAAAAGCCAAAAGAAGAAACCTTGGAGCTCACTCAGAAGGAGCCAGAAGTACAGAGGAACCCCTTGCTTAACCACAAAGGGAAAGGGATGGTAGTGGTAGTAATCCATGGGAACCCGGTAGAAGCGGGAGAATCTGAAGAATCCTTCCACCCAAGCACAGTCAAGACCCTCCAGAAGAATCCCAAGTTCAGGTCACTATTCAACCAACTAGGATTTGGACTAGAAGCAAGAAGGGTGGCCACAGAGTCTCTCATGAGCATAGCAGTAGATTTGGGAATGGAATGTTTCACAGCGGAGTCACATGCTAGTCGAGCTTTCCTAGAGACAACCAATGCAATAACTTTCACCGATGAGAACATGGAGGTTGAGCATCCATACCACCATAGGCTCCTTTATCTAATGGCCACCATAAATGGTGTCCAAGTCAAAAGAGCATTGGTAGACACAGGGGCATCACTCAACCTCATAGCCTTGAGTACCCTAGAAGCCGTAGGCCTGGTTGACAGAAGGATCCTAGGGGCTCCCATGGAGATAACAGGATTTGGAAGGTCGGTGGAATCAACTAAAGGGTTCATGCAGCTGGCCTTGAAAGTAGGACCAATAGTGGCCCTGACAAGGTTTCATGTAATTAATGCAAAGGTATCCTACCATGTACTGTTGGGACGCCCATGGCTCCATAAACACCATCTTATTCCATCTACGTACCATCAGTGTATTAAAAGGAGATTGAACGGGAGGCCCGTGAGGATCTCTACCAATCGTAACCCTTTCAGCCAGGGAGAAGTAAACTTTGCAGAAAAAATGTTCTACGATGAGCTAGAGCCAGATGATGAAAGCCCCACGCCAAGTACTCCGAGAGCACCTATCTTGGAAGAAGAGGAAGAAAAAGGAAAGGGTACCCGTGACTTGAGAAACCTTCTTGAAAGAAAAAGGCAAAGGAGGGAGCTCAGCTTTCTAGGATCCCGAGAATGTGTGGTGGTGCAAAAACCCCGGGGAAGGTTGATTTATCGTTTGTGAAGGTGCGCGAGACCTAAATGCATCACGCAGAAAGGTCTCGGACCACCAGGTTGCATGATGGCCCAAGAGGAAATCCCAGAGGAACCAGTCAAGGAAGCCCAGATTCAACCTAAGGAAGAACTAAAGGAAATAAATTTGGGAGCCGAACTGCGATCCCAAAAGCCTGTCTTTATTAGCAATCAGCTGATGGCACAAGAAAAGGAGCAATTGGTGGCCTTACTCCAGAAATACAGAGATGTGTTCGCATGGACCTATGATGAAATGCCTGGTTTAGACCCGAAATTGGTAGTTTATTCTCTTAACGTGGACCCAGGAATAAGACCAGTAGTTCAGCCGGCTAGGGTCTTTCACACCAAGATAAAAGCTCAGATAATTCAAGAAGTCAAAAAGCTGCTAACGACTGGTTTTATCAAACCCATCCAGCACCCCAAACGGCTTTCTAGCATAGTACCTGTGAAAAAGAAAAATGGTCAAATCCGTTGCTGTGTGGACTTTCGCAACCTAAATAAGGCATGCCCAAAAGATGAGTTCTCCTTGCCCAATATCGACCTCCTTGTAAATTCAACTGCAAGAAGCTCTGTGTTCTCATTTATGGATGGGTACAGTGGGTACAACCAAATTCACATGGCTGCCAAAGATGCAAAGAAAACGGCATTCAGAATTCCAATCGGAAATTTTTATTACACTGTAATGCCTTTTGGTCTCAAAAATGCGGGGGCTACGTACCAGCGAACCATGACAGCTATCTTTCATGACATAATGCATAAGGAGATGGAAGATTACGTAGATGATATTGTGGTCAAATCAAAAGCTAGGACAGGACACCTTCGAGTACTTGAGCAAGTTTTTGAAAGGTGCAAGAAGTACAAACTATGCATGAACCCCATGAAATGTGCCTTCGGGGTGTCTGCTAGAAAGTTCCTTAGGTTTCTGGTACATCACAATGGCATAAGTGTAGATCTAGCCAAAGCCACAGCCATTGCCATAATGAAAAGACCGACAACAATGAAGGAGCTCAAAAGCTTCCTAGGAAGGGTCTCCTATATTAGGAGATTTGTGCCTGAGTTAGCTTCAATTACGACGGATTTATCCAAACTATTGAAAAAAGGAACTGAGTTCACCTGGGGAACGGAACAACAGGAGGTCTTCCAAAAGATTCAGCAAATCATGAATCATTTGCCCACCCTCCAAGCACCAGTGTATAGGCGACCTCTATTGCTGTACTTAGCATCAAACTCCGAGGCAATAAGAGCCTTGCTAACACAAGAAGATGACTATGGGAACGAGCAATCTATTTATTACGTAAGCAGAACACTCAAAGACGCCGAGACCAGGTACCCCAAAATAGAGAAGGCTTGCCTAGTAACTATCTACGCATCCCAGAGGCTGAAAAGGTATTACTCAGCTCACCAAATCTTTTTGGTGACTAAGTCCCACCCCATAAAGGCACTCCTGCACCAGCCCCTTCTCACAGGAAGGATAGCACAATGGCTGGTCCTATTCTCTCAATATGACATAGGCATCAGGACTGACATAGGCATCAGGACCCCTAAGGCTATCAAAAGCCAAGCCATAGCAGATCTGCTAGCTCAATTTTCCAGTAAAGGAAGAAAGCCCACTGAGTGAAGAAATCCCGGGTGAGGTGGTAGTGGCAGAGATCCCAGGGAAGAAATGGACAATGAGATTCGATGGGTCAGCTACAACAACTTCAAATGGGGTGGGAGTCGTACTAAACTGTGAGAATGGGGACACCATACCCTTGTCTTTCAAGCTTGGGTTCTCATGCTCTAATAATGCAGTTGAATATGAGGCGTACTTGACCGGGTTAACTATAGCGCTCAATATAGGAGTAAAGCATATGAGAGTATTGGGAGACTCCAATCTTTTAGTTTCCCAGGTGAAATGTGTCTTTGCGTTAAGAGAACAAAGTTTAGCAGCCTACAGGACTTGGGCGCAAAGGCTGGAGCTAGAATTCCAGACCTTTAGCATAGAGTACACTCAAAAAAGTGAAAACAGGTTTGTTGATGCGCTCGCCACCCTGGGATCCTAAATACCATTCAAAGGAAGGGACACGCTGGTAAGGATAGGAAAGCAAGAACATTCTATCATAAAAATCCTCCAAGAGATGTACCCCAGAGAGTCCGAGCAGTGGGACTGGAGGAGTGAAGTCAAAGAAAAAATGAAAAAGGCAGGACCCGGAGGGAACATCAAAGAACTGAAGGATTACACTCTGATAGAAGGGGAATTGTACAGAAGGCTGCCTGGAGGAATCCTATCCAGGTGTATCAACGAGAAGGAAGGAAAATTAAGGCTAGAAGAACTACATACCCAAGCTTGTGGGGTCGTAGAAAAGATCAGCCTATATAGGAGAATGCAACGCATGGGATACTACTGGCCGAATATGAATAAAGAGGTAGCAACTATATAGGAAAAATGTCAAGAGTGTCGGCTTGCGATAGATAAGGAAGAAATTTATGCTGTGTTTGTTGCAGAAGATTGGAGAATTTCCTTCATAGAATACTTGGCTCAAGGGATCCTACCAACTGACAGGACACTAGCCCACCAGCTCAAGAAACTTGCAGACAGGTACTTCTTGCAGAACGGGATCCTATTCAAAAGGGGATACAATGGGGATCCCCTAAGATACCTGGGGCCAAGGAAAGCTAGAGAAGTAGTCAGGAAAATCCATTCCAGTGATTGTGGGAGTCACTCGAGAAAAAGAAGGCTCTATAAATAGTTATTACTGTTGGGATATTACTAGCCAATGATGAAAAGGGATTCTGAGGAGCTAGTCAAAACCTACCACGCCTGTCAAGTCCTCAGAGATGCGATCCATACTCACCCAAATGTGTTGCAAGATATGACGACACCATGGCCTTTTCACACTTGGGGGCTCGATCTCATAGGGCCTATAAACCCTCCATCCAATGGTTACATATGGATCTTAGTAGCCACAGAGTACTTTACAAAATGGGTAGAGGCCATCCCTTTGAAAAAAAGCCAATGGAGTAGCTGTAGCAAACTTCATTCGAGAACATATCATTAAAAGATTCGGGATCCCCAGGAGATTGATTAGTGACAACGGGACCTTGTTCATAAACAAAGACATGAAGGAGTTAACTGAGGCATATTACATCAAGCATGGAAGGTCTACCCCATATTACCCACAAGGAAACAGCCAAGCTAAGACCACTAATAGGGTGATGTTGAAGATCCTTAAAAAGATAAAGCACGAGTATGGAAGAAAATGGAGTGAACATGCAGATGTACTTTGGACATGCAGGAGCTTTGTAAAAATAGCCACAGGATTTTCGCCATTTTCCCTAGTCTATGGAATAAAAGCTATCAACCCTGTGAAATTAGTTGTTCCTACACCAAGAGTGGTCCTTGAAGAAAGCTAAGAAGAAACCGAGGATGCAAACAATGAAAGGAGATTGGCAGATTTGGAAGGGGTAGAAGAAGAAAGAGAGCTAGCCAAGAAGAGAAGCTAGAGGTACCAGCAAAGAATGACTAAAGCATATACGCAAGCAGTATGCCCAAGAAATTTCACTGAAGGGAAACTGGTACTAAAGATGGCTAAACACGTAAGGAGGAACCTTCTGAGGCCCTCCAAATTCGCCCCAAAATGGGAAGGACCCTACATCATCAGGACAGCTCATAAAAGTGGGTATTACTACCTTACAAAAGAAGATGGGACAGTCCTGACAAAACCCATAAATGGGAAATGGCTGAAACAATACTACGCATAAGAAAGAAAGGGTCTCAGCACGCCAGGATCCTTTTGCCAACTCCATTGCTAAGTGTTTTTCTTTTATCATTTCTTCGCTTTTGTTATGAATTCTTGTCTAAATGATTTTGTTCAGGAACCTATGATAGAATGACACTCTGTGGTCTGTACTATCTTTAATGACTTTTCCTATGTTCCTTAAATGGTGATCGTATTTTAATTCAATGAAGTTTTCTTTTTCCTTCAGCTTTTGAGTCCTAAATATTGCAAAGTCCAAGTTTGGACAGAATTGAGGAAGGATATCTGGGTCAAGACAAAAAAAAAAAATAAATAAATAAATAATTATAAATACCTTTTGACACATGACCCAGGATCCACCTCACATATGATTTCAAATACCCCACAGATAGTTTCAAGTGCATGGTCTAGGATCACAGGCAAAAGTAAGTGCCCAGGATACCTAGCCTAGTACTTGACAAAAAGGGGACCTGTCAAGTTCATGAACTGGGACCATATCTATATAAAAAAAGTATATGAAAAAAAAAAAAAAGGGAGGGGATACCCAATGTACCCAGTTCAGTACTTGCGCAACAAAGTAACCATCGGGTACTTGATCTAGGACCTACAGTAAGGCTTGTAGGACCATGGCCCAGGACTTAGTAAGAAAAAGAGAAAAGAGGGGAAAGAAAAGCAATGTATCAAAGGGAAACGAGCAAATCCATATGCTATTAAGAAAAATTAGAAGCAATCTTGAAACACAAACATTGAGAAACAGTTTTAAAACACAAAAAAGTAGCCTCGAGACACAAGCACAGATCTATGCAAAAAAAAAAAAAGTAGTGTTCAAGCAAAAGAAAAAATAAAAACTTATACAACCCCAAATTGTTTATACACATCTAAAAGGGAGAGGGGAAAAGCTAGGAAATGAGGCCGGCCAACAGGGAACCATTTGGAGAAATAGCAGGCACAGTTGAAGAAGAAAGAACTCTCTGCCTTTTGACCTTCAAATCTTGCAAAGCCTTGTGAGCACGAGCCAGAGCTTCCTCAGCAACAGAAATCTTAGCATCTATACTCCTGGAAGCCTGCCTCTGGAATAGCACACGGGCCAATAGGCGCAAATGATCCAGCAAGAAGGACAGGTTGAACTTGGCCTTTACAATGTCCTGAACCACTCCCCTCCACTCCAAAAGCTTTTCTTCAGATAAGGAGTCTACAGAAGAATCTCTCAAAGAAACCAGCACAGCACACACCAATTCCATCAAGATGTTACCCAAAAAAACACCTCCCCTAAAACCATTGGTGAAGTCTCCATGACTCTTGAGCAAACTTTCTAGCAACGGCAGACCTTCCACAGGCACAGAGAAATGCAAGAAGCTGCCATAAGAAGACCCAAAGGAATGGAAATGGCTAGCAGGAAGGCTGTTGAACTCCATAAGATCAAAACGAGCCAAGAAGATGGAAGCCTTGAATCAAGATCTAAAGTAGCCACTCCTGGAACGTCCCCCATCACTGTATCCCCACATGCAGGAGCTGGAGAACTTTCAGCCTTTTGGTTTGTTTGAAGATCAGCAACCTGAACGGATCCCACAACTCCCTCAGGAACCACAAACTCAGAATCCCTAACACCTGTATCAACACTCACTTCAAAAAAAAAAAAAAAAAAAAAAAACAGACTTAGTCCAAAAAAAAGAAGCGACAAAAAGAAAGAGAGAAGGAAAAAGAGCAAACCAGTATCGGCCTCCTAAGGCAGAACCTCTTCCTTTTGCTCATCTGGCTTCTTGGAAGATTCTGGGAAATGACACAGAGCAAGTTGAAGAAAGGGTGAGGAAACTATAACAAAACGGCTAAAAGAAGGTAGAGATGCAGGGGGCTTTGCCATAACAGAAGAAGGCGGGGAAAAGGTATAAAAAGAAAGAAAGAAAAGGAAACACAGTAAGAATGATCTACACCCACCTTCAGAATCTTCTGATTCCAAAGAAGAGGCAACGCTGGGAACAGATCTCACACTGGCTCGACCTAAAAAGAGAGGAAATAAGGAACTCAAAAAAAGGAAGGAGAGAAAAAGGGGACAAAAGAGAAATAGAGTTAAACACTGTTATAAAGGAAAATATGGCTCACCCATTTGTTTAGACAGAGGCGTGCCTCCCAAAGTTTCTTTACTTAACACCGTCTAAGGAAACACGGTTCTGATGGGACTGGGAGTCTGCTTAAGCTAAGGACTTTGGGATGAAAGGAGTTGGGAAGCTTCGGGATCCTGAGTAGCTTGGAGACCCTGCATTGGCTGCCCGGTCTCCTCAGCCATGCCACCACTAGGGGGCTCCTCCTCCATACCAGGAAACGCAACAGAAAGGGCTATAACCGTTTCTTCCTCCAGAACCCTACAAGCTATGGGAGAAGACACCTCCACCTAAAGATAAAAGGAAGACAAACAATAATAAGTGCAGGCAACAAGGTGTCACAAACACACAGTAACAGAGAAAGGAATAAGAGCAAACAGAGAGGCGTGAATAAGGAAAGGCCATACCATACCACATCATCACCGGACAACTGACTTCTACCTTTCTTGAAGTTCGATTTGCGTTTGGACTACAAAGGAAAAAACCACTCATTGGCTAAAAGGAGGAAGTGACTGCAACAATAGTGACAAATATAAAAGAGAGAAGAAGGAAAGAGGTCTTGCCCTTCTCTCTCTCTATACAGATTCTTTGATGATCTTTTGTTTACTATGAGTACGCCCGGAGGCTCCTAAGGGGGGCCGAGATACAAAATCAGAGGATCCCAAAGGACCATGGACTGAAGAGGTCACAGGAACCTGGGAAAAAGAAGACTCTACCTTAGTCTTCTTCCGGGTCCTTGTAGCCAAAGGTTGCACGACTTTCTTTTTCTCTGGAGTCACCAATTGTTTCTCTTTTTTGCCTCAGGACTAGCCTTCGTGCCCTCTGTACTTTCTTCAACATCAATTGCTTTCAATTTTTCCAACCTAATCCATTTCTCCTTACCTTTACCTGTAAGAATGGCAGCGCCTATTGTCTCTATTGCACCCTTCTTAATGGGTACCCCGGAAGAAGTACCAATAATAAGACCACAGCCCAACCAAGTTGCTGGAAAATCCTGTGCATATGTTACCCAGCCTCCCTTGGAAGCATGCCATCCCACGAACCTTGTCTTACTACTCACAGTAGTAGAAACAATTCCAACAGTAGGTAAGGATAAGCATTTATTAGATGTTGGAGCAAAGGAAATACTAGGATTAGGGGTTTCCCTAATTGTGCCAAAACGTACGTAATCAACAAAAGATTTTTGTATTCTCCTCCAATAGCCAGTATAACCATTGGAGGCAAAAACTCCTCTCTGGGAATTGGGCACTGCAAACTAAGGGCTCCTCCGCGACCAATAGGAGAAGGCCTACAGTCTCAAAAAGGGATCCAAAGAGGGAAGAGACAGTACTATATCTTTAAAAACTGGGGGAATATCTTGATCGAAAGCGAATTGCCGAAGTACCTAGTGTGCTGAGTAATGAGTATACCTTGGGCCGCTCGAAGAAGGCACAGGAAGCCAAGAGGGACTAATACAAGCCAGGTAGGCTAAACTACCCTCATCACCACGGCGCAAATCAAAAGTATTTCCTATAGAAGTTAGAAAAGAAGACAACACAGAATCGCAAGCAAAGCCAGGATCAAACTCCCAGGGAGATCTCTAGTGTAAATTTCCTGCCTGATCAAACAACTCAACCAGGTTGAGACCGCCACCTTTCAGACTAATCCAGTGAAAAATGATGGGAAAAGTATAAGTTGAATTACCACAAAGACCCTTAACTATATCGGGGGATCCTTGGAATTTGTCTTTCACAAACTTCAAATTCCGACACTTAGCCAAAGTGGCTGAAGAACGATCTCACATAAATATCTGGAGGATGGCACAGTGAAGAGATGAAGTGATCACATAACAAGAGTCACCTTCGGCTTCATCTCCGTGAAGCTGATCTAATTGGGAATAGACATGGCCCAAGAACAAGGGGCCTAAAGGGTACTGAGCGCCTCGAGCCAACTTAATTGCTAACGGAAAGAAAGTAGACTTAACCCCGTACCCCGGGAACTCACTAAACAGGAATTTACTAAGCTAGAACGCTAGGAAACCAGCTCGCCTAACTTCCTTATCTTTCTCACGAGAAAGGGTCATAATCTATCTCCCCATCCTGGCCGGCTTACCACCAGGAGAAGCAGTGCAACCACCAAAATGGCTAAACAACTTGTTTTCTACCTCGAGATCCTCTTCAGAAAGACTAATGTCAAAAGGATTCTCATCCCCAAACACCGGGAGAAGGAAGTTGTTGACCACATCCTCCAGGGTAATTGTCAACTCACCAATAGAAAAGAAAAAGGTATGAAGAGAAAGGCACCAACGGCGTACTAGATGCCTGAGACCCTTAGCGTCTTTGAAACCCTCAAGATTCCTAGAAATCGCCACCGCTTTCAAGATCTCAGCGCGCTCCAGGCCACCCACGAACTCCTCATCAGATAGTTCTTTATCCACCCAAATGGGCCAACCTTGGATTTTCCTAGGAACGAAATCAAAGAAGATAGGCACCGCCTCTCGAAGTCCCTGCCTGATCTGAAGATCAAAAATTTCTCTAGGGTCTGGAACTTGAGCGGAACCAGCGAAACCCACCTGACCAGAAAATGCCTGAGCATGAGAGGACTAAAAGGCCTCACCATGAGACACCTGAGGGAAAGATAGACTGGGAGAGTACCAAGGTCCCGTAAGGGAAAAGCCAGGTGCTCAGTGACCTCATAAGACTCGCTCTGAGCAGAACCAGAAGAGCCTTCACTCAGTGACCTCATGAGACTCGCTCTAGGAGAGTACACTCTCCTCTTTTTTGAGAAGAAGAAGAAGCCATTAAAGTAATGGGAATGATGAGAAGTAAGGAGGATTGGAAGAATGAAAAAGGGAAACGGGAGTAGTAGACTGATTGAAAGAGAGAAAAGAGACCTAAGAATGAAAGACTCGGGGAAGCAAAGAGATAATGTGAAGCGCCCGCAATAAAGGCACAAAGAGCATTTAGAGAAGACAGTGTATAGAAAGACGCGCCAGTTGCCAAAATATTTAATTTTGAAGAAGAAATTAATTAGCAGTTATTAATGGAAGTTACGGGGAACAAAAAAGGTGGGTAAAGGAATTTTTACTCCAAACACTCAACAGCCACGTCCCATACAAAGGGGAAATTACAAAATAAAGAAACACGACACGCAGAAAAGACCAGGATATCCAAAAAGCAGTAGGAAAGGCCCGGATCTTGAAAAAGGAAGAAGGGAACCCAGGGATAATTAAAAGGAAATCCTACGGAATCTAAGAAACCCTGAATAACTCACGCGTGGGCTTCAGGCAACCCACGAGCTCGAGAGGCTAAATGTTGAGGTCCAAAAAATCACAGCACCCAAGCCCAAAGAAATAAGCACAAGGGGCCATGGAAAATGAAAAGAAATGGTAAGCCCAAAAGGTTTGAAACCCAAAAACATAAAGAAAAAAGACAAGCCCAGAAGCTTATGAGAAAAGAAAGAAGAAAAAAGAAAAGAAGACCAGATCAGAAGATTGAAAAATTACCAGCGTAAAAAGAAAGCTAAGTCGGGATCCTTAGAGGCTGCCAAAGGCTTGGGATCCCCGAGATGTGTAGCACAATCAAGAAAGGATTAAGACAGCTCAAAGGAAAAGGCAAAAGAACACAAGAAACAGAGGATGAATACGTCCTTCTCAGGTACCAGAGATCTAGCAAGAAAAGAAGAAAATCTGGAGTGACTTCTTATAGCGCAAGTGGACGGTACCTCGGGGAACCAGAATGAAGGGCTATAAAAAGGGGAGTAGCAGTAAAGGACTTTCGAACCGGCAGAGTGGGATTCCTCCCATTTGAGAAAAAAGATAAAGAAGAAGGACGGCCAAAAGCTGAACCGTGAAGAACGTGACATCATTGCACTCCGAAATAGATAGTCAGCCATGGACTTTCGAAGAAACAACACTAAAAGGAAGAAAAGAATGAAGAACAAGGAAAACAGAACCTTCTGGGAAATGGGCACAAAACAGGCTCTGGTACCTAAGGGCAAAACAGGGGAATCAATAGTTCCCCGGGACTCCAGAATAATACTATAAAAAGGGGGGAAGGATTGCGAAGAAGAGGAGGGAGAAAAATTACAACAGAATCATTGAGAAAGTTCTATCGAGAAGAAAACTCAGAGAAATTAGTAAATTATCTCCCGGTATCCCAGAAACAGCCACTATAGCACTTACTCGGATTCAAAAAGAATCAAACTTTGCAAGTCTTAGAGGCTTGAATAGCCATCTAAAACTGTAATTTTTTAGCTTACTTGAACCTTGTATCATGTTTTAGTAAGCACACTGTAATCATAATAAAGAAAATTCAATGAAGTATTTCTTATTGATTTGAGAATCCCTAACCATTACTTTGTACATTTATTGTTTGCTTTGCATTATTTTTGCTGTTTTGATTGTTGTTCTATACAAATATCCTCGTTTGCTAGTTTATGTGTATTGTAGGAAGTATGCCCTGTGCACGACTTGATTCTTAAACAGCCCTTTAGCTGCAATGAATCAAAACCCAATCCACCAAACTATAATCATTTGGCCCAAGATCCTTGGGCCTGTGTGCTAAAGAAAAAGCACTCTCACAGGCCTTTCCTAAAACGCTGAAGAGTCCTGCAAGAATTTGGTGCAGCACAACTGACGCCTAACTCCATCAGTACTTTCATTTCGCACTTTATTGGGGGGCATAGGTATAAGAAGTCTTCTGCATGTTTGATGATTATCGGGCAGTCAGAGGACAAGACGTTGAGATCCTATATAGCCTACTTTAACAAGGAAGTGCTCTCGATTGATAAAGCTGATGACAAAATACTTGTAGCAGCCTTCGTAAATGGGTTGTAGAGGCCACCAAGTCGGATATACGACCCAAAACGACCCAAAAACCATGTCCGATGTACTTTACATGGCCACCAAGTACATGAATGTTGAAGATGCGCTACTGGCTCAAGAGAGAGGCAGGAAGACATGTGACAAGACAAAGGGCGAAAGATGGCAAGAGCCGAAGAGCGAAGGGATGACAGGTGCTCTAAGCCCCAGGCAGGGAGGTTCACAAGCTTCACCCCGCTAACTGCCCCAATTGACCAAGTCCTAATGCAAATCAAGGACGAAGGAGCCTTAACCTTCCCCGGAAAGCTGAAGGGGGATCCCAACAAACGGCCTAAAGATAGGTACTGCCGCTTCCACCTTGATCACAGTCATGACACAGCCGACTGCTATGACTTAAAGCAGCAGATCGAAGCCCTTATTAGGCAAGGGAAGTTGCAAAAGTTCATCAACAGGGAGAGAACATATCTGCCTACCCAAGAGCAAGCCCCCCGACGGGACAACGAGCGTCCCAAACCACCCCTGGGAGACATAAGGATGATTGTGGGAGGCACAGCAACCACCAGCTCATCCAAGAAGGCCCGAAAGACCTACCTTAGAATGGTTTAGAATGTTCAGATGATAGGCATCATCCCGAAGATACCACGGGTCGATAACCCAATTATTAGTTTCTCAGAAGAAGATGCTCGACGTCTTCACCACCCACATGATGACACACTCGTCGTTAGCATCCGAGTAGGAGACTATAACACATACTGAGTCTTGGTCGACAACGATAGTTCCGCAGACATTCTCTACTACCCAGCATTCCAACAGATATGGATCAACAGAGAACATTTAGTTCCAACCAACACTCCACTAGTTGGGTTTGGAGGAACAAAAGTATACCCCCTTAGCATGGTCATATTGCCTGTAACAATTAGGGATTATCCTCAGCAAATCACTAGGGATGTTACATTCCTTATTGTCAATTGCTCCTCCACTTACAATGCCATCATAGGACGACCAACCCTTAACTCATGGAAGGCCACAAATTCAACCTACCACCTGATGACTAAATTTCCCACGGAGTACGGAGTAGGGGAATTGTGAAGAGATCAAGTAGCTGCGCGCGAGTGCTATATTGCGATGCTGGAGATGAACGACAATCTACAGACCATAAGCAAAGAGGAACAGCGAATGGGGGTAGAACCCATAGAGAGGCTCGAGGAGATACCTCTCAATAGCTCCAAATTAGATAGAACCACGAGGATTGGCACTCTCGCCAGCCTAACGGTTCGCCAAGCACTCGTAGCCTTCCTTAAGGAGAATCAAGACGCGTTGGCCTAAAGTTATGAAGACATGCCAGGAATCAACCCGTCAGTCATGGTACACAAACTGAATGTGTCACCTTCTTTTCCACCTGTCCGACAGAAGAAACGAGTATTCGCCCCAAAACGAGACCGAGCAATAGCAGAAGAAGTCGACAAGTTACAAAAGGCGGGCTTCATCAAGGAAGTATACTATCTCGATTGGCTAGCAAACGTGGTGATGGTCAAGAAAGCCAATGGGAAATGGAAGATGTACGTAGACTTTACGAACCTGAACAAATCATGCCCCAAGGATAGCTACCCTCTTCTGCAAGTCAATGTACTAGTAGACTCTACGGCTCAACACCAGCTATTCAATTTCATGGATGCCTTCTCAGGGTACAATCAGATCCACAGGATGAAGCAGATCAGGAGAAGACGTCATTTGTTACTAGCCAAGGTCTTTTTTGTTACAAAGTAATGTCATTCGGCCTTAAGAACGCGGGTGCGACATATAAAAGTCTCATAAACAAAATGTTTGTGAACCAAATCAGGAGGAATGTTCAGGTCTACGTCGACGACATGTTGGTAAAAAGCCGAAGAGAAGAGGACCATTTGAAGGATCTTGAGGAAACCTTCAGCACCCTTCGCTCCTACAACATGAAGCTTAATCCGAGTAAGTGTGCATTCGGAGTGACAGCGGAAAAATTCGTAGGCTTCATGATGTCTCAAAGAGGCATCGAGGCCAACCCAAACAAGATCAAAGCCATAGTAGAGATGGCCCCCCCGAAGAATGTGAAAGAAGTACAGAGTTTAAACGGTAAAGTAGCCGCCCTAAATAGGTTTGTATCAAGAGCGACGGATAAATGTTTACCCTTCTTTCGCATGCTGAAGAAATCTTTTGAATGGATTGCCGAATGTCAGCAAGCATTCGAAGAGCTAAAGGACTACCTTTCTTCTCCACTGCTGTTAAGTCCTTCATAACCGGGGGAAGAGCTCTTCCTGTATTTGGCTGTCTCCCTGGCAGCCGTCAGCGCGGCCTTGGTCAGAGAAGAAGACAAGGTTCAAAAGCCCGTGTACTACACCAGCCAGACATTTCGTGGTGTAGAGGAGAAGTATCCACCCATAGAAAAGCTTGCCTTCACCTTAGTTACAGCAGCCCGCAAACTCAAGCCGTACTTCCAAGCCCACACGGTAATCGTCCTAACCGACAAACCCCTTATGATAGGGAATGAGTAACCCCAAAGCTGTTAGTCGATTGGCGCTATGGGCGACAAAGTTAAGTGAGTTTAACATTCAGTACCGCCCACACACCGCCATCAAAGGGCAAGTCGTCGCTGACTTCATAACAGAGTTCACCAATAGGGAAGACAAGGGGGCAAATGAATATCCGTAGTGGAGTATACATAGAGACAGGTCGTCCAACAGGTAGGCCATGGGCGTAGGTGTCGTACTTCTCTCTCCTAAAAGAGACCAAATCGAATGTATGGTCCACCTCGACTTCCCTACCAACAACAATGAAGCAGAGTACAAAGCTTTAGTGGCAGGGCTTGATCTTGCTAAAGCAACAGGAGCCACAAGAGTGGTTCTTTACTGTGACTCTTAGGTCATCACTAACCAAGTAAACGGGGTCTATGAGTGCAGAGGTAAAAGAATGAAGAGATATCTTGACCAAGTAAGGAGAAGGGACGACGAGCTGAAGGCCAAGATTATCTAGATCCTTAGAGGAGAAAACATGCAAGCCGACCGCCTTGCCAAAACCGCTTCAGCAGAGCATATGACCACCCTTGGTAACGTACTCTTTTTTATTCAGTTTTCTCCACTAATAGACTCTGTCGATATGCAGGAGATAGGTTTCAAAAGCAACTGGACCACGCCGTTAGTCTTTTACTTGAAAAACGGCGTCTTACCAAACGGAAGGGAGGCCGCAAGAAAGCTGAAGGTCCAAGCAACACGGTTCATTTTGATGAAGGACATCCTATATAAGAAAGGCTTCTCCCACCCATACCTAAGGTGTTTGGGTCCTGAGGAAGCGGACTATGTCATAAGAGAAGTCCACAAAGGGATTTACGGAAATCACTTAGGGTCACGATCGTTGGCACACAAGCTGATTCGAGTGGGGTACTACTGGCCCACCATGCAAAAAAACGCTCAGACTTATGTCAAAGCCTGCGACAAATGCCAAAGATTCAACAATATCATAAGATAGCCGTCCGAAGAGTTGACCCCTATGACAGTCCCATGGCCGTTCGCTCAGTGGGGTTTAGACATTATGGGGCCGTTCCCAATAGCGGTGCGATAGCTGAAGTTCCTGATAGTGGGCATAGACTACTTCACGAAATGGCTGGAAGCTAAAGCCTTGGCCACCATTACGGAGAAAAATGTGAGAAGTTTCGTGTGGAAATCCATCATATGCAAGTTTGGGATTCCTAGAGTCTTAGTCTCAGACAACGGGGAACAGTTTGACAATGACTCTTTCTAGGATTTTTACTTGCAGTTAGGGATCAAAAATCACTACTCCTCCCCCGCTCACCCTCAAGCAAATGGACAGGTCTAAGTCATGAACCAATCCTTACTCAAAATTATCAAGACTCGGCTCAAGGGGGCAAAGAGTATATGGCCTGAAGAGTTGCCAAGCATACTATAGGCGTATAGGACAATGGCAAGGACACCCACAGGAGAAACACCATTTCAGTTAACGTATGGAAGCGAAGCAGTCATTCCAACTGAGGTCGGACTCACAAGCTACAGGGTGGATAACCATGATGAAAGGGAAAACGACGAAGCTATGCGTCTACAGCTTAATCTAATTGACGAAGTCAAGGCGTCAACAGAACAAAGGCTCGCACGATACTAGGACCGCATGGCAAAACACTACAACTCCCAGGTTCGGCACAGAGACTTTCAAGTTGGAGATCTTGTTTTGAGAAAAGTCATGGGCACTACTAGAAACCCTACCCAAGGAAAGCTCGGCCCCAAATGGGAAGGACCTTACCGAGTCATGTCATGGTAGAGAAAAGGCATCTACCACCTGGAGACGATGGACAAACGGAAGCTACACCACCCATGGAACGCCAAGCACCTACGGAAGTACTACCAATAAAGAAGATGGTGTGGAAAGCAATGTCCCCTTATTTTTAGTATACCTTAGTTAATTTTAGCTACACTTCTCAGTTTTTCTATTTTACTTTAGATTTTGCTACAATTACTCTTTTAAAGCCCAAAGGGCAGGTCGTCTTCTTTTTTAAGAACTACTTTTTCTACGAATGCATGGTTTATTATAATAAGAGGAGTTCATTTAGATATGGCTGAAGTATTTATTTACTAGAAATAGTCCACGAAGTGGACGAGTTTACAAAATAGACGACCCTAAAATGCAGTCCAAAAAAGTGGACGACCTTATACCAGAAGGATGAAATATTATTAAGTCCATAAAGTGGATGACTCCACATAGTGGACGAGTTTACTACTAAGTAAACGAAGCCAATATTAAGTCCATAAAGTGGACGACTCCACATAGTGGACAAGTTTACTACTAAGTAAACATAGTCAATATTAAGTCCATAAAGTGGACGACTCCACAAAGTAGACGAGTTTACTACAAAAGTAAACAGTCGTTATCATCAAAAAGGATGAATTTATTAAAGTCCATAAAGTAGACGACTTCATCCAAGAAAAATGAAATATTATAAAGTCCACCAAGTGGACGAGTTCATTATGTCCATAAAACGGATAAGTTCAATAGTAAGTCCACAAAAGCGACAAACCAAAGTCCATAAGGTGGACAGGTTCATTGGTCCATAGAGTGGACAAATCCATTACTTGATAAGGTGGACAAGGTCAATTGAGGCCGATGACTTCATAAAATTGCCATTTAAAAGCAGACGAGTTTATAATAAAAGTCCACAAAAGCAAATGAGTTTGTTAGCCAATCCTAAAAATTAGACGAGTCTCTAAAAGTAGACAAGGTTATAAGATAGACGGATCTAACTAAACTAACGAGCTCGGTAAAAAGCCAAGAAATCAAGTCTACAAAGTAGACATCCTTAGGTGGACGAGCCTATCAGACGGATGGGTTCGTCTCTAACCTATGAGAACATATCATACAAGCACGAGAAACGAGCATATAAATAAAGAGCAACGCATATATGCTTAAAACGATAGATATATAAATAAGATGACGTTTTTACAAACATAGCCCAAAAACAAAAGGGCATAAAACATTGTCCAGAAATTAGATAAACTTTACAAGGAAAAGAAAGACCCCAAGTTCATGAGGCCAGGAGGTCTTGTGGGGTCCCATCACCCTTGGTTTGATCTGGGGCATCCTAAGTTGAAGGGTCGTCAGCAACTGTGAGATTGGCCGACAGAGTCAGAGGAATGACGGGAGGATTCACGGTGGGCTGAGCAAGAATGACGCCATCATCTTGAGTATCTTGCTCTGACTCAGTGGCGCCATCAACACCCTCAAGAATGGCGTCACTTGCAAGAGTTGTTGGTAAAGGCTCATCCATCGAAACCTTCGCCAAATCTAGGTGGGGTAATTGGATTTAACCTATTTAAGGCAATCCTCAAACCCCACACCATAATATTCGATGCAAGAATAAATGAATGCCAGTGAATCCTTAAACTCTTTTACAGCGTCAACCTTGGCCATCTCCACCTGGCCTAGTAAAGTCGTCAACTCCTTCTCCGCTGTCTCTTTGGCTTCCTGATCTTTTTTCCTCTGACAGCCCTCATCCTCCGATTTCTCTTTCAACTCCTTCACCTCCTTGTTAAGAGTACGGAAGGCGTCCTTATACTGATCTTGCCCATCGGTCAAGTTCTTAATACGCTTTTCCTAACGGGCAGTCACCCCTTCGTTGGCAACACCTTTGACTTGTAAAGCCTTCATACGAACCAGTGCCTACAAGATAAAACAACCGTCAGTTGGTTAACATGAGAATGAATAAATAAAAGAATGAAAAGTACTTACCCAAGCCAGGTCAAAGAGACCCGAATCCCCCAGCTCCTTCGTCGCCTGGCCAACACAAGGGTCTGCGTCTTTGTCTTTGATAATGGACTCAAGTATCTCGACAGCATAACTCTTATGGGTGAGGAGATAGCACTCAGAATCTTAAGTAACGGGGTCGAGCGTCGTCATCAACCATTTGCCAGCCCCATGCTTTTTAGGTGACGGCTTCTTAGAAAGCTTCTCTCCAGCAATGACAGACGCCTTGTTCGACGGGGGATCATCATTCCCGTCATTTTTCCTCTTAGCCACCTCCTTGCTAACGGCCTTAGGGGCTGACGAGGACTCCCCCGCCTTAGTTTTCTTATCTTCCTCCTTTTTACGAGCAACAGCTGCCCTCACCCCCGCCTTAGTTTTCTTATCTTCCTCCTTTTTATGAGCAGCAGCTGCCTTCACCCTCTGTCTAGCTGCCTCCATTTCTACAAAAGCAAAAGACCAGTATACACAAGTGATGACCAAAAAAGAAAACGCGTACAAAGATGATGGGAAATTAAGAGACACTTACATCGACGAGAATACGCATGTAATTGACGAGCAATCAGCTTCAGCTCCAGACCTCTGTAGTAAAGATGTAAAGTGTCAAGTGTAATGAGATCCCAACACTTTCTCTGCTCCAACGGGATCTCTGTTACCGGAAGAATGAAATCTTCTTGCTCCTCTGTGATATGAGGGCGAATGGTAGCTGAGAATTAGGAAAGTAGACGATGTTAGAAGTTTGATACAAACAAACAAGGGAAAAAGAGCAGACGGGGTTAACCTGAATCTTTGACAAAAACCCAAGTGTTGTCAAAGTAACCATCGGGCATCGTCTTCCATTCATCCTAACGACACACCCAGTTTGTCCCTTTTACAAAGAAGTATCTACTCTTCCAATTCCTATTGGAGTCAGGCATATCAAATACTAACTTCAGCCCCTTCTTCCTCACCGCGAAGTGGTATATTCCCTGAGACGAGACTATATGTTGAGGTCGATAGCATCAAAAGAACTCGTCAATTGTTAACTGACGGTTCCCACCACTTAAACGACCCCACAAAATCTCAGCCCCAATGAATATCCTCCAAGCATTGGGTGCGATTTGGCTGACGGACAAGCCCAAAAAATTGGCCAGCTGATGGTGAAGTGCTGTCAGCGGTAGCCTCAACCCTTCTGCGAACATGGCATCATACATGCCAACGTCCGCAGTCTTTCTCGAGTAGCACTTCTCAAACTTCCCGGGGAGACGGTTTGGGATGTCGTTTGGTATCTGGTAAAGGACACGGAGGGTTTTGAAGACTTTGTCCGACATCGTTAGCAAAAAGTCATTAACAGTCCATATCTTGGGGAGAATGAAAGGACGGTCATCTCTAAGGGCCCCCGGGGTGCTATCTAAGGCCTCCTCATCACTATTATCCTCACCACTGTCATTATCGTCCCCGTCACTCTCTCTCTCTCTTCCCCTTCATCTTCCTCATTACTCATCACTCCCTCATCTTCCCCTCTATAACTCTCCAATTCCTCGTTAGAAGGTTGGGCTGACTTTTCCCTCTTTAACAACTAAGGGAAGCCCTCCTCGAGCTCGTGACCTGACGGGAAGACCTCATCATAGCTCGCTCCATCGCGGACTGACGACTATTCAGTCGTCGCTTCTCTAGACATCTAACTACCTACAAGCGACGGAGGTATTCTAAGAACCTAAGTTGACGGCCTTTCTAAAAAGTACATAGAAAACAAAAAGTAATAAGAGTAAGGGTAACTTACCAAAGTAAAGCTAATGGCTTCTTGGAAGGTGACGATTTTAGCTAAGTCAAAGAACGAGCGTGAAGATCTCTCAAGTGACAGGTTCGCTTTGACAATCAATAGCAGTAAAATAAAGAAAAATGAAGGGAAAGGCGAGGTATATATAAGGGATGATAGGCACAGAAGACGAAGTGACACCCTCGTCCAGAAGTGGAGCCAATTGGAGTGTGCCATGTGTCCAAGCATTAAATAAAGGCTGCTCGAGGAATCACCCATAAATGATTCTTTCTCTCTCTCCTGAGCAAAAGAAAAATTAGCAATAAAAGTCTAACTCCATAACTTGTCAATTAAAGCTGACGAGGATATGGAGTAAGGGGCAGCTGACAAGGAAAAAATTACAATAATAGTACTCGCCCTTAAGAAAGTATAAAATGATACTCCAATTAAACCCATCAGGATCCATTAGAAAACGATGATGTTAAAGAGTCCACGTAGCGCACTTCAGAGCTAACGGGATGACTTTGGGTAAAGAGTATGGGTAGCTGACGATAAGAAAGCTAAAAGGATTAAACAGAGCTGACGACCTTGACGTAGCTTAGCTTGGTCCCCACATTTGCATATATAAGGAAATATCTTGTGTTTCACGTTTAGTGCTACTCAAAAGGACTCCTGCAAGGAAAAGGTTCCGTGAAATACGGTCATGAGGATTCCTATAAGGAAAGGACTTCTAAACCAAGGAAAAGATGTTAACCCTTTACTACTATAAATGCCCCAATACCCTCATTAACCAAGGTACGCATAATTTACCCGCTTTGGCACTCTAGAGTTGTGAGAAATTCTAACTTGACCTTCGGAGGGTACTTGGCTGGCACCACACCGATGTTCTCTATGAGGTCTTCTCTTTTTGTGTTGTGCAGGTGTTGTTTCGAGCACATGTGGACCGTGTAGCTTACTGTTGATTTTTCGGCATCATCAAATATCATGCTTGTTAACCAAAAAAAAAAAATATATATATATATATATATATATATACATATATTGACTACCTCTTGAAAGTTGAAACTAGACTTTCCGTGTCACTTACCCTTGGATTGAGGCTTTAAAAAAATTGCAAGACGACGCGTCCTTTGCTATAAGATTACAGAAAAATAAAATATTAAAACAATTCAAATATAACAATACTTATACAGCAATTAAAATATTTAAATGTGAAAACATAAAAATATAAATTCAACAATACAACACTAATAGACACCATAGATTCAATGTTTGAAGATTAAAAAGCCATATATATATATATATATATACACACACTTTATAAAAATATCTATAAAAAATATTTTTTTTAATTGTTTAAATATAAATGAATCAGGTATAAAGAAAATCAACCTCTTCCCCACCCCATTTGCCATGCAAGACATGGAAAACTTGCCTCAATTAGGGTAGGTGAGATGAGTATAGTAAAGATGGGTTTAATTCGATATCGATTTACTGGTCAATAAAACAAATGTTGGTAAAAACATTCTCATTTGGAGAGCCAAAATGTAAAATGACTCTCACTATTAAAAGAAAAATGCACAAAACACCCCTATATCTGGGGAGCTAAAATGGAGCCATGATGCAAAAATAAATCTTCTTTTCTCTATTTTTTTACTAATTTTTTAATCATGTGTTGGGTATTGTGTTTTTGTTTTGGGTGAGTTAAGTATGGGGCATTATAAAGTAGAATTTTTAAAAGATTATTTTAATATATTGTATCGTAAAATAGAGTATAAAATGTTTTAACATTTAAATATTTTAATTGCTGCTGGAATTTTTTTTTAAATCAATCTCTCTGTCAATGTTATTGACTATAATATATAGCCTTTATATAGGATTTTATTAAATGCTTTCCTAGGACTATTAGAGCATTGACATTAGGTCTTGTAAATGCCATATGTTGGTAATATTTAGCATCAGAGCCTTAAAAAGCCTCATTATCCGATCTTGCAAAATCTTCCAATTGCAAAAATATTTACAATCTTGCTACAGTACCATTGTCATGCCCCGAACCCAAAAGGGTCCAAAGCATGAGAAAGACATCTCAAGGGTACTTGTAGATTTTTCCTTTTTGACAATTCAATCCAATTAAATCATATCAAGTACCAACATTAAGAATTATCATAATAATTCCACTAAATATATTCCCAAAGTAAGTCAGAGTTCTATGTAATAATTACAATGACCATTGGCCACAAAAGAATAGAGGCTTGAATAAATACAATTACATATCAATAACTTGTCCCATTAGTAGAAATAAAGTCATAACCACTATAACATACAAAAGAATGAGTCAAGTCTACACTATGATGTACATTATCTAATATCTTCATCACAAAAGTTCAGCCTCCATCAGTAGCTAGTCTAACTATTGTTAGCCACCAAAAAACTTTCTCAAAATGATCATTGTCTACTTTGAAAAATTTTGTAAAATAATGGGATGAGACAGAGCCCAATAAGCAGCACAATTAATAGGGATAGGGGAGATGCAAGTTTCATGATAATGAACATTTTACAAAACATGTTATAATTTGGAAATTTCCATGAAAATCCAGCAAATTCATTTTTCTTAATAAAATAACAAGAATGATTAAAAGAATGTAGCACCAAGCTTTTTCAAAGTATTCTAACATGAAACTACATACTATTTACTATGAGATATCAAAAAACCTTTTTAAAACCTGAAAATCCAACCCAAGGCCACATGACAAGCCACCAAAAAGACGTTAGTTATGCCACAAAGACATCAAGTTATGCCACAAAGACATCAATTATGCCATGAAGACATCAGTTATGCCATGAAGGAATCAATTATGCCACAAAGACATCAATCCACCACAAAGACGGGGGTGCCAAGATACCAATGTCACAAAGACTACGGCATCTGGCTGGGTAATCACATGTCACGGCCCAAGGGTAAAAACATGAAGAGCTCATAGTTTACATGAAATCAAAACACAGTTCAATTTCAAGTAGTTTCACAAAAACCCTTGAAATACCCAATATATTCACAAGATTCTCAAATTTTCCAAAATCATTTTTTGTCAATAACATTTTCTATCAATTTTCCAAATATCACAAGTCAGGATAAAACATCTTTAGAATTTGCAAATAATGCAATAAATCCATAAAATCCATTCCCAAGAATTATATCAAAGATGCTTATCTCTTCCATACTAACAAATCATGCATTTCCCCATGTGCAATATTAAACATATACAATCATATATAACAGGATCATAACACAATACTTTTTAAGAAAACATAGTTCCACAAATAATTTTCCAAAAATGTGTTTGACCCAAAAACAGAGTTTATGCAACGTGATTATTTTCCGAAAAATCTCATTAAAAGCTACTTACCTTGCAACCTGCAAAAAGGCCTAATTCTCCAAGCTCCAAAGGAGATTAGCTAGAACCTAAACAATTTCAAGCAAACCTATCACAATAAGCATAAAGCTTGAAATTGTATCTAGCTACAAATTAGGAATTGCCAAATAAGCACTTTGATTAGGCAAGCCTAGTATTTAACCTCACAAATAAAATGTTTCACTTCCAAAGTTTCTCAACAATTTCATTACAAGGCACAAACTCCAATTTATCATCATGTCATTCAAATCATCTCCTTTACCATAAGAGATCCTAGCACTTTATGAATTTCTTCCACCATATATACACACCATTTTCAAGAGACCCATGAAACAACATATATAACAATACCCACTATTACAAACCGCATAAGTAAATCCTCCACTAGCTCCAAATACACAATAAAAATAAAATTCATCAACTATTTCACATTAGAAAGCCAAATCCCCCAAATCTTCACCACTTAGATAACCACCATTGCAAAACTATAAACCCACTCATCAAATCATTCCACCAACATAAAACCCATACATATAAACACATGAATACACTTCCAAAACTCATAAATCACATGGAAATCATTATCAAAACTTAGATTAAAAGACCTCAAGAAAAAGCATATAAACCCACCAAAAGATAAGGAATTTTACCACAAATAAATAGAGATGAGTGAGCCTTACCTTTTTCCTATGGAGTTTTCCGGTGATCCTTGTCGGAAAATGATGGTGGAGGTGGTGCTAGGGAGTGGGTACCGTGGAAGAGGATGAGAGAGTGATAGAGGAGTGTTTGTTGTATGGGAAAAAAAATGCAAATGAGTGGCCGGCCAAGAGAGTGAGGATATTTGTGAGATGTGTTGGTTGAGGGGAGTGGGGTAGGTGGGTCACACATGTGGCTCCCTAAAATATCTGACCTCCCTTTTCTTTCTTTTCTTTACTCTTGAATTGAGCTGGGGCGTTACAACCATCCTCTATGTAAGATGGTACTGTAGCATAATTGTATAACAAAAATTAGTTTTTTATTGTCTGATACTTCTTCTCTCTCCTCTCTCTCTCTCTCATTATTTCATTTCACTTTCTCTCTCTTCTTTCTCTCTACTTTGTTTTGCTATCTCCTCTTCAAACCCAAAACCCATCTTAGCACTTCCTTCCTTTCTATCTCAGATCAGTTTGCTATGGATTCCGATGGCGTTGCTATGGATTTGTGGGTTTCTATGTTGATCTAGGTGTGAGGGTTATGGGTTGATCTAGGCATGGTGGTGGCTGGGTTTTGTGTTAATGGTGGTGGTTGGGTTTTTTGTGGTGGTGGTGGTGGTGGTGGGTTTCGTGATTTTTGGCTTTGAATCGATGGTTTTAGGTTGAATCAATGTGATTGAGGATGTTGGTGGTGGTGGCTGGTACTGCGGTGCTAGTTTGATGTTTGGGTGTTGATGTGGCTAGGTGCTCCATGCAAAAAATGGAGAACGATATTCATCAAGATTGGGTGAAGTAGATATCTATGACTATGAGAGCTCCTAATATGATGCAATATTGGTCAAAGTGGATTTGCATAATACAAACTGGCTACATAGTATTGATGATAAGTTTGACCAAGGGTCAATCTCTTTTTTTTTTCTTTTTCTTTTTTTGATAAACACCAAGGGCCAATCTTTGATAATGGGTTTGAGTCCCTTCCAGAACCATTTGGCCTATTATACCATCTCTTAAGTGGGAATTCGATTTGTAATTTATTTTTTAATTATTATTTTCTTAATATTTGGTTCTTTTAAGGAGAGAGGCAAAGAAAGAGAGAGGTGTTTGGTTTGATAGCAATGGGTTGGGTTGGATTGTGTTTGTATTGATGGTGGTGGCAGTGGGTTGTGTGGGTATTTTGGTGAGATGTGGGTTTATGTGTGGTGGTGATAGGTTGTTGAAAGAAAGAGATACAGAGGAAAAGATAAACAAGAGATGGGGGGAGAAGAAAGGGAGAGAAATTGGATTATATTATTTTATTGGATAGTATATATTATTTTAATGAGTTGTATGGTAAAATAGAAATTGGGGTAATGAGCATATTGTAAAGTTGGATGGTATAACAGATAAAGTGGCTTTTAAGATGGTAAAATATGATATTATTTGCATTCCGGATACCCAAGCTCTTACTCTAAATAAACCTATTCCTGGAATAACAAATATAAGGACTTAAGAACTACTAAAATGCCGGTCATGGCAAGAGAGAACCATGCACGAGAGAGAGAGAGAGAGAGAGAGAGAGAGAGATGGGAATTTAAAACTCAAAGCTCAAAGGATCATATATCTAGGCTCTCCAATCTAAAAATCAAAGCTGGAAGAGACAAAGATCTGGGATTTGAGCTAGGTTTCATAAAGACATTGAGGATGACAACGTTGTAGGAGAACATGGAGCTATGAGATTTAGAAGGACAGCATCCATCTCGTAGGACTTTCCCATGGCAACCACACGCCTCCATGTGCTTCCACAACATCATTTTCCACTCAATCTATCACTCATCCCCATGGCCCCATGACTGTTACTTAAGAGTCTATGACCCACATGCCACCAAGACATCGATCTACAGATTGTTCACTTTAAAGAGAGAGAGAGAGAGAGATTTTGGAGCCACCACTGTTGATGGCGGTGGCAAGTGGCTTGGAGGCCTTGGTAAGAGAGAATTGGGTAGAGAGAGTGAGACATGAAAGTGAGGTGATAGCAATCTATAAGATTTGGCAAAGATTCTGATGTATTTTGTGATATGGGATTCATTAATGTTTGGCTGTTTGCAAGATACATGAGTAATTGACATGGCATAATTTGATTGGACAAATAATAGTCTAATACAAGTGGCAGGCGTAGGTTTCACTTAACGAACACATCAACACAGCCATTAATGGGAGCACTACCAATCAAAATTTTTAAACGTTAGGGGCAAAATCAAAATTACCCAAACTTTAGGGTGCAATTTGCATTTTTGTCTTTTATTTAACAAGGTAGGGTCATTCTAAATCCAGGAAAAATTTGTAGCTTTTATAATCCTTACAAATTAAGGGCATTTTGGTAATATAGTTAAGTATAGAATTTCTAGGAGATCATAAGCATTTTAGGTCTTAATTTCTTTGAGTCTAAGTTTGTTTACTACTCAAATTAGGAGTCCTAACTCCTAAGACTATAAGAAAGAGTCATTAATTAGTCATAGTCCTAACTACCTCGACTTAGTCATAAATGAGGTCTGGCTACCTCAAATTAGGCATAGGTTTCTCTTTTTTTTTTGGCTTCATTGTTTGTTTTTTTCTCTATCGGTTTTTTTTTTTTTTTCTTGATGAGATGGGAAGGGAGGGGGGGGGCTTCTGTTTTTGTCTTCACTAAATCAAAATCGTTTGAATTCTTGGTTGAGGAGGGTGGTAAATATTACTTGTTGCGCATTTATATATATATATATATATAAGTAATAAACTTGTATAAATTAGGAAAATGAGTCTCCCAAGTTTATAGGAAGTATACTGGGGTAAACAATCAGTTACACAAATTGCATAAATAATAAATAAACAATAGAAAATAAAGAAAGGTTCCTCGTGGCTGACAACCAATCCAATAAAGTTCTAAAAAAGAACAACTTGAGGTTAGGCATAGAACTTTCGGTGTCTTCAAAACTCGTGCTATTCCATTCCTTCCATATGCACCATATCATGCAATGGGGGATAACCATCCAAATATGACCATTCCGATGATAACCAAACCAACCTTGCCAGCAAGCCAAAAGTTCAACAACAGATTTTGGCATCACCCAATAAACTCCTAACAAACCCAAAATCATTGACCATTAGTCTAAAGCAATAGAGCAATGCAGCAAAAGATGGCCAATAGATTCACCTTTGCATTTGCGCATATATGAAAGAGGCAGCAGGCAGGGATTTGCTGCATTCAATCTTTTTAGGCAAGGAGAGTGCTAACTGGTTATTGTATAACATTGAGGAATTGATATCAATGTAGAATGATGGAAAATTTGTTAGAGTAATAAGAGAAAGAAATGAAGCCTTCATCCTTCATAAGGGTTCAAATGCAAATGGTTCCTATTTGTTGATTTAAGAATTGATGAAAGGGCGGCACAGGGGTTCCATTATAGTGCCGGAAAGGAAGTCAGGTTATGCATCGAGAGGTTTTGGCCTTCAACTTCGAAAACTAATGGCATATCATTCCCATGGCAGATGGTACGGTGCTCAAAGGTCCCATCTAGGGTAGCCTTCTTCTCTTGCACTGTTGCTCTGGAGAAAATCCTAACTATAAGTAATCTCTGAAAGAGATGTATGTTGATCTTGGATTGGTGTTGTATGTGCAAAAAATGTGGGGAGACTATAGATCACCTGCTTCTTCATTGTCCTATAGCTTTGGAGCTATGGAATATGGTGTTTTGCTTATTTGGCCTCCATTGGGTTATGCCAATGACAGTCATTCATATGTTTATGTTTGCAGCTTGGCAGGGGTCTTTCGGCAAGCATAGAAATATTTCTTTTTGGAAGGTTGTGCCACATTGCATTATATGGTGTCTTTGGCAAGAAAGGAATTCCAAAAGTTTTGAGGGATGTGATCGAAATATCCTAGAAATTAAAGTCTTCTTCCTCCGTACTTTGTTGGATTGGAGTGCAACTATTTTCTCTCCCCTTGTTTTTCTCTCTTACACTTGTTTGATCATTGTTTTTTGACTTGATTGTACTTCTCTCTTAGTACACCGCTAGTGTACTGGGTTTGTATATTTGTGCTCACTGGAATCAAAGAAGAGATGATGTTAATAGAAATGTTAAGTATTTTGAGCATTAAGCATGTTAACCTTAATGTTTTTGTTTCTCCCTTTCTCTTCCCTCTTTTCTTCTTTTCTTTTTCGTGGTATTGTTCACATGTACTATTCATATAGCTACTAAATGATGCAAGAGCATAGTGGCAACTTATGTGGCAGTGACATGTGTCATTTATTTATAAGTCCAGTTGCTTTTAATTATCTTTATTATTCAAAGTCAATTATGAGTCTTGTTAATAGTTGTTCCAGCATAATAATCTGATCATAGGATGATTTTTTTTTTTTTTTTTTTTTTTGATAACGTAGAGAATCTTTCTAAAGAAGAGCTCTTTCAACTCGCCTCTAGCCAGGAAAAGCTTTAGGTATCTTTAGTAAATCCCTTTACATTCCAAATGCCGTTGTTGGTGTAGAAAAATAACATAGGCAGTCACTTGTGTCGGTTTTAATTAGTTTAGGGATGTTTGATATCAATAACCATATCATTTCCAATACCGACACATGTCAGAACAGATACAAACCATTTAATCATTAGTGATTCTGCTGATTTTTTTTTTCTTTTTCTTTTATATGTTGAGCTGTATTGTATTTATTTGCAACCGTTTCTATTGCTTCAATGTTTGGTCTGCTCTTTATGTCATTTTCTTTTTCATGTATTAGATATTCTGTGACCTCTTTGCATCTGAGCATCTCACAGCATTGATCTGCAGATGAAAAATTCCCTCGACAGTACATCTTTAAGCAATGCTTCTACCTTTTGTTTCTAGTTTGTGTGTGATCAGCTGTTACTTGTTAATAGTCTATGACAGTGTTCCATATCAGGAAAAATTTAGAAGTTGGTTCCAGGGTGCAAGCCACTCTTCCTGATGCAACTTTTACTCAAATATTAGATTATCTTTTCTAAAATTTTCATCCTGAGCTTCTTCTAGTACGATTGTACCACATTGTGTTTTGTCCTTAATTTATATTCTATGAATCATCATATAATGACTTCAAGATTTATATCATGTAATGTAATTAGAAATTATATGGTCAAAATTATAGTTCTTCTTTGTGATGTGATATGTAATGGGATTCATGATGCAATGCAAGTAAAGTTAAATGAGAGTCGCAAAATGGAGTGTCTATAGCCATATAGGCCAGTCCACTAACAAAGGGGATGCTTTTGCTATCAAAGTGGAACTTTAAGTTATAAAATCCAAATTTCAAACTTCAGGGTGTAAAATCCAAACAACCTCAGACTTTTTGGGTACAACTTGCAATTTACCCCAAAAAACATTGCACGTCAGACAGCTAGAATGTGTTTCAGTTGCCAGCATGTCATTTGACAACCACGTAGGCAAATCCACTAATGGGGGGCTGCTTTTGCTAATGGAGGGGAATTTCATGATGTAAAACCTAAACAAACCTCAAATTTTAGAAGTGTACTTCACAATTTACCCTGGTCTTAATTAAATTGACATAGCAATAAATCTTAATCCATTCATAAATTCTTCCCTAGAATAAATTTGTATTTTCTTATTTTATTCAAATAACTTAAAATCCAAACTAAAAACTAAATATTAAATTATTTTTTTTTAAATGATATTAGTGCTGTTACAAATTTTACTAGATAAATTTGGCAAATTGGTTTGTTAACTTTTAAATACAAAACTAAAAATTAATTACCATACTAGTATTATGCCCGTGCGATGCACAGCTTAATAAAAAATATTTTGATAATATAATTAAATTTAATAATAAATAAAATGAAAAACAAATTAATTCAAAATTTAAGATTAAAAAATAAATTGTACTTGTACACTTAAATGAAATTTAATTTTTATTTCTTATTTTGATATTTAAATCATTTGTTTTAGTGTTGATTTCATTCAATCAAATGGTTATAATAACAAAATAAGAAATATGTTTGGACTCAATGAAATATAAATCATGGAAAAATAAATATTCAGAGGCTTGTTGCAAAAAAAAAAAAACTATTTGAGAAGATTTTGATCCTTCCAATTGAAAAGCTTGATATTTGGTAATTTAAGATGTATAATATCATAAATAAGTAGGAAGGCTGATAAATATAACATATTATTTGTTCTTATTAACTTTTCATCTATTGTTTTATCACTTCTTAGGATAAAGTTGTGTTGTTCTTTGTGGATTTTTTAAATTTATTTTAAACTTTATACGTTTGATAATTAGGTTTTAATTATAAAAAAAAAAATCATATCCTATTTCCTTACAACCATCAATTACCTTTTTTTCCCCTTCATAGACCTTTTTTATTTATTTATTTATTAATTCTATTTTGTTTTTAGTATTGTAATATAACATGTTGATTAATAATTCTATTTTCAATAAGATTTAAATTTTATAACAAATGGGACTCTAAAAATATATATCCTTTAAAAAAAAAAAAATCTATCTCATATCCTTATTGCCTCAACCATCAGTCACGTTTTTTTTTTCATTGATTCTATTCATATGACGTTTCTTTTTTTGATTCTATTTTTTTTTTTTTTTAGTATGGCAATATAACACGTTTTTTAACAATTATATTTTTAATAGGATTTAAATTTTATATCAAGTGGGACTCTAACAATAAGTACGCTTTCATCCACCCAAAAAAAAAAAATGCAACCCAAATTACTAAACATTAAAAAATAAAAGTAGATACACTTACATAATAATTGAAAATGAGGTAGGAGGCACTGAATTTCACCCTATCAAAACAAAATGTGTAAATATAAACTTTAAGAAATTTTTTTTTGGGAAAATCTCAATACCAAGAGTATTGTTTGATCAAGTGCTTCGAAACCTCAAGGAAACTCCAAAATAAAAGTAAAAATAAAAAAAGAGAGAGAAAAGAACAAGAATAATATAAACAAACAAACAAAATTAAACAAATAACAAATAACCCTAAAAAATGATAGATATTTGGACGTTCAAAATATTAATGAAAAAATCATGAATCAGGCCTTATTATTTATAGTGTCTTCGAACTCTAAAGATGAGAGTCATGGTATGATAAAACAATTATCTATAATCATTCCTATATTTATCCAACAAACAAAATTAAACTTCAACCAAAAAACAAAAGTTGATAAGAAGTTGTTTCTAAAACGATAATTTTAAGTTGTGAAGAAGTTGATATAAGCAAAAAAAAAAAAAAGAAATTAAAATTAAAATCCAATACCATAAAAATCAAGTTGGATAAATATCAAACAACATGATTTTTATGGTATAACATAAACCCAAAAAAAAAAAAAACCATAATTAACGTTATCTACTTTTTTTTTTCAAATATTTTTTAATTTAATTTCTTAGATAGATATCAAATTTTTTGATAACAAAAAAAAAAAGGGCTAATAACGTAAATTAACAGCATGATTTGTACGATTTTTTTTTTTTGTATAAAGTAGAAACAATGAAGCACTACTTTTCTATTAAGCCGTGCGACTTGAGCTAACAAATTTAATTCTATTGTAATATTAATTTTCCAGGAAGGCACATGTTTGCAAGTTAAGGTTGTGTATGGAATAGAACTTTAATGTGTTTCTTCCTAATGCTAATTCTTATCATCAGCCAATGGATTGTAATCAAATTAAGATAGAAATTGGATTGTAATCAAATTATGATTTTATTGACTTAGAAATTATAGGAGAAGAAAAATTATATAGATATTTAATATCTAAAAATCTAGAATTTTTTTTTTTTTTTAAGAGATGCACTTACTTTATGATGACAATGAATTAGAGATGAGAATGAATTAGAGTCCTGATTAATCTAATATCCATTTAAAAATTATAGGAGAAGTAAAATTATATATATTTTTTCTTAAAATCTAAAAATTTAATAAAATTTATGCAATTTGGTGAAGCCACGTGGCACAACCACAGCGTTTAAGCCCAATTTTTATTATATATATATATTTATATATTTATATATTTGAAATCTAAAAATCTAGAATTGGTTTTTTTTTTTTTTTTTTTTTTAGAGATACACTTATTTTATGATGACAATGAATTAGAGATAAGAATGAATTAGAGTCTTGATTAATCTAATATCCATTTAAAAATTATAGGAGAAGTAAAATTTTATATATTTTTTCTTAAAATCTAAAAATTTAATAAAATTTCTATAATTTCATGAAGCCATGTGGCCCGTGCGATGCACGGCTTAATAAAAAATATTTTGATAATATAATTAAATTTAATAACAAATAAAATGAATAAAGAATTAATTCAAAGTTTAAGATTAAAAAATAAATTGTACTTGTACACTTAAAAGAAATTTAATTTTTATTTCTTATTTTGATATTTAAATCATTTATTCTAGTGTTGATTTCATTCAAATGGTTATAAGTTATATAAACTCTAAACCAGCATATGTATACATATGTAACTGTAAGGTTGAATTTATTCAACCATCTTATTGCCTTTATTCCGTGCCAAATTTGCTTGTAATTCAGCATTTAGTAACCCTGTATTTAGGTGGGTTTGATGTAAGGGTAGTGAGTGAGATAGAGTGAAGTTTGCTCAAGAGTGTGCAAGAAAACAGAGTGTCGCGGCTGGGACTCGCGGGTAACTTGCGGCTGCAAGCCGCCAGAAGCTGCACACGTGCCAAGCATGCTGGAAGATGAACAGTCATGCTAGCTAGAGCACTACAGGACAAAACAGGACAACTGGCCATACGGTTATCTTGCGACTGGATCTCGCGACTTAGTCAAGCCGCGAGCCACCCCTGTTTTGTAAAAACCTGACGTTTCACATTCCTCTCCACTCCAGTATAAATACCCCTATTACCCACGATTGAAAGAGAGCTTCCAGAGAGAATTTTGAGAGAGAAACCCTAGAGAAAAACTAGATTGATTCACACACAATCTATACCTTAGAGACTCTTCAAATTCCTCAACTCTCTTCCTCTCCATTGTCAAATCCTTGAGAGGCTTTATACCAAACCAGGTTCTCACCATCATCATCATTGTGAGACTGCTGTTTGGATTTCTGGGAAGTAGTTAGAAAGGAACCAATCTTCATTGGTTGATGCTACGGTCTAGTAGCGGAATCCGGGAAGCTAGAAAAGAAAAAGGTTCGGCGTAACCTCGTTGGAGCAAGAAGCTTGGAGGGCTTAGGTGCACTGGGTAGATTAGGCTTGGAGGGTCTATTGCTGTCCTTGTATCCCAACTATATTTTCTAGTGGATTGATTACCGCTTGGAGGGCGGCGGAGAGGTTTTTCGTCGAGGGCTTCGGTTTCCTCTTCGATAACACATCGCGTGTTGTCTTTGTGTTTGCATCTTCCTTCCTCTCTATCTTTGCCTTTTTATTTATCTGCTGTGGATATTAATCTGTTATGGCTTAGATAGTATTTAATCAATTTCGTTTGATAGCATATGTTAAGTTTCCGCACACTAGTTGTTTGACATATTGCTTGAATTGATTAAGTTGTTATTTGGGGGTCTAAACGTTCAAAGGTGTTTTTGTACACGTTTTTGAACTTTCAGTAACTTTCTAAATTAATAATAAATAAAAATATAATACTCTAACTTAATGTAACATTCTAACTTATTAATAAATAAATATAACTTCCAAACTTAAAGTAATGTTTGTAATTGTATTGTATTTTAGCCTTTAAGAACACATATATTATTTTTTTATCATAAAAAAAAAACACAGATATTAATATTATACATGAAAAAATAATGAATTCAATAATTGAAACGGTTGAAACAAAATTAAGCCAAAACCTCAATTCATTAATGAAAAAATATCCAAATTTTTTAACTTAAAAAAAATGGAGTCAAGTAAAGATAGACTTACATAGATATTTGGACGAATGGATTCTCTCGTATCCAATTTTATGTTTGACAGCAAATTTGGCTTTTATTAAAGAATATAGATTACATAGAACAAAGCACCAAACAAAAGCCATAATAAAATATTGATGTCAATAACAAATAATCATGTAATAAGAAATTAAAAAATACAAATATATTGCTTTCTATATTGACTTCTAAAAAAAACACTAAAATGTGTGATCAAACATAGAATTTCAACCTATTTATAAAACTTATTGATAAAAATCATATTATATATAATAAAAAGGCAACAAATACACAAAATCTATTCAATTTGATGAAAGAAAAAAAAAATTACCTGCAAGGTTGTAGGTAGGGCAAAGAGGAGAAAGGAAGAATATAGAAAATAATTGTAAAATACGTAGTAGAAATAATGAAATACCAAAAAACTGTGTATATATAGTGGGAATTTTAGGTTGTGAAGAAAATGATATGAACAAAAAAAAGTAGTTTAGGTGAAACTCAAATACTTTTTTTTTAATTTTATAATATGATATGATATAGACATATAGATTTTTTTTTTTAAACCTTTATTAACCAATTTTTTTAATATTCATTCCTCCGTCAATACCTTCACTCCACAGAATAGGTTAATTGATTTTCTTTTATTTTTTGTTTCGTTTTGTTCATTGTTTTGTCTCTTTCTGATTTCAATTTTTAATTACTTAATAGTGCACAACTTTTCTATTTGCTTTTCCTTCTATTCTCATGTTATTATATTATTTTTAGTTTAACAAATCCCTAGCTAGATCTAATTTTTTTTCCTTTTACGTTTTTTAAAGAAATGTTTTTTGCATTTTTTTAATCTCTCTTTTGTATTTAAATTCTATCCTTAGATAATTCTATTCTATTAAATTTAGAGTTTACTGATAACATTTTAGATAGACACAACTATTATTGATTTGTCATATTTATCCAAAAAATATGTATATATCTATTCTTAAAATCTAAAAATTTATTAAAATTTCCGCAATTTGGTGAAGCCACGTGGAAAATTTCTAGAATTTGGTGAAGTCACGTGGCGCAACAACGGTGTCTAAGCCTAACTTTTATTATGAAAGTTCAAATAGTGTAAAAACACCCTTGAACGTTTAGACCCCTAATTTACAAATTAACCAATTTAAGCTTTATGTCAAACAACTAGTGTGCGGAAAATGAACAAAAGCTATAATATAGAATTGGAAAACTATCTAAGCCAAATTAAAATCACAACCCACAGCAGATAATAAAAGGCAAAGATAAAAGGGAAGGAAGATGCAAACACAAAAACAACACGCGATGTGTTATCGATGAGAAAACTGAATCCCTCGGCGTAAAACCTCTCCGCCGCCCTCCAAGCGGTAAACAATCCACTAGAAAATGTAGTTGAGATACATGGACAGCAATAGACCCTCCAAGCCTAATCTACCCAGTGCACCTAAGCCCTCCAAGTTTCTTACTCCAACGAGGTTGCGTTGAACCTTTTTCTTTTTTAACTTCTCGGTTTCCGCTACTAGACCATAGCATCAACCAATGTAGATTGGTTCCTTCCTAACTGCTTCCCAGAACACCAAACAGCCCTCTCACAGTAATGAATATGGTGAGAACAAAGTTTTGGTAAAATACCTCTCAAGGGTTTGACAATGGAGAGGAAGAGAGTTGAGGAATTTGAAGAGACTCTAATATATAGATTGTAGGTGAATCAATCTTATTTTACTCTAGGGTTTCTCTCTCAAAATTATCTCTGGAAGCTCTCTTTCATTTGTGGGTATAAGAGATATTTATACTAAAATGAGAGGAGAATGTGAAAGGTCAAGTTTTTTTTTTCAAAACAGGGGTGGCTCGCGGCTTGGTCTCGCGACTTGACTGAGTCGCGAGATCCAGTCGCGAGATAACCATATGGCCAGTTGTCCTGTTTTATCCTGTAGTGTTCCAGCTAGCATGACTGTTCACCTTCTGACATGCTTGGCATGTGTGCTGCATCTGGCGGCTTGCAGCCGCGAGTCACCCGCGAGATCAAGCCGCGAGTCTCTGTTTTCTTGCACACTCTTGAGCAATCAACACTCTATCTCACTCACTACCCTTACAACAAAACCCACCTAAATACAGGGTTACTAAATGCTGAATTACAAGCAAATTTGGCACGGAATAAAGCCAACAAGATGGTTGATTAAATTCAACCTTACATATTATATATAATATGATTTATTTATTATTTTGCTAGGTGCCGCCAATGACATTAATTATTATGTTAGTTTGTAAACTTTTGTAATAAAATCGATTTTATATATATGACTAACATTTCAAATGACTTATCAAGGAAGATTTTTTTTTTTTTTTTGGTTGATAATATAAAAGTTAAGAGATGAAAATTATGAACCTTGGAGATAGGTGCCAATTGAATTACCAAGCTCTTAGCTAAGAAAAATTATTAGCTACTCTTGGAGGAATCAAATTTATGTTACTCCAGGAGTATACTATAATTTCCCCTTAGCTAATAAAGTACAATTAGAAAAAGGTCTCTATGATCTTATTAATTAAACAAGGCATGTATTCAACCAAAAAAAAAAAAAAAGATGAGACTTGAGAGAGCCAAAACAAAACAAAACAGAACAGAATCCATTGGAACTTCTGAAAAATCCATGTGTTTTTTGCAAGAGTCATCAAATTAAAAATGAACTGGCCCTACTTTTGGGTTGCTTGATAGGATCGAAAACAATCTTGTTGATGGAGATGTATGTTGAATTGGAGTATAGTTAAGGAGCGTAAAGTTTGGGTTTGGCAAGTGTACGTGACAGCAGGGCTAGGGGGTTGAGAACCGACATGACATTCTAAGTTATGGTAAAAAAACTACCAGCTGGCCACCAGCACAACGAGAGAAAATGCGAAATGAAGGCAAAGATCAGGATCGAAAATTCTTCTATTAAAACAAATCTCGCTCTAAATTATGTTATGAGATTTTCTGTCCAATCCAGTTAAATAAATATCTAAGTTTAGAGAGATACTAATTTCAAGGTAGAAGACCCTAAAATCAATTTAATTTGACCAAAAATTATGAAGACCATTTACTCTATCTTTGTCGGCACTATACGAAAATTGAAACAAATGGTCCAAAAAAGCGTTCAGGGAAATGTGGGTCAATAATCACCATTTCTATTCTTCTTGGAAGTCAACTAATTTATCTCTTTGAAGACTTTGGAAAAAAGCTCAAATACTTATTTCTGTGGGAATATTGACTTCTGTACCTAATATTGTTATTTCTACTTGTAAAGCGTATTGGCTGACCGTAAGACTAGAAACAAAAATATTGACTACCTCTATGGACTGCAATTTCTGTCACTTACCCTTGGATTGAAGCCTTGAAAAATTACAAGATGACTTACAGTTTGCAATAAGACTGCAGCAAAGAAGAGAAAAGGGAAAAAAAAATACATACAAGAGCTATAGATTTAGATAAAATGGTTGCAATATTTCTTTTCCTCCTAATTACTCAATTCTCAACTACAATTGCTCAAGAAAGAAATCTCAATATTAGCTTGGGCTCTTCCCTCTCTCCAAAAAACAATTCATATTGGTTGTCAAGTTCTGGCCAGTTTGCTTTTGGCTTCTACAAGAAAGACAATGGCTTTGCATTAGGCATCTGGATGGAAGCAATTCAGCCAAAAACAGTCATATGGACAGCAAACCGGGACGACCCACCACTTCGCGAAGATGTCAAATTGCTTTTGAGTAGAGATGGCAGACTTATCTTGCAACAGAACCAAGGCTTACAGACAACATTAGCAAATGCTCCTCAGTCTGCTTCCTCGGCATCTATGCTCAATACTGGAAACTTTGTACTCTACAATTCAGATTCAGTAATCATGTGGCAGACTTTTGAAGTTCCAACAGACACCATTTTACAAGGCCAACGTCTCTTGGCGGGAAAAGTGCTCGTCTCCAGCATCTCTGAGACAAACCATGCAAGTGGAAAGTTTAAACTCAAAATGCAGACTGATGGGAACCTGGTTCAATACCCGACAGACAATCCTATAGATTCAGAGGATTATGCTTACTGGGACTCAGGAACAACCACCGCTGGAGATAATGTGAGTCTAAATCTTGGTAGTAATGGCCAGCTTTACCTGCTCAATGCTACTGGTTTCAATATCAGGAATTTAAACGGCCTAGTAACTAGTAACAATTCTGATAAAGCTTTCATTCGTTTGACAATTGATGTTGATGGAATATTACGGTTGTATTCTCATAGCTCGAATCAAGGAGATGATTGGGTTAGTGAGTGGCCATCAACTACCAATAAGTGTGATCCTAAAGGCCTCTGTGGTCCAAATTCATATTGTACTCTCATGGATCAGGAACCAGTTTGTACGTGTCCTCCTGGTTTTGTTTTCATTGACCAGGAGCAGAAGATTTTGGGCTGCAAGAGAAATTTTAGCACAGATGGTTGCATCAGCAAAAATAGAGTCACATTTTCTCTTCAGGAATTCGAAGGTATTGCATGGGAAGACAACCCGTATTCAAATATCTCATCAAGCAAAGCTGACTGTAGAGAAGACTGCTTGATGGACTGCAACTGTGAAGTTGTATCATTTAAAGACCAGCTATGCAGCAAACAAAAGCTTCCTCTAAGATATGGGAGAAGACAAGATGGTGATCAAGGAGGGACAACAATAATCAAGGTAAGAGTAATCAAAAAGGAAAGAAAGAAACATCTGCTAATTATCTTATTTGGTAGTGTTACAATTTCGGTTATTGCCCTTACTGTTCTTGCAATTACCAGTATTCTCATTTACAGATATCATGCATGTAAAAACAAAAATATTGAGAATGATGGGTTGATTGAAGATGTTACTCTACGATCATATACATATGCGGAGCTTGAAAAGGCTACTAATGGTTTCTTGGATGAATTGGGTAGAGGAAATTCAGGGACAGTTTTTAAAGGGGTCATACCAAATGGCAGGAGAGTGGTGGCCATCAAGAGACTAGAAAATGTGGTGGCTGAAGGTGAAAGAGAATTTCGAAATGAGATGAAAGCAATTGGGAGAACTTATCACAAAAATCTTGTTAAGTTGTTTGGTTACTGTCATGATGGAAACAAATGGCTTTTGGTCTATGAGTACATGAGCAATGGCTCACTAGCAAAATTCCTCTTTAAATCTGAAAGAAAGCCACTTGGGAGGAAAAAACTAGAATAGCTTTGAATGTAGCTCGAGGCATCCTCTATTTACATGAAGAGTGTGAGACCCAGATCATCCACTGCGACATCAAACCTGAAAATATACTAATGGATGAACACAAGTGTGCCAAAATTGCTGATTTTGGTTTGGCCAAGCTGCTGATGCCTAACCAAACAAGGACATACACTGGGATTAGAGGAACAAGGGGGTATGTTGCACCTGAGTGGCATGGAAATTTGCCCATAACAGAGAAAGCTGATGTCTACAGCTTTGGGATCATGTTGTTAGAGATCATATGTGGTCGAAGGCATGTGGATATGGATCTTCCAGAGGATGAAGTGGTTCTTGCAAATTGGGTCCATGATTGTTTTCAGGCTGGTGAGTTGGATGAGCTGGCGAAGGATGAAGAGGTGGACAGGAACAAGTTGGAGAGAATGGTTAGGGTGGGACTTTGGTGCATCCAGGATGAGCCATCACTTCGCCCTCCAATAAAGAAGGTGGTGCTGATGTTGGAAGGGACAGTGGAGATACCAGCTCCTCCTAGTCCTACATCCTTTCTCAGTTCCTTGGAAGTGAATTGAGCCCAGCACCCAAGTAGCTAGGACCCAAAATCACCATGACCAATAATTCGTTTGACTGATTAATGAAGTGGTTAATTTTTTTAGTTAAAGAAAATTCTTATGCTCTCCTGTGATATCATAATGCAGTCCATATGTTACTAGCTAGCCACATGCAATGTACTCTTTTTTTGTGTGTCCATTTAGCTTTATACTGCCTGATTAATATCTAGCTTAAGTTAAACTCAAAAATCCTATTAGCGTCACCATGGTTCTAATTTGCTTTATTGCAATTTGAAAGTTGAAACTACTTCGAAAGAATATAAAAACACGGGTTTATGGATATTTTTTTATTTATTTTTGTTAATTTAAAGTATACTCAGAATATTGAATTTGAAAGAGAAACTAATTGATGAAGAATGCATAATGATTATTATTGATGTGATTAAGTATACATTTGGCATGGATTATTTTTGCCAACTTATTTTACTATTTAGTTTATTTTTATTATTATTTATGAGTCTATTTATGGATACTATTCATGGGTCCCACTATACTATTTCAATTAACTTTTACCTTTATCTATAGTACTTTCAGCAAAATAAACGGATCCCAAATGAACATTAAGGGTGTGTTTGGATACCATTTATTTTGCTGAAAACTAAAAACTGAAAACACTTAACAAAATAATTTTTAAATATATGAATAGTACCATGAGACCTATTTTTAATGAAAGTTTTGTTGGAAAAAGAGGTTTGAAGGTCCCGTGGACAATACACAAAACCCACTGGAAAAGCCACCATAGCCACAAAAACATACTTCAAAAAAAAAAAAAAAAAAAAAGCGCAGACGCATACGCTAATAATCAGTATCCAAACGGGTACTAAGGCAAAGATTATTTTTGCCAACTTATTTTACTATTCAGCTTATTTTTGCTACTATTCATAGGTCTCACTGTACTTTTTAATACTATTCATGAATCTCATTGTGCTATTTCAGCTAATTTTTACTTTTATTTACAATACTTTCAACAAAAAAATTTCAGTTTCAGCAAAATAAACTAATCCCAAACGGCCCATAAGTTTATATACATCAACCCATGGATGATATACCAACTGTAACTAACTAACAGTAATCTAACATAAAAACAGATTAGCCCACTGACATAAGTGGCACGTGCTTCACGTGGGAATCACTTAAGTGCACACTAATAACACTACCTGTAGCTTATAAGCTATCTTATTACATAGGAAGTAAAACGACTTATAGCTTTAGCAGCAACTTGTCTCTTAGTTCTGCAGCTGCTTGTAATTCCTCTTTCTTCTCAACACAGAATACTTGTTTCTTTTTTTCAGCCCACAAGTTCATGGATCGAATAATACAAATATCATTTCTTCAATACGAAACTTAGTGGGATGTTAAGAAGAGCAGGAATGTTTAATCCAATTATGGAATTCCTAGAATATTAATCCAGCTAAAGGTTATTCAATGGTATAAAAGTATCAAAGGGTTACATTGTGTGTAATTTGATCCTATTCCATATATATGAGGTCAAAATTCATGAAGTAAAATGTCATGTATTATATATCAAGCGACCTCAGAAAGAAACATTTACAAATTTCTTTGTTTGGCTATAATTTTTGTAAAAAAATTAGAAATTTTATAATTAAATAGTAGTATTTATACAAAAGAGGCACTCCTGTATATGTCCTGTGTGGTTAAAAATCGGCATGTCATCTCTTGTTCATTAAATACTGTAAATGTGATGAAGATCAGAAGATGTCATACTAAGTGCAATTAAGCTAAAACTCATTTCCTTAGCAAATCTCAAGAGCTTGTACCAGGCCACAAATCATGCTATGCTGCTTATTTAAAAACCAACCTCCCATTTGCGCTGCAATTGCAAGTTGCAGCAATTCTTCACCGTGATTCCAAAATAAGAATTCCAATACCCACATCCATCCCATTAGCACACAACACCACATCCCATAGCAGCAAAAATTCCCAGGACTTAATGGAAGAACGAGGCATCAAAGTCGAAGCTGTTAACACAATTAAAACTTAGGCGAAAACACCATTTTGGTCCCTACATTTTGGAGTCGCTATCAATTTGGTCCATACATTTGGTAGCGGTCAATTAGTCTCTGTTATTTTCAACATGCAATCAATTTGGTCTCTATCGTTAACTCACTAACGTCAATGTTTAGGTGACAAACGGCTTACACAAGTAGCAAAGTTTTTTTTTTTTTTTTTTTTTTTTTGAGAAAGAATTTAAGTACTTTTATTAATGTAAATGAGTTACATCCGAATTTAAAACAAAACAATATGAGAAGGAACATCTTCTACCTATACTTGTAAATCTAGTATGCTTATAGCATGTTTCGCCAAACTATGAGCTACACTATTGTCGTTTCTCTTTACATGAGAATACAACACTCTTTGAAAATGGTTCAAGTAAACTTTCACATCCTCCACCAGCAGACCCAATGGGCATAGGTTCTGCTCTTGTGATTTCAAAGCTTGAAACAAACCAAGAGCATCACCTTCTAGTATGACACCTTGGAACCCCAACTCATGAGCGAACATCAAGGCTTTCTGAGCAACCAATGCTTCTGTCTCCTCTAAAACATCTTCTCTGAACATGAAGCTAAAACAGCCCCATTGTTGTCCCTTATTACAACTCCAACACTTGACTTATTTAATTCACCGAAGGCCGCTCTATCGAAGTTCACTTTCACAAAACTAGCTTGCGGTGCTTGCCATCTGTTTCCTCCAGTTTCGTTGCTCCTCACCTGCATACCTGAAGCTTCTGTGTTGGCTCTGAATTGTGCCAACATTTCTACTGACTGTGCAGCAACTTGGTGCAGCAAACTAGCTTGAAGATTGAGCCTCACCTTGTTCCTTTGATTCCAAACAGTCTAGGCTGTGAATGTTAGCAGCTTCAGTGACTTTCCTTCTTCTATCATCCATGACAGTAACTCCTTTACACATGTGAATCAATTTCACCCTTGAACCCCCATTTTTCCTGATCAGCCCACATAACATCCAGCTCCGGACATGACCAAAAAGCATGCACCGAATCCTCTACTACCATTTTACACCTTTCATAGATTGGGTCCTCTAAAATTTTCTTTCGCATCAATGCTTGTTTGGTTGGAAGTACATTAAGGCAAGCTCTCCAAAGAAATTTTTTTTATCTTTGGTGGGGCTTGCATCTGCCATACTTCCTTCCAAACACGCTTATGACAGATTGGAGGGGTTTAAGCATTCAATTGCAGCTCCTCTTCTTCTTTGAGGAACCTATATCCGGACTTACATGAGTAATTTCTTGAGGTAGAGTAAGGCCAATACAAGGTGCCTTCTGTCACGTGTCGACTAAGGGGAATTTCCTTGATCAACTTAGCATCCTCTTCCACAAATAACCCATCCACCATCTATTCATTCCATCTTCTTGTGCTTAGGTCAATAAGTGAGTCAATCGTTATGATTTTCGAAACTCTCCAATGGGCAAATAGGCTGAAGCATTGGGTGTTTTCTTGGCAGCCAACATTCCTGCCAAATGTTTATTTTTTCTCCACTCCCTACCCTCCATAATGTCCCCCTTTGAATGATGTCTCGACCTCTAAGTATACTCTTCCACGCATAAGACCCCATCCTTGAGTCAGCAGCCTCCAAAAGTGATGAATTGGGAAAGAAACGAGCTTTAACACTTTGTAGAAGAGTGAGGTTTTATTATTCAAGAGCCGCCATGCTTGCTTTTCTAGAAGGGAATCATTGAACATAGCAAGATCTCGAAAGCCCATACCTCTAATAGTCTTAGATTTTGTCATCTCTTCCCATTTAACCCAATGGATTTTCCTACGATTGCCCCTTTGGCCCCACCAAAATCTTTTGATTAGAGCCTCAATTTCATTGCACAAACTCACTGGCAATTTGAAACATTCCATAGTGTAAGTAGGGAAGGCTTGTATGACTACCTTTAAGAGCACTTCCCTTCCAGCTTGTGAAAGTAATTTTGCTTCCCACCCTTGACGTTTCCGCCAAACCTTCTCCTTAATGTAGTTAAAACTTTATTTTTTTTCCCTTCTCAACTAAGGAGGGCAGCCCAAGGTATTTTTCATAGTGCAAGATTTCTGGAACACCTAAGACTACCTTGATTCCATGCTTCACCTCCTCCAGAATAGACTTGCTAAAGAACAAGGAGGTTTTACTCCTATTCATTTTTTGACCCGAGGCTTCTTTATACTCTTTTAGTATCTCCAAGACATTATCATACTCCTCCATTGTGGCCCTACAAAAAATAAGACTATCATCTGCAAAAAGCAAATTCGTTAGTTTTGGGCCCCTCCTACAAAGGGAGTAGCCATGGATATCACCTTGTAGTTCTGCCTTTTTAATTAAACCATTCAGCTCCTCTGTACAAAGAAGGAATAGGAAGGGGGAAAGTGGGTCTACCTGCCTGATCCCCCTTGTAGGAAATATCATCGCACATGGTTCTCCATTTACCAAGACCGAATATGATACTGTTTTCACACAACCCATTATGAGATCTATCCACCTCTCCCTAAAACCCATCTTCCTCATTATCCCCTCTAAATAATACCACTTCACCCGGTCATACGCCTTACTCATATCCAGTTTTAGTGCCATATAACCATAATTACCTCCCTTATAGTTTTGTAAACTATGCAAAGTCTCAAAGGTCACCAAAATATTATCAGAAATTAATCTACCCTTGGTGAAGGTTGATTGGTGTTATGTGATGATGGATGGGAGTAATTTTTAAGGCGATTTGCAAGAACTTTGGAGTAAATTTTGTAAAGAACATTACATAGGCTGATTGGACGATATTGGTGTGCATATTCAGGAGAGTTTATTTTTGGAACAAGTGTGATAAAAGTATGGTTTAGGGGAGTAGGTATAGTACCTGAGTTCAACCATGACAAGATGGATGAAGTGACACCATGATTTACCGTGCTCCAAAAATGTTGATAGAAGAGCAGAGGCATGCCATTCGGACCAAGTGCCTTGAGGGGCGCCATTTGTTGGACGGCAGTAGCTACTTCACTTGCTTCAAACTCTCTACATAAACTTTCATTCATCTCCTCATCAATCACTGTAGGCACACAATCTAAGATGCCTGTGGAGATCCTCCCATCTATTGAGGTAAAAAAAGACTTGTAATAGTTCACCTTAACTTCCCCAATATCCTCCTGACTAGTTCTCCACACACCCTCCTCATCCCTAATACCTTCCATTGAGTTTTTCCTAAATCTTCTTGTGGCACAACTATGAAAATATTTAGTATTTTTATCCCCCTTATTTGCCCATAGAATTCATGATCGTTGAGCCCACATCGTAGCTTCCCCATCTTGCAACACCTCAATCTCCTTTTTAATTTGTCTCACTCTACAGTTGTTCCCACTAACCATAGCAAAGTTGATGATGAAATGGCTACTAAAATTATAATTAAAATGCCACTTCAACATCTAAATTAAAAACAACAAAAAACTCAATTCTTTTTATTTTTAAAGAAAGAAAATAATGCTTCGAAATCACAACAAAGAACACTCATATCATATTACCTTCTCTGCAAACCGGACCCAGCCAAAACCTAGAAATTCAACTCATACATTGAAGCTCTCTTCACCAGAAATTTCGTTTGTAAACCCACATCAAAGAAATAAGAAAACCCACTGAAATAGTCATTCAAACAAAAAACCAACCATCCATATGCTCAAAGAATGCCAAGTGGACCCAAAAGCTCAACGTCTCCAACAACAAAGAAGGTCAGACAAAGAAGGAGAGGAAGAAGCAAACTCGAATACTAACAGTGACCCAAAGGCCAAAACCCCACTTCGTAAACCCGAGCACAGATAAAAAATTTCTCACAACTAAAACAAAACCAACCCATTATATCAACCAAAATGGAGAAATTTATATTAAAAAGGAAAATGAAATACAAAATTAGTTTCAGTCATGGATGAGAAAAATAAGAGGAAAAAATTAAAAAGAAATTAAAAAAAAGGAAAATAAAAAAGAAAAGCAAAGGGAGATGAGGAGCGATGGCTGGTGGTGGCAGCGTTGTTGTGAGACCCTTTTTTGTTATGGTGGGTCTCCTAGAGAGACAAGCCATGGCTGAGCTCATGAACCCGAGAGAGGGAGAGATCCACCCTATTGTGTTTGGTTTTAAATTTGGGTTTGAAATCTGGGTTGTGTTTGGTTGCAAAGAAAGGGATTTTTTTTAAAACAATAACTATAAAAGCCAAACTATTTTGTTAGTTAGCAATGTTTCTAAACTATTTAGGAAACTAGCAACTCAAGTCTATTAGATTCGAGTTCCTGTAGCAAATTGAGTTTAAGAGACTCGACTTCCGTGTGTTGGCAGGGCTGAGGTGGATTAAAAATCCACGTGGAAATCAACTCTTTAAGACTCAATTTTCGTCATCTTTTTCCTCCATTTTGTGTTTAAGACCTGGGATCTATCTCTTCTGTATGTTTTTAGACCCCCTTAAAACACAACCAGATTAACATAGATAATTAGTCAAGTGATTACTTAGTCAAATTATCAAGTCTAGGTTAACACACATATATCATATTATTGTAAAGTGCAGAAAATAAAGAACACAACAATATGATAACCTAGGAAAACCAAACCGGTAAAAAACCTGGGGAGGATTTAACCTAACTATTCTCAAGGTAAAACTGAATCCACTATGAAAGAATTGAAGTTTACACAATAGCGACTTAGACCACTAACATCCTATTGCTACCTCGAGTAGAAAACTTACTACCATGACCACATGACAGGTCCGAGTCCATGGACTACTTCTTTCTTGGATTCCCAGCAAGTACAAGCACCCCCGCTTATGTATCTTTAAGCTCTTAATGCAACAACTGAATCGATCACCAAGTTCTTGACATAATCTTGAAACTTGGAAACCCTAAGTATGTATGAAGGCAACCACATCTTGATCTCACAAAAGATTCACACACACAACATATGAAGCATCTCCAAAACGTGGGTAGGGTTTTCCTTTTTATACTTAAGACAAAACATAAAACCCTACACATCAAATGGGCTTGGGCTGAGTTGGAAATTTCTACAGAAAAACAATATGCACAACTTTCGATCGATTGAGTCTAATTCTCGATCGATCGAGCCAAACAGAATTGCACTATGAATTCTGCAATAACTCAATTCCAACTTTATATAAAAAGCAAATACTTTGAGCAAGTCTAAACAAGACTAAAACGTTTTGATCATAGTTTTCTAACATTACAAATTGAAGTTCTAATACATTTAAACCTAAAGTCTTAGAACCCAACATCTTCCAATTCCCTTATTAGAGCCTTTGAGTTTCCAAAAAATAAAAACCAAAACAGAAAACACACAAAACTTGGTTTGTTTCATTTTCTTTGGTTTTCCAAACAAAGAGTGAATAAAAAAAGGTACCTAGACTTGAGCATTGCAGTTGGAAGGGTTGGACGAGAGCTTCGGAAATAGAAATAGAATCTCCTCCATTATTGAAGCCCATTGATCCATATCAGTGCCACAACTAGAAGTGGATAAAAGAGGGACTGAGGAAGACCCACAGCTATGCGTAGCACTTGGACTCGACAACTGAAAAATCACGATTTCATGTGGGTTTGTGCTTTTAGTTCTAGGTTTGTGTTTTCTGGGATTTTTTGCTATGGGTTTGTGTTTTTTGGGATTTTTTGTTGTGGGTTGTGTTTTCAGTTTTGTTGTGGGTTTGTGTTTTCAGATTTCTAGGTTAAGGGAACTCGAGTCTCTAAGACTTGAGTTCCACGTGGATTTTTTTATCCACCTCAACTATACACCTCATAGAAATCGAGTCTTTAAGGCTCAATTTGCTACAGTAAAATCAAGTCTCGCAGACTCGAGTTGTTAGTTTTCTAAATAGTTTGGAAACGTTGCTAACTAATAAAATAGTTTGGCTTTTATAGTTATTTTAAAAAAAAAAAAAAAAAATCTGAAAGAAAGTGTAAGAAAGTCTGGAGAAATTTTTTTAGTTCACACCCTTCAATTATTTTATTTTTTAGATGTTTTTTTTTTTTTAATTCTTGGCTTTTTTAAAATAATAATTAAATGTATTTTTATTGTTTTACTAGCCATATATGCTGTCAGCTATGTAAGTTGTTTGCTACGTGGGCAATTCCGTTAGTAAGTTAACGGTTGAGACTAAATTGACTACATGTTAAAAATAACAAGAACTAAATCGACTACTACTAAAATGTAGAGACCAAATTGACTGCGATTCCAAAATGTAAGGATCAAAATAGTGTTTTCGCTTAAAACTTATTCAGCCATTTTTGCGAACACCTAATAAACATGCGCTCAAATCACATTGTTTAAAGGTTTTTAGGTAAATTCCACTAAACTACATTGAGATTTGGGCTAATACCAACTAGGTCCAAAACTTTTCAAAAAAGACCGACTTGGTCCTTAAAAGACAATTTTGTCCCTAACTCCATTTAACACAGTTACTTTATTCTCACATTCTATTCTCTCTCCTCTTTCTCATCTCAAACCCCTCTCTTCACACTCTTTTCTCATATTTTCTCTTCTCTAGTGAATGTTTATTACATGCTAAGATCTTTGAGTTCTATTCGCTATGATTACATTAATATGAGCATGGATTTGAGCACAAATCACATTACACGGCAACACCATGTCATAGAATATAAACATATACACATAGTCATGCTAAAACCTGAAACCCTTAAAAGTCATCCCAGATTACCAATCATACACACAAATTCAAATGCATTCACCAACAAAATCACCATATTAGTGCCATTTTGAGACAAACCCTAAATAAAAAAAATAACCACAAATCTACAAATGACTATACCCAAAACCCCTTTCAAACTCAAATCACAAAATCCTTATATCACTATAAAAAGACCCAATCCCTAAATTGACCAAGACTCAAACCAACAAAGACCCAAACCAAAAAAGAAATAAATAAAAAAACATAAAATAGAACAGAGAAAGAGGATAGAGATTGTCGATGGTGGTGGCAGAGCTCATGGGTCTTTGCCAAACGTTCCCTTGACATTTGGCACATAAACCCAAACACAAACAAATACCTAAACATGTTTGGCACCAAATCAGAGCTGTTGGCAAGGAACAATAATAGTGGTGGTGATGCGAAGCTCAAAATTCCCTAGCCAAATGTCTCCATGGTACTAATTTGAAGAGAGAGTGGAAGATGGTAATGGAAAAACATGGATTTTGGCCATGAAAAAGGGAGTCTTCAGCCGTCGTGGGTGTGGGTGAGAGAGAGAGGGAGCCGCCATAAGTGAGAGAGAGAGAGAGAAAGAGAGAGAGAGCGAAAAAAAAAAAAAAAAAAAGAGCTAGATTCTGAGAGAGAGAAAGAGAGAGGAAAAGGGTTTGGGTCTGAGATGAGGAGATGAGAAGGGTTTGGGCTAAAGTAACAGTGCTAATGGAGACAGAAACAAATTTGTCTTTTAAGGATCAAGTTGGTCATATTTTAGAAGTCTTGAACCTAATTGGTATTAGCTCAAACCTCAGTGTAGTTTAGTGAAATTTACCCAATTTTTTTACAAAATATTTTTCACATAAATGTATAATGTACTCATATATAGGATAAGATATCAGCTAGTTGTTCCAAAAGAGCGATTCAAGGTCATGTTGTGCAATTTGAGGCCAACCATCACCATTTCTAAAAATTTCATTCTTCTTGGAAGTCAACTAAAAAGTTATTTCTAAAGACTTGAAACCATAAAACTAGAAGCGAAAATATTGACTACCTCTTGAAACTAGACTTTTTGTGTCACTTACCCTTGGATTGAGGCTTTAAAAAAATGCAAGATGACACGTCCTTTGCTATAAGATTGCAGAAAAAGAAAATATTAAAACAACTCAAATATAACAATACATATTGATGAAGCGTAAGTTCGTCAGTCAGAGAAGGCAGATGGAACCAATCTTCAGCCCAGATGATTGTATCCTCAAGATGGTCACCAGTGTGGTGCTTGCCACAACGTCTCCGATGCCAAAGTCAATATCAAGAAGTTCGTTCAGAAAGAATAATGCAATATGACATGTCTATGTACCTTGTGTTGGTAATGTGAGAGCTTTATATATGTTGCCTTGGATTCTGACCATTGTGGTTAATAATGGGATGTTAATGCCTTTCTTGGTAACGCCTCCTGCTTAGTAATGGGGCTTTAATGTGCTTTCAACAGTCTATATAGCTGTTGTTGTAACCGTCCGAGGTGCTACTGGCAATATTGAATGGTCTTGATACCTTCGTCGGTGATGGGGGCACTTGTTTGGGTTCATCCAAGAGGATGGTCTCGTCTGCAATACTGGGTTCGTCGGTAGTTGATTTCGTCAGTCCCATCAGCTACCCCCGGATTCTGTGGTCGTCGTGACATGTCATGACGACCATGGAAGGTGAAAAGGCTTTTTTTTTTTTTCGGAACTGTAAGCAACTCTTTGGGATTTCGCGCCGTATTAAATGTGTAGTGGCGGCTCTCCGCAGGGAGTGGCCACGTGGCGCTTTTTGACTGGTAGAGTTAATGCTCCACTTTGTGGGACTATTGGGCTTCCCGCTAGTTTTCAGTCGTTTCGAGTCTTGATTTTTAAAACTTCTCCCCTTGTTACTTTTTTCACTTTTCTCAAAAAACTTCCAATCATTTTTCTAAGCGATTTTTTCGAACTCTCATTCTGCAACTCTTTTCCAAACTGGTGTGCTGCGTATTGGTGCTTCTTTTACTCGCCATTGTTAAGGTACATTTTTTCTTTCTTTCATGTTTTTACCTTTCCTTTTCATCTTATTGCAACATAGCCTCTGATTCTCTTCTTCTCTTCTTCTTTTTTCTTTTGTTTGTCTTTGATTTCTTGGGGATTTAGCTTGTGTTGTTTCCCTTTGCGCTTTTTTGTATTTCCATGGTTAGCAACTCTGAGGTTAGGATAGTTTGCCCATCAATTTCCTTTCTTTTTGCGCGTATAGGAGGGTCTTTGGGTGTTTTCTCACATTTAGAGGATTTCATTTTTTAGGGTAATTGTTTGAGCATTGTATTGGCCGACCTATTGCTTTTGCTTTGCCAATCGCTTAACTGGTTCGAGAGTCTGGTGAGAGATAGAGAGGCGATGTCTGAGGTTAGGTCTAGCGATCTCGAGACTGGGTTATCATCTAACGGTGACCCAGTGGAGGGAGATACAACCGTCTCTACCCCTCGAGAGGTTAGGGCTTTTTATGCCTGATAACGCCTTAAAATGTATACTTGTTATATATTTATGTGGGCGTTATCTCTTTATTACTATGCTTAATTTGTATAATTAAGCCATGATTTGCATTAGTCCCTATTATTTATCTTTACATAATTTCTTGAATAAGATGCTATTTATTGTGTGTAATTTTCTACTTCCAGGAAATCATGTGAGAAAAATGAGTTTACAGGAATTTGTGAGAGAATGGAGGTCAAACTAGAATTAAAGTGGAGCTAAAGGACCATGCTTAAATGTCTAAGGAGGTGCAGCTGGAGTGCATGGATTGTCTACCATGATTGGAAGCTTCAAATAAGGAAAGAAATCAAAAAGGCAGAATCTGAAGAAGGAAAAATCTGATTTGAGCACTGATCAGTATTTCAGGCGTATCTCTCTCCTAAAAAATCTAATTGACACAAGGCCAGATGGGTTGGAACTGTGATTTAAATATCTACAACTTTTCAGTTTTGAGTTTTCCAAAATTCTCAATTTTTAAAGGCCGAAATTAACTCACAAGTTACTGTTGTAAACCTGGACGGAAATTAAAATAGTAAAAGTTTTATTTTCTTTGGACACTTAGACATTAGGGTTTTGAAGTGAGGCTGGGCAAAACGAATTTTGGCAGAGAAAACTTTGTATTTTTATTTCTCTAATGGCAGCCTAAACTCTTTGCTAGGGCTAGGGGTTATGTTTCTTCTATATGGTATGAATATTCAATGTAATTCTTTCTAGGATTTTATCAATAACATATTTGATTGTTCAATTAGATTTCTTTTGATGTATTAGTTCTTCCATGCTTTCAATAAGTTCAATCATGTTTTTCTTATTGTTTAGATGAATTTCTAATAGTTTCAAATAGAAATCAGGTTTTAAAGTGAATGGGTTTTCCTGAAAACTTTTCTAACCGCATTATTAATCGAGGTTATCATGCGTTCTTGAATTGTCTCAGTTCAACCGAATCATAAGTTTTTAATTGTATAAGAACAATCAATTATGAAATAGATATTTTCCTAGATCACAAAGAATCTCATATCGATATAGGGAAACACCCTGATGCCCTAGTATTTACATTATTGATTTAAATAAGTTTTTATTATTATTCTTGTTAACAATCACCAAGCAAAAGTATTTTTCTTCTTCACCCAAATTGTTATTTAATTATATTGTCTTTGAATTTACCTTGCTCCTTGTGGTTCGACTTTGGTACTCCGAGAATTATATTGCTACAATCTCTTGCACTTGGGAGTGAGCAAGCAATTTTGGCGCCGTTGCCGGGGAGCTGCTGCGTGTTCAGAGGCAATTTTTTGGAGCAAAGCACAACCAGTGGAAATTCTTCTATTAGTAACTTCGTTCCATTTTTTTCCCCTTATTTTTTTTATTTTATTTTTCTGTTTGTTTTTAATTTATTTTATTTGATTGGCATTCATTGTTGCATGAGCATTTGGGTTAGAAACAAGAGAGGTAGAAAATTTTGAAACTTACTTTGGTAATCTTTTTGACACACTTGCCTTCACCTTCTTCATCAATCATGGGTGATGAAACACGTAATAATCATGAGGAGAATAGAAGAACTATGTATGAATTGTTGCATCCCACACAAAATTCTGTTCCTTCATGCATCGTGTTTCCACCTAATGCACCACATGTAGAACTGAAACAAGGTTTATTAGCAATACTTCCTGACTTTAGGGGACAAGAAAATGAAAATCCTTATGTCCATGTTAGAGCTTTTGAAAAGGTAATTAGTAGTTTCTATGCACAAAATGTTATTGAGACTGCTAAGTTACGTTTCTTTCCTTTTTCACTTAAGGATAAGGCAAGAAGTTGGCTTTACACCTTGAAACCTAGGTCTATAGGTAGTTGGGGGGAGATGGCTAAAGAGTTTTTTAAGAAACATTTTCCTCCCCACAAAGTCTAGCAAGTAAAAAGAAGGATAGCTACTTTTGTCCAAGGAGAAAATGAGACCTTATACCAAGCTTGGGAAAGGTACAAAGATCTTTTCAATTTCTGCCCAACTCATGGGTATGAAGATTGGAGGTTGGTTAGCTATTTTTATGAAGGACTTACACCTAGGGATCGACAGTTTGTTCAACTCTCATACGGAGGGGACTTTTTACAAAAAGAACCCGAAGATGCAATGGATTATCTTGATGAGATAGCTGAAAACTCTAACACATGGACTGGACCTAGCCCTATGGACTCCACTGATAGGACTAGAACTAACACTACCACTTCTAGTGGAAGTGTTTTCAAGTTGAGGGAAGATGATAACATGAGTGCAAAAATCAGCATGTTAACTAAAGAAATTGAGGCACTCAAAATGAAAGGAAGTAAGAGTGTTAGTGCTACCTTTAGAGAGGACCCAATGGAGGTGTGTAAAATTTGTCATGAGATAAACCATGCTACAAATGAATGTGCATCACTTTCATCATTCTTAAATGTGCCAGAAGAACAAGTACATGCATTTAATTCATATTGGCCAAATAATTCGTCATATTCTAACAATTATAACCCAAATATGCGAAACCATCCGTATTTGAGTTAAAAGAGTGACAATGTGTTGAATCCTCCTGCTCCAAGGAATTTTAATTCACCACATTCATCATCATCATCATCATCATCATCATCTAGACCTTCCTTGGAGGATGCACTTAGTACTTTCATTCAAAGGCAAAGTAAGCAAAATCAAAAATTTGAATCCATGCTCACTAGGCTAGATGAAGAGGTAAGAGAGACCAAGAGTCATATAACTAGGCTTACAAATTCATTGAGTGGGATAGAGAGAGGGGAGCTTCCTTCCCAAACTCAACCCAATCCCATCAATCAAAATCTAAAAATTGGCTCTAAGGATAAACATGAGGAAGTAAAAGCTGTGACCATTTTGAGGAGTGGTAAAGAGATTAATAAAAGTTCTCCTTTAGTAACTAAGAAATCTAAAGAGACCCCAGTTGAAAAAGAGAAAGATGAAACTGAGTCACTTGGATTTGGTGAAATTGAACAATGCCCAATGCCTCCACCATTCCCACAAGCCTTAAAATTACATAGGAATTTGGACACCGCATCTGAGATATTAGAGCATTTGCATCAAGTCAAGATAAATTTGCCATTATTGCATGTTATCAAGCAAGTGCCTGCATATGCCAAGGTAATTAAGGACCTATGCACCATCAAGAAAAAGCATCATGTGAAGAAGACCGCATTCCTAACATAACAGGTAAGTGCAGTTATTCAACATAAGACCTCGCCAAAGTATAAGGATCCAGGTTGTCCTACGATCTCTTGTACTATTGGAGATTACATCATGGAGCATGCATTGCTAGATCTTGGGGCAAGTGTTAATTTGATCCCTTTCAGTGTATATCAAAAACTTGGACTTGGTGAGTTGAAACCTACTTCAATAACTTTACAGTTGGCTGATCGCTCTGTAATGGAACTGAGAGGGATTGTTGAGGATGTGTTGGTGAAAATTGAACAATTTTATTATCCTGTTGATTTTATTGTTCTAGATTACCAACTTGTTTTACATCCTAATGTTCATACCCCTATTATTTTGGGTAGACCTTTTCTTGCCACAGCTAATGCTTTAATTAATTGCAGGAATGGGAGAATGCAACTCACTTTTGGTTCCATGACTTTGGAGCTAAACATATTTCATGTGGCTAAACAACCACATAAGGATGATGACTGTGCTTATGTGAACCTCATTGGGGCGGTGGTTCAAGAAGAGTTTAATAAGAAATGTTTTTCTGATCCTTTTGAAACTCTTCTTAATAATTCTGTTGGTTCTTATGATTTAGAATGTGATATTCATGTATCTAAAAATTTTTCTTTGTTGGATTCCTCACAGGTTTTGGAAGAACAACAGATGATGGCAATTAATAAAGGGTGGAAGCCTTGCTTTAAGGAGATACTAAAAAATGAAAAAAAGCTCGTGCATTCAAGTGAAGAGGCACCACAGCTGGAGCTTAAGCCGCTGCCCGGTGGTCTTAAATATGCATATTTAGGCACAGGTAAGTTAAAACCTAGGTGGGATGGCCCTTTCATTGTAAAGGAAGTGTTTAACTATGGAACTGTAGTAGTTGAGGACCCTAAAGGTGGTAGGATTTTGAAAGTAAATGGACAAAGGTTAAAACCATTCTTAGGGGGAGTTATACCAGAGGAGGAGACTATGTCACTAAAGATCCCTGCCTATTGGGATGCTACGTGAACTCTAAAAGAGTCTTATGAAGTTGTACCATATTTGTTTTAATTTTCTTTTCTTTCTATTTTTTTTTCTTTTTGCCTTTTGTTTTTGTTTCTGTTTTTGTTTTTTTGTTTTGTTATTTTTTTTTTTTTTTGTGAGCTAACATTTGCAGGTGTGAAAGAAATTTCAAAAAATAAAAAAATAAAAAATAAATGCTTAAGATAAATTTCTTTCCTTTATACTTGAATTTATTTTAGCTTTGATACATTGAGGACAATGCAATATTTTAGTTGGGGTGAGAGGTTTAAACTTTTTGCTACACCTTGCATTATTTTTCTTTCTTTCTATTACCAAAAAAAAAAAAAAAAAAAACCTTGAATTTGAATGCAAAAGAGTTATAAGCTTTATTTTTATATCATGTGATGGAATGAATAATGCTGAGTTGGTTATACTATTTGCTATATTAAGACTCTTTCATGAAGAGTACAATTGGAAACTTTTGAGCACAATAGCCAGGTTAGTGGACGGTTGGATGTTGGATAAGCTGAAACTTAACCCAAATGGAGAGTTCTTGAGCTTTACTTTTCTTTGTGAGAGTATATCTTTGTTTGAACTCTTAAATTTCTCTCATATGCTTCAGTTTTTGTAAAAGATCTATATATATATATATATATATTTTTTTTTTGGTTGACTACTGGAAACATTATAGGGAGATATACCATGATCTTACTTATTTTTGTCCTTAGGCATATTGGTTTATGTGGAATTTTAGGAGATGAGAGCTTAAGGCCATCAATCTTTTGTCACCAGCTAAACAAATATTCAGCCTATTTTTACATTAACCATTGTCACCATCATTTGAGCCATTAGAAATACTTCTACAATACCATAAAACATTTTTATTTATGGGTATTCTCATGGGGGTTCAAGTTTTGAGCAATTGATGTGCTTAGATACCACTATTGTCTCTCTTTTCTTCCAAAAAAAAAAAAAAAAAGAAAGAAAGAGGAGACATACATAATCAATCAATAAATCATTGGTGTCTTACACATCTTTCATGTATTTCAGAAGGGTTATATGGTTGAGTAAAGGTTATTTTGATTCAAGTTGGTTGCTACTGCTATGAGTTGGGTTTGGCTTGAATTTTCTGCATTTGATTCATATACCTCATATTTCAAAGAGTTTGCCTTTACCTAGTCATAAGATTATACTACAACTGAGCTTAAATTCCTACTTGATCCTAAAGGTGCATGACTGATATGTGTTTGGGATAAAAACTAGGGATGAGAATGGTATTAATCTCATGTTTCCAGGAATTCAACATCCTTTCCAAGAGATCTTTTTCCGTTGTTTTAGCGGCTGTTTTTGTACACACATGTGATATTCTTAAAACTTCTTCTTTCCTTTTTGTTCACATGTGATTTGAAGAGAGAAACCATTACTTCTATGTGTGCTCTTTCAGAGTGTTGATGACTTAAAAGAGGTTTTGGAGTAGAGGCTCTAATCTAGATTATTCTTGGTCTATGCATATTTGGAAAAGCCGGTTTGATTGGATGGGCTATGCACACACACACTCCAAAAGTGAAGCTAGTGGAAACTCTTTAATATGATGAATAGGATCCCAACTCAAAATTGAAAGTTCATTTGTATGATATAATGATAAAGCAGACTAACATTTGCTGTAGGAATTTTCAAGATACCTTTGACTTTTGTGGGTAGAGTCACTGCAAACCCTCACGAGAGTAAACTCGTCCACTAGGGTGACCTAGGGGTTCAAAGACTTACTGCACATGGGAAGTGCAGTCGTGTAGCCTACGAAAGTGGCTTGTATTTTAGTTTTAATTTTTCACTTATAGTAGACATGGGTGCTTTGTGAATTGCTAGGGACTAGCAAGATTTAAGTTGGGGGGTGTGATAACGCCTTAAAATGTATACTTGTTATATATTTATGTGGGCGTTATCTCCTTATTACTATGCTTAATTTGTATCATTAAGCCATGATTTGCATTAATCCCTATTATTTATCTTTACATAATTTCTTGAATAAGATGCTATTATTGTGTGTAATTTTCTACTTTTAGGAAATCATGTGAGAAAGATGAGTTTACAGGAATTTGTGAGAGAATGGAGGCCAAACTAGAATTAAAGTGGAGCTAAAGGACCATGCTTAAATGTCTAAGGAGGTGCAGCTGGAGTGCTTGGATTGTCTACCATGATTGGAAGCTTCAAATAAGGAAAGAAATCAAAAAGGCAGAATTTGAAAAAGGAAAAATCTGATTTGAGCACTGATCAGTATTTCAGGCATATCTCTCTCCTAAAATATCTAATTGACACAAGGCCAGATGGGTTGGAACTGTGATTTAAATATCTACAACTTTCCAGTTTTAAGTTTTCCAAAATTATCAATTTTTAAAGGCCGAAATTAACTCACAAGTTACTGCTATAAACTTGGACGGAAATTAAAATAGTAAAAGTTTTATTTTCTTTGGACACTTAGACATTAGGGTTTTGAAGTAAGGCTGGGCAGAACGAATTTTGGCAGAGAAAACTTTGTATTTTTATTTCTCTAATGGCAACCTAAACTCTTTGCTAGGGCTAGGGGTTATGTTTCTTCTATACGGTATGAATATTCAATGTAATTCTTTCTAGAATTTTATCAATAACATATTTGATTGTTCAATTAGATTTCTTTTGATGTATTAGTTCTTCCATACTTTCAATAAGTTCAATCATGTTTTTCTTATTGTTTAGATGAATTTCTAATAGTTTCAAATAGAAATCAGGTTTTAAAGTGAATGGGTTTTCCTGAAAACTTTTCTAATCGCATTATTAATCGAGGTTATCATGCGTTTTTGAATTATCTCAGTTCAACCGAATCATAAATTTTTAATTGTATAAGAACAATCAATTATGAAATAGATATTTTCCTAGATCACAAAGAATCTCATATTGATATAGGGAAACACCCTGATACCCTAGTATTTACATTATTGATTTAAATAAGTTTTTATTATTATTTTTGTTAACAATTACCAAGCAAAAGTATTTTTCTTTTTCACCCAAATTGTTATTTAATTATATTGTCTTTGAATTTACCTTGCTCCTTGTGGTTCGACCTCGGTACTTCGAGAATTATATTGTTACGATCTCTTACACTTGGGAGTGAGCAAGCAATGCCCTTGAGGAGGTGTGCGGGCTGGATGCCGACACTGTGAGTAGATTTAAGGATAGGTTTCAGTTTTCGGAGCGGGTTCGTGTTCGTCAGCCTAATGAAAAGGATAGGGCTTGCCATTTTTTCCCTGGTGAGGTATGCTTTTATAAGGCGGCCTTCACTTGTGGGCTTAGGCTCCCTGTCCACCCATTCCTAATGGAACTTTTGGACCATTTTGTTATTGCTCCCGGGCAATTTATGCCCAACTCATGGAGAATTGTGGTCAACTGTATGGAAATATGGTTGGCTGCTAACGGAGACATGATTAAGGTAGGTGAACTCACCTATCTATACCGCTCGAAAGAGTCTGAAGAGTATGGATACTATGAGTTAGTTCCTTAGGAGAGAAGAACAAGGATTGTCAAAGGTTTACCTTCGTCCTTCAGGTATTGGAAATCAAGATTTTTCTTTGTGTCCAGGGATGATTTTGAAACTCAATCCAGCAGGGATTGGGGCGATATCTCGAGGTTGCTTCATCGATGGGGAACCCCGACCTTAGGTGCATCAGTATTTCTCCCCGTCGTTTTAGTTTTGTTGTATTTGCTGTTTATCGTCACTAACTCCTTTATCTTTTGTTTTACACAGTTAAGAGACGGCCTAAACTTAAAAGCAGGCATAAGGAGCGTATTGAAACCGTGATAGGATATGCCCGGACGATCGAAAGTTAGGACGATCTGGTTGATCCACGGACCCTTGCCTTTTACAACCTTGGACCTGACCCGTCTCCTTATGTTCTACACAGTATTGGTATTGAAGGAAAAAAGAGTAAGTATTGACCTCATTAGTATCGACTCTTCTTATGTACACTTGGATTTTCTTTTAAGTGTTTTTCTCTTGCAGAAATGACGACCAAGTTCAACAAGAATATGTACGCGAAGATGAGGTCCAAGAAGGATAAACCGCTATTAAACATTGGGAAGAAGACAGTGCGTGTCACTGGGAAGGGTCCTTCCGTCGCCCCCATTGTCTCCGTCAATCCCATAGTTTCTATTACCGAGACGACGAAGACGGCTTCTCCTACCACCTCAGTTGAAGAGATCCCTACTCCAGGTTCCAAAAGGCCGCGCGTATCTGGTAAGGAGAAGGAGAAGGTTGATTCTCGATCGACCACTATATGGGATGACGAGAGATTGGCGGTGGACAGGGCTCATGAGGTCGTGATTGCGGCAGACTTGAAGGCCCTCTCTGACGTGCCTCTCAACGAGGTTGCGTCTCATCACATCCACAGGCTCATTCAGGTAGGGCATTCACGTACCCCTTTTCTTCTCTTTTTTCTTTTTTTTCTTTTTTTGGGTACTGACGACTTCAAACTTCTTTCCAAGTGTTGGGGGAAAGTCTTCACATCACCTCTGAGTATTTTACTCAAGAGGTTAAAGTGGCATCCTTAACATCTAGAATGGAGGCCTTGGAAAAGGAGAATTCTGAGCTGAAAAAGAATCTTATTGTTTCTATGGATGAGGCCACCACTTTAAAGGAGAAGGTCAAGACCCTGAATGACGACCTCAGAGTCGAGCACAAGTTGACTCTGGAGAAGGACGAGCAACTTCTTAACGCCAAGGAAAAGCTTAAAACTATTGCTGCCAGATCTGTTGAGGCCTTCCAAACAACTGACGAGTATAACACAGTACTCTTTAGTTGGTACTTTAAAGGCTTTGAACTTCTCAAGAGGTATCTAGTTAAGCATCCTACTAGAGTTGATATAGAGAGCTTGGACCTAGAGGAGGTTGACAAAGAGATGGCGATTGACAAAGCTGCTCAATCCTTAGCTCCTGAAGGTGATGTCCTTGAGAATGCTACTGACACTCCGGCTGGTGGCTCCCCTACTGGTGACAATTCCGCTGTTGATGCCCGATCTTGTTACTTAAGAAAATTTCTTTTCATTTTTGTGGATGCCCGTCATGTTTTGGGCCCTTTTTTTTTGTAAATCTAATTTCAGAACAATTGCTTGTTATCCTGTCTTGAGAACAATATTTGTGGCCCAGCGTTTATGGGTCTTTTTGGATATAACAACAATGGTAATTGCCCTTGATTTTTGGGCTTTAATTGAATTTGCTGCATACTTACTTGTTACTTGTATCTATGGTTGCACACTTGTTGGTTCATGATATGTTTGTGGGATTCGTCCATACTTTGTACTTGGCAAAAGTTTTCAGTTGTGCCTTTCTTCTTCATCAATGGTTTTGCTTCTCATTACTTAGTTGTTTTCCTGTAACCCAAACCCCTTCAAGGGGTCTCGTCGAGGGTTCTGGTGAACTGGTTGGGAGCCCAGATCCAGCCTTGGCTTTGTTCCAATTTGTTGTAAGGTTCTTTGTCCCCTTCCCCTTGGATTTTTTTTTTTTTTTTGGGTTTGTCAGTAACTTACATCCGTCAATGCGGAATCTTGTTACTTGGCTATTTTATGACTTACACCCATTTAAGGGATCTTGTCGTGTTTGTTTGGCTTCGTCGGTAACTTACATCTGTCGAGGCGGAATCTTGTTACTTAGCCATTTTATGACTTACACCCATTTAAGGGATTTTGTCGTGTTTGTTTGGTTTCGTCAGTAACTTACATCTGTCAATGCGGAATCTTGTTATTTGGCCATTTTATGACTCACCCATTTAAGAGATCTTGTCGTGTTTATTTGGCTTCGTCAGTAACTTACATCCGTCAAAGTGGAATCTTGTTACTTGGCCATTTTGTTTTGTACGGTTGACTAGACCTGCTTGCATAAAGACATTAGGTGAATAATTATTTTATTAATTTCAGGAATGAATATATTCATTTGTTACATCTATTGGTGGTACGTCTTCAAGTGCTCAATGTTCCATGTCCAAGGGAGTCTCTGTCCGTCTATGGTTTCCAGGTGATAACTGTCTTGCCTACAGTAGTGGACGACTCGATAAGGTCTTTCCCATGTAGGGCCAAGCTTTCCTTCGGCAGGGTCTTTAGTTGCTGTGGTAACCTTGCGCAGGACGAGGTCGCCTATGTCAAGTCGTTTGAGTTTCACCCTCTTATTGTAGTATTCGGCCATCTTCTGCTGGTACTTCGTCATTTTGCTGGAAGCTTTGTCTCTTACTTCATCCAAACAGTCCAGGTTGAGTTGCAGTTGATCGTCATTGCTCTCTTCGTTGAATATCTCTCGCTTGATGCTTGTTACTCCTACTTCGACCGAGATTATTGCTTCAGTGCCATAGGTAAGCCTGAATAGGGTTTCTCTCGTTGGGGTTCTCGCTATGGTTCTGTAAGCTCACAGGACATTAGGCAATTCTTCTGGCCAAGCACCCTTCCCGTCATCCAGCTTGGCTTTAATAATCTTGAGTAGTGTCCGATTCGTTACTTCTATCTGTCCATTTGCCTGGGGATGCCCTAAGGATGAGAATTGGTTCTTGATGGCTAGATTTGAACAGAAGTCTCTAAAGCCTTCATTGTCGAACTGCCTCCTATTATCTGATATAATCGTCAATGGAATTCCAAACCTGCAAATTATATTCTTCCACACAAAGTTCCGAATTCTTGCCTCGGTGATTGTTACTAGAGTCTCTGCTTTGACCCACTTTGTGAAGTAATCAATAGCAACTAGTAGGAATTTTACCTGACCTTTACCTTGGGGTAATGGACCGACGATGTCGATTCCCCATCATGCGAATGGCCACGGGAAGGCTATCGTCGTCAGTTTCTCTGCTAGAAGCCGTTGGACATTCCTGTATCGTTGGCACTTGTCGCACTTCTTGACGAGCTCCACTGCGTCCACCTGCATAGTAGGCCAGAAATAACTTGTTCGTATTACCTTGTTTACTAGGGACCTAGGGCCGGCATGGTCGCCGCAAATTCCTTCGTGGATTTCTTCCATATGTACTTGGCTTCTTCTTCGTCAACACATTTCAAGTAAGGCATGGAGAAGCCTCTCTTGTATAAGGTGTCATTAAGGATCATAAATCTGGCCGCCCTCTTCTTAATCTTTTTGGCCTCTTTTGTATTCTGAGGGAGGTGCCCGTCCTAGAGGAAAGAAACTAATGGTGTCATCCAGCTGTTTGTGCTCTGGATTGTGAAAGTTGGAACTTCTTCAATGCTGGGGAGTTTCTGGACTTCCATTGCCAAGCCTATGCTTATCTCCCCTTCTTCTGACGATGCTAGCTTCGAGACTTCGTCTGCCACCATGTTTTAGCTTTTGGGGATCTGAACGAATTCCACCTTATCGAACTCTTGAGTAAGATGTTTCGTCAACCTAAGGTTATTCTGCATTCTTTCTTCTTTTGCTTCGTACTCTCCCTTGATTTGCTCGATCACCAGCTTTGAATCACTTTGGACTAATAGTTTCTTAGCTCCAAGCGCCTTTCCGAGCCTCAACCCCGTCAGTATTCCTTCGTATTCAGCTTCATTATTGGTAGCAAGAAATTTTAGTTGAACTCCATATTTGAGCACTTTTTCGTCCAGGGTGGTTATGACGACCCCTACTCCCCCCTGCTTTTGGGCTGACGAACCATCAGTCTGTATCGTCCATCGTTTAGCTTCGTTGGTGAGACCGTCTTCGTCCGGAAAGGTGAACTCGGCGATGAAGTCTGCCAAAGCTTGTGCCATGATGGCTGTTCTGGGATGGTACTCAATGTCAAATTGGCTGAGTTCAATTGCCCACTGGACCATTCTTCCGGTTGCCTCAGGTTTGTTTATGGATTTTTTGATGGGTTGGTCCGTCATCACCAGGATAGGATTTGCCTGAAAATATTGCCTTAATTTTGGTGAGGCTACTATTAATGCGAACGCAATCTTTTCAATCTAGGGATACTTGGACTCAGCCCTTTGGAAAGCTTGGCTAACGTAGTAAATTGGGAGTTGTTTCTTGTCTTCTTCTCTAATCAAGGTTGCACTCACTGCTGTAGCTGATATTGCCAAGTACAAATATGAGTTTTCCCCCTGCTTGGACGAACTTAAGAGGGGTGGATTACTCAGGTAACATTTGAGTTCTTGGAACGCTGCTTCACATTCGTTGATCTAGGCGAAAGCCTGCTTCAAAGTCTTGAAAAAGGGTAAACACTTGTCCATCGCTCTAGAGACGAACCTGTTTAAGGCTGCGATCCTTCCTGTGAGTTTCTGGATTTCCTTGACGATTCTGGGCGATGCCATATTGATTATGGCTTGCACTTTCTCCGGGTTTGCTTCTATTCCTCTTTGGGACACCATGAAGCCCAAGAACTTCCCTGAAACTACACCAAAAACGCACTTACTTGGATTCAACTTCATCTGGTATTGTTTGAGGGTGGCAAACATCTCTTTTAGGTTGTCCAGATGCGCAAGCTCTTCTTTACTCTTGACAAGCATATCATCCATGTATACTTTCATGTTCCTGCCAATCTGTTTACTGAACATTTTGTTCACTAGTCTCTGATACGTAGCTCCGACATTCTTCAATCTAAAAGGCATTACCTTGTAACAATAGAGTCCCTGACTCGTGATGAAAGCAGTCTTCTCCTGATTTTCTTCAGCCATCCTTATCTGGTTGTATCTTGAGAAAGCATCCATGAACGACAGCAACTTGTGTCCGGCCGTAGAATCCACAAGCTGATCTATTCTTGGTAGGGGGAAACTGTCCTTCGGGCATGCCTTGTTTAGGTCTGTGAAATCCACGCACATTCTCCATTTTCCATTTACTTTCTTTACTAGGACGACGTTTGCGAGCCATTCAGGATAGTGTACTTCCCGGATGAAATCTACCGCCAACAGTTTGGTAAATTCATCTGTAACTGCTTGGTCTCGTTCTGAGGCGAAGACTCTCCGTCTTTGCTGGACGGGTTTTCTTTCCGGGTTCACATTCAACTTATGCTGAATGACTTCTAGAGCTATGCCTAGCATGTCCTTATGGCTCCATGCAAAGACGTCTCGGTTTTCTTTAAGGAATTGGATGAGCCTTATTCTTATCTCAGGGCTTAATGTCGTCCCTATCTTCGTGGTCTTGGTTGCCTCTCCTTCGACCAGTTCTACTGTTTCCAAGGCTTCCATTTTGTTCTCGTCATTCCCTTCGATCATCCATATGTGATTCTCCTTTGCGTCCAAGATGGCTTAATAACACTCCTTGGCTAAGACTTGATCTCCTTTTACTTCGCCAACACCGTTATCCGTTGGAAATTTTACCTTCAAGCAATAGGTTGACATGACTGCTTTCCATTTATTTAGTGTGGGCCTCCCAATGATCACATTGTAAGATGAGGGGCAATCTACTACCAGGAAGTCTAATTGACGGGTCAACTGTGCCGGGTAGGTCCCCACTGTTACTGTTAGCGTCACTATGCCCCTGGGATATAACCTATCTCCACTGAAACTGACGAGGGGGGAGTTAAATGAATGCAATCTCCTTGGATCTAGCTTCAAATGTTGGAAGGTAGGGAGGTAGATGATGTCTGCAGAGCTATCGTTGTCCATGAGGATCTTTTTGGTGTTGAATCCCTCTATATTCAGCATTATAACCAAAGGGTCATTATGGAGCTGCTTCACTCCCCTAGCGTCCACTTCATTGAAGGACATGTCCTAGTTCGTCCATTGCTGCTTGAACGGAGGTATCATGTGGACGCTATTCACCTGTCTTTAGTATGCTTTCTTAAGGGATTTGAATGACCCTCCTGTGAAGGGCCCTCCTGTAATCGTCTTTATCTCCCCGATCATGTCCTGTGTAGGTTGGAACGGCTGATCGTCACTCTTGGAAGAGGACTCATGTTGACTCTTATTGTCGTCCCTGAACTTATTATATTCTCCCTTCTTCACGTATTTCTATAATTTGCCTTTCCGTATCAACTCTTCTATATGTTCCCTTTAGGTCCCTACAATCTTCCGTGTTGTGGCCATGATCCTTGTGAAATCGGCAGTACTTGTTCTTATCAAGGACGTTAGGAGATTAGTGTAATGGTCTCGGCCATTTGAGATAGTGTTTGTCTTTAATCTGCATTAAAATTTTGTCAGCAGGCATAACTAGAGGGGTAAATTTTACTGTCCGAGGACCTTTGTCTTCTTTTCTTCTGTTCCCGACGATCTGGGCGTTCCCTCTTTTAACCCCTACGCTCGTCATCCCTTCTTCCTTTGTCTCCTGGCTTCTCTACGACCTTTATGGCTACTAAAGCGTCTTCAGCATTCATGTACTTCTATGCTTTTAAGAGCATTTCTGCCATTGTCTTTGGAGGGTTCTTCACGAGTAAAGCTATGAGATCTCTGGATCTCAGTCTTACTTTGAAGGTCGTCAGCTGTACTTTGTCATCAGCTTCGTCTACCTCTAGGGTCTCCCGAGTAAAACGTTTCACGTATGACCTCAAGGTTTCCTTTTCCCCCTGCCTAATGGTGAGTAAGTGGTCCGCTGGCCTCTTAGGACGCTGCCCCCCAATGAAGTGACGCAAGAAAACGCTGCTTAACTGCTCGAAGTTGTCGATGGACGATGTGGGCAACTTCGTGAACCATTCCCTTGCAGCCCCTTTGAGAGTGGTGGGAAAGGAACGACACAGTATCTTGTCGGGTGGCTGTTGAAGGCCTAGTATCGTTTTGAAGGTATTAAGGTGATCCTGAGGGTCTTTGAGCCCGTCGAACGACTCAAGTTGAGGTAAACGAAACTTTGACGGCACGGGGCATTCAAGGACTGCTGCAGTGAAAGGCGAATCTGTGGCCCTTACCATTCTGTCTACGCTTTGGTCTGTCTTCCCCTTAATGGCATTCCTCAATTCGTCCATCTCCATCCTCATCTCTTGAAGGAGATCTGAATTCTAGTCGTCCAGAGTAGTAGGTCTTTGATGAATACTCCTCCTATGGCTATCCCCTTCCCCCTCCGTGTTATCCTTGGACTGATTCTCTTCCTGTTGAGCCTGTTGAAGCCGTAGCTTCATTTCCTAATTTTGTTTGGTGAGTTCTTCAATGGTGGCCACAAGAGCTTGAACTTGCTAGGCCAAGGCTGCGGAATCTGGACTGGATTCCATTTGAATGTAGAAGTTGATGGAAACTATGTTTTCAAATATGAATCTGAAAATGTCGTCCCCATAGACGGCGCCAAACTGATGAAGTGTAAGTTCATCAGTCAAAGAAGGCAGATGGAACCAATCTTCAGCCTGGGTGCTTGTATCCTCAAGATGGTCACCGGTGTGGTGCTTGCCACAACGTCTCCGATGCCAAAGTCAATATCAAGAAGTTCGTTCAGAAAGAATAATGCAATATGACAGAGCAAGAAATATATCTGAGTATGTCTATGTACCTTGTGTTGGTAATGTGAGAGCTTTATATATGTTACCTTGGATTCTGACCATTGTGGTTAATATTGGGATGTTAATGCCTTTCTTGGTAACGCTTCCTGCTTAGTAATGGGGCTTTAATGTGCTTTCAACGGTCTGTGTAGCTGTTGTTGTAACCGTCCGAGGTGTTACTGGCAGTATTGAATGGTCTTGATACCTTCGTCAGTGATGGGGGCACTTGTTTGGGTTCGTCCAAGAGGATGGTCTCGTCTGTAATACTGGGTTCGTCGGTAGTTAATTTCGTCAGTCCCATCAAATATATAGAAATTAAAATATTTAAATGTTAAAACATAAAAATATAAATTGAATAATACAACACTAATAGACACCATAAATTCAATGTTTGAAGATTAAAAGCCCATATATATATATATATACTTCATAAAAAAATCTATAAAAAATATTTTTTAATTGTTTAAATATAAACAAGTTAGGTACAAAGAAAATTTACCTCTTTCCCACCCCCATTTGCCATGTGAGACACGTAAAACCCACCTCAATTAAGGTAGGTGAGATGAGTATAGTTGAGATGGGTTTAATTTCGATATCAATTTATTGGTCAATAAAACGAATATTGGTAAAACATTCTCATCTGGGGAGCCAAAATGTAAAATGACTCTCACCATTAAAAGAAAAATGTTCAAACACCCCTATATTTGGGGAGCTAAAATGGAGCCATGATGCAAAAATAAATCTCTATTTCTTTTCTCTCTCTTTTTCTTTTCTAATTTGTTAATCATGAGTTGGGTGTTGTGTTTTTGTTTTGGGTGAGTTAAGCATGGGGCATTATAAAGTAGAATTTTTTTAAGATTATTTTAATATATTGTATCATAAAATAGAGTATGAAATGTGGGGTGTATTGTTAAATTGGGAACTTAAAATAAATAAATTAGCTTTTGGTACATTTTTTGCAAAATGCTCTCCTTTGGATTCTTTATTCTTGATGATTCCAAAGGGGATTGAAGAATTTATATGCAAGTTTCAAGTTTGAAGGTTCTTATACTTCAACACTTTAAAACTCAAGGTCAAGTTCCTTCTAATCAGAGGAGAATGATGAAGTCATGGAAGATTGATATGCTATTACTTTGCAAAATCACCTATTCAAGAATTGTTTTATTGGGTCCTCCTTAGAAGTCCAATTGAAGTGAAGGTCATTTCATTTTAATGGTCTAAGTTTGACTCTTTTAGGGTTAAAACAATTTTTAATTTGGGTTTCATTTTATTAGTTATGGTTAATTTTATATTCTGAAAGAAATTTGTACTTTTTACAATTCCTGTGAATCAAGGGTATTTTGATAATTTGCTTGAGTTTCAAATTTTTTAGGAGATCCTAATAAGTATCTTAGGTTTATTTTTAGCAAAACAAGCAATTATCACTATTAACTTTGCCCAAAAAATCATTTCAATCCTTTAAGTTTGAAGTTTGTCACTTTAGCCCAATAACTTTACCTCAAAATCATTTAAGTCCTTTTAAGTTTAAAAATTATCATTTTAGTCCAATAACTTTCCCCAAAAATCATTCTAGTCCTATAAGTTAGTAGTTTTGAGTGGTTTTTACAACATTATCCGACTAAGTGAGTCCTTAAAGGACTAAAAAAATTTGTGAGCAAAGTTACTAGACTAAAATGGCCAACTTCAAATTTAAAGCACTAAAATGATTTTTGGAAAAAGTTACTGGACTAAAATAATCAACTTCAAACTTAAATGACCAAAATAATTTTTGGTCAAAGTTAGTGCTGTAAATGAACCAATCTATTTATGAACAGCTTGAGCTAGGCTCAGAAGGAAGAAAAAAAAAAAAACTTTTTTTATTCATTTGTTTAGAAAACAACCCAAGTTTAAGCTTTTAAGTTTAGACTCGATTATTATATGAGTTAAATTCAAACATAGTAATGTGTTCGTGAACATGATAACTTTATTTAACTATATAACAATTTTATATGTATATTTGTCTAAAAATATATTTATATATATCTGAAATTTGATTGTATAAGTTTATCTATATGTTTATATGATATTAAATAATAATTTGTTACTTATTGATTATATAAACAGTCTATTCATAGTTTCATAGTAAAAAATCATAAAATTGTGAAGAGGTAAACATTTTAAGTTATAATTTCACAATATATATATATATATATATTTATTTATTTATATTTAAAGAATAAGTCAATTAAGTAACTTTTGAATAAACTCGAACTTACTCGGTAAGAAAATGAGTTAAACTTGAACATAAAATCTTGTTTGGTTATGAGCTCGAGCTCGGCTCATGATCAAAATAGATTTTTTTTTGGAAAAAAAAAATTATATCTTATTATTTATTATTTTTTTTACAAGATATAAATTTTATTCTAGTCTAAATGTTTAATCTAAATATATATGTGCGTAAAGTTCCTTCTGAAAACTTAAATCCCGACTCTTATTCCCTACACCGTACAAACACTTATATTTACGAAATAACAATCGCACCAAAAATATGATATAGTATTCTACCTTATTATTTAAAAATGAATAATTCTAAACTTTTAATACCGAACTAGGCTTGCCTAGACTCTTTTACATTTTCTGATCCGAGTATTCAAAAATTCAAGGGGACGGGCCGCGCTTGCACCTACAGGGTCAGGCGCCACATAGTAGTATCACACGTTGCCACGAAGTAATTAAGCATGACATGGTGGGGCACAATTGGTTGTACCAAGTACCAACGAAGTGAAGAAGTAAGGCCCCTAGCAGTCGCAATTGCGTGTGACAGAGATAGTGGCAGTGTGTACACAGACAGTACCACCCCCAAAAACCAAAGAGAAACTTTTCTGTTCTCAGCCCCAAAAAATAAAAAAAAACAAACACATAACAAAACGCATAGCGATCCAGTCGAGAGAGAAAGAAACAAAGAGACTGTGCTTTTGCATTTTCAGCTTAGGGTTTCATCGAACCCAACCCAAAAGGTACTCTCAAAAATTAGGGTATTGTTTTGCCTAATTACCATTTCATTTTCTCACAAACTAAACCTCTCTCTCTCTCTCTCTCTCTCTTCAATTGCAGATACAAGAAATGACGGATGGCTATTGGAATCGGCAGCAGCAACAGCAACAGCAACATCAACCGCCTCTACTACCTTCAGGCGGCTTGCTTAAACGACCTCGTTCTGAATACGGTTCGTCTTTTCAAATTCATTATAATGTTCAATTTCTTTAGCATTTGTGAAAACTGAAAAACTCTTTGCTTGTAAAAGAAAAAAACTCAGCTAAATGCTAATTCTGTTGTAGTGCGTTCAAAATTTTTTATGCATTAACATCACTAGGTGCCTCACAATCTGGCTTACAAAAACCAGCGTTGTGATTTTGTCACTATCTATATATAATGTATATAATCTTGTGCTGCATGTGATTTTGTCATTATAATTCGGTCATTCCCAATGTACTATATTAGATTGCTTGATAAGATCTTATAGGGTGCTTGAACAAAGATTGATGTTTATAACGGATTGGGGAAAGAAAAGATTGAATCTTGAATATGTTGATGGTTGTTTGGTGTTAAAACAGTGAATAGAACAAGAAATAAGATGGATAAAACACTAGGCAATTACGCCTTGGTTTTCCTTAGCAATCACATTTAGGTAGGGGATCACACCCTTAAAGCTTAAAATAAGCTGCTGGAATTTTATTTAAAATCAATCTCTCTATCAATGTTATTGACTATAATATAGCCTTTATATAGGATTTTATTAAATGCTTTCCTAGGACTATTACTCTGAATAAACCTATTCCTAGAATAACAAATATAAGGACTTAAGAACTACCATACCAAGTAGGAAGAGGAATCAAAACATAAAAATACCAGTCACGGCAAGAGAGAACCATGCAAGAGAGAGAGAGAGAGAGAGAGAGAGATGGGAATTTAAAACTCAAAGCTTGAATGATCATATATCTAGGCTCTCCAACCTAAAAATCAAAGCTCATAGAGACAAATATCTGGGATTTGAGCCGGGTTTCATAGAGATGTTGAGGATGACAACGTTCTAGGAGAACATGGAGCTTTAAGATTCAGAAGGACAGCATCCGTCTCGTAGGTCTTTCCCATGGCAACCACACGCCTCCATGTGCTTCTGCAACATCATTTTCCACTCACTCTTTCACTCATCCCCATGGCCTCATGACTTTTACTTCACGAGTCTATGACCCACATGCCACAAGACATCAATCTAGAGATGGTTCGCTTTGGAGAGAGAGGAGAAATTTTGGAGCCACCGCTGTTGATGGCGGTGGCAAGTGGCTTGGAGGCCTTGGTAAGAGAGAATTGGGTAGAGAAAGTGAGACAAGAAAGTGAGGTGATAGCAATCTATAAGATTTGCCAAAGATTCTGATGTATTGTGTGATATGGGATTCATTAATGTTTGGCTGTTTGCAAGATTATTTAGTATAATAGTATGTGTTTGTAAACCTATTTATTTATTGGTTTCTTTGATTCTTCGTTCTTCACTACATAAATTCCGTTTCGATGCTAAAAAAGTGCTTTTGAGAAAATGTTGGGAATGATTTAATTTATTGTATGCATTTATTATATATGTATATATGTGTGTGTGTATAGAATTATTTTAATTTTTTTAGGTTATTTAAGTGATGTGACATGATTAATTCATTTAATTGACATGGCATAATTTGATTGGACAAACTAATAGTCTAATACATGTGGCAGGTGTAGGTTTCACTTAATGAGCACATCAACACAACCATTAATGGGAGGACTGCCAATCAAAATTTTTAAATGTTAGGGGCAAAATCAAAATTACCCAAACTTTAGGGTTGCAATTTGCATTTTTGTCTTTTATTTAACAAGGTAGGGTCATTCTGAATCCAGGGAAAATTTGTAGCTTTTGTAATCCTTTCAAATTAAGGGTATTTTGGTAATATAGTTAAGTATAGAATTTCTAGGAGATCATAATTATTGTAGGTTTTAATTTCTTTGATTCTAAGAAAGGGTCCTTAATTAGTCATAGTCCTAACTACCTCGAATTAGTCATAAATGAGGTCTGGCTACCTCGAATTAGCCATAGATTTCTCACATTTTTTGGCTTCACTGTTTTTTTTTCCTATCTCTTTTTTTTTTTTTTTTTTCCCTGATGAGATGGGAAGAGGGGGGGGGGGGGTTCTGTTTTTGTCTTCATTGAATCAAAATCGTTTGAATTCTTGGTTGAGGGTGGTAATTATTACTTGTTGCACATATATATATATATATATATATTTATGGATAAGTAATAAACTTGTATAAATTAGGAAGATGAGTCTCCCAAGTTTATAGGAAGTATACTAGGGTAAACAATCAGTTACACAAATTGCATAAATCTAATAAATAAACAATAGAAAATAAAGAAAGGTTCCTCGTGGTTGACAACCAATCCAATAAAGTTCTAAAAAAGAACAATTTGAGGTCAGGCATAGAACTTTCGGTGTCTTCAAAACTCGTGCTATTCCATTCCCTCCAGATGCACCATATCAGGCAATGGGGGATAACCATCCAAATATGACCATTCCGATAATTTTTTTTTTTTGATAGGTAATAAAGATTTATATTCAAGAACACTACCTTATGCAGAAAAACATAAGGCAGAGAGAAAAATACAAAGGGAAAAGAAAGAGTGTAAAGATAAAGACAAGAAAAGATACTAAGTATACAGGAGAGAGCTAAGGAACATAGGGAGAGAATCACTAGAGGTGAGTCTCCCTTCCCTAGACCAGTCAAAGAAAGTGCCACTGAAAGAGGCCAATAGCTGGTCATCCGAACTATCCATGTCCTCAAACGTCCTCCTATTTCACTCCCTCCAAAGACACCACATCAAGTATAATGGAGCTAAATTCCAAATGCTAGACAAATGCTTTTTGGGCCAATTCCACCAACCGAATAGAGTATCCGCAACCGATCTTGGCAAGACCCAAGAAAACCCAAAAGATCTAAACACCAAACTCCACAACCGATAAGCCTTTCCACAATGTAGTAACAAATGATCCACCGTCTCCCCATTACTACGGCACATGATACACCAGTAGACAAAATCCAACCCTCTAACCCTCAAATTCTCACCTGTAAGGATCCTATCATTCCGATGATAACCAAACCAACCTTGCTAGTAAGCCAAAAGTTCAACAACAGATTTTGGCATCACCCAATAAACTCCCAACAAACCCAAAATCATTGACCATAAGTCTGAAGCAATAGAGCAATGCAGTAAAAGATGATCAACAGATTCACCTTTGCATTTGCGCATATATGAAAGAGGCAGGGATTCGTTGCGGTCAATCTTTTTGGGCAAGGAGAGTGCTAACTGGTTAGTGCATAACATTGAGGAATTGATATCAATGTAGAATGATGGTCAATTTGTTAGATTAATAAGAGAGAGCAATACAGCCTTCATCCTTCATAAGGGTTCAAATGCAAATGGTTCCTATTTGTTGATTTAAGATGTGATGAAAGGGCGGCGTAGGGGTTCCATCATAGTGCCAGAAGGGAAGTCAGGTAGTGGATGGAGGGGTTTTGGTCTTCAACTTTGGGAACGAATGGCATATCATTCCCATGGCAGATGGTATGGTGCTCAAAGGTCCCATCTAGGGTAGCCTTCTTCTCTTGGACTATTGCTCTAGGGAAGATCCTAACTATAAGTAATCTCTGAAAGAGATGTATGTTGATCTTGGATTGGTGCTGCATGTGCAAAAAATGTGGGGAGACTGTGGATCACCTGCTTCTTCATTGTCCTATAGCTTTGGAGCTATGGAATATGGTGTTTTGCTTATTTGGCCTCCATTGGGTTATGCCAATGACAGTCATTCATATGTTTATGTTTTCAGCTTGGCAGGGGTCTTTCGGCAAGCATAGAAATATTGCTTTTTGGAAGGTTGTGCCACATTGCATTATATGGTATCTTTGGCAAGAAAGGAATTCTAGGAGTTTTGAGGGATGTGAACAAAATATCCTAGAAATTAAAGCCTTTTTCCTCCTTACTTTGTTGGATTGGAGTGCAGCTATTTTCTCTCCCCTTGTTTTTCTCTCTTACACTTGTTTGATCATTGTTTTTTGACTTGATAGTACTTCTCTCTTAGTACACTGTTGGTGTACTGGGTTTGGTTTTTTCTAATATATATATATATGTGTGTGTGTGTGCACGCGCGCACTCAATGGAATCAAAGAAGAGTTGATGTTAATAAAAATATTAAGTATTTTGAGCATTAAGCATGTTGGCCTTAATGCGTTTATTTCTCCCTTTCTCTTCCCTCTTTTTTTTCTTTTCTTTTTTTGTGGTATCGTTCACATGTACTGTTCATTAGCTACTAAATGATGCAAGAGCATAGTGGCAACTTCTGTGGTAGCGACATGTGTCATTTATTTATAAGTCCAGTTGTCTTTTATTTATCTTTATTATTCAGTCAAAGTTAATTATGAGTCTTGTTGGTAGTTGTTCCAATGTAATAATCTTATCATAGGGTGATTTGAAGCCAATCTAGGGAGTTGTCTAGCATTTAATTGTAAGCATTTATCTCCCATGAAATGTATTCACCTATAAATATCAATGAGAAATCAGAAACAAGGAGAGAGGGAGTATTTAATATGGATAATTATTTGCAAGTGTTATTGCTTTGGAGTTGAGTGATTCCTCCTAACAATCAAGTGTGTCACTTGGTTACGTTGAGTGGCATCTGTGATTAGTAGCATTGAGTGGCATCCGCTACCTCTAGTTGAGTGGCATCCTAGAACTATCCATCTTATCATTTGGTTGAATCTTTGACTTTGCCAACCTAGTGGGTCTCAGCCCGCATCACTAAACACCATAAAATCCTTTCTTTTTTTTCTTTTGCCTTACAGTCCCAAATCAATCCATTTCTTTTACCTATCAAAACCCACATACTTTCTTCTATCAAATAGCTATCAAATAACTCATCAATCCACTTTTTAATTCCTAACATAACTCCATAGCCTTTTCTTCAATAATTCTAAACCCTAGATCCACAAATTCTCCTAATCTAAACTCACCACAAGTACAAAGACAAATTCCCCAATTTGACCTATGTCAAAAGCTTCTCTCTCTCTCTCTCTCTCTCTCCTTTGTCCACTTCATTACTTTCTCTCTGTTGGATGCCTCTGCTTCATGGTGGCAATTTGGCTTTTGTGGAAAGATGGTAGTTGTGCAAGTTTTGGGTGTTTATTATGGTCTTGGGTGCTTGGCGAGGGGTTTGCCTGATCGACTTCCTCTTCATCGCCATTGGCATCAATGTTTCTTCTCTCTTCTTCTTGCTGCTTTTGTCTCCTTTCATTTACTTTTTTTTACTTCTCATCTAATCTTGTTTTTCTCCTCCCCCCCCCCCCCCCCCCCGCCTCTCTCAGTCTCTCTAGTCAGTGGTCAGCCTCACCCCTATCAAAAACAGCATTGTGGCGGTTAACTGGGCTAGGTTTCTTGCTGGCGTGATAGGCTCTCAATGAAGTGGTGGATTTCAACTAATGGTTTGAGGATTTGGGCTGTTTGGCTACAAGGGCTGCTGTGGTCTTGGCAATATGGGTGTTTTTTTGGGTTTGGCCAGCAGTGGCGATTGGATATTTTTTGTTTGAGTTAGTAGATTTGGGTGGAGGTTTAATTGGGTCTGGCTTGTTTTTGTTTCTGCTGTAGCACATTGGCAATTAATCGAATGATTTGCCTATCAAAAAACAAGTATGTTTGTGGCAATGGCTTTATCATGGGAATTGCAACAAGGGTGGCTGCGCTGGTCTGTTGCTTCTTCTTCGTCTTGTTATTTATTTATTTTTTTTTAGAAAAGCTGGTCTGTTGCTTTGGCTGCTTGATGTGGCATTGTGTTATGATTTGGGGCTGCTATGGATTGTTAGTTGGAAGAGAGTTGCTGTGTGAGAAGGGTTTGATGGTGGGAGCTTGCGTTGGGTTTGGCTGAGGGTGTGCTGTGAGAGTAAGGTTGGTCAGGGGTGTGGAGCTGCAATCTCTCCTCATTAACTCCCCCATTTTGTTGTAGGAACTGGTAATGGGCTGTTGCACACGTTTGTAATCATGTGGTGCACAGTACTTTCTGTCCATTCAACTAACGGAATGGAATGGAAGGAGCAATTTTACTGTTGTGATGAATTTAGGGATCTAGAATGTAAAATGTAGAACCTCAAGAGGTTAGTTTGAAACCGACCCAAAGTTGGAGGGGTATGGCTGCATTTTCCCTTAATATTTGTTTTGTTTTGCTCCCTTTTTTGTTTTTTTTTTTTTTTTTTTTTTTTTTTTTGGTGATAACATAGGGAACCTTTCCAAAGAAGAGCTCTTTGGACTCGCCTCTAGCCAGGAAAACCTTTGGGTATCTTTAGTAAATCCCTTTACATTCCAAATGCTGTTGTTGTTGTAGAAAAATATCATAGGTAGTCATTTGTTTCGTTTTTAATTTAGTTTAGGGATGTTTGATATCAATAACCATATCATTCCCAATACCGAGACATGTCAGAACAGATACAAACCATTTAACCATTAGTGATTCTGGTGATTTTTTTTCTTTTTCTTTTATATGTTGAGCTGTATTGTATTTATTTGCAACCATTTCTATTGCTTCAATGTTTGGTCTGCTCTTTATGTCATTTTCTTTTTCACGTATTAGATATTCTGTGACCTCTTTGCATCTGAGCATCTCACAGCATTGATTTGCAGATAAAAAATTCCCACGACAGTACATCTTTAAGAAATGCTTCTACCTTTTGTTTCTAGTTTGTGTGATCAGCTGTTACATGTTAATAGTCTATGACAGTGTTCCATATCAGGAAAAATTTTGAAGTTGGTTCCAGGGTGCAAGCCACTCTTCCTAATGCATCTTTTACTCAAATATTAGATTATCTTTTCTAAAATTTTCATCCTGAGCTTCTTCTAGTATGATTATACCACATTGTGTTTTGTCCTTCATTTATATTCTGTGAATCATCGTTATTTTCTTTTTTTCTGATGTCGGCTGTGGGCCATACATAGCATGCATTGACTGCTAAGATTGTCAATTTTGAGTGTTTCACTATTTTTGGCCAAAACTCTCTCAAAATGTGATTGGCTCAAAAGAAGCCCACCAGATTGTCCATATCTATGGCTAATACGTTGTTTATCTAATGTAGATAATAATTGATTCACATCAAAAACTAATTCTAAAAATTAACCTTCTTGAAGTTATCAAATTGTATTCTCCCTCTACTGTAATTAATCCTCCGCCCCCACACCTAAAGTTAGCTTCTGTTATCATGTTTCAAGTTTTAGGCTGTGCATCTCCTGTTCATCTAAATCTACAAATCAAATAAAAGGCGCCTTCTGTTCTTGGATTTGGTCTTTCCTATTTTTTTAACTTTTATTTTACCTTCTTTCAGTATGGCTGATGTATGTACAGGTGTGTCTATGAACAATTTTAAGAATTTGGTGCATTGTATATCTGCATCTTGTTTAAGACAGATCATTGAGTTCAAGAATTCTGTTCATCTGTATTTATAATTTTGCAGATCTTGTGCCTTCTGGGCTGCCTTCAGGTCATGAGATGCATAACTATCTAGCACGAGATGATGATCGCAGTGGTCATCAGGCAGTAAAGGACACAAAAACAATTGGATCAGCTTATGACCGCTATCTCCAGAGTGCGGTAACCTGATAAACCTATAAGCTGTGCTTACTTTTTCTTTCATGCATTCACCTATATGTCTGCTAAAAGTTCATCATAATTGCTTTTGAAGCAACTTCCTTCATTTGCTTCTGGAGAAGCAAGTACACTTCGTGGAGTTGGGTTGGGAAGGATCTCTAGTGCTGGAATGCCTGGTCTCCCAATAGCTGATCCTGCTTTGTTGGGTCGTCCTGGGGCTGTTGGTCCTGATCTAGCACCAAATGGTCGAAATGTTAGCCTTAGTAGTCAGCTTCCACTGGACACAACTAGGCGGGGTCGTGAAACACAATCTCTACCTCCAGATGCTTCCAACACTTTATATGTTGAAGGACTTCCTCCTGACAGTTCAAAGAGGGAGGTGGCACGTATCCTTAATTGTGTTTTGATCCTGCTAAGAAATTACATTGATCTTTGTTCCCTCATCTGAGTCTTTTAATTGTCAAACTTGACTGTTTTTGATCTAGTTGTTAACATTTCCTTTACCGGATCTTTAGATATTTTCCGCCCTTTTGTTGGATATAAAGAAGTGAGACTTGTGAGCAAAGAATCCAAACACGTAAGTGGACCTTGAATTGTAATCCATTTGGGCTGCTTAGTTTGATTTGGGTTGTCACACTGTCATAATTTGTCAGAAGAGTGACTTCTTCATACTAAACTGATTCATTCATAATCCAGCGTGGTGGAGATCCTCTCATCCTTGGTTTTGTGGATTTTGTAAATCCAGCTTGTGCAGCAACTGCTATGAGTGCTTTGCAAGGTGATGACTTTGCTCTTCTTCACTCTTATAGTTCCAATGTTGGGGGAATTATTTTCATCTTTTTATCATTGTATTTTCTTGTCAAGTTGCCAAGACCCTTGTAGCTCAACTAGCACCTCCTGGTATTTCCAATGGAGACTTCTAGGGTTCAAATGCCCCCTCCCTTTTCGAATTATTGAATTTATCAATCCAAAAAAAAAAAAAAAAAATGTTGTCAAGTTGTGATCAGGCAATCAAGACAATATAATATAGTGTCTGCTCTGTGCTTCTTTGTATATTTGCAAAGTCTCAGGATTTTAGTATTTTATCTGATCACGTTAAAAATTATTTTTTCAAGGATGTTGTGCTAAGCATGAGAGGTGTAATAGGGTGGAATGTTATGTGTGCACAGAAGCTTATTTTTACATGTTGAATTGTCTGCCAATGAATGCTATAGATGGGTATTTGTGATCAAAATTACAGTTACGAACGTGATTGCTTTTAGGTGGACCCATCAAAATGTATGATGTAACTCCTTGCTTGATTTATTTACCCAACAATTGTTTGTATAAGTGCCTGGTTGTCTAGAATGTCTGCTAAGTTCTTTGTAAAGTTTTCATGATATATATATATATATATATTCTAGCATGAGTGGCATAAATAGGGTATGGGGGCATGGGAGTTTACGTGTATGCTTCGACTAGAGAATAATTTAGTCTGGAAATTGTGATTAAGATTGACTGACTAATCATTGCTCTTAGGTGGGCAATCAAAATCTAGGATTAGATTTCTTGCTTGATATATTTACCTATGTAACTGGTTATCTAAAATTCATCGATATGCTTACTGTATATTTGGATTGAATTGGATTGCACAGGTTATAAAATGGATGAAAATGATGCTGATTCTAGTTACTTGCGGCTGCAGTTTTCACGATACCCAGGTCCAAGGTCTGGCTCTGGATCTCGTGGTAAGAGGTGAACAGGCTTCAGGTAGATAGACCTAGGTTAATTTAGATAGCATTGTGACCACACTATAATGTACTGAACAAAAGCAATTTCAGTGGCTCAATGCTGACCATATACGAGGTGCTGATACTATTGAGGGGGTGAGATAGAGGAAATCATTGTTAATGCAACTGAACATACGGGAACCCTGGATGGTCATGTCCATGGTTACCTTCAGAAAGAAGTTTTGTAAAATTATTTTTGCATTCTAACTTCAGAGTTCTTTTGTTATCCTGAACTTACCCATTTATCCACCGCATTGAGGTGAACACTGACATTATACTAGCATCAGCATTAATTCTTAACACCATGAATCCTCGTTAATTGTGCACCTATAATAATCTCCTTAAAAATTTGGAAAAGTATTATTAAATTACAAGGGCGTTGGTTCTGTAGTTATAAGTTGGGATGTGTGAATCAATGTACGTTCAAATATAAGTTGGGATGTGTGAATACATTATTATGTTGGCATAGACCTGCACAAATTCACACAAACAGCGATGCGTGAGAGTGCAGCTTTGAGTGCTTGTCGTGCCATTGGTGTGAAGAATTTGTGAACGCTTTATTTAAGAGAGATATTGCCTTATTGCCTTGTTGCCTTGGACCACCTCATCATAAAGATAAATCATAAATGGGCACCCGAAAAAAAAAAAAAAAAAAACCCTTAATGGTTGACTTAATTTGTCCGAGAAGCTATGGTCAAGTCGAAGAAAATGGCCTGCAACAAGATTATTGTACTTGCAGCTGCAAGGAAATACAACAATTCTGGAGTCCAGGAATTTTGAATTTTGTTTAGGGGTTATTAAGAAACTTAAATTAAAATTTTTTTAATAAAAAGAGAAGTTATCGACAAAAAAATAAAATAAAATAAAGTTTTATAATTTTCTTCTACAAATTTTCAAATTTTGAATTGTTACACGATAGTTCATTATAAGTATTTATTGCCAATGTGGATAGTTATGACTATTTTATTTTGTTAAGTTTGTCCAACATTTTTATTTTTATGCCATTGTTATTATCTATTAATTTGTTATTGTTTTTATAAAAATATTTTAAACTAAATGAATAAACTTAACTTATTGGATCTGTATTAATTATTGACGCACATAATCACACTCATTCAAACATAAAATAATATACTATATGTCTATTTAACCAATTAAATGCTTGAATCCTTCCCAAAAAAAAAAAATTAAATGCATGAACAATCACTAACTTTACAATTTTTCTGACTTTATAACAAAAAGTTATTATAACATGATAACAATACACACACATATAATAAACTCTCTCTATTTCCTAATTATTAAATTATATAAAACTATATTATATTATATTTATACAGTACACAAATATCCACACACATCATTATTCACACAAATAACATTATAATAAAAAGTAATGTACACAATTAATATTAGACACACTCACACATAATATAAATTTATAATAAAGAGTGACACTTACAGTTCACAAACACTTACTCATACTCTTAGAATTAAAAATACTTGTAGTAAGGGTGTATAAGATTTAAGTTAGGGTGTCTAAAAATATTAAACAAATATATATATATATATATTATAAATATATAATAAATATATATATATATATATATTTTTTTTTTTTTTGGGTAGAGCCGCCCCTGTTCTGGAGAAACAAAAAGAGCAGTGGCCCAGGTGAAATCATTGAAGACAATTTAATACAGCAATATAACAATTCTGGAGAAACAAAGTGCATTGGCCTTGTTGGACTGCAAACATCATTGAAGACATGCATAATATAATGCAGCAATATAACATTAAAGCTGTAATTTTGACAGTGCCTAATGTAGTTTTAGCTGAAAGTAGGAAATTGGCCACTGGCAGTGACACATTTTCTTGATTTTGCTACGGATTGTTTTCTTGCTTGTAACACATTTGGATAAAAAAAAATTTTGATGATTGCATGACATTACTATGGATACCATAATCTAGAAGACCAGTTCATCGAACAGTGGGTGCCTAATACATCCCAACTTCATATCAGCCTTTGATCATAAATCAGTGGTTCATAAATCATAAAGTGGGTCTTATCAATACATTTTTTATTTTTTAGAATGTAACCAGGAATCAAGACCATATAATAATATCTTAATTGTATATAGGAATCAAGACCTTTTAATATCTTAGATTGAGAATACACAGAAGTTGTGGTTTTTTTTTTAATAATTCACCGAAGATGTGGTTTCTCATACCTATGCATGAATGTATGTCTATGGTAAGATAATGGGCCAGCTACTCAAATTTAAGCTTTTAAATGATAAAAAAGAAGATCAAAGCACTGTTTTTCGCATAGAAAAAAAAAAAACCAATTTATCCTTAATTGGACAATGACCATTTATATGATATGGATATTAAGATCTTGGTCATTAATGGAATTATTATTCTTATAAAATTATCATTTTTTTTTCCTTAATACTAATAGGTTCTGATTAGCTTAATTGGTAAAGTTATTGTCATCAAATACTCTACTTAAATTAAAAATCAATTGATGTCTTAACTTGAGCAATTATTATGAAGTGACTGAAATTTGATGGCATCTAAAAATAAATAAAGGCTAAAAGTTAAAAACAAAAAATAATGGTTACAAAATAGACTCTCTACGGCCATTGCCTCTTTGTTGATGGGCCTACCATCACATTCTTTGTCATCATGTCTCAACCACCGGAATAAAAATTGGATGGTTTCTTGTATTATTGAAAATGCACCCGCCCACACCCTTTGTCTTCCTCCAATGGCCACAAATTTCCATCATGTTTATATATATTTGTATGCATTATATAAACCTATCTTTAATGTTTTTTTTTTTTTTTTTTTTTACAAGATAAAATTTCTACTTTAGCCTAATTTAAGTGTATATATGTGTTAAACTTCCTCTTGGAGACTTAAACCCTTGGCCTTGCCCCCTACACCTCACAAGCATTTATACTTATAAAGTCACCACCGCACCAATGGTGCGGAGTGGTCTACTTTAATATTACATGACAGTGAGTGGTGTAAAAATTTTAAAATGACTGCATTTTTTTAATGGTCATGTTAATGAATGCTCTTAGGGCAATTGTTAATAAACTATAATAGGAAAGTTTTGACACTACTTCCATGAAAAATATAAAAAGATGTCAACAATATTTATTTTGTTTTATCATTCTTCCAATAAAATGTTTCTAAAACTAGCTCCTAAATTTCACAAATAAAACTCTCTCAATCTCATAGTTACTCTATCAATCAAACTAGGAAGAAAAACAGAGAGAGAAAATAGATTGAATAGTATCAAGTATTATTATCAACAAAGAGTACAATACAATCTATGAATACAAGAGAATATTAGACAATGGAAGAAGAGAGAAGCCCAAGAAATATGGAGTCTGTTATAACTGACTTTCACCACTTCACATGTGCAATAATAGAACACCACACGTGAGATAACAAAATGCTTCAATAACTGATAATTCAAGCACCACAAAAATGGCATCGTTGGGATTAATGAAAAACGACGATGTTTGACTTTAGGCATGTTTTATATTTAACCACTATGACAGATGACACCGTTTTGGGTTTGGGAGTAGCTGTTGGAACTGTGCCTTCTTCTACATGATTTGAATATTCTGAACTAAGGCTTTCATCCCCCCTCAAACAAATGGGGAGTTTCCACATGAGTTTGGAAGTAAGCCAATTAAACCTCGAAGAAGGAAGACCCTTGGTAAACAAATCAGTAAGTTGATCATGAGTGGAGATGAATTTAACCAACAAATCACGCCTGAGGACTTTCTCATGAACAAAGTGATAATCAACCTCAATGTGCTTGGTCTGAGCATGATACACAGGGTTAGAAGCAATGGCCAAAGCACTAACATTATCACACCAAAGAAGAGGAGGTTGAGGAAGAAAAATGTCAAAATCACGAAGAAGCATCCTAATCCAATACAATTCAACTAACTTTCACCACTTCACATGTGCAATAATAGAACACCACATATGAGGTAACAAAATGCTTCAACAACTGATAATTCAAGCACCACAAAAACAACATCGTTGGGATTAATGAGAAACGGTGATGTTTGACTTTAGGCGTGTTTTATATTTAACCACTCTGGCAGACGACACCGTTTTGGGTTTGGGAGTAGCCGTTGGAATTGTGCCTTCTTCTACATGATTTGAATATTTTGAACTAAGGCTTTCATCCCCCCTTAAACAAATGGGGAATTTCCACATGAGTTTGGAAGTAAGCCAATTAAACCTCGGAGAAGGAAGACCCTTGGTAAACAAATCGGTAAGTTGATCATGAGTGGAGATGAATTTAACCAACAAATCATGCCTGAGGACTTTCTCACGAACAAAGTGATAATCAACCTCAATGTGCTTGGTCTGAGCATGATACACAGGGTTAGAAGCAATGGCCAAAGCACTAACATTATCACACCAAAGAAGAGGAGGTTGAGGAAGAAAAATGCCAAAATCATGAAGAAGCATCCTAATCCAATACAATTCAGCTGCAGTGGAAGCTAAAGCACGATACTCAGCTTCTGTGGATGAACGAGACACAATGCATTGCTTTTTTGCAGACCAAGTGATGGGAGAATTCCCAAGAAACACAACAATACCAGTAATAGAACGCCTGTCCATAGGATCCCCAACCCAATCTACATCACTATAAGCAGATAAAGAAATTGGGTCTGGAGTAAAGGCAATGCCATAATGAAGAGTGCCTTGAAGATATCTGAGGATCCGTTTAGCAACTTGAAGATGATTATGAGTAGGACTGCTCATATATTGACAAGCCTGTTGAACAACAAATGAGAGGTCTGGTCTGGTGAAAGTAAGATATTGCAAAGCCCAACCAAGCTTCTATAGGTCTTAGGATCAGATAAGAGAGGACTATCATTAGGAAGGAGGTGATGATTAGGTGAGCATGGTGTTTTACAAGGCTTGCAGTCAATCATACCAAATTTTTGCAGCAAGTTAGAAGCATATTTGATCTGATGTACAAACAGACCAGTAAAGGTATAATCAATCTAAAGACTAAGGAAATAATGAAGCAATCCAAGATCCTTGAGATCAAAATCAATGCCTAACAGCTTGATGATACTATAAACAAAAGTAGAACTGTTATCTGTGATGATAATATCATCGACATAGAGTGACAGATGCATAGTGAAAGACTGATGCCTCAAGATGAACAGATTACCATCAGCAGCTGAAGCACAGAACCCAACATGAAGCAACTGAAAAGTAAACCTCTCAAACCAAGCCCTAGGGGCCTGTTTGAGACCATAAAGAGCCTTATGAAGAAGGTAGACATGTCTAAGAAAAGTAGGATCAACATAACCTTGAGGTTGAGCCATATAGACCTCTTCCTTAAGAATGCCATGGAGAAAGGCATTACTGACATCCAATTGCCTCAATTCCCAACCATGTTGCACATCCAAAGCAAGAAGAAGTCTAACAGTAGCAGGCTTGACAACAGGACTAAAAGTCTCATCATTATCCAAGCCATACTATTGAAGGTAGCCTTTAGCCTCTAGCCATTAACCTAGCTTTGTATCTTGCAATTGAACCATCACTATGCCTTTTAAGCATATAAACCCACTTACAGGTAACAACATTCCTATGAGGAAGAGGAACCAAAGACCAGGTATGTTGTTTCTGTAATGAATGAAATTCAGCATCCATGGCAGCCACCTAATGAGGATGTTTAGAAGCAATGGCAAAGGAAGGAGGTTATGTCATAGTGTAATCACATTGGACCTGCATAACTTTAGGCTTATAGATGCCATGCTTAGACCTTGTAATCATAGGATGGGAATTATGTGAAGAAGGAACAAGAGCAGTAAACACAAGATCAGAAGAAGAGGAAGGAAGGAAGGACAGGATCTACAAGGACAGGCAAGGAAGATGGAGGTGAAATATCCACTGAGGAAGGAGTGTCAATAGGAGAAGGAATAGCAGGAATAGGGCAAGAAGAAGAAAGGAAGGAAGGAAGAAGAGAAGAGACTAAATCAGAATTTGAAGGAAAGGAAGAAGGAGTATTAGGAGCAACAGATGGAGAGGTCACTGAAGGAAGATTAGGAGACTCAAATTGAGAAAACCAAGTAGACAAAGATGAAGAAAAAGGAATATGAGGATTGGTAAGATGAGAATCATGAGCAAAAAGAAAAAGAGTCTCATTAAACAGAACATGACAAGCAATATAGAGTTTGTTAGAGGTAGGATCAAGGCAAATATAACATTTAGACAGAGGAGGGTAACCAAGAAAAACACAAGGTTTAGACCTAGGTTGTAACTTGTTCTTGTTAAAATGCCTAAGAAAAGGATAGCAAGCACACCCAAAAGCCTTAAGGGCATGAAGAGGTGGTGGTTTAGAGAACAATTTCTCCTAAGGAGAATGAAAACCTAACACTAAAGAAGGCAGTCTATTAATAAGGTAGGTAGCAACAGTAAAAGCATAAGACCAGAAATTAAGAGGAAGATGAGATTGGTAAAGAAGAGCAAGGCCTCTTTCAACAACATGCCTATGTTTCCTCTCAAAAACACCAATCTGTTAAGGGGTATGAGGACATGAGGTTTGATAAAGAATACCATTGACAAAACAGAATGATTGAAACTCAGTGTTAGTGTATTGAGAACCATTGTTAGTCCTTAGAATTTTAAACTTAGAATTATGTTGAGTTTCAACCATAGACTTGAAATGCTTAAACACAGATAGAACTTCACTCTTATGCTTAAGTAAAAACAACCAAGTGAAACAAGTTTAATCATCCACAAAGATCACATAGTAGTTAAATCCAAGCAAAGAAGTAATGGGAGAAGGACCCCAAACATCATTGTGCACAATTTCAAGAATTGAAGTAGTCACAATTGGAGTTTTATTCAAATGAAATCTGTGCATCTTAGCACTTATACAATATTCACAAGAGGAACAAACCTCATCAATCATGGACAAAGAAGGAGATGAAAATACATTCTTGAGAGTTGAATATAGAATTCTAGAACTTGGATGCCCAAGTCTGTGATGCCAAAGCAAAAGATGTTGTGGTTTGACAAACACAAAAGCAGAAGTCTTGAAGTGACTTAAGGATGGAAGTGAAGACAAGTCAGAGATAGATGGAATAGGATAGACCCCATCTTTACTCAACCCTGCGTAGAGGATCTTCCTTTGGGCAAATCTTGAATTAAGAACTTATTGGCATCAAAGTAACAAAAAGCATTATTTTGGAGACAAAGTTTATGAACAAACAAAAAGATTAGAAGCAAGGTTAGACACTCTTAGAATATTATCAAGCCTAAAATTATGAGTTAGGTTCGAAGCTCACCATTGCCAATGTGAGTGACTGGCAGTTCTTGGCCATTACCAACTGTGACAGTCTCATGTCCTTGGACTGGTTCTTGATGAATAGAGAGTTGTGACAAATTTGGAGTCACATGATTAGAACAACTCGTGTCTGTAAGCCAAGAGTTGGAAGCTTGAACCTGAGCAGCTTTGGCCACCATGGAAGCAAGCTTAGCAGGTGCATGCCTTCCTTGATATGCAAAATCCATTCGATGGTAACAATCAAGAGCTGAATGACCACTCTTTCCACAAATCTGACAGATTGGCCTACTAAATTGACCTTGATTGTTGAAAGGCTTAGCTTGATTAAAAGTCTGAAACTGAGAAGAAAAGCCTGGATTGCCTAGGTTGAAGTTCTGAAACTGAGAACCAAAATTGGAATAACTGCCTCCACCATAGTTAGAACTCATACCTCCAGAATTATTACCATTTCGACGAGCACCTCTACCTCTTTATTGTGATTTCTGCCTCCTCTTCCTCGAGGAAAACCTTGAGGGTGGAAATTTGCAACCACAGCCATAGAAGCTGGATCAACACTATTGGATCTCTTTTTAATTACTTTCTCTTCAGCATTAAGCAATGCATTCAACTCCTCCACTGACAACACATCACTTCTAGTTCTTAAAGCCAACTTAAAAGAATCATATTTAGAGGGAAGACCATCAAGAATAATGTGAAGAAGCTCCTCATCATCCACAAACACAGAAATAACAGCTAATCTATCATGAGCTTGCTTAATCTTCTGAAAATAACCATCAATAGAATCAACCCCTTCCTTGATTGCATTCAATTCATTGCACAGACTCATAACATGAGACCTTGAGACTGAAGCAAATCTCTTCTCTAACACTCTCCAAACTCCTCTAGTAGATTGTTGCCCAACTGTGAGAGCAAGAATCGCAGGAGAGAGTGTTGAATTCAGAAAAGTAAACATAGCCTGCTCACGATTTTTCCAAGCTATGAATGTTGGACGATCTCAGTAGTGAAATTCCCAGATGAATCCTTTAGAAACCTATTTGGAGGGGTAATTGAATCATCAAGGACATCAATCATTGAATAGGTATCAAGAATTACCTCAATTTGATGTTTTCAAACAATATAATTCCCGTGGTCAAGCTTCACAGTCATCATAGATGACATATTTGACAACAACAGTAATGAAGAGCTCACTGGTAAACCTAAAGTAGCCATTGCAGGCAAAACACTTGAAGAAGACGACAAAGAAGATGAACCAGATTGAGCAGAAGCCATTGATAAGGATCAAAGCTCTGATACCATGTAAAAACACTTTCAATTTCATAGATAAAACTCTCTCAATCTCATAGTTACTCTATCAATCAAACTAGGAAGAAAAACAGAGAGAGAAAATAGACTGAATAGTATCAAGTATTATCAACAAAGAGTACAATACAATCTATGAATACAAGAGAATATATATATATATATATATATAGATACATCAGATAATGGAAGAAGAGAGAAGCCCGAGAAATATGAAGTCTGTTACAACTGACTTTCAACCACTTCACATGTGCAATAACAGAGCACCACACGTGAGATAACAAAATGCTTCAATAACTAATAATTCAGAATGCTTCAATAACTAATAATTCAAGCACCATAGAAACGACATCGTTGGGATTAATGAGAAACAACAACGTTTGGCTTTAGGCATGTTTTATATTTAACCACTTTAATAGACAATACCGTTTTAGGTTTGGGAATAGCGTTGGAACAGTGCCTTCTTCTTCATGATTTGAATATTCTGAACTAAGACTTTTACTAAACCAATGCCCTTAGAGGATTAGTTAACATTTCCTTGCTAGCTGAATACAGTAAATGTAATCATCATCTCCATTGGTTCACGTTCAAAACTCTATACTGTATATAAAACCCCTTTTTTTCTTTTTCTTTTTTTGGTGTTGACTAGCTAGAGTAGCAGCCATTGGGCTGCGCTGCTGTTCACAGTGGCTAGAAGTACTCTGACTCATTTTGACCATGCTAACCTGTCCTCTTCATTCCAGGCTTTTGGGTTGGTTTGGCACTGATGCCAATTTGCAAGAACTGACTCTGTTTTCTAGTTACTGGGACATGTTGCTCTTGTCACGTAAATGTATACAAGTTCATTGTTTATATCTGTGTCTGTGTTTTCTTCTCAAAAAAAAAAAAAAAAAAAAAAATGTGTGTGTGTGTTCCTTCTTTTCCCGAATACTTTTTCACTGTTTCTGATGGACTCGCATAATTTTGTACACGTGCATTCTGAAGAGCTATTGCCTATCGGTTTTGGCACAACTTAAATATAGCTCATTCTTAATACTCAATAGCTTTTATCTGTGCAAAGTGCAAACATGGTCGCAAATTTTGCCATTAAAAAACTACGGGGCTTCACGATAATTCGAAGTTCGATGATTGCTTTAAGAAAAAGTTTGGTTGTAATTCACGATCATAAAAAGTGATGCATCATGCATGTCAAAGGAAAACCATGAAATAAGCTTTAAGCAACCATTTTAATAAACTCAATCAGTAATTTTTAGAATTTTTTTCTTAAAAAAAATTGAAAAATAACCAGTCCCTCTCTAATAATTATAAAGCTAACATCACGAAGCTTCCACCTCTTTATCTTTTTCGTAAGTAGAGCGGATTGCACTTTGTGCTTTGTACCCAGCTTTTGCATTTTCTGAAATTTGAGCTCAATGACTACTAAACTCGAAAAAAAAGGAACACTTAAAAATTCTTGAAATATATAATTGCATTTCGAACAGTATTAGGTAGAATTAAAATAAATTTGGAATTTTAAAAACATTTTAATATATTTATTCAAAAAAAAAAAAAAATCATCACGAGGGGTCTGTGTTCTATGACGTATATGCTCAATCCTGTGGTATTGGGCACCAAATTAATGACCAATTGGTGAGATTGTCTCAGTATTAGGGAATTTCAGGCGTCATTGAGAGGGACTATGGGGTCAAAAATTAATTAATTCAATAGCCTAAATTAAGATTTATTATATCTCATCCCAATCTGTCCTAAACTGCTTGACCTTATACCGTAGTTGGTTGCATATATCTGCTTCTTTCAATCATGAGGTAAAATTGTTGGGGTTTATTTAATGCTCTTCCATTTCTTTTTCACTTCCTTTTGTTGTTGTTGCTGCTGATTTTTAAATGTTGTTTTGGCTATCTTAGTTTAGTTTGACTGCAATAGCATGTCCTTATGTAGAAAGTTATTTTTCACGAGTAGCATGCAATTTGCAATGCCCTCCACAATATTCAATTTCACTACCTTTTGCTTTATTTTCCTTGCCTAACTGAGAATGACAAGCTTGACAACGAAACCCTTAATTTGGTGCAAATCGTCATCAATTAGGCAAAATATTTTCACTCACACATGAATTTTAGCTTGGCATTCTTATCTAATTAACAAAATCTTCTGTTGACTTGGGATACCATGTTCAAGCACTCCCTTCCCTACCTGGATTTCTGAAAAGAAATAAAAGGCCAACATCATGATTAATCAGATGGTCCCATGTGCGGTGATATTCAATCAAGCTTTTCCATCTTTGCATGGCATCTTCAAAAGCATATGCCAAACGTTTGTATTTTATATTATCTCAATTGTGATTCTTTTCTATCACTTAGAGAAAGTTCATTCAATCAATTATTAGCTTTCGATGATACTAGAAGTATGATAAATTTCACAATTTTTCTTATAATTTTTTGATGTATTAAGTTGTGATTAGTATAATAATACTTTTTATGTGAATTACAGGTACCGACCTTACTTTTATTATTATATGCCAATTTCAGCTAACCATCTCAACAATTATGAAGAAAACTCTAAAATTTACTGTCCTTAAACTTATTGATTGGTCTTTGTAAAAAGTTTATTGGCTTCAAAATTGAGAGAGAGAGAGAGAGTCGGCACTGCTACCTAGTGTTAGACACATTCATCATCCCTTGAATGGAAGATAATAAGTCTATCTTTTTTTTTGGATGAACGGAAGATAAGTCAAATACGGTTTTCTTTCAACAATAATTTCATTAGATAATGTTTGGTAGCCTGTATGGATTTGCTTGTGAGTTGTGGTGGCACAAACAAAATACAATTAATACCACAAATGTGGTACTCAGACATTGGCTACTTGTTTGACCTGTACTATACGTCTGTTCTCAATCCCGCCATGTATATCACTGTCAGACCACTCAGACCATCCTTTTCGTGTCAATGAACATGTGATACTTTTCTGACTCAATGATGAAAATCATAAAAGAATATAAAATAATAAGACTTTGTAACATAGTGTAATTCAATTTTTTATTAATATAATTCCAGCGAAAAAATCAATTAGTGAATTTATGGATCTGTCGGTGGTTAATATATGCTATATATTTATTTATTTTTGGATGGTTCTGGTTTAAATTAAAATTAGATTTCGGGTTCAGGGAAATCAGCTTCCATGTGCTTCTTTTCTACAAAGATGGCTTGCATTTGACATTTGCTATTTCTACTATTTTACTATTTAGTATTTAGCTAAGGTTTTGTGAGAGAGGACAATTTGCTTCCAAATTATCAAAAAAAAAGGTTATGGTAAATCAAGGCAAGAACTCATCCACACACACACACAATTAAAATGTAACAATAATTTATTACACAATTACAGGCTTATCAAAAGCCAAAACAGGCTTCCGAATAGAAACATGCGCACACATCAGTAGAGAGACTGCAATATGAAACTTGCAAATACGACACTATTTGTGACAATAATTGTACCAATACTGTGACATGAAATAACCATTTCCATGTCCCACACTCCCACTTGCCCAGCAAACGAAGACCTTTTAATTGCGTGGACTGTTCTCTGCTCTCCACCTTTTATAAAAATTTAATTATAGACTGAATCCCGTCCCAATGCACATGCCAACTACTCTTCCAAATGTTGCATTTTGAATTTTCGACGATTGCCTCTCTTTTTTTTCTTTTTTCTTTTTTCTTTTTTCTTTTTTGTCTTACCTATTCTGTTGTTTCTTTTTCCTTTTTTGTTTTCAGTAATTAGGAAAAATAAAAAAAAATAAAAAATAGAAAAAAATTTCTGGATGATATAGTACCCTTTTTTCTTGTTTGCTTAGTTATAATGAAGATCTGATAGTACATGCATGTTGACATGATGAGTAGGAGTAGGACTAATGAAAATTGAAAAAAATAATAATAATAATCAAAATTCCAAATCGAGCCAAACCCAGATTAGGTAAAGCTCAGCTCAATCAGTTGAATTGCTTGACGTTGAACTAGTTTTTATATCACATACTTTTATCTGATAGCTAGCCTCTGGAAAATCCTAGAGAGACACACAGTCAAAGAAAGATCAAATTGTTATCATTATTATTCTTTTTTACTCACTCTCTATGTGCTAGCTCAAGCTTAAAATAGATTTCCTTTGGTTTAGTCTTGACCTACTTCTGATCTCTCTTCCCAAGTGAGAGCAACAACTTGGTCTATGACACGAAAGAGGTCCACATGCAAAAAGGACCACACACACACACACACACACAAGCCCTTTATTTTGATGCATCACCATCATTGATGCCGGCCTTAACGCTATCTTTTTTTGCGTTTTAATTTGCTTAATTTAAGGATGTGGGTACTTTATTTTCTTGATTATTGGTTCTTGCATTTTTACATGCCATGATTGTATGGAGATGTGAAAAAATCAAAATGCATTGCACTGTGGCACCTAAGATTAAATTGATTGGGGTTATCCAAAAAAAAAAAAAGATTAAATTGACTGGAGCAAATCTTGCTGTTTACAATATTATAAAATACAACAGGGAATCTGGATTCCAATACATCACACCTATAGCTTCTACTTGAATGTGACATTATAATATAGTCAGTCAATCATCGAAATAAGTCACCATCGAACAGCTCACTGGTTAGAATTTGTGATTCAATTTTCTCATTAGTGATTAAAATAATTTATTGATCTTAACCTTTTCTCATTAGTGATTAATATAATTTTTTAATTCTAACTATATCCGAGGTTTGTTTTCTAATTTCATAATCATGAAATCATATGTTTCAAGCCAAGAGGTTTGTTAAAATTGGAACAAGAGATCAATGATGGATCAGTTCAGCTCTGTAAATTTTAACGTATTTTTTAATAATTAAATAAATATTAATCTAGTATTATTTATTCAACTTTTATAGTTGTTTTGTTTAAAAACTGTTCTTCCATCTTTTTGATATACAAAATTGTTAATCTAGTTTTTGTATTTTGGTTTTATTAATATCTCATTTACAATTGTTAGAAAAAAATAATTTTGAATTATTATTTTACATATTCATAATAAAATAATATCATTTTTTTTTTTTGAAAAAATATTAGGGTTTTAATTGTATTGTATTGGATTTTGTTGGTTCAATATAAATATATATTTTTTCTTTAAAAAAAAAATTATTATTATTCTACAATGTTAAGAATTTATTTTATAAAAATAAAATATTGGAGCCTTTTGTTTGTTTAATGGTTGGGGGGCCTCAAAATGTAACCTTTTAAAAATTTTGGGACAAGAGGGGGCTAAGGCCTAGGCTTGAGTCGGCACTGTGAGAGAAAATGATAAACTCACTTACCGAATTAACAAATACATTACCCTGTTCTTATATATAGAAAACAAAGTTTTGAGAGAATAAAATGATAGACTCTCTTATTGACTTAACAAATACATTCTTCTCAAAAAGAATTAACAAATACATTATCCTGTTCTTATATTCAGAAAATAGATACTCGAAGTACCTAACTGATGAATTCCATAACATTGACTAATAGAAATCGAAATAGACAAATTAACCTATCAATACAGGACAACTTTCAACTCTAACAAACTGATTAAAAACAAGGATATACGGCTAGCAGTATAGTAACAACATACAAAAGTAACAAAGCTGAAGCTATAAAGTATGTGTTCTCTTCAATGAGTAGTGAACTGAGGATGAATGTTTGGAATATCCTGATAAGGTTTATCAAGTTAAAAATAATGACAAAATTTATCTACAAAATTGGTTGTAACATAAGGTACAACCTTACTCAATAAAATAAACATTACTATATATTTTAAAAAGCTAATCATTGAATTGCATGTTCTTTACACTCTTAATATACATGTCAAATTTTATATCAATCGAATATTATATATTATATGATCTATAAGTTTACATTTTATACATAATTTTAAATTACAAAAACTAGCAATTTAAATAATTTATTGATAAAATAACTATTGATCTGTAACTTTCTAAAAATTTTGCAAGCTATATAAGAAAAAGATGTAATCCAATGATGGAATTCTCAAAATTCACCTTCAATAAAAAAAAAAAAAAAAATATTGAGTAAAATTGTAACCTTAAACTACAACTAACTTTATAACTAAATTTAGTTCTAAAAACAATTACATCAATTAATTTTATAGTTTAATTAGTTAGCATTTTTTTATATTTCTATCAAAATAATTAGGGGTTCAAACTCTCCTCACTTATGGTAATTATCAAATTATATAAAGTAATTGCAACATGTATAATAATAATAATAATAATAATAAAAGAAAGCAAACGGGCACTTTCTTTGATCTTACTACTACGCCCACAGAACGGAAGAAATGCCATGCAAAATGTGAAAAAGACGCTCTAGAGATAGAGATAAAGGAAAGAGAGAGAGAGAGCGCGATGAAAGTCGCGCCGCCTGGTCCCTGTATCCCCAAAAAAATCATGGAAAGTATGGTCACACGTTTTGGAGCTCTCTGTGAAGAAAATTACATACACAAGGATCTGAATGTACTCTAAAAAAAAGGAAAAGAAAAACCATATTCTGAATTATTGCATTCTAAAAGCCACAGTTAAAAAAGAAAAAAAAAAGAACGAAAAAAAAAAAGTTCACACCTATACTTTATAGTCTGCTTAGCTTGCAGCCTCTAAATCTAATCAATCAAGATCCACCAATAATTAAACAATACCCACTAGGGGGACATAACATTAGTCGAAATATCCATGACAGCTTATTCAAACATGTTCCGATGCGTATGTATATTATATTTCTATGTTGTTCGGAGGTGATATTAATATTATTTTATAGTCAATTTAACATAGATGTATCATTTTACGATAACCCACTAGTACTAAATGTTTTCCAAGAAAGGTGAAATACTATTGTAAAGTCATACTACCGACACAGGTTTATTGGCCCAAGGGTAAAAAGACAAGCTATATAAGAAGGTCTAGCGGGTTGGTTTAAGAGCAGAACTCACTACCAAAACCCTCTTAGGAGTGAAGATGGGGAAAATGAGGTCCTCAATGGCCTCTCTCATGCTCACTGTCTTAGTAGCAATAGTCTCACTTAGCTTGCCATCAGAAACCAACGCAAACTACCCATATGCCTCTCCTCCACCACCTCCTTACCACTACACATCACCACCACCACCTCCTTACCACCCAGCACCACACTACCCACCACACTTTCCACCCCACCACCCAGTGCACTCTCCTCCTCCACCAGTACCAGTGAAGCCAGTGCATCCACCACACCACCCACCACACCACCCACATTATCCACCACACCTTCCACCCCACCACCCACCACCCAAGAAGCCCTACAAGTACTTCTCTCCTCCACCACCTGTTAAACCACACTATCCTCCTCATTATCCACCACACCACCCGGTGCACCCACCACATTACCCACCACACCACCCAGTGCATCCACCACACCACCCAGTGCACCCACCACATTACCCACCACATATCCCACCACATCACCCACCTACTCCAGTTTACAAGTACAAGTCTCCTCCTCCACCACCAGCACACCCCGTACTCCCACCATATAAGTACAAGTCTCCTCCTCCACCTCCTCCTGTTTACAAGTACAAGTCTCCTCCACCACCCCCACCACACCCAAAACCAGTTTACAAGTACAAGTCTCCTCCTCCACCTCCTCCTGTTTACAAATACAAGTCTCCTCCCCCACCCCCACCACACCCAAAACCAGTTTACAAGTACAAGTCTCCTCCACCACCCCCACCACACCCAGTACTCCCACCATATAAGTACAAGTCTCCTCCTCCACCTCCTCCTGTTTACAAGTACAAGTCTCCTCCACCACCCCCACCACACCCAGTACTCCCACCATATTACTACAAGTCTCCTCCCCCACCCCCACCACACCCAAAACCAGTTTACAAGTACAAGTCTCCTCCACCACCCCCACCACACCCACAACCACACCCATACCCTCACCCACACCCACAACCACACCCACACCCACACCCAGTCCCACCGTACAAGTACAAGTCCCCTCCTCCTCCACCACCAGTTTACAAGTACAAGTCTCCTCCACCACCCCCACCACACCCACAACCACACCCATACCCACACCCACACCCACACCACACCCACAACCACACCCACACCACCCAGTCCCACCGTACAAGTACAAGTCCCCTCCTCCACCACCACCAGTTTACAAATACAAGTCTCCTCCACCACCCCCACCACACCCACACCCACACCCATTACCACACCCACACCCACACCCACACCCATTACCACACCCACAACCACACCCACACCCACACCCAGTTCCCCACCCAGTTCCCCACCCAACACTCCCACCATACGCATATAAGTCTCCTCCTCCACCTCCTCCAGTCTACAAGTACAAGTCCCCACCTCCACCACCACCACACTACATCTACTCATCACCCCCTCCTCCTCACTACTAGAAAATGCCTCCAGAAGTATGGTAAGCTTCTTATTACAACAATATTACATTTACTATTTTTTTCTATGACATTTCATTTTTAGCAACAGTAAACATCTCTAGTCAATCTTCGCATTTTAAGTCGTCCAAACATTTTTTTTTTTTTTTTCCTCTTATGCTTTCTAAGTCATTATAAGCAAATGAACATATTGACCAGAGTCAAAACATTTTCTTGCAGGAACGCATGAGGATTTGTCAAAATAAAGAACGGCTGCAGGCAGAAGATGTTTATTAATTACTACTATACAAGAACAGCGCGAGTTCGGATTTGATATGGACGTTTATTTTATATGTTTATAGGAGTTCCAACTTTTTAATATTGTTGGGTGAAGTGCTTCCAATGTGTATTTATTATGCCCTATCATGTCTTATGTATTTTGTAGATTTCAACCTTAAGCAAACGCGAAGGTTGATCGCTATAATAAAATAAACACGTTTCTCGAATGGTCTATCGTAATGGTTTTTTTTTTTTTTACCTCTCGTTAAGCTTATGGTGCTGGGTGTGACTTGTGGGAATGTGACATCTCATAATTAGACCCTTTTGTCTGGGAATGCATGGCATTTTCCATGCAGCAGAATCGAAAATAGCGTCACAGGAAAACTTAATGGACAACAGCAAATCTTGTCATGTTGATCGCACTTTAATTGAACCTATCTGTCGTCTTATTATTGGAAGAATACACCCACATTCTTACCAATACACTTGAATGGTGCTTTTTTTTTTTTCACGGTGTGTGAGTGCCACGTTTTCTATCTCATCTTTATTTTAAGAGTTTGAATTTAGAAATAATGGTGCGTAAAATTTATATTTTATATTATTTAATAATAGATTGTCACGTTTGTATTTTACTTAAAATTTAATATATCCTACTATATTTAATAATATCTCAATATATTTTCAATTTTGTTGGATTTATATATAAGTATCAGAATTAATTGGGTATGGTTATACCTATTCTTAAATATATGATAAGATAATATGATTTAAAATTCATATATAATTTAATCTCTTATTTTAAATAATATAAGTTTTTATAAAAATAATTGAGCTTTTAGCTTTTTATCTCACAAATTTATTATTGAAAATAAACAATTTTCAAACATGAAGGCATGATTTTTAACTTGGCCTCTGAAGTCATGATTCTGTATTTCAAGTGTGTGTAAGAACCTATCATAAACACTACCCCTTGTCGTTTATGTCCTTGGAGAACTTATAGCGTACAGATGAACCCTTTTTTTTTTTAGTTTATTAATATATTTTTTTAGTGAAATTTAATAGTTTATTTTGGCTACTATACGAATGTGTTTTTTTGTTAACATGTGAAAGTATAATTAAAATATTGAAAATGTGATGTTTTAAAAATTACACATTCTATTTTAGAATAAAAATAAATTAAACCAAAACAGTACCTCTAGAATTATTAGTAAAAGGCTATGAACCTCAATAACCTTGTAAAAATCATAGGATTTTATTAAAAAAACAAACAAACAAACAAACTGAGGCTAGGCTAGTTTATGACCTTGGTAATAAGCTTGATATATGCTTAAAAAATATACTCATATTTTACCAATTAACCTTTAATTAATTTAGACTGAGGACCATTCGTCCAATCTAAATGGGCATAATATAGACTTGGTAAAGTCTTGTATGGGATATCAAATCTAAGAGCTTCATATTAAGCTCAAATTCGATTTGAATGAAGAATTTAGTTGAGCCAAGCTAAGCTCAAGCTTTTGGATATTTTGATAAGCTCAAGCTTGAACAATGTTTGTTGGCTTAATTTGAGCTTGAGGCCAGCTTGATTTTTTGTTTTACATTTATTGTCAAACCAAGTTCGGACATTCAATACTCGACAAATTTTAACTCATTTAATGCTCTAGTTTTCAATTGAAATGTCGGGGATTCAAAACTCTCTTTACTTAAGATGTATTTTTTAATTAAAAAAAAAGATTTATAATGTGTGAGGTCTACGTAGTATGCATATATATTAAATCTAAGAGATAATTATTAGATGTTTTGCTGTGGGACCAATTTGCATGGAAAATGATACCAGTGACACTGACATATAAGGGAGGCGAGACCTAAATTCCGAATATGGACGAGATTTATGAGTTTGTCATTGTCCTGCTCTTAAAATGTTGGAAAATGTTTTTGTACACTTATTGTGTAACTATCCTGAGTGGACCTCAACAAGTCTACAGCCACATAAAAAAAATCATAGGAAACTTTCACAATCTCTCTCGTCAAACTTTCAGCTCTCCTCAATTGAGTCCACCAAAACACTGATGGAAGAGATAATTTGTGAATTTCTCTGTAAATGTTCTGGTGTCCAGACACTTATTGTCCATTTTTTCTTGTTTAAACTTGGAAACATGTCACATGATAACAAACATCACGTAGAAACACCATTATTTTAGGTAATAATTAAGCCCGCTCTATCATCAGATCAAGCTAGTGATTATTGATTAACTGTTGGGTTGTTGTTATATATGAATTCCAATTGACTTTTTATTCTTTTTCCTTTTCCGCCGTGAATACCCATTGAGTCAGAAGTCAGAACTAGTTAAAGTATATAGCAGTGATAGTTAGGTATGGTGTGTAAATCATATAATTAAAATCATATTTTAAAAACATAATTTTTATTAAAGTAGGTACGACAATGTGTAACTTTATATATGCAATAATAATTGATATTAATGATAATCTTAAGGTCATCCAAGTCAACACAAAAAAAGAACATTCAACCTCAAATTGCTTTACTTGGTGAGCAATTCGAGCAATACTCCCAACAAAACTCCAGTAATACATATATTATTATCCATTATTGTCATATGATGTAAAGTCAATAAATCCATACAGAGAGAGCCTTTTCTTTTTTCACTAAAAAGAAAAAAAAGGACATTCAACATATTTGTGAAGTACACATTTTACAGGAGCTGCACTTTAGCTTTAATTGCAAAATTAATTATAGAGAATGTTAACCAGCACCGCCTGGTTCTAGTTAAGTGCAGAAAAAAGATTAAAAAAAAATTGTCAGAAAAAGTCAAAAAAAATTTGAATGATATATGTAAAACTGTAAAAATGACATAAATGGTAAAAAAAAGACAAATTGTGTCAGAAAAAATAAAAAATAAAAATTTGTGGTTAACGTAACACAACCCATTAATTATAATGCTCTACAAAGACTAAAATTCAATTTTGAACATTAGAATAAGAGTACAGTACCTCACCGACAAGAGTTACTGTTTTTTTTTTTTTTTTTTTTTTTTTTTTTTTTTTAAACCGCTTACTCACCACCCCCCGGCCGCATTGGGAACGAATGTGCCGACATGTACTCAGGAAGAGCGTTCATAGTAAGAAAACTAAAAAAATATGGTGAGGTACTGTACTCTTATTTATTTTAGTACTTCAAAATCCTATTTTAATAACTCAAAATATTATTTTATTTATTTTAACACTTTATTTTATATTACACCTAATATTAAAAGTTTTATTTTAACATTCAATATATTAAAATAATAAAAACAACACAATAAAATAATATATTCAATACAATAAATAACAATCACAATTATCAACACATTAAAATACTATTTTTTTTAACACCACATATTAAAAGATTAATTTTCGTTTTTGAGTATTAAGCTAGAATGAACTGCTAGCTTGTACTTATATTTTTTTTACATTCCCCTTCTTTGCTGTAGAACTACTTTTAAGGATATTGGTTGCTAAATTGACTTTTTAGTCCATTTAGCAACCTTATTGCTGTGCTCTAAGTGTACAGAGATGAAAATTGTCACAATTATTCTGGACAACATGTTTTAATTCTAAATTGTGTTATCAATAAAAATGATGTTAAATCTAAATTATAATTGTTTTTACTCATTCTTTTATAACTGTTTTGATGACAAGTTTTGATAAGGTGAAAAATAAAGTAATAATGAGGGTAAATTAGTATATAATCAATTAATAATTTATTGTCTCAAAAAAAAATATTTTTGTTGCATTACTTATTATTGACGCTTGAATATTAAAAAGAAATTATAAAAATTTGTCTTACTAATATTTGCAACTCGACAAGAATTACGGTTTATTTTGTTAATTCCAAATTTCATAATTATCCTGAGCTACAGGTCCACTATTTCATGGCATGCGGAGTTTTGATTTGACTTTGACAGCTGTAACTGTCGGTAAATGGTAACTATTGCAATCATTGTCAACAATCAAAATTAGTGAAGTACCAATGTACAAATTGCATTACCTAATATACGTGTCAGAGTTGTTTTCCTAACGTCTTTTACAAGGACATAAATTAATAAATTAATAAGTTATTTTTTTAAAAAAAATTTATGAAAAAAAATGATTAAGAGTCTGTTTAGATACTACTTATTTGTTGAAAAATAAAAATTTATTACTGATAATATTTTAGTAAAATAATTTTTAAATATGTAAATAATGTTGTGGAAACCAAAAATGCATGAGTATGCGTATTTTGCCAAAAAAATTCCAAACGCACTGAAATGCGCTATACAGACTCACACTAATAGTAAAATTAAATTTCATTAAGATTTAAAAAAAAAAAAAAACAGTAGATTTCAAAAGGGATGTGAGATTGTTCAAGCAAAAAGAGTGCCTCATGTATGAGCTAGATTAAGCATTTTTCTCATATTGTATGGATTCTACCCACATTTGACATAATAATAATAATAATAATATGAGAGAGATGTTGTATGTAGTTGACACATGAGATTCCATATTGTTTTAGTGATGAGTAAGTTATGTACATAATTTTTGTACCACAATTTTTATCATTATTTTAACGTAGACCAATTATAAGTGATGTAAATAGAGTAATTAATTCATGTGAAAGTAATTGTCTATTGCTGACAATTAGCCACATTAGAGTTCGTGTCAAAAGTTTTGATATGAAAATTATGGTCATAGAAAAATTATTAGTGATAGTTATAATGGTATCAAACCGATAATTGAACCAAATTGCGATTGAAATGTTTAAAGGATGGATCGTATAAAAATTCTGGGTTCTCTCATAAAATAATACACAATAAAAAAGAAATCGATTAAACAGTAAAAAACTAGCAGATTTTTTAGAAAGACATAATCGCACCATTTTGTTCGAATCATTTGTTTTTAATGTTAAGTTATTTGATCAAATAAACACATTTTCCTTCAATTTTGTACTTTTATTTATGTGCTTTTAAGTTTTTTTTTTATAATTTTATTTTTTTCTCGAAATAATTAGTTAAAGGACCAAATCAATTGCCCAAGTTTTACATTTTTATATATAAAAACATTATATTTATATTTATATAATTTTTACGAACAACAATATTATATTATTTTCAATATTTGGTTTAGTTGTATATTTATGTTTAAATTGAATACCAACTTATTTTTTTATGTTTTAACTTCATTTATTTTGTATCTTATAATTATTAATTGCCATTTACATAGGGTTTAATAACATAATTCTCGCCAGTTCGCTACTATACATGAGATCTTGAAGTAGGGTTGAAGATTGGAGATTTCAAGTCTGAAGTCACAAAAGCCAATGTAGTTAGTTGCTGCCGTGAAGAAATCTTCAAGGCGGCCCTCAAAGTCATGCATGGAGTTCGTCTTTTTGATAAAAGAATTCAAGGCACTTGGAGCAATTTTTGGGTTCACGACTGTAAGTTTTATTGGAGTTGAATTTACAAGTAAGGATTTATTTATATTGTTAACTTCAATTCTTATAGTAAAAAAATTTCCTCAGGGTAGATGATACCGTAGATGTGTTTTTTCATTTGGATCAGTCCGTAAGTTTTTCACATCATCAACAAATCACTGTTATTTACTTTTCTTGCACTTTATATTACGTTGTGGTTTGTTATTGTTGTGGCTTGTTAACCAAAAATCCAGAAAATATCACAATTGGTTAGCTAAATAAGTTGGCTTAAATTTGACAATTCAATGCTCAATGCAATTCTGATAACAATGGTTTTATTAGTTGGAGGATTATAAATACGTGCATGTCTGACTTGTACAAATACTCTTTCATATATGAATAGTTTCTTAGAGCATTTGCATCTTCCTTCTTCTTCTTCTTTTTTTTTTTTTTAATTATTTTTATATATATACTTACTTTTCAAAACACTACACATCGGATTATCTATTTTACACTATATTTTATTAAAATATCATTTTTATTTATTTTTAATTGTTTCTTTTTCTTTACATAGAACAACCATCATCCACTTTCTCTTTTCATCTTTAGTATACATAAAAAAAGGAATAAAAAATAAATAATGTCAATAAAATTTACATGGTTACTATAGCAATTATACATTTTTACACAATTTTGCATGGTTTGATATGGATAAGTTTTAGATTTAGTTGGCTAAAATATGATCATTTTTCTATTATACAAGTACTGATGAGAGTGCTCTTATTTCCTCCACCGTTTTGACATTATCAAGGCCATGGTGGTGCATATTTCAAAATTTTAACTGTGTAAAGTAGGGTAAGTTTTTCTTTTACTTAAGCATTAGCATTTGGGGGGGGAGCGGGGGTGTAAAAGCCCCCCAAGTTGCTATTTTACCCACAACAAGCCAAAAGTCAGCATTATTCGGGTATGTATTGCTAAAAAAATTTAGCAACTGTGAATAGTGGGTTCTTAAATATAGAATCTACTATAGCTTTGGATGTAAAACAAAAAAAAAAAATTATTCTCACTCTCTCTCTCCAAATAAATTAAAAAAATACCTTCTCTCTCTCTCTCTCTCTCTCTCTCTCTCTCTCTCTCTCTCTCTCTCTCTCTCTTCTCTCTCTCTCTCTCTCTCTCTCTCTCTCTCTCTCTCTCTCTCATAACCTCGTCACAAGTGTAGATCAGTAGTGGCTGAGTGAGGTTTGAGTCCGTGGAGGTGGCAAGGTTTGGGTTCGTGGTTAAGAGGCGAAGTTTGGGTCCGTGTAGATCAGTGGTGCTGTGGTGGTGGTTCGGTGGGTTTGGTATGGGTTTTTTACGTGGTTCTCAATGGTTTTCTACATGAATGGTGGTGGGTCTTGGTGGTTTACTGAGTTTATGTTTTTTTTTTTTTTTTTGGTGGTGGTGGATTTGTGGGTTGCTAGTGTGGTGGTGTGTAGTGAAACGGTGGTGTGGTGGGGTTGGGTTTTTTTTTTTTTTTGGTGGTTGCTGGGGTGTGTGTGGTGGTGGGGTGGTGGGTGGGTTTTGATTTTGGGTCAACGGATTGGGATTTGGGTAGGGGTGGTTGGTTGGTTCAATTTTCAGTGATTGGGTACACTACACCAAAATAAGTCTATTACATCAAGTGTTAATACAACAAAATTAGTGTAGTAGTATTAGACATAATATCACATCTAAAAATTAAAAATCGTTGTAATAGTAACTTAAAAATAGTAAATTATTACATTAATAATAATTAGTTGTAATAATTTATAATTTTTAGTTGCAATAGAGATTTTAATACTAAATTGAATTTAGAAAATTTTTTGCAATAACTTAAATTGAAGAAATCAATTTTTTTTAATAACTTAAATTGAAGAAACCATCGTAATAACTTGATACCAATTATATATTTTGTGATATATTATAATAGAAATTTCAAAGAGATGGCTTATTGCAACAAATTTAACATTGCAATAACTAAAATATTACAACGATTTTTTTTTTTTTTTTTGTAATAAACATTTTTTGTTGTAGTGGTGGTGATGGCGATGCCTAAGCTTTGGTGTTGGGTTGCTACCGAGATAGCTAAGCTTCGGTGATTTGGCTGGATGTTTGCTGGAGAGATAGGGACAGAGGGAGAGAGGAAAGAGAGAGATGGGAGAGGACAGAGAAATGAGTTTTTTATATTATTTTATTATGTAGTTTATATTATTTTATTGGGTTGTATATAAAGATAAGAACTGGGATGTTGGGTGGGTTATGAAATAAGTTGGTAAAATAGATAAAGTGGTGTTTGAGAATGTAAAATAGTTTTTTTTTTTTTTTTTTTTCATCTCCTGATGCTAGTACTCTTAAGAAAGAAAAAGAGCACTTAATATGTAGCACAAAGTCTTGCGCACATAATCTGAAGATCTCTTTGATTTCACAAAAAAGTACAGACTTATATTTATATATAATTTTAAACTACAAAAACTTATAATTTAAAGAATTTATTGATGTGAGTTCCAGTTAGCTCAACTAATAAAGTCTCTGGTGGTTGTATAAGAGATCTATAATTCAATCTCCGCTTACACCAAAAACTAATTGGTGTCTTAGTCTGATGATAAAGAGTTATCATCAGAAGCGGACGCCATAGGTTGAAACTCTCTCTCAAAAAAATAAAAAAAAAATTTATTGATGACATAGCTATTGATTTTTAATTTTCTAGAAATTTTGCAACCATGAAAGATATAAGAAGAAAATGTAATCTTATAGTGGATTTTTCAAAATTAACCTCCAATAAAAAGATATTGAATAAGATTGTAGTCTAAGGTTATAACTAATTTTGTAGCTAAACTTTGTTCGTGTTATATGCATAAGTGTACAAAACTACTACATCGGGCAATGCTTTCTAGTGGGGGGGGGGGGTTCTAGGAATTTTCTTTAGGGAGTCATTAAAAAATTTAAATTAAGCAAATTTTAATAAAAATACAATTTGAATATATTGAATTACCAACACAAAAAACAAACATGCAAATACATGAAGTTTTATAATTTCCTTCTAGAGCTTTATATTTTGAAATTGTTACATTATAGTTCATTATTTGTTTTTATTATCTATTATCAATGTAGGTAAGTGTGACTATTTTATTTTGTTAAGTTTGTATAACATTATTATCTTTATGCAATTGTCATTATCTATTTATCATTTTTTTTCTTTCTCAAAAAAAAAATATTTATCATTGTTTTTATAAAAATATTTTAAACTAAATGACAAAACTCAACTCACTTGCACTGTATTAATTACTAACTCACACAGCCACATTCATCTATACATAAATAATACACTAAGTGTCTATTTAACTAATCAAATAGTTAAAAAATCACTAATTTTACTATTTTTTTCCATGAATCACTAACTTTATAACAAAAAGTTATTATAACATGATCACAATACACACATATGTAACAACCCTTTGTATTTTCTAATTGTTAAATTATATAAAGTTATATTATACTTACACTATATATGCACATATTCACACTTATCACAATTCACAAAAATAACATTATAACCAAATAAATAATGCAAACAATCAGTATCAAACACACACTCACACATACATATATAATACAAATCTATATATATATTTAAAAGTTGAAGTGTAACATTTATTTTTTCTACACTTCTATTAAGCTACATCAACAGTCATATCATCCGCCTATTCCTAACACTTTCTCACTCATTTCTAACTATTTTTCTCCTTATTAATTTCACACCTTATCTAACCAAGCCCAAAAATCATTCATATTAGTCCATGCAAAGTTGTATAAAAATACATAGTTGCTATAGCAACTATGTAAATTTAAACTGTAAATATTCATTTTCCATATAGTTTTTTATTCTTTCTTTACGTATCTCGATAATAAAGGAAGAGAGTGGATGGTAGTTTTTTCGTGTAAAGAAAGAGAAACAATTAAAAAATCAAGAAAAATTTATATATAAATGAAATTTAGTGTGAAATAGATAATCTAATGTGGGATGTTTTGAAAAGTAACTATATAAAATAGAAAAAGCAAGTTCTTATGCTTAAATAAATAGAGATTTTTGCGCAAGCTAATGCAATTACTCTTACAATTGCACTTCTCTGGCATTTCTCCATCACTTTTACCTTCTTCTTCTTTCTTCCTTTTTTTTTTTTTTTTTTTTTTTTTTTTAATCTCCTCACTACTCTATATATTAAAGTTACAATTCTTTCATCCTTTCATCTTCCTTTTATTTTGAATATTCTTCTCCCCATTTTAGTTACTATAAAAATTTGTAATTCTTTCTTCCATTCAATCCTATCTTGTCCACACTAAAAGGTGAATACTCTCTATCACTCTCTCTTTTTTAGGTTGATGAATTTTTATGTTGAACTCCATTTTGGGTTGATGTGATTTGGTTGTGTTTTATTTTATTTTATTTTTCCCTTAAATTGTTAGATATTATTTTATGACATTATATGGTATATAATGCTATAATATTATTTTATTACATAGCATGAGATAGATAATTTGGTGTTTACAACTAAATTCTTATAATCATCTTCTTTTATATAAAATTTTTATTTCTCTCATATTCTCTCTCAAAAAAGGTGATTATTCTCTCTCACTCTCTTTGTTATTTATTCTTTCTTGCAAATCTATTTTGAATTGATTTTTTTTTTTTTTTTTTTTGTATCTCTACTTCGGATTGATTCATTTTGGTGGTGTGTTTTCTTATTTCCCCGTTGTTAGGTATATATATATATATATATATATATATATAGGTTAGTTGGCAAACATGTGAACACAAACTTGTCTAGGTATATATCATAGTGTCTATAAGTATAATTAGACAATACTTAAGATGCTACAAGTCAGTGTACAAGAACAAGGAAAATTGTTTGCAGTTTCAATCAATCAAAGCTGTTGTTTGATCAATTGAGGTTGTCATCTAAAAAATTTGTTTTGCAACCCATCAAACATTTAGGGTTTCAGTCCTACGTTACTAAGTATATAAAGAAAACCCTAATACAAAGTTCTTTAAGACTTGGGAGATGCTCTTCTAAGATCTGAGAGGTTTTGTACCTTGTGCTCTTTCAAGCTTCTACTAGAGATCACACACATACTCTTAGTACCGGTGGAATCAAGTTGCAAACCAAGCTTCAGCTATCAAGTGTACTGGAGATCTAAAGCGTGAATTGGAGGTCCATGTTAGTAGGTGTGTGCAAAAAACTGAGGAACAGAAAAAACTGGCCAAAACTGACCGAACCGTGTCCAACCTTTCTAAACTTAAAGTTAATAGTCAATCACAATTCATTTGAGATTAATTGGCTATTCAAATATAAGAAAAGTATTTCAAAGATAATTTTAATTAAGGTAATTAATTTGAATTTAAATGATAACATCAGAATTCAAGTCAATCAAACCCTAATGAATCAAATCTCTCTAAGCCGTAAAAGGTGCAAGGTCCTTAATGTTAGATCAAGATAATTCAAGTCTAATAAAGGGAAAACATTCATCAATTAATGAAGCTTTCACTTCAATTAATAATCCTTCTTTATACGACTTAAGCACACTTTTGGAGTAAGACTTGCAACTTTATTTGGTACCCACATGCATGTGTCTGCACACATGCATGATTGGGTATACACATGCACACACTTGGATGTTATTGTTTTGTCTTCTTACACTTGCATGTTTTATGCTTGAATGTTCACATGCCACCTAGGAAGTGCGAACGCGTCTTCTTAGGTAGGTATGCACCCTAAGGTAGATTAGGATTCCCACATGTTTTCAGTGAAAACAGCCAAGAAATAGATCAAACTAAGTGTTATAAACATGTTATGGTGTAGAATGAGTATATAATTGATTAAATAAGTAATAAAAAGCATGAAAGAACAAGAATCGAGGAGGAGAGTGTGGATCATGGAGAAGATCCACATCTCCTCCTCATAGCACTTACAATGATGTTATTTTTTACTAGCCTCTCAGCTGAAATCGACTACCGCAATTGTGTTTGTGGGAAGATGAGTTGAACAACTTGATTAGGGTTGACTGGAATACCTTAAGTGGTATGTTTGCAAGCTTGAACCAACTAGAAGTTTGAACACAGATGAGAAAGAGACTACCTTCAAACCAAAAGGATTTGAAGATCAATCTAATACTTAACCATAAACTCTAGGTTTAGGTATTCTAAGCAAATTTTGATAGAGTTTTGGTAAGGCTGAATTTTTTGACCCTTTGGATGTTTAAAATTGGGGTATTTATAGGGGAAACAAGTGTCTAGGGTTTGATGACACATTTGGGCAACCAGTTGATTAGGCCGGTTGCCCTAAAATCTCATTAAAATGGAAATGGAATGATTTGAGGCTTTTTGTCTAGAGAGTGCATACGCATTATATACCCGGCATATGAACTTTTTGTCAGACTCAGCCAAATTAGGTCAAAATGGCTTTTGGGTTTTGGGCTTCTCTCCTACTATATAATTAGGCTTAGACTTGGATTGTATTAGGTCAAACTTTGGGTTTTCATCATTGTTGGGCTCCACACACGATACTGATTATTTTCGATTTGATTTCTCATCATTGGGACCAGGGGGCTTGGATATAGGTTGGTACAAAATGGGGTGTCTACACCAACTATGGATTCCAAGCCACTAAGTCATCCATATTTGTTTCAGGTTTTATTGCAAACAGAGCAATTTGAAACCTAATTAAACTAAACATTTATCAATTCAAAGCAATGTGAAGATCATAACCTAAGTAATTATTCCAAACATCAAATCAAATTTGAGGACAATTCATTATAGATTAATTATAACTAACATCTAATTAAGAACTTGAATCAAGCTTTAGTAAACTTGTATAAACAAGATTGAACTAAGTAATAAGATTAAAATAAAGCACTTACAAGCATGAACACATTCTAAAGTCATATGAACTATCCTAAGGAACTAAATATTACAAAAGGGTGATATGATCTCTATATGGTGCGTGGTGTCCTTCTATTGAAAATAAGACCTTTATTTACACATGAGGCTCAACGTTTTGTAGCAGCTATCTCTCTCTCTCTCTCTCTCTCTCTCTCTCTCTCTCTCTCTCTCTCTCTCTCTCTCTCTCTCTCTCTCTCTCTCTCTCTCTCTCTCTCTCAGGTTCAACAATTACTAACAATTGGTTTTCCATGTGTCTCTCTTCTTGGCAAGGGTAGTTTGATGCATTTGGGGGCTTAAGGCGAAAATTGATCATCTTATTTTAGATGCAAAATTACTAATAGTTAACATGAACTACGTAGAATTTTTTTCTTTTTTTAGAAATTTTATAGACAAAAAAAAATTGACAAAATTTTTCATACTTGTTGATGTGGTATATTGATAGTGGTAAATAAAATAGTAATGTTAGTGGTAGAATTAGATGAAAACTAATAAAAGTTTGCTAACTAAACTCTTATTATTATTCTTTTTTTTTTTTTAGAAGTGCAACATTCACAATATTTTTTACAACAAATCCTAGATTTTAAACTGCCTTTTGTTTTTGATAATTCCTTGGATATTATTAGGTTGACGAGACTCGAACGATGATCTTTGGGTTATATCTTGTAACACAAAGAACACTGAATCAGAGGGGACCGGTGGGGACCGGCCAAAAGTCCTCTGATAATGAAGTTAGTTACTTTTGAAATCTGTAAGGAAGGAGTATTTTCTCAAAATAAAATTTTCTGAATCCCTTACCCTTCATCGAAGAATCCTTATATAGTATGTGTGGAACGGTTATCTGTTTAGTAACCGTTCCCAATGTCGAGGAGTCCGAAGAATTGGGGGTAACTTCCATAACCGTTATGGAAGTTACCTAGGTTGGACGGGCCATTCCATGGTGAACTCGTCCATCTTTTATTAAAGACGGAAGAGACCATCTTGGACGGCTTGCCCTTGCTTGAATGATGATGAGTAAGATTCCCATGAGATCTCGTCCGTCCATAGCCAGACGGGGTTGGCCAGAACGCTTGGAACATTCACTTCGCCTGTTTGATTTGTCGTAGCTTGTCTTTCATTGGACGAGACATATGGACGAGTTATGGAGTTGGATGTTTTCTGTGACACCATCAGTTTTTTATTTGAAAATATCACTATAATTATTTTTTTTCTATCAACAATAGGCTATAACAGCCTGCTACTTAGTATTAGTTGTAAAAGTGTTGTGAAAAATATTGTGGACGTTGCATTTTTCTCTATTTTTTTATTTGTTTTTCATCTGGTAAAAAAAAATCATTTTATTTATTGATTATAAATAACCCTATTGGTTAAAATTTGAGAGCCTTTTTTTTACTTGGGGCCTTAGGCGACCGCATTTCTTAGTTCACCATTCAACCGGCCCTGCTTCTTGGACTCGAACAACGTCACTTTTCACGATGTTGGATGGTGCTCTATAAGTACTTGAAATTACTCCAATGACATTTGTCTTCTTTCACATACACTTTTTCTTAGGCTGGCAACTACCATGTGGGAATGACCTATATGCTCCCATATCACTTTCCATGTTGCCGTTTTTTTACTAGTGTAATTTTTATGTAATGCACTCTTGTCACATTTATAGAAGCTAAGGGAATTTTAATTTAATTAATACCAACAAACCCCTAACCTATATGTATGGTAGGTGTTTCCCTCTCAAAACAAAAACAAATCTCTTGTGTGTGTGTGTGCGCGTTCGTGTATATATATGGGTTCAACTTATACATGGTGTAACTCTTATAAACTTACACATTTTTTACATTGTAAATTTCTAAAAAATCTAACAATTAAAAAAACCTCATTAAATACTATTATTTTCACCTTATTATTTAATTAAGAGTTATGCTAACGAGTGTCCTTAAGGACACTCGTTAACAATCCATTTAAAAAAAAATTTGACATCACTTTTATGGGAAATGAAAAAAACTGTCAAAATATTAATTGTTTTTTTCTTTTCCTATAAAAACATTCTTTAACTGGATTCTTAATCAGTGTCCTTAGGACACTCATTAACATTTCCCTTTAATTAATACTAACATTCTCTTTTTCGTTATTTATTACTTTCTACCGAATAATATTCTCTTCGACAGAATCTAACAAAAAAAAATTTTACTTTATGTATTTATTAGATTGTGTTGATAAGCTCAGATTTGCTGGTACAATTTAATAAAAAAACAATTGTACAATTTAATAATACTATTGACGTTATGACGCACTGACATGCGAAAACCCATATATCAACGGTTAGCTATTTTCCCACGTGTACGTTCTAAAAATCTCTCCATGTCTACCAGACCTGTGTGACTTCTTCAAATTAAATGAAGCAATAAGAAAACCGCATGGCTGATGTCTCTCCCACTGCTATAATCATACACAGGAGGTCCTTTACAGGCAGAAGGTGCTCACCTACCCTTGGAAACATAACAGTCACTTGGGTTCAAAACATATACGTATTTATTTTTCTCAATTATTATATTATTATTTGTAAGAGACTATATATAGGTCTACATTTCAATTGCTTGTTGATGATATATGTGGTTTGATTGTTTAGTGTATGCTCAGATTTGAAGCTTTTTTTTTTTAAGTTTATTTATTTTAAGGAACAAGTAGAAAGTCATTTGCTGACTCTTGTTTTGGGCAGTTTTGTAAATTAATGAAAATGAGATTATTTTTCAATTTTTTTTTTTAAAACTGTGTTGAAGAAAATATTATTTGGTGGAAAGTAATAAATAAGAAGAGAGGGTATGCTAGTATTAATTAGGTAATAAGGTGAAAAACAATAGCATTTAATGAGATTTTTTTAACCGTTAGATCTCTTAGAAATCTACGGTGTAAAAAATGTGTAAATTTATAAGAGTTACACCAGGTGTAACTTGAACCCATCTAAATATATATATATATATATATATATATATTAGGAAAGTCAATATTATATTGGTTTGTATCGGAGAAATATACCATACCAGCCATAAAATCAGTATCATACTGCTCTAAAATGTATTGGAAAAATACCATATTGTACCATTTGTACTAGACAGATTTCAGATGCTTCAATTTATATTGCCGTTTCGGTGATACAATAATTTTTTTTTAAATGTTAAAATTTTAAATTTTTTGTTGATAAACATAAAAATAAATAAATCCATACTTACATAAATAAACACACACACACACACACACACACACACACACACATATATATATATATATATATTTTGTGTGTATAGAAATATATAAATAGCGATAATCTTGAAACGGTAAACTAATATCAATTGATACCAAAAATATTTTGTTTCTCTGGCGAAACCAAAACGGTCTTAATACGAAATTGACTCCCTTAATATATATATACACATATGTGCACACAAATAACTTGCGCATTATAACTCTGTATTTCGTATGACATTTGTTTGTTTGCTTATTTAAGACCTAAAATTAATAGTTTGGGCTTTTGAGATTTGAGTGTTCCTAATTGCTATGCTATCTAGCTCCACCTAAAGAAATTTTTGGTACTTTTATCTTACTTTATTTTATTTTAGTTTTGCCTTTTTCATGAGTTAAGATCTTCTTTACAATTGTGTATAATTATTGATTAGATTTTTTATGGGGTAATCAATTCTCAATTATAAGAATTTAATAATGGGTTTAATGAACATATAGTGGAATTGCTTGTACTCCCTTTGTCCCACTTTGTTTGTTCTCTATTCCATTTTAAGATATCCCAAAATATTGTTCTGTTTCTAAAAATAAGTCATTAATTTACTAATATTCCTATTAAACCCCCTATTAATTTACTAATTCAATTTTTTGATAAATTTATTTAAGGGTAATTTTGGAAACTTATACATTTTTAAAAGGTAGACAAGATAATAAATAATATTCTCTTAAAAAGTTTAACTTTTCAAATTGGACAAACAAAATGAGATGGAAGGATTATATAATTTTCACCCTTTGTATGGCATTGGATTCCTTAAATATAGTGAGTCATCCCATGGCAAGTGTTGCTTCTTGCGATCCCCATAGTAATTTGTCTTCTTCATCTTCAACAGCATGCAACGAATCGCATGAAAAAAAAAAATGTCACTATATATAGTGGGAAATGGGGTCTTCAAGTAGTACAGGAAGAGACAATAAAAATTTGGAAGGATAAGGGTCATTTCTTCACCTAGAAAAAAAAATGGACCCGGAATAATGAAAGGACAGCCCAAAAAAAAACTTTTGTTTTAGAGATCAAATAAATCTCACTAACCCTACACAGCACATGTATGCAAACAAGGTCGATATTATCATAATTGATGAAAACTCTAATCATAGAGGTCCACCATATTGTTTCTATGTTAGCCGCATATTAATTGCATTTAACCTTATAGGGGTAAGACATAAACATATATACAAAAAAAAAAAAAGTAGTGAATCTCACCAAGACCTTTCAACTCCACACAATTCCAAGCTGTCTTTAAGTGTCATATTTAATGAAACGTTCTTTTCGGACGGTCCATCAAGATCATGATCATAAGATCAACTTGTTTTTTCTTTTGACTTTTCTTTGATTAAACTACTCATTACTTTTGTTGGGGACACTTATTGGGTGATAAAGAAAGCTTTTTTATTTGCCTCGCAATCTCAAAATTTTGGAGTTCACTCAAGCCTCTTCATTCTTTACTATTATCCTCTCACCGGGTACATGTTCCCCATGCATAGCCAAGAAAGCCCATGCATGCTTTTGTCATCTTTTTATTGCTTTCGAACACAAAATTGCACCTTTTGGTATTCTCTAATCTCTACTATTAGCTTTAGGGTTTGTTATTTGATATTGCTCAAAAAAGCTTGTATATTTAAGTTGTAGATTAGTGGGTAGTGCTTGTTAAGCATTGCAGTAGGGACTAGGGAGTAGAACTTTAACTAAAGTATTTTAGCTATAGAGTTTTAGGCTTTTAGCAATAATTTTAAAAAATAATTTCTAGTGTTTGGAACCTTTGGCAAATTATACTGCTAGCTAAAGTACATTTTGATATTGTTACATCCATTTAATAACCAAATATTTTGCAATTTCTTTCCCATTTAATTCAATTAAGGCCCTATTATTACTCTCTCTCTCTCTCTCTCTCTCTCTCTCTCTCTCTCTCTCTCTCTCTCTCTCTCTCTCTCTCTCTCTCTCTCTCTCTCTCTCTCTCTCTCTCTCTGCGCGTGATGAGTGTTATTTTCAATAAGCAAATGCATTATCAATTTTAATCACTTTTATAAAAAGTTGAAAGACTAGTGCACTAAAGAGCTTTAACCCAAAATAGCTCGGAATTTCAACTTTATCTTAAAGATGTTTTTCCAGCTTTTGGAAGTCCTTAAAAGACTAGTGCACTAAAGTGTGAAGCGTACGGCAAGTTTGTAAAACAGCTGTAAGGACTTCCGAACGCACCGCAGTACCAAATAGATTAGTTTTAGAGAGATTTTGCAATAAAACATTTTTACTGAAAAATAATTTTAGGACTTAAGAGTGTTTTCCAAACTACATTGACAAAGAGATTATAAATTTTAAACCTCATTGGGTAACCAAATTAATAAATATCTTTTAATAATAATTTGATAGTTTCAATTCATTATTTATATTAAAAGGTGGAATAGTGTACTATATAGAGTTTTGACACTAAAGTTTGGAATTCCAGTGGTTTTTAGGCTTAAGCGCATTTTTTTTTTTTTTTGAGGGGGAGGCTTAAGCTAATTTCAGCACTCATTTTTGCTCAATTGACAACTTTTGCCAGAGTTTAAGGTAATACTTAACACACTATCCAACAAGCTCTTAGGGGCGGGAGTATCTTAATACTTAAATTTTTATTTATTTATTATAAAATCTGATTTATTAACTAGAAAGCAACAAAAGATTAAGGACAAAACTTATTAAAATAGGGTCATGTTAATGGATGCCCTTAAGACAATTGTTAATAAATTATCTTAGGAAAGTTTCAACACCATTTTCATGGGAAATATAAAAACCGTCAACAACATTTATTATTTTATTATTCTCCCAATAAAATATTTCTAAGGGCATAGGTTAACATTTTGCTAAAATATAACCCAGGAAAGTCTGAATTAAAGATATCTACAAGCCTATCGGTGGGGAGTGAAAAAGAATATACTCCACAAGCTGGTTTGTTCTGATCCTAGCTAGCGAGAGCATTCACACACTTATTGGCTTCCTTGAAGCAATAGACAATCCTCTTATGAGGTATCCGAGAAACCAAGATCTTGCAATTATCCATGAGAGAAGCAATAAAACGATTACTGCTATTAGCATTAAAGATCAGGTTTATAATAGATTTACCTTCAATTTCAACTTCCACAGCCTGAAGATACAGGCTAGTACAAATTAGTACTTAAAATTTTATTCATTGACGGCCTGGCTTGCACACTCATAACACATTTTTTATGCATTGTTGTCAAAATTGTACTTAGCTTGGAACCGCTAAGTTACCAATACAATGGTTCATTCATTTAACCATTGAGTCATTAGTCTACCTATTGAATTAGTAATTTATTTATTTTAAAAAATATAGAATTAATTTAATTTTTAAAAAATAAGACAAGAGTAAAAAGGATTGATTACCTAGTACTAAATTTATACATGAACATGTAAGTATACTAAAAAATGAAACTAATACCATGAATTTCTCTAAGAATGACAAAAATTAAAACCTTATATTTAGTATCTCGACCATTCTTCAAGGTTTTCAAAATAAAAGACTTAAAAATGTAGTCCTTTTATAAAAGTAAGAACTTAAAAAGAAAACATAATTATTTAGTCAAAACAACCCAAAAGTAAAAACTTAGACAATTTGGGGTTTGGACAAAGCTGTGAAGTTCAATATTTTTCTAATTGATGACCTTACCTTTTCTTTATTTTTATTTTAGCAAATCTGCAAACCAAAATTTTGCACAGTTACAATGGTTTGTCGGTAGGGTGTGACTTTTAACATAAGCTTTCGTGAACTTCGCAATGATTCTGATAAATATGGCTTTATAAACTTCAAAAAACAGTCATTGATATGTCCCACCACCGGACCTTCTGGCCTAAGTTTTACCTATTATTCTAGTGATCGTCAACTAAGGGGTTCTAGTCCCTACATAAACAATTATCCAAAAAAAAAAAAAGTCATTGATATGTCCCTTGCACATTCATCAAACATGTCCATTGTAAGAATAGCATGTACGGTCCCAAGAATCAACAACAAAGTGCATAACAAATTTCGAAAATCATGTAAAATGATATAGCTTTCCCCAGATGAGAAAAATGAACCAAGAAACTCATTTTGGTGCATTCTCGATCTCAATTAATTAATTGAAAAATATTAACAGATGCCCTTAGAATAATTATTAATAATATATTTAAAGAAAGTTTTTATAAGAAAAAAAGAAAAAGAAAATTAATGTTTTGACAGCTTTTTTTCTTTTCCTATAAAAGTGATATCAAAACTTTCCTAAAATAAATGGTTAACTATTACTCTAAGGGTATTCTTTAGCATGACCTTAATTAAGAACAAAGTTTCTCTTCAAACTAATTTAGAGAGAAACTTTTCAAACTTCTCGTATATTTCCTTTTTTTTGTGAATTTTGAAAATTTAATTGTTGAATTTTATGTTCTTTATATTCTTAATATGCATATCAAATTTCAATCAAATTGAATATTATTTACTATTTGATCAATAAATTTATTTTTTTATACACAATTTTAGATCATAAAAATTTGAAATTTTAACATTTTTTTGATGAGATAGCAATTGATCTTTAATCTTCTTGAAATTTTATATGCATGAAGAATATAATAACAACATGTAATCTAACGATTAGATTTTCAAAATTCACACTTAATATAAAAATATATGAAAAATTTGTAAAATTTCTCTCCAAATTAATTTGGAGAGAAATTTTATTCTTTAATTAATTACTGGGCCAAACATGTCCGGTACTACCCCTTCTTTAATAAATCCTTTAAAGAATATTCTATCAACATATTTGAATACCTCACATCCAACAATTATTGTTTTTGTTTTGTTTTAACATGCTTAAATTATATCTTGTTGAGGATTCGGTGGCCTCATATTTTGACTTAATCTAGATCGGGCCCAGTGTCGGCTCAGTAACTAGTACACATTGGCACGTGCATTCACGTGAGTTCATATGTAAAGAAAAGAAGATGTGCAACATTGTTACCCCACCAAAAAACAACAAATTGATCTTTTTTTTCTTTTCTTTTCTTTTTTGCTAGTGATTTGTGAAATCATAAAATTGAATGTGGACATTTTCTTGATACGGATACATTTTATAATTCATGTTTTTTTAGAAGGTTTTTCTAGTAATCTAAAAACGGATTAATTAAGCTGCATTTGGCCAGATTCTTGAGTAAGATTCATTATTTGTAAATTTCAAGCTTATTTTTAGAATTTATTGAACCTCTATCTTTGTTTGGAATAAAAATCAAGCTCCAATAGAACAAAATAGTAAAAAAGGGAAAATGGTATAAAATCATATAATTTAGTGGTGCAATGAAATCTTAAGATTTTTTTTTTTTTTTTTTTTTTTGCAAAATATGAAATCTTAAGATTTTAAAAACTTATAAATTAAACTCTATACTCTATAGTTTCAAAAGTGAAAAATCAAACAATAAATTTTTAAAAAGTTAGAAATTAAATTCTTAGATTTCAAAAATTAGCAAAATAGTCCGTTGTGTTTGAACTTTGAAGTTTAATATAGGTTGAACATTTAATTTTTTTTTATTTTTTAAAACCTCATTATTTATTTATTTGGATAAATTTGATAGTTTCAACAAAGATGTGAGACTTAAATTTTAGACATCTTCTTTGAAAATAATTAGATGTACAAATTGACCTATAAGACTTTTAGCTAAAATCTCACTATTTAATTTGTTACTTTTGAAAATATAAAAAAATAATAATAGTTATACACCGACCTCCTTTTTAGTTTCTAAAAATGAAACCTCTAAACATTTCATAAAATGACATTCTCCTTGAAATTTGTATAAATTCTTAACTTTTTACTAATAGAATATTCTATTTTCAAGAAAGATTCGTCTTGGTTATACATATCTCAAGGGGAAGTCTCCTTCGTGATTCATCTACAAAATAACAAAACTCAAAGAAAGCGTGTCATTTCAAGTTTTCAACCATATTTTGGGAGAGAACCTTTTTAAAAATATATAAACCTCGAAAAAGAAAATATCATTTATACAAAAGGTTGGAAAGTGTCCATTTTGAGTCTTTGACATTCCATAATTTACCAAAATCTAATTTTCAAACCAAAAAAAAAAAAAAATTCTGCAGAGATTCTCGGGATATTAATGTGCACCACCATTCATGGTTGTATTTATCAGAGAAAACAAAATAAAAACCTTTCGTGTCCAGACTGCTGCCTGACCTCCATCAGTTTGTTACTTCGCTTTCAGGAAGGACTATTATTTTCACCTACCCCTACCCCTACGTTTAAGCAACTTACTGGATTCTATAAATAATCATGACACCAATAACTCTTACTGCAAAAGTACTTTAGTATCTTTCTTTCTTTCCTTTTTTTCTTTCTTTTCTTTTTTTTGTGTGTTTCCTTTATTTTTGTACTTTGCCTTAATCATTTGTTTTGCTATTTGTTTGCTGTTGCTAGTCCCTCCCTGTGTTTTTTTTTGGAGAAAAAGTCCCTCTCTGTGTTTGTTAGCTGTCAAGCACAATTTATCAATAACATATGTGGTATGAGCAACCACGTCCCTTGTACTTGTATATAGCTGTGTCTAGTTTAATCTTAGCCTATTTTCTATATATATATATATATATATAAAAAAGTTAATCTTAGCCTTAATCCAATAATCGGGGTCAAAGTCTTACACAGCTCACCGGTTTTTCTTCATAAGTTTGGCAGACCTAATCGCCTTAATGGTCTGAATTGTAATCCATGTATATATAGCAGCCAAATTAAACTACTGTTAGTAGCCTATAACTTTGCATTCAATTAAAGCAATATATACATTTTTTTATATATAAAGATAATCTGAGTAGGGTAAAAGCAATCTTCATATATATATTGAGAATCTGAATCTTCATATATTAAGCATTACTCAGATCACATATTTATTAGAGTAATGAGGATTTCATGTATCTTGCCCAGAGTTTAAGGCATACAAAAAAAAATGTTCCGCATCACTAACTTTCTTAGATCAAGCTTTTTGCATCAGTAAAATCTCATAACAAAATATGACACATTAAATATTTCGATAATCAATCCGATTTACATGTGTAGTAAAGATGTCTACAATTTCAATAATCATTCCAGTTTATCTATTGGAATTAAATATTTTAATCCAAATCTATTATGAAATTACGGTTTCAACATTATTGTTATTTCTAACCCACATTAAAGTAAAACACAAAATAGATATATGTAACTTTTGATGGGAGGGAAAGAGTAGCAGAAGGGTTGGGAGGTGGAGGGGAAGTGGTGAGGCGTGAATATATACGAAATGATTAAATGAAGTTTGAAAAAGCATTGAAACGAGCTCAAACCTAAGAAATATAAGATCTTCTCCATTTTACGATTATGATTTTATTTTATGAATTTAATATTATAGAGAATGTCCGTCATTTAAAATATAAATTATGTGGTAATTTATACACTTTAGGTTTATAAATTTTAATATTAATTATAAAATGGATCTATTTCAAACTAAAGGTTGAAATATACAGATTTAGTGATTCAAACAAAATATTTCAACTGTTCAGGCTAAAATGAAAAGAATTGAGAATATTGGTCTGAAGCCTCACTTCAAAGTTCTAATAAAAGTGGATGAAACATAAACACCATGCAAACTATGATCGAAATGTGAGGCTTTGAGAACAGGTACTTGATTATTTGGAATTTCATATTAGATCTTTCCTTAAGTCCCATCAATTATTAATTATATGGTGCGTGTCTTGAAATGCGCTTAGACTTGTAACGTTACTAGGGAGAGATTGTCAATGACTGTGAGGTTGTTAGCATGCATTCTCATCAACCTCTATGTACTTTGTCTGATTTAGTCTAAAATACCCACATCTGCCCAGATTCGCAGTATTTGCTTGATCTAATTTTCCCTAGTAAAAATAAGATAAAGCAAAATACTTAGGTCCAAGTAACAGAGTGAAAGAAATGAAAATGATAGCCCATTTTCCTCACAAGCCCAAAATGTTCTTTCCTACCCAAACTTCAATAGTTCAATGGTGGAGAAGGCAACGTACACTGGTGAAATGAGATCCACCCTAAAGCCTATGGATGTCGCCCCACAGCACATGGCGTCCGATGCTGTCAATGACAGTAGAACAAGTGCTAAACCAACATGCAAGTCACTCTCTCATTAAAAAGATGATGTAGCTGTTACTCAAACAAATCAATGACGCACATTTATATTCGCTGGCATGACCAATTGTAAGCCACGAATGATTAGGAAATGGTACACAATAAATGTCCCTGAATTCTGATTGTAAACTTGCAGTTGCTTCATGTATTGAACCACATTATACTAGTCTGTTCACAGAGCTATGACCGGGTGCTGTGACAAATAAAATTATGGAACAGCAATGAATCCTGCATGACTAGGTAGTGGTCTTAAAATTATAGATAGATGCATTATGTAAGACCATGCAACTGATTCCATTCGGTCATAATTCACTACAGATAAGGCTATAATGAGCCTAGCTTTGGTGAGTAGTGCATGTTCAAGCTTAGTTCGTTAGGAAAAATCAAAAGTTCGAGCTTTGCTTGAGCTTGTAACAAACCTAAAAATAGTGTTTGAGCTTGAGCTCGTAGGAAAGCCAAAAAGCTTGAGCTTGGCTTGATTAATTAATCAAGCCAAACTCAAGCTTAATACCAAGCTCAAACTCGAGTTCAGGTCAAGTTTTTGAGCTTGAGATCTAAAAAAAATTACATTATTAAATGCTTAAATCTCTAAAATTAAGAAAAAAGAAAAAGAAAATAATATACTCATTTTATCATGCATCTCATCCTACTTATGATTAGCTATTATTCAAATTAATAATTTACATAATTAAATTTATTCATTCATCATTCCTTGTCTATAACTTTAACAATTGTTTAAAATACAATTTTTACATTCACGTTAGATGGTAGACTAGAAAAATATCTATTTGTAACTATTATGAATGAGAAAATACTAACATATTTCATAACTTTACTTTAGATGATTGATAGGAAATAATCATATGTGGCCTACTTAATTATTTATTTATTTTTAAATGTAACTATAGTCTAAGGTGGTTCTTGATCAATTTAAAGGAAAGGGAAAAATTAAAGTAATATAGGTAGTGGTCTCATGTCATTATTAAAATATGTGTAATGAATATATTTACCTAACACAAATAAACTTATAAATGAGTTTATACTTGAATTGTATCAAGCCTAATAGCTCACAAGCTTGTTCGTGAACAAATTTTTTAACTTAGGCTCGGCTTGTTTATTAAATAAGCCTAAAATTAAGACTCAAACTTGGCTTATTTATAAACAAACAAACATGAACAAGCTTTTTATCAAGCCGAGTCCGAGTTGTTCATGATTGGCTTAGCTCATTTTCAACCCTAACTCTACAGATCCTGGAGTGGAAAATAAGTCAGTTTAGGCAAGAGAACCTACCTATTAAATTTGTACAGGATTTGCCTGGCTGTCAATCCAGCTCCCACTAGTTGAAACAAGTTTACTAATCAAATATAGGGGCAGAAATGCTGAAAAGCCAAGACCTGAAGCAGTCACAAAAGGCATGCACTAGTTCCAGTGTAATTGTTTTATATCCACTCTAAAGTATGACCATTGCTCAAAACAATTTTCACCGAGATTTTATCGTGGTTTTCTTACAGTCCCTGGAAGAGTGTATACATCGAATACAAATCATGATACTCTCCTCACTTTGTATTACACAGGCTTCTGAATTTTCCTTTCAGTTTGTACAAAATTACCTCATATCTAACTGGTGAAGAACCAAAAACAAGAAGAAAAAATCCTCACCCACATGCCTGAAAATGAGCCGCTTAGAATATCGCATACTAGGAATGTTCAAGTACCGTTCACTACTTCTGAAGTTATCTGAAATGTACATATTGGGATTAAATGTAATATACTATAAATAAATAAAAATGAATAATTAATGGAAAGGAAAATGACATTTGTGGCTCGGGGAGTACCTGAACTTCTTGAAGGAGAGTTTCTAGTTCAGATGTTATCACAGAGAAGCAAGGGCGATTATCAGGAACCGCTTCCCAACATCTCTGCATCAATTCTAACAGCTTGGGATGTGCATTCTTGGGAAGATCTGGACGCAGTCCCTAGAAAGTAGATTACAGGAACACAAATTCAGAAGCTTTGCTTTTTGTATTCAGCCAACTCTTTTTGTGTAATATACTAGATTCTCATAGGCATTAACATGCTATAGTAGAGAGGAAGTAGAAGAAATCTAAAAGACATATTTGGCCTCCACAAATTTCCCAAATTGGGTATAAATTTACATTTATTCTTTCTTGCTGTTCAAGATGCTAATATATCACTAATGTCTTAAGTATCTTAAAACCAGCGTTTAAGACTCAATATTTTGGGATCTTCTAGCGAAAGAGCCTGAATGATATTAAAATAAGGCTAAAATACAGTTTAGAAGTGTCATTTCAAAAGCCATGATATCAAGTAGGGGTGTCCATGAAATGAGTCGAATCGGGTTTAAGCTCATCCCGACGCTTGACCCTACCACATCAGGTGGGGGAGGACAGAACCCTCTGTCAACAGAGCAGAACAGCGGCATGATCGTGCGGGTGTCCACAGGTGGCAGTCAGATTTGGTTGAAAGCAATTAAAGATGACTGCAGTTGCAGATCCAGCAACAATGGCACTATCTGGACGGAGATCTTGCTGGAAATGAAGGTAAGGGCAGTTGGGATGGACGGAATCAGTTGGTTCAGATTCCCAGATGGGAAAACCAACACTTGACCCATAAGAGGCAGGTTTCAAAACAACCAACCTGCTGCCACCCTCCTACTGCCATAAAAACTAGTCAAAGCAGGTTGAGCAGGTGGCCAAACTGCCCTAATATCAAGGCTTACCTCTCTCAAGTCTCATCTAGAAGTGTCAACATTTAGCATCTGTTCGTTCAATATCAGGCATTAACATGCCAGATGTTGATTCATTCAATTTAAATTGGATGATCCGCTAAGAGGTAAAAAAAGTTTAACAAAATTTCTAAAGCAGCGAAAAGCTTTAGACTTTAGAGATTGACAAACATCTGGCACACATATGATGCACAATGCAAATATGTATTACTATTAATCATCCTGCAGACACGCCCACAGGGTATGGGGGTTGAATAGTTTAAGTTGCTGCTATGTTTCCAGAGCAACTTATCCAAGTACAAAGCTCATCAGTGATTTGATAGTAGATACAAAAGCTTTAGTACTAAATCATGGCTCAGCAATACAGATATGCAAACCTGTCTCACACCCAAGGCAGCTTGCAGTGGAGTCATGGTATCATATGGAACCTGCCAGACAAAGACATTATAGGAATGAAAATTATGTTGACATTTATGACTTTAAATCACTGAAACTGAGCTGTTTTAGAAAGAAAGAGCACATAAGTTGAGGGTTGTTTTAACAAGAGGACATGCCTTGGCTGTCACTAGCTCCCACAGTACTATTGCAAAACTGAACACGTCTGCTTTCTGATCATATGGTTGATGGTTTATAACCTTGTGAAAAAGAACAGCATTCCGCAGAAAAATGAGAAGTAAATAAGGAGTTGGCAAATACATCATATTGCATATGAGTAAAAAACTGAAGTACATTAAAAAATGAATATAAAATCAAAGCTATAAGGTCCAGTTTTTTTCTGGCAGAGAACGAAATGAAGCAAAATAAGTATATATCATCACTCTAGGAAAGATCTGCATCAGCTTAGGCCACTAAAGCATTAGCAAATACAGCATAAGGAAAATTGCAAAGCAAGCATACCCGTATACTCACAAATGACATGCCAAGATAAAAAGGGAATCCAACATTTTTCTCTTGAAGACATATTTATGTAATTAGTTTGCAGAAAGAGGCACATGTAATTTACAAAGTACCAAAAAAGTAAGCTGAAGACACAACTTCATTCAAGGAATTAATCTTTAAGACTGCAAGTGAAAGAGGTTGGGTAGTGAGGACATGCCAGCAGTGTCTATCAATGATGAGCAATGACAAAATAAATAAATAAATAAAAGAGAAAAAAAAAAAAGAAAAAAAAAAAAAAAAAAAAAAAAAAAAAAGAAAAAGAAAAAGAAGATACCGAATCAAAAAGCTCATTTTAATTTAAAGAAAAATCAAGTACCTAAGTCATGACTGAAGAAAAGAAGAGACAGGGTCTCTGTAAAACAAGTGGGAAGAGGTAGATTTACCATGAAAGTATAAAAAAGTGAATCAATACTTGATTGGAGCCATCATAAAGATTTAAAAAACCTACACAATATTTTAATAATTGAAAGCTCAAAAAGTATATAAAAATATTGAACTTAAATAACAGACCTCAGGTGCCATCCATCTGTATGTTCCCGTCTCTGCTGTCATTACTCCCCCTTGATTTTGGAATCGAGCAACTCCAAAATCTGCTACCTTAACAACCTTGAGACCAAAAATACAAAATTATTCATTGTAAAAATGATTGAGAAACCTTTCCTCTCTTTAAATGACTGGATTAGAGATTAAAGCAGATGGAACAATCAATCAATATTAGAAGTCTTACCATAAAAAATCTATAGTTATTCCTAACAAAATATTATCCCAGGATGATAATGACAAGATCAATAACATATGTATAAGGATGAGCATAGTAATGACAAAGATTCACAATTCACTGCAAGAAATGGGATCTCCAGTGGGAAATCACATGCAGAAACAATCAAAATACTAAATCTAAAAACTAGAAAATCATAAAACCAAATAACAATGATGATGATAATTTTCAAAAAGTTAATTCTATTAAACTATAATCCAACTAATTATTATCTGTAAGCACAATTCTAATATCAACATCAAGATTTACTAACAGAAAACAAATAACAGTGGCATTGAATTTCTTAAAGAACTGCACCATTGGCCATATGGATATTCAAATCAACATCAAGTACCATACAGTTTATGAAAAATTCTCTGGGACTCTATAAGAATCAACTACTTAAATTGGAATGAGATACCTACTTCAATTCCCGAAGGTTGCTTGTGCAATGAAAGTTTTTAAAAGCTATGATGCACATTGAACTATAATAGATACTTGTTCAGAAGATTGGGTATAATATCCTAGCACAAGAAGTCCAACCAATCAAACCAGTTGCCAAGGCTTTCCCATTGATGATTACTCATGCAAGTCTAAACAATAACAAATTTAGTATATCAACCAAAAGGGGGAAAAATCAATCCTAATATCAACATCTAGATTTACTTTCAAAAACAATTACCAGTGGCATAAATTTCTTGAGTATAACTACACCATTGGCTGGAGGGATAAAGAATCATCATTAAGTACCATATAGTTTATGCAAATTTCTTCCATACAGCTTGCAAATTTCTCTAGGACAATTGTCAACTACTTAAATTACAATGAGATACCTAATTTGATTTTTGAAGGTTGTTTGTAAATCAACAGTTTTTAAAATCTATGAAGTACATTGAACTATATAAGATACTTCTTCAGAAGAATGAATTAAATATCCTGGCACAAGAAGTCCAACCTGGTCAAACCAGTCTCCCAGGCTTTCCGTTGATGATTATTCATACAAGCATAAACAATAATAAATTTAGACCATTGCTGCACTATCTGAAACCATGACAACAGAACCATATTGCAACTAAAGCACATAATATTGAAAAACAAATTCTCCACTAACATTCTGGATAGGATTTCTATTTATTTCTTTCAGATCATATACTGAAAGAGAGATTCAGAATGCTCACTCTTTCAGCCAATTTCATGATCCATTCATTGGTATTATGGTGGACTTACAATAAAACAGATCACAATTACATACCGAAGATGCTTTTACTAAATTGAAACCTATCATCCATGTATTTGAATCCACCTTCAGATGTCAACAAATAATTTAATTACTAAGACCTCAATTCTTAGGAGAATAATTTCTAAACTGGATACACATACACAATGTTCTGTCCCACTGGAGGAATCTCCAGAAGAATGTTTGAGAATGGGATGATACGCAATCCTCTTCTCAATTTTAACAATGTAGGAATTAATAATATATTGGGAAAAAGATTCTAAGTACTAAAAGCCAATATGGAAAAAGTGAAAAAAGGATGACAACTTAGCTCCTTCGTTAATCTCGAGCCTAAGACTAAAAAATGAATACTTTTGCCACTTCACCACCACTTAGTCAAGCAAAATCCTGGAATATGGATCATTAAATGATACAAGCATCTAAATTTATTTATAATTTTGCCCAAGGGTTTCAATCATTGTGCATTTTATATACTTTAGAAGATGCTATAGCTATAAGTCACTCAAATAATCTTCATAAATTCTTACTTTCTGAGTGTCCATCAGCAAATTTGCTGTCTTCAGATCCCTGTGAATTATATTTTTCTGGTGCAAATATTCCATGCCCTTGCATACATCAATTGCAAATTTCAGCAACTGAGAGAGTTCCAAGATGTTATGATTCTTATGCAAGTAATCATAGAGACTTCCTCCAGGCATATACTCTGCACGGAAGACCAAAATCCATGAATTGTCTTTTGATTACTAAAGAGGAAAAAGGACAGAAGACTTAAAAAGAAATAAGCACATAAATTACAAGCAAGTCCCAACAGCCAAACTCCAAAGGTTAAAAACATAAAAATAGAAATTCATTATTTATGCAAAAGAAGCATGGTTATATACTTCATTGGACTTGATGAACCTATAGGATTACAAATAAAATTGCTTCAAATAATTAGAGAAGAATATGCAGAAGTCATATTTTAAATTAAGAGAAGAATGACAAGTTCCTCAGAAATGCAACTTCATAACAGACTGATTTCCTGAACAGCACATAACAGCGAATATTGAGCGAGTGATAATAGCGAAAGATCCCTAATATTACAGGCCACATGAGAGACAACCCAAGCAATTTATATTGTTTTGGAATAATTTTCTCCAGTTAGAAAGTTAAAGCTGGAATTTCTTCCACAGCTCTTCATATGTCAATAAAAGTTTATTCTGATAAAAATATTTTTTAAATAAAAAACTTAGGGGTGTAATTACTAGAGTGAATTATGCTGATGGAAAATATTATCATGTATTTCCAACTCGCTTCAAGTAAAACTACTTTAAACATCTTAAATTCATTCCTTTTCTCTTGCAGTAGTAGCCACAAAAGAAGCTACTTAAGGGATATGAAAAATACTCGTCCGGGCCAAAGGAAATATATTTGAGTTTCCAATAGGAGGCCCTACCTGTTACAATGCACAGATGTGGAAACTTTGTACACGCACCAATAAAACGAACAACATTTTTGTGTTGGACTTGCCTGCATTCAGATAAACAAAAGCCAAAATAAAAAGATAACGAAAAAGTTTGTCAACAACCATATGACAATGATGAGCAGCAATCTTGACACTCAACCAAAAGCAAATCCATAGCTACAAGAATGCCAAGAGGACAAGAAATTAAAATATCTTGAAATTACTGCAAGGTGGAAATAATGAAGATGAAGGAACAAGACATGTAACCACATACATTCTGGGCTATTTAATTAATAACTGCTAGACACAAACTGGCAGTATTATTGCTGACTTGATAGAAGATTCAATGATCATAACTCTATAAAATCGATTGCATGATTTTGTTTAGTTACTAACCTATAAAAAGGAGATGTTTCTACCACTATGAATGAGAGACTAAAGGAAATTAATTTCAATCATCGTCCTCTCATTGACGACCTCCTTCATTATGAAGAAGACATAAAATTTAAGTAAAATATTTTTCAGAAGAATAATGTATTCTTGATTTTCCCCTTCAAGCATGAAGGATAATAATTGCATCTTCAATGCTCACAAAATCAGCATGACGCTGAACTTACTATACAGGCCAAAGAGTATGATCGCAAATGTAGGAACCGAAGCTCTCATTTGAAGAAATACTGACTCAATTAACTTCTAGTTAATTTCAAATGTTTTTAGTTCTTTTAAAGAAAGGGAGATTCAATATGATACATAAAATTATTTATCAATGGTTGAGAGACACAGGAAGTACAATTAATGCAAAAACCTCAATCCCCAATTCTGGATTTGAGGGAAGAACTTAAGCAATAAATATCCTTTAATGATTAGATACTAATTCCTCCCAATTAAGAGCCTTCATGTGTACAATAAACACTACAATGGCTTTTGCCAACAAAAAAGCCCCGCCAATGATCTGAGAGTAAACCTCAAAAAGGTGATCATATCAGGATCATATAATATTTTGCACATTTGTGTGCTTTTTGTATCATGTATTGTATAAAAATGTCCAAATATATACAAACTCAATAACTTGGAGAATAACATGTATACAGTTCTGTTATTTATCCGGAAAAAAAAAAAAAAACGACATGTATATAGTTCTGTCAAGTGGAAAGATTTTACAACATCAGACTACATGGTTTTGTAAGCAAAGACCGGTACTGTGACCAATAATGAAGATATTTTCCAACTGCTTTTTTTCCCCCTTTTTGATAGGTAGCTTTTTGGGTAGGGAGAGGGGGAGGGGGAAGGTGGCGTGCAAACCACAAACATGGGACAGCATAATGAACATTATTATCACTAAGCTGTCACTTAAACATCAATTACATTTAGAATGAATATATTGTACATATCATTCATACTACTGTACCATATGTCTTCTAGCAAGTTTGTCATTAAATACATATAAATTTATATTTTGATTTCGGTGCAAGATTTTTTGGAAGTAGTATAAGGTGGAGTACATATGGTCAATGCACTCATTGACAGAATAGATTAACATGTTAATATGCCAATCATATACTTAGAGAACACATGTATCTATATATGTTTACTTAAAAAATAAAAAATAAAAAACATGGAAAAAGAAAATTTTCATACAAATGCTTTTTTTGCTTGAATTTGGAACCAAACCAATCATATACTTTTTAGGAGGGAGCTAACGTTTTGAAATTTTATTCTATTTTTCTATATCTCAATAAGTTAAGAGGCACGGTTTTAAAAGTGGGCCATAATAAATGGTCAGATCGGCCTAATCATTAACCGGGACCTAAAACAGCCCAATTGAGCCTCCAAAGCCATTCCACCTTAAAACTAAAAGGAACTTCTCTCAACCTGCAATTGAACCTCTCAACCAGCAAAGTTTTCACAGGCCTCACAAGTTTTAAACATCTTTCTCCCTTTCCCCAATGTCTCAAAAGGATTTTTTTTTTTTTTTTCTCAATAAGACTTCGATGACATCGTTTATAGCCTCAGTTGCTGATCTGCCCACCCATACCAAATAGACCCACTGCCATCACCCCTCTCTCTCTCTCACCATTCTCTCCTGCCTTGCTCTCACTCTTAGATCAACTGATCGTCCAATCCATTGCCATGTTTCTCCTTCTCACAAACTAGTTGGTCACCTTCTTCTTCATCTTTATAACAAGTCACCTTGCTCCTTGGTTATAAGTTTCATCTCTCTCTTTTAATTTTCATCCTATTTCAAGGTCTACTGCAACCTTATTGTTCAGAAACTTATGATGATTGAGAGAGAAAAAGAAAGAAGTGGTTGGTAGGGCTTGATAAGACCAAAAACATGGTTATTGAATTCAAATTGGAGAGGACAGCAGAATGCTTTGCAAAGAAAGCTTTTTTGTGGGTTATATCATTTGAATTGTGATAATATATTTTAGGTTTCTTTATCATCTTGCTTTTTTATATACATTGTGAAAGATTATTTGAAAATCATTAATATTTTTTTACGTAAATTTCACTAAATTTTACTTATTTAGTTCATTATTAAAATTAACTAACTATTAATTTATTTTTTTATGACGTATTGGCCAATCTCGGTTAAACACCACTTGACTTATAAATCTTGAACTTGTCACTTCTCAGGTCTATCAATGCTCAACTTCCTAAAACCATGCCAAGTGGATCTAGGAAAATAAGATATGACATAATGTCCACCTTGGTCATTAACCTTGAACCTGTTGCTTTTCTGGTCTATGGTCTATCAATATTCAACTTTTTAAACCATGCCAAGCAGATCAAGGAAAATAAGAATGGAAAGATTTTTTAAAAATTAGAACATATAAAAGTTAACTAGGATAGAGAATGTTTACAGACTGCTACATTGTAATATGATTTTCTTAGCAAGATATATCAAAAAAACACTGACAATTGAATTAGAAGTACAACAATATTTCTAACATCTGCTAAATTATTCACCTTAAAATTGCCACTTCTTGAGCAAACTCATCCTCCAGAGCATCATTCAAATGCTCAGATCTAAGAATCTTAACAGCAACATCCTGACCAAAATAAACTCCTTGATACCTTTAAGATGAAAAGCAATAGAATGGTGAGCAACATAAATAAGAGACTATTTTTTTGGAGGTAGGGGGTAATCGACCAACAGAATAAAAACACAACTTACAGATCTCCACAAGAGCCAGATGCAATTCTATCTCCCATCTTCAATAATTTTCTATCTATTTCCCAATCTCCAGATTTTGTTTCTGCAGACAATGCTTTTTCCACAGCTGAATGAGAATATGAAGAACGTGACCATGATCCCTATATTTCCAAATTACACTTTCACTGATCTTCATTTTTCACTTACGAGCAGATAAAGAGATGGATATAAAAATGATCCACTGGGACCAAAAACAATGACAAGAAAATAAGACACTACACATCACAATTCCACCAAACAGCCTTTGATAATGGAAAATTTGAGATAGTGGCTCAAAAACATAAGGAAAATACTTTAGTTCCAAAGACACAAACTGTCAAATGCAAATTGGTTCTATTGAGAGCTGTATAACATATAAGAATAGTGGGGTTGGGTATGAACCCAAATGCTCAAAACTATGAAGTCACCCCACCTACCAGACCAGGACAATTCAATTACGCTTTATAAGATATACAAAATGCAACAGTGACATATAAAGAAAAAAGTAGTAAATATCATGTGATTTAATTTGAAAAGCACAAAACTTCTATTTACTATTTTAATGATTTCAAAAAAAAAAAAAAAAACACACACACACACAAAACACAATAAAGAAGAAGAAGATAGAAGTAGATTAATTAGGAGATAAGAAGAGATGATGGAGCACGGGGAGAGAGGAGAGAGAGATTCACAATTAGAGAAGCTAAGTCCCAGGAAATAATATTAAGGGAAAATTTAAAGAAAATGGTATTTTAAAATAAAATAAAAGAGTCCCAGGAAAGTCCTCTGAGTTGGAGCCATTTTAATTTTTTGATAAAAGTGGCAGTACTGACTCCTTTCCAAGACTTATGTGAAGAGTGTTATTCAAGTAAACCGGATACTAACTGTGTTTCTGGTTTTATAATCTCTATGCATACACTACAAGCTCATAGCCACAGAGAACCATTCTTCCAGGATATGATTTCAACATCCAAAGAACCCATAAATGACACCAAACAACAGACTATAATTACATTGAAACACAAATTACCTCACTTCTAGCAACTGCTTGTTCCATAGCTTCAATCAAACCATCTGTATCCTGGCCACAACATTGCAAAGTCAGCAACATTTGGACTCAGCACAGATCCCTGTCATAAAAGGATATAATCACAATGCTCCTTAATATATTACAAGGTCACTGTCCTGGGATAAGTCACAATTCGTTTAATTTAACCAGTTTGAAACACAAACATGATAGATTCATCAAATGTGAGGGCTTGACTTATTAATGATAAAAAAATTTTAAAAAATAAAAAACAACTTTGTATGACAATGTTCAATGAAGTTCAACTAGAAGCCGAAAAGTAATTACTGACACAAATCAATTGTTCTGCAAATATGCAACAATTAATTACAACTTTTTTTATATAATTAACAACCAATAACAAAATTGAAATTTTTGGTTTTTTCTTTTTCTTTTTCTGGTTTTTTGAATGGCATTACAAGTGAAGAAACAAAACCACGACGACATGCCTATCCACTGATGTAAAGTAATATCATAATGCAACTGAGGAATAATATTAAGGAAAAACATTATAACAATTAAATTTAGAGCATTACAGTTGGAAAAAAGCAAAGAAAGGCAATAGATTTTAAGTAACTGTAATTCAAAATATGTAAAGAGAAAAATAACACCAGAGAAACAAAATCCTGAAAATACAAATGGCAAAGTGAAAGACAATAAATCAATAGAATATGATAAGTACCTCAACAGGCCACCCATCCACCACAAACACATCCAAAGAGTAGCCGTCAGTTGTTGAGAACACATGTGCTTCACGGATGTTCAGTCCTATATCCGAAAGCAATGCAGAAAGCTAGAAGAAAATAACATCTGGTTATTAAACTTCAGTCTTGATGTTTTTCCAGTTTGCAGTTCTCATGGTAGTTATAATTCTTGAAGGGCAATGGAGTTTGTCAGAAAACTGAAGGCTGTAAGTTTATCTTAATGCTATAAAATTATGTTCAGAAAAGGAACTATATATTGTAGTTTGTCAAGAACAATATGTCTATAATCCAACTTGATATGAACCTATCTGTTTCTTCCCTCAGTGCAAGTAACGTAAAATATATATATATATATAACAAAAAATAAAAGTTTTAAAATAAAAGAAATATAAGATTTGGGTGAATAGAACAAATCTAGCGTGTGTTTGGAAGAGCTTATTCGCATCAGCTTATTTTGTTTGTTGTACAAAAGTACAACTAGATCATCAAAAGGTGATGCTTTAAAAAGTAGTACTTCATGTTTTAACATAAAATAAGCTCATTCAAATGAATTGCATTCTATTGGAAAGATTTAGGGAGAAGTGTCAACCCTTTATTTAGAGGCTCCAAGGGAATGTCTATGACCTTTCCGGGACCTCTGCCCACAGTGGTTGTGGTCACCATTACCAATTTCAACCACAAACTCAGCCACCCTAACCCCAACCGCCTGTTCTACCACCACCAACAACCAGACCACAAGGGCCATGAAATTTCAACCATTTCCAGTAACACTCACCACAAACATTATGGCATCCTTCTACAAAACCTTCTTGTAACCCATCCTTCGAGCTCATCCACCTTTGTTAAAATTAGTGGTTACATAATTATTTATAATTGACTTGTTATCCTTGTATTACCTTAAGGATATTCTTGTAATCATGTCATATCACTCTAATATGTATGAATGTATGTAAGTATACTATTTTCTAATCTTTTTCCTCCTTCAGTCCTCTCTCGTCTTGTCTAACCCTAATCTTCCAAAGTTTACAATTCAACTACCCCCATTATCGGATCACAATATTCAGCATAATCAGCCCCTGACCCCATTGCAACCTTACTATAAACACACCTAGATGCTAAAAATAAAATGTCTAATTCCAACCCTGTCACAGGCAGTAGGGTCACCTTCCCACCAATCAATTCTCCCAGACCCAGCAAAAGTGAGTTTTGTGCAAAGGAACAACCTTTATTGTAATCAAAGATATTTCCATGGGAACTCCAATTGAGCAAAGTTACTTTGAACACCAAAAATACATTGCATTTAGGTATTTTAAAAACTGCACCTATTAGATACCAAGAGTAATTGTTCAATTGAAAACATTATAGTAAAAATACCAGCCACCACGAACCCTACAACGTTAAAGAAGTTTCAATAATTAGAAAAATTTAGGACAACCAAATAGAAGAATTGCCCTCAGTGGACTCAGTTTATGATCTTAAACTCATGGAATTATGTTAAAAAAAATTATTTTTTATTTTACGTGGGGTGGGGGGGGAGGGGGCGGGGGTGGGGGGATGGGTGTTTAGGAGTATTACTACATCAAGTTCATCTCATACAAGAAAAAAAATTAATAGGTGTTTGAACACAAATATTGGATATAATAGGTGTTTGAAAATTTGAACACAAATATTGGATATAAAAGTGGCTTGGGGAACCTCAGTCATAAATTAGTTGTTCATTTGAGAGCATTACTAGTTCATATAAAACCATGACAATGATGAAGATTGATAAACTACCACTTGATCCCAAAAGCTTAAGCTGTTATGAAAGTGAATTTTGATAATTTAATCAATATTCTAACAATCCCTATCATGAGTGAGCCCCCCTCTCCCCCACCCAAAAAAAAAAAGTAGGACCCAACATGTGAGATTTTTTTAACTTTTTTAAAATGGAAGTTGAGTGGAGATATAGTTCGAATTCAAGACCACCTACTCCGATACTGCGATAAACTACCACCTGACCCCAAAAGAGTTGTATATTAAATTTTAATAACCATTATTCTAATAAAAATAAACTGAAAATAAACCTGAAAAAGTAATATGAACTTTGATAATAAAAAAATTAATATGTTTCGCCTCAACATACCTGACTTAGAAGCTTCGGCTTGTCAGTAGTAGAAAATATTACTTCATGTATTGGAATGTGTGAAAGTTCTTGCCTGCATTGTATTTCACCAACGGTCAACTTAACTTACTGAAAGATGGTAAACGTTGTTTAACACCATAAAGTTCATCTTTGAATAAATTATAATTTATCTCCCAGAGATTAGGGTTAATTACAAATTATCTTCCTATCTTTTGGAAACCATCACTACCCCTTCCCGTGATTTGGAGTAAAACGAAACTTGTCATATTTTCCATTCCAATTGATTGATTCTACCACATGAATTATAAGTGACACTTGAAACACGAAATTTAGCTATCAATTGGCCCTTAATATGGCTCAAAGCTTCATGGAAGAGGTAGTATAACACTTTTGTTCTTAATTTTTTAACAAATCAGCTCTGTTACCACACCCTCTTGAGGACCAACCGAGGGCTAAATTTTGTATTTCATGCAGCATGTGCACTTCATGTAGGAGAATCCATCAAGGCCAAAAATGATGATTTTATTATGAGGGCCAACTGAGGGATAAAATTTGTGTTTCATGCAGCACGTGCAATTCATGTAGGAGAATCCATCAAGGCAAAAAATATGATGATTACATTTTACTCCAAAACACAAGTAGGTCTAGTGACAGTTTTCAAAGATGGGGGGACACACTTTATAATTAACCATAAATACTATAATACTTCTAAAACAGGACGGTTAGAAAACATAATGCAGAAACAACTCAACTCAATAGAGGATTATGGGTCAAATGTATGTAAATATGCCTTCGGCAGATCACAAAAGAAACATGAGGCTCTACTTTTTCTGTCTGATAAGAATTCTATTCTCATGTTCAAGGATAAAAATCAGTCAAATCTCTCTTCCAAACTGTTCCTCCCATGACTTATTCTACATTTTACAGTTCGCCTATTATGTTTTCATTTACATTCACGTTTGATGTGTTAGTGCTTAAGAACAATAAAAAATTTACAAGAATAAGTTTTTCTTTTTAAAATTCTAAAATTAAAGATATGAGCTTTATTTCAAAGCATTGCATGTATACATCTATATATTACATAAACAATGACATGCATGTTTATTATTAATCCAAGACTGGCATATCAAATATGTTTGACTTCTTATTCTTAACATTTTCAGCTAATCTGTTTTATTTTTATGTGGTATTTGTTTTGCTGGTGGTTGTGGTGGGGGTATAGTTTGGGGTTGTGGACTTGTGGTGGTCCTTCGTTGGGTGAGGGGAGAGACTGGTGGAGAGAGATAGGGGTTGGGGTTTTGTTTTCTGTCTGACTGGTTAAGAGTGTTTGGTAAACTTGACTGATTTAGGACAGATGTCAGCTTCAAAATGTGCCACCTAACCCAGTTTGGAGGAATTCCTCAAAACTGGTTGCATATAAACTTTGTCCATATTTTATGGGACCACTGCATCAAAAAATGCCCTTTAATTTTCTTGTTCCCAAACATATCTGTTGTTTAATTTGAGACATTTCTCATTTTTAAACATCAAAAGGAAACTCAAAAACAATAATGTGAATGGCAAGTAATGCTGAATGAACTTTTAATGAACCCAGTGAGACAAATGATTCCTAGGCAAAGCAACTGATGATTCTGTCCAGATGGCATCATAACAGGTCTAAACCACTCAATTCATTCCCTGAAACAACTACACCGGATTGCAACATACAGGCCAAGCACCAGTAAAAGACCTCACTAAAAAGCCTAGTCATCTACAAACAGACAGAAGAGATTGCTGACTTGGGCCAGCTTCTTGATTGATTGATAGCCCACAATTACGTCCAGTGATTTTACAGACAGCATAAATGCATATAGTGTTTCAGACTACTTTTTGTTGCAAAGAACTTCTTCACTGTTGAGAAGGTTATGAAGACGAGACATTTTAGCTAATTCTGCCTCAAATAAGTGAGCAAGAACAAGATTTGATTGATACATATACTAGGAAAATAGAAAGTCTGCAATATTTACTCCACATGCTAACCTGAGGATCAAATCATGTATCAACTAATTACAGGGGACTTTCAATCACTCTACTTATTGCAGGAAGGAGACATCAGAGAGCTTTTCTCCTACTCCTTTTCCCACACCAACCACCCCCCCCCCCCTCTCCCGGGGGCCAGAAAATAGGGAGTGGTGTTTGCTTCATTAGTAATGCAGGGGCAGATCTAAATTGGTGAATCACCCAAGCATGTAGAATTATTGAACCTTTATTATTATATGGATGCTGTCTCCATCACACTGCCAATGCTTCAATTTCAATATGACCTTTCACTTCAGATAAAATGGTTACTGGTAAAATAAAACCCTAATTCTGTAAGTGAAAAAAGTATCAAAGAGCAACATATTGGAAATTATCGAAGTACTACATATTAAAACCACTGACCCAACAAAAAGGCCAATTGTCCGTAAATGTTCTCAAAAGTAGGACAATCTTGCTTATCCATAGGATAATGAATCACAGTGGTGCCTTAAATATTCAGAAATAACAGAGAAACAGAAGAAATGCTAACAAAGATTTGCTGTGGTACCTTCCAGAATGGTTCTTTGTAAGATATCTCTCCTCCATGTCTTCGGGATTCCTTTTAACATCTAAATTTAGGTCCTCAAGCTTAGAGCAAGGTTCAAAGTCAATTGCACAATCCTTGATTCTAATTCAGAAATGACACTAATAAGTAATGCAGGGAAAAAAACAAACAAACAAACACAAACACAACCTGAAAATTAGAACTACAGTCCCTGGAACCATACAGGCACAAAAAATGAGAAAGATGACCACTTTTTCATCAAGTAAAAAATAAATCTATAAATAAAGAGGACTGCAAGCAAGCACATAGGTAGGACCAGCAAACGTGGAATACCTCTTATGTGTTGGCACGACTCCTTCATCAGAAGTATCACAAGATGGCCTTGGGGTAGATAAAGCACTTATTAATTGCTGATCACCATCACTATCTGTTCTAATACACATACTCTGCCCAAAAAGAGAAAAATAAAAAAATTCAAAATGATTAACATGAGTAAATAGAGAAGCAAACAAGGGGAAAAATTTTGAGGTACATGGCTCAAAGCAAAGAGAAGGAAAGATCAAAACCAATATTACATAGGGTAACAAAATACAATGTTCATTGAAGTATGATTCTCCAAGGTTTTAGCATACAATGGTAGACAGGATTTCTAAATTTATAGAGTGAAAAATCAGCATGTGCACTTAGATTGTAGTTCTCTGTATAGATTACATGGCATGCAAACTTGATCATGCATTGGGCCAGATCAAATCTTACCAACAACAACAACAATTCAAAGCTAGCCATTAACTAAAAGCAGATATGAAACACAAACTTTGATATGTTCCTAAGAGGAGGTAACAGAGGGTATGACATCAGATAGAATAAAATGGTGGAAAAGAATTCATGTGACCAATTCTGAGTCTATTAAGAATACATACATGATCCCAAAATTTTGTGACTAAAGCTTGGTTGTTGTATGTTCCAAAGAGGTTTACCATATAAAGATTACACTTAAAATCAGTCAAAAAATATATATATTTAAATCTAAGGTAGAAAATAGGGGATTCTAAGCATGAGAAATAGAAATTAGGCCATGTGTCTGGGAAAAATGTAATGTATGCATTTGGACCACTATGCAATTGGCTTGACCAGGAAAATAGTACAGAACCTTTTTTTTTTTTTTTTTGGATAAGAAGAAAATAGTAAAGAACTGGAAATAACAGTGCAGGATCAAAGTGAGAATGAACGTGTGGGGACAGAATGGATTTCAATTTTTTTAGAAGAAACTCATATGCCTAATCAGACATACAGATTACTCTCTTTTTTCTTTTCTTTTTTGCTATTGGTAAGTTTATGCATGCAACCTTCAAGTACGGAAAAAAGAAAAAGAAAAGAAGAGGAGGGGTGTGGGTTACACACTCACCAAGTAGGTTTTGAACCCACAACCTTACCCTCCACCCTTTCTTAGGGAGGAGAAGGTGCCGTTTGAGCTAGAGAACTCATCAGCACTAACCAGAGCAGAAAAAGCTTCTTTTGTGGCCATTTAATTTAAATACATTTTCTTATTTTATTTTATTTTATTTATATATATAACAAAAAAAAAAAAAGCAGGACTGTAAAAAGATAAGATAGCACAGATCATGCAAATTGCAGCAATACATAAAATTAAAACATAATTAAAAATAAACAATATATTGCTTCAATAAATTATGTATCACTGCAAGATAAAATAAGTTAAGAATAATATTTTTCAAGATCCTGCAAAATAAAAAGATTGAAATATTTTCAATTATAAACAATTTGAAGTTTCATATACCAAGTTACCTACAAGGGTTATATATGTGTAGCTCTAGACACACAAATAGAGACATAGATCCTCTCTCTAAAGCAGTGGAAAAAATTAAATTAATTTTTTGCAAACAATGATTACATACTGGAGCACAAGATAAAATAAGTTAAGAATTTACTGATTATTTTTCAAGATCCTGCAAAATAAAAAGATTGAAATATTTTCAATTAGAAACAATTTTAAGTATTTTCAATTATAAACAATTTGAAGTTTCATATATTAAGTTACCTACAAGGGTTATATATGTGTAGCTCTAGACACACAAATAGAGACAGATCCTCTCACTAAAGCGGCGGAAAAAATTAAATTAATTTTTTGCAAACAATGATTACGTACTGGAGCACAAGATAAAATAAGTTAAGAATTTACTGATATTTTCAAGATCCTGCAAAATAAAAAGATTGAAATATTTTCAATTAGAAACAATTTGAAGTTTCATATACTAAGTTAACTACAAGGGTTATATATGTATAGCTCTAGACACACAGATAGAGACATAGATCCTCTCACTAAAGTGACGGAAAAAATTAAATTAATTTTTTGTGAACAATGATTCCGTACTGAAGAGCACAAGCTTCTATAATAAATATATAACATAGAAAATCTAAATTACTTTCCAGGACAATTTTTTTACTTTATCTCATTGACATGAGGGTCTTTTTTTTTCTTCTTTTTTTCTTTTGATTCATAGAATATCAAAAAGGCACGGTTGATAATGAATAAAATATTTTTTTATTGGTAAGTTACATATACACCCATGACCTCACCCTCCACCAAGAACTTACAACGGGAGGAGGTGCCAGTTTAGCTAGATCTCACTGGCCTATAATGTCCTTTAAGAAGTGGGGATGAGGCATGACATTTAATGAGGTTTTTTTTTTTTGGCAAGGGTATGATGGGAAACTTAACAGACAAATAGATCAACTTTAAGAATGAGGACACTTAGTTTTGGACATCCTAGAAAGGAAGGGAAGACAATTATTTTGGATCCTCAAAAGCAAGCAAGAAAGTGTGCAATTACAATCTTCTCTTACTGGTGTTGACATTAGCTTCCTAGGCAGCTTGCAAGAAACTCACTAGCATTCTCTGAAATCCTAAAAACTGGATCTATTAACATGACCAACCTATGTTTATATACACCTTATTACATAGAAAAGGAATCTTTTGATACTCTTTTCATATACACATATTTTTACTTCTTGATGGATTCACTACTGACTAAGAATAAAAGACACTGCATAAAAAGATTACAGACACAAGATTCAATAAGTCACTACAGTTCTTTTGTCTATTAACATTATCAAAGAAAACTGATAAATTATTTGCTCTCCCCAAAATTTGAGTTGATAGGCAATGGTGAATTTAATCACTTAGCCAATATTCTAATACTTCCTCTCACATACGGCTCAAACTTCCCTTTAATAAATGGAGCCCAAGACATGGGATTTTTTACTTTTAAATGGAATGTAGAGTGAAAACAGGGATTCAAACTTAGGAACACCTGCTTTGATACCATGATAAATTATCATTTCTCCCAAAAGCTTTGATAGGAAATGGTAAATTTAATCACTTCACTCAATATTCTAACAAAAACATACAGTAATCTGATTTCCCATGTTTGTTAACCAAACAGTATATCAATATCAACACATTAACTAAGCTGCTTTTAAAATTCCAAGCAGTGATAAGAGTAACAAATATGTATAAAGTTATAGCAATATAAAACATTATGATTATCAAACAAAAAACAAATTATCAGAAAGTACATTCCAAATCATAAATACTAACACCAACATTCACCATCTTTGCAGTATTCTAAATCATGCACAACTTTTCCCTTTTTCTTCATTTCCACTTCAGCCTCTTTCCTATTCTGGCACTAATTAGAGGTCATAATGCACTACTAACACACTTTCTTTTTTTCTTTTTTTCTTTTTTCTTTTTTGTAAGTAATGATATTTTAATTGAAAAAAGGCTACTTCATGTACGTACACTTATCAAAAAAAGAAGCGTAAAGAATTATATGGAAGAGATATTATATGTAGAAGTGTAGTGACTCTTTAAATTTAGCTAGAGAATTACTATCAGTAAAACCCCACAAATGAGAACAATCAGCAAACATTTAGTAAACAATGTTTTCAATTGAGTCACCAAACTTTCTGTATCCCCAAAAGTATGACGATTCAGTTCCCTCCACTAGTCCACATCTAACATAAAAGGACTAAGTTCCAAATATCCGATGAATGTTTGCCAAACCTATTCCTCCAACCTAACAAAAGATCAATGACTTTTTTGGTAACACCCATTGAATCCCTAAAGATCTAAAAACAAAACTCCACAAATCGCAAGCAATAGTGCAATGTATCAGTAAATGATCCATCATCTCTCCACTGCATCAATATATACAGCACAATCCTAGTAATGTGTAGCCTCTATTAATGAGATTGTCACATGTAAGGATCTTCCCCCAAGTTGCTGTCTATACAAAGGAGACCCCTCCGAGGAGCCTTAAAACACCAAACTAACATAGATTTATGTGTCGTTATTTTTAGAGGGTTTTACAAAAAACCACCAGTAGACTTTGATGTGAGTATCAATTTGAACAATTAACACCATGGACTTCAGGTTTGAGACAAATCAAGCCTTTGGTTAATGTTTTCCATTAAAGCCTAATGGATTTAATCAAGTGATGGTGTACATAGTAATAATGGCATTTCGAAATTATTGAAGATGTGGTAGAAACATGTGCACATCGTGTGATTAGCTCCATCAATTTTAAAGGAAAATACTAACAAAATGTTTAATTTGTCACAAACCTAAAGTCCAAGTGTTAATTGCTCAAATCAGGACAACTTGCAAGAACTAAACTGACACTCATATCAAACTCCACACTATGCATTCATACAAAAAAAAATAAATTAAAAAAAAAAAAAAAAAGCCCTTGTTTTAACACCTTTTATTCAAAAGAAAATTAGTGAGGTATCTCAACCCAAATTACAGTGGAGTACATAGCCATTGCTACCAGTGCTCCTCATATGATTATTTCCTCTTTTGATAGGTTATTATTTCCAAATCAACACATTTTTTACTGATAACTATAGTGCCCATAGCATTTCTAAGCCCAGCACTCCACAATATAATCAAGCATACAACAAGCAAAGGTCGATAAGTTGCCACTTTGATTTGTAAAGATTCACATGAAATCACTTACTCTTTATCCTTTTTTTTTTTTTTTTTTGATAGGTAAAAAACATTTATATTCAAGAACACTACCTTATGCAGAAAAACATAAGGCAGAGAGAGAAATACAAAGGGAAAAGAAAGAGTGTAAAGATAAAGAAACGAAAAGATACTAAGTAAACAGGAGGGAGCTAAGGAACATAGGGAGAGAATCACTAGAGGTGAGTCCCCAAGCCCTAGACCAGTCAAACAAAGTGCCACTGAAGGAGGCCAATAGCTGGTCATCCAAACTATCCATGTCCTCAAACATCCTCCTATTACGCTCCCTCCAAAGACACCACATCAAGCATAATGGAGCCAAATTCCAAATGCTAGACAAATGCTTTCCAAGCCAATTCCACCAACCGAATAGAGTATCCGCAACCGATCTTGGCAAGACCCAAGAGAACCCAAAAGATCTAAACACCAAGGTCCACAACTGATAAGCCTTATCTAACAGCTTTTCTTATATAACCCAATCTGAAGGGGGGCTGTCTGCATATGGTAATGGTAATACACATATACATCTCTATCAGTGTTAAGTGCCCTGATGTTATGCTATCTAAACACCTTAGACATATAGTTGAGATCAAACAAATTTATGATCAAATGCATACATCTGTGTCTATCAATATCATATGGAAACAAGAACATATGTATATCTCAGTTCGAACATTTCTCGTTTGTTTCTTTTTTCCCCTTTAATGATCATTTAATGTGAAAGAAAAGTAGGGGGAAAACCTAAATCAAGCTATATTCTCCAAACACTTCATTGTGCATAACAAATGCGTCAAAAGAGATAGGTTCTCCACTTGAACTTGAAGCGAATTTAATTAACCAAAAAATAATAATCCAAACGTTGTTATTGAATCAAATGAAAGGTTTAACCTCCAAGAAACGGATATGATAAACAGGACGCTTCTCCGGGTCCTTTGCCATGGCAAGAAGCTTTTGATGTAATAATATGTCTTCCACTCTATCCATATTTACATCAAGTCCATAACTGAAGAAAAAGAAAATGTAAAGCTATTAGTTTATCAACCCACAAGATAAAAGGCTTTATTCAACACATAACTATCCTCACCATACTACTTAAAATTACATATTCAAAGTTTAAAAAAATTCTTTTCCTTGAATTGGAAAAAAAATCAAAATTTCTGTCCATGTTAACAAACATCTAAGCTTTTCCACAATATGGTTCTCTATGCTTGGAAAAAAACTATTTTGAGAGGACAAAGCTTTCGGATGGTGAAGGAACCTGCTAAATGATCCAGGAATTTGAGAAAGATGTTAAAAATAAGTAAAATTGCTAGAGCATTTGTGAAACACAATTGTGGAAGAGGGATAAACATATTCTAATGACATGTCAATCGGCACCCTAAAGGTCATCTGGAACAGACAAATGATGTATAATGCAGCCCTCCCCGCCAATCCTAAAGTGCTCACAAGCTATTCAGAAGATATGATTGAAGTTGCCTACCATCAGATTGGAATTTTCATGGAAATACAGAGTCCTTTGATTAAGATTATTTGCCAGCTGTCTTCACTTTCTTATAAAAATAAAAAAGATTATTTGCCTGCTGTCAGTAGGAATGACACTTTTCCCGCTGCCATCAAAGTCAGGCATTGAATATAACTTGGAAGTTATTAGAGGGAAACTTCCTTTAGCTCCCTGAAATTATATTATCCCATTTTCAAGGTATATCCCTAGGCTAGCATTTATGGGCCCGTTTGGTACATGTGTTTAAAAACTGAAAATTGTTGTTTAAAAACATGTGTGGAAATACGTGTGGGTGAAAAAGTGTGTGAAAATACATGTAATATTGTTTAAAAACTGAAAATTGTTGTTTGAAAACACAAACCAAACACCCCCTATAGCTTCTAGGTTATTAAAGACAGATTGTTACAAAGTTTAATATAAATAAAAGAACCAAAGTTATAAATGAAATTTCCGGCAGGTTTTGAGTAATTGCTTTAGAAAGTAGGGATCTTTTAATAGATATTTGGACGAAAGATTTACAGGTGCGATTGATTTTTAGAAGACCTGGTTGCTGTGATTCAGAGTTGGATTGCCCTATAACAAAAATGAAGGGTAAAAGCTTTTAAGTCTTATTGCTTTAAATTGCTTGGGCAGCTCACATCTACCATGGCCGGTTTGAGATAAATGCCCTCAATTGCACAAGAAGGTTTTAAAGATGAGTATCGCTTATGACATTTTTTGCAGATATAAGTGCCACGATAACAAGTTACGTATCAATCCGAATATTTCTTCTGCAGTGTTGGTCAACTAGTTCCTTTGTGCAGTTGCTGTGATCAAAATTTGGTTACTTGTGTTGGCGTTTTCCTAGTTGCTAATAGTGCACTGCCATTCAACATGACACGGTCTAATGCTTTTTAACAGTATGTTTTGAAGTCTATCGGCTCTTCTTCGTCTCAGTGATGCATTTGGCAATACAAATTCAAAATCTACAGTCCTCCTATAATCTCTCAAATGAAAACACAATTTCTTATAACATTTTTTTCAAAAGCAATACCATTCCCAAAAACACGGAATTTGATTTGAAAGATTCCATTCTGAAATCAAAAACAGCAAGAAAGAAACACAAACTTGTTATCTTCAGCATCACAATAATTTCCAAGTCATCATACTTGGTTAAAACAAAAAACAAAAAAAAAATCCACAATCTATTCCTATAACTAACACTGATAATACATGCACATCCATTCGTAACCGATTCACAAAGTGATCGCAATCAGGTTTACAACAATAAAATACACAGATTCAAAGGGAAAAAAAAAACGGAGAGGAAATTGGGAAGAGTACCTTGGGGGCAAGCGACTGAAGTGAGCGTCCAAGAGGTCCCGAAACTCAGGATTCGACACCGCCTCTTCGTTACCGTTCTCCACCAATCGATTGTACACGTCGTTTCGCAAATCGTAAGCGCCGAAACTCCGCGGCGGCGACGAGCTCTCTCCGACGCCCTCGATCAAATCCATACTTTATTTTTTTTTTTTTTAATTTATTATTTTTTTCCACTGCTATTTTACTATTGCTATTATTGATAGTATTGTACTGAGCAGAACTTTCATGACCGAGAGAGAGAATCTGAAACTCCTGAATATTGATTTAGCAACAGAGGGATCTTTGACTGTAGAAAAATAGAATCAAGAGTTTTGTACAAAGATGGAGGGTATTTTCGTCCAAAAACTTTTTTTTTTTTTTTTAATAAGAAAGATAGAGCTCAAAGTTGTTGAGTGCTAGTACTTTCAAGAGAGAGAAAGAAGGCACGTTTTTGAAGAATGTCAGGTTTCGGTTTGAAGTTTGGAGATAGTATAGAGAGAAGAAGAGAAGACGCAAGAAAAAGAACGGAGAGAAAGGACATACATGGTCCCCCTGCTGGCCTAGACGTAGACTTTTTCAGGTTTTTCCAATTCTGTTTCTGACCAAATTATTAAAACAAAATAAATTTAATCATTTAATTAATCGATTATTATGTAAAAAAAATTTAGAAAAAGTTAAAGAGGTGTGGAGTAGATAGGGTTGTGAACTTTTTTGGCAATTTTAAAATGAAAGCTTTGGAGGGACCGGAGTGACGGAAATGCCCTTGGGATTGGAGGGAATTCACGGTGGAGACTTTTTGCAGACGTTTGGATTGGGTCTCAGACTCGAAAAGACTTTTTTACAGACTCAAAAAAGGAATTTACGAGAAGAAGGCCATTTCGTATCAACTGGGCAAAAACGACAGGATCAGGTGCGGTGCGGACATGCCATTACTGTGTTATTTATCACGCAATTTGGCTTTTTTTTTGGTACTGGCTCTGTTTAGATTCACTTGCCAGTTTTCTATGGCACTGTCACCGTTTGGGGAAGCCTATAAACTTGAAAAACGTGTTGCAAATTTCTTTATCATTTTATTCGTCTATGATATTTTTATGATATTTTATTCTCATTAACAACGAATGAATTTGATAATTGAAGGAAGGGGAATTTTAATTCTGAAAATGTCTTTTCCTTTTAAATCTAAACATACTTAACTAGTTGAATTTTATGACTCTTAAGTGCCGTTTGGTAAGTTGTTTAAACACCACAACATTTATTTCTACACATTTTTTCACCTATACATATTTTCACAAAATTTAAACAACGTTCTTAAATCTCTTACCAAACGGACCCTTGGTAACTCGGTGTTTGAATTTTAACTTCACCTCTTCGTTAAAACTTTGTAACTCAATTAATTGACTATCCGATATTTGAATTTTAAGACTCTTGGCTATCTCATTCTCATTGATAAGGAATGAAATTATTCCTTTATAATTTGATGATTAAGGGAAGGAGAATTTAAACCTTGAAAATGTCTTCTTCTTCTTTTTTAACTCTAGAAAATATTAACCAGATGAATTTTAAAACTCTTAGTTGCCTAGTGTTTGAATTTTTATTGTCATATTTTCGCTAAGAACCTTATAACTCAATTAATTGGCACTTCTTAAAAGAAGAAGAGACTAGCCTCTTCGATTTTCAACGCGTGCTAATCTTGAGATGGAAGGAAAGCTAATACTTAGGTTGTGTGGCTTATTGTGATTAGGTTATTTCACTTTTTTGTATCCTTCACAATTTCCTCGTGCAAATTGGCTTCGAGAAAAGCCTATTGTTCTGGTTAAGACTTAAATTTTTTTTTTAAGTAGTAAACAATGGTAATTAAAGGGTTGGACAACTGAACATTAAGGAGCTTCGTTGGAATAATAGGATCAAATAAACTTGAGAGAATCTAGGGTTGGCCATGGATCCTACGTTTTGGAATTGAGAAATTAATTGGACAATGGTCATTGTCAAGAAACGCTGGAAGTATATGAGAAATACTATATCCACAATATTTTCATAACAAATCTTATGTGGCAAGTTGTTACTTGCTCTTACTAGTGGGTAAGAAAGTAATTTCAATGTTGGATTTAAATTAAAAACCTGTAACAAGCTACCAACTAGGATTTGTTGTGAAAATATTGTGGATGTAGTATTTCTCATTATTTTTAGGTTTGATGTTTTACAAAAGAGAAATGCTATATTCACAATGATGAGTCCATAAAAATTATTAAGGTCGTCCACCTTAATGGACGGTCATTGTGTCATTAGTAGGCCATCAAAGATAGATGAGTAACCGCCCAATGCATTCAATAACGATCATCAAAGACCTTAAACCCTCTTATCAAGACAAAGAACGTTACAATTAGGGTAATAATCACCCTCATTTATGTCCAATAGCTACCTAAGTCACCTATAAGAGGGACAATTTGTCCATTTGCTAAGGTATGTCAAAAGCTACAATAAAACACTATCTAAATATGAGAAATATGGGGTGATACTAATTTAAACATCGGAGGCTCCCCCACCGGGCACAACTCGGTGGTCTCTTCGATCTATCTCTCTTTATCTTACAGGTCCTACAAGATCGTCTAAAGTTCCGGATTGAACGAGTAACCCAACTGACGATTTTGGCATCATCAGTTTGGCGCCGTCTGTGGGAAGGTGATTAGCCATCTAGCTCTTCCTACAACAAAGGGTTCACTCAGTTCAATGGAGAATCATCAACACCAAAATACCAGATTTAGAGTACCCCATGGATGATACTCAATGATCATCTCTTTACTCTGCACATATCCATTTCTTCGATGAAGTTATCTAAATTTAAATTGGGGCCGTGATGAGAAAGATAGAGGTATTACCAAGACACCATCGTCATCAAAGCACGACTTGTCAACTATTCAAATGGACGATGATGAGAGAACCTAGATCCAAGGTCTCAAATATGTTGTCCTCTAATTTGAGGATTTGGTTGCAAGACGCCTCTTATTATCTAGATAATAAATAAATAGAAAAATCACTAAGATGCCGTTAACAATGAAAGTACGACTCCCAGTGGCAACATATGATTGGATTGGTCGTCGACGACATAAGAACTTCACAACCCATGACCTTCAACTTAGGCAGTCCTCAAAGGAATGGTCCAGCTCCTAGGCCTTAAGGTAAGATGAGTTTCTTCTCATCTTGTTAAATGATTTTAACTTCCACATCTTTTAAAAAGATCTAGAAGTCTAGAAACATAATAAACTCGTCTAAAACTTTAGAAACATAACAAAGGAGTTTACTGTATTAAGTATCCTTTTGTTAAAAGAAAAAAAAGAAGTGATTGAAGGTGGTCATATAATTTTCAGCCACCCAAGTCAAATATGATGAAATTACCATAGGAGAACTTTCCTTTCTTAGTTTCACCGGTTCCCCATTGTTTTTAGTTTGCATGAAAGGTGGAACCAAACTTCAATAGAACATAATTACCTTACCAAAATTGTGATCTTAAATATAGGCATTAAAAATAAAATAAAAAATAAAAAAAAAGGTAATGAATACCTTGATTGTTATAAACTGCATCAGTCAAACCGGTCTCTTTGAGATCCTTGCCATTAAAGCCAAATATAATTATATATCATGGCCTAATTGATATCCTAACTTGTTAAGGATACAGCTGTAGCTACAGCTGTAATTGCCGAGGAAAGCAGTTGATGTATATTTGAATTTGTATAGCTTAATCATATTTTGAATAAGATAGAATAAGATGGAATTAGGCTTGTGATGACATAGGATTAGGATACGGTAGAATCACTTTTGAATCTGTATCTTAGTGATGAGCTAGAAGTATATCCATCCGAATTGGTATATCTGAATTGTATTTTGAATTGTAACAAACTCTTCTATATGTATGAAAATGCCTTGAACCGTGTGGGTAAGGCTTGGAAACATTTTTCAATTGTCTGATTTTACATAATTATAGCCAAAAAAGGGTTTTACACATTTACTACATTTCCTATTATAACACGAGGGGATCATTTTGTCTCTTTATAGCATTAAATAATTGGTATACTGATAGCATCTTGGTTGATATTCATATATTATACCATTAATTATGGCTTTTTATTTCAATACTTTTTCCTAATGCATCTTGCTAAGATATATATATATATATATATATATAAAAAGTGAAATATTATTGCAATGCCAAAGATAATGAATCTTAATTTTCGACGTTAGAGAAAGTTGAAGCCAAAATTTTGTCTTATTGAAATTATATCATAATTTTAGGGTTTAGATGCTAAAGAGGCTAAAGTCAGATTCTACTATCTTACCAAATTTAAAAACACTAGATTTGGAAATAAGAGAAAATCCAATAAGCCTGGTTGGGCCAACCTAATCAGTATTAGGTAGGTGGAAGCCAATGATAATGAATTTTTTATTTTTTCCGCTACAACTGCACCTTGTGAAAACTGTCATGATTTATGAATGTTTGGCAAAAACGTTATATATACATGTCCAAGAAAACTAATCTTGTAGCGGTCATATGCATAAAAAATAAAGTTGACTGCAAAACCACATATGGTGACGATGTGCGGTCTAGAGACGATGAACAATTGTTAAAGAGAACTTGTCAAGAAGAACCTACCAAAGGGGAGATCAAAGATGGAAACATTCTCTTCAAACCGGTATATTGCCCGAAACCCGTCAATTATATGATTGGCTAAGGTTATGAATTTATGGTGCTTAAGTATTGCAATTAAGGACCATTTAAGGTAAAGGCTCTCAACCTCCGTTATTTTTATCAAATTTAAATATTTTAAATTTCGTAATTAAGGAAAGTAAAGTCAACTTTAATTGCTTTGCCAAATATCAATATCTTGATTTGGACATTTAAAAGCATGGAACCATATTTTATTGGGCTTGAATTCCATTTAACAAGAGACGTCTAATTATTTCTCTAAATTTAAGGAGAAATCTTATAAGCATATAAATTTACACATAATGTACATGACCCACTATTTTAAATTTTCCCAATCATACATGCTACTTTGACTTTGAGAAAGAACACGTTTTTGAATTGTTACATATTATCATACAATCTACTCTCATAATAGTATCAAGGTATGTGCATATGAGTTCATTAAACAACAAAGACATAGCATGTTATACCAAAATGGTTTGGCAATTTTATGCGTTGGGGTTTTGATTTTTCCTCCCGTATACTAGTCCAACATACTTTTACAATTGATGCATAAATCCCACCACATGGTTTCATGAAATCTTTAGTGGTCCTTGTATGCTAAAGCATCATGCTTTCATTGAGCCACTACACTCCAGTGCTCGATTTGAACTAAATTACACTTCATTTATATAAAAATCAATATTAAGCCCCAACGAATTTTATGCATTTGTGACTAATATTATTTGTGAATTTCTTACTTGAAAGATGTTGCTCCAAGTCTAACACTTTGCATAGTAAAAATACTAAACTATTCACTAGTGTAACTAGAATAGCTTGATATGCACTTATTTCTTTCATTCTACTCATTTATTTTAAAGAGTAGCAGTGTCTTTTTGGGACCACTATAATTTCATATATAATTTTCTATCATGAACAATTTACCTCATCGCTATCCATGCATTGGTCTATAAGTTTCTAAATTTTGTTCTAATTAATTAGACATGAAATTTTATGAAGATTTCCATTTGGGACTAAGATTAAGCCCAAAGGAAGAAAAATACAGGTACAAACCATGACAGGCCATTCTTTTGGTCATCATCCAACAACAAATGTACCTTTCATGTTTGAACGGGGGCAAACCCTTTGGATATATCTACATTTTCAAATAGTAGGAACAAAATATAGCAATGATGCAGCCCAGTTCTTGGTCCTTAAGGTCAGATTTAAACATTTCTTTTCCATTTTAATTCTCCAAGTATTTGCAACAACGATTAAAGCCAAGTGTTAGGCATAATGACAAATATCATTATTGCCAAATAAAAAACCTAGCTGTTTAAGAAATTTAAAATTGTTTACCATGATAAATATAATGACTGTTTATCATAATGGCAAATATTATTTAACACACCGAATTCCAACACTCTTGAAACACTTTACCAAGTGTTATTCAGTTGCACGAGAATAGGGTAATAGTTATGAAAATGATTGTTGGAAAGGCAAATTGCTAAATTACAAGATTAGTACAAACATGCACAATTGACACAAAAGGCTTGATAATTTCTTGCTAAAGTTAAAAGGCTTGACTAGTAATATCTACTCTAGCTAGTGTGTCCTATTTTAGACTTTTGATCTCTAGCCGATCAATTGATCTTAAGTTCGTCCATTTCTTTTGCTATTCTACCATCACCAAAACAAAGAAAAAGTGGAAATGGTTGAATAACTTGTAGAGCATGCGCTTCATACATAAAAAGAAATTCCAAATTTTCTAAGGGGATGTCATAATTTGACGAAGAAAAACTCGCAAGCTAAAAATAGAGATATAGCTAAAAGTTGTGAAAATTCCATCTACATCACAAATGTCGAGTTTAACTCCTATGAATTATGGGTTGTACAAATCCAACAAAGAAGAGCTCTATAAGTAAGAGTTCAATGATGAAGAGTTTGTCAAGAAGACTACAACAATGAAAAGACCGAGGTATGTACAAAATAGTATTGAGATTTAAGGTCTTCTATTGAGGTAACTCATTTCTTTCTTTCTTTTTTATCCACGAGATCATATTATTGAAACTAAATAAATATCAAGCTCGCATGATTAATACAAATGTGTATGTAGAATATGTTGAAAATATTGCTATAAAATTGTTACAATTATCACAATCAATATGACTATATTATTAGTAGCATATGTTTCATCGTCATGAATCTGAGAAATTCTATTAAGTCTTCTAGACTTAAAATGATAAAATGATCGTGTTCACAATATAGTCATGAGTTTAAGTCTCAATAAATTTCCACTATCTTCGTCAACTCACCAAAATCTTTTAAAATTGCTTTTAAAATTATTTATTGTGCAAGCACCTAACAAAGATCAATTTAAAGAAGCAAATAGTCAAAAAGCTTTACTTTTTATATATCATAGAATACTTCTCTATGATTCATATAGAATGCACTTTGTCAAATGACATCCTTAATTGTATAGCATGCAGTTGCATATTTGTACATTGTCATTTCTAACAAAATGCAGCTAGCACTTTTGAAGTGACTTAAGCGTACAATTAAAGAAGAAGGAAGAGGAAATTGCTATTACAAATAGCAATGACCATAGTCATCAAAGCACGCAAAAAAAAAAAAAAAAAAAAAAATCTAATCATGATAGAGCATTCCTCTAGTCGTCAACAAACGAGAACTATACTCTTCATGGTTGAACGGGGGCAACAACATGGCCTAGTTTTTATGCCTTTGAAAAATCGAAGGCAAAAGAGATCTAGGCCTTAGACATGAAGTATCATGTTAAGCTTAAAAAATCTTGAAAAGAAAGGAGCTCATCATCTTGAAAAGAGAAGAGTTTGTCAAGAAGATCCTAACAATAAAAAGATCAAGGTATGTGACAAAATAATGTCATCATTTAAGGTAACACATTTATTTCTGTCTCTTTTATATTCGTCTATACAAATTTACATCTAGTAAGGTTTCATGCAAAAATGTATTCATTACTAGACAGATCACAAAAGAGGTAAAACTCTAGGATTACAAGGAAATAAGAAAAAAGTCCACCTAGGCTATTGGTAACTTATTATTTATATATGAATTGTTCTAAAATTCTTGTTTAACCAAGTCTTGGTAAGTGCATGTGCTACTTAATGTAGATATCAACATGGCCTCAAGAAGGTCCAAAACGACATAGTATCCAGGAATCTTTCTAGCAACAAGTGACAAGATTCCTTAAATGGATGTAAGTCACCAAAAAATAGCTAAGTGATAAGATTCTGCCAAGACGGATGTAAATCACTGACGAAGCCTAAGTGACAAGATTCCTTAAATAGATGTAAGTCACCAAAAAATGACTAAGTGATAAGATTCCACCAAGACAAATGTAAGTCACTAACGAAGCCTAAGTGACAAGATTCCTTAAATGGATGTAAGTCACCAAAAAATGGCTAAGTGATAAGATTCTGTCAAGACGGATGTAAATCACTGACGAAGCCTAAGTGACGAGACTCCTTAAATTGATGTAAGTCATTAAAAAAAAAAAAAAAAAAGGACAAGATTCCGCTAGACCGATGTAAATCACTAGCGAAGTCTAAATGACGAAGCTCCGTAACTGGATGTAAGTCACCTAAAAGTGGCTAAGTAACTAAATACCCCTGGACAAGTGTAAGCAAACAAGGACTCTCACACAAACGCAAGTCACTCGCAAATCAAGAATATCAAACCTGACAACCAGAAAATGAATGAAAGAAGAAGCATTGAAGTGATCAAAAATGGTCGTCCAAAGAAATCACCTCGCTCCTCAACAGTGATAAAAAATTGTCATCCAAAGAAATTACCTTACTCTTCAACAATGATAAAAAATGATCGTCCAAAGAGATTAGCTCACTTTCAAGATCAAGCTATGATCCCTCGAACGTCCAAAAAGACCTTCAAAAGGCAAATACTAAGAAGTCGTCGCAAAAATACTACCATTCTTGAAGAAGAAAGTAGTTAAAGATAAAGAAGTCTGAATCTAAACAAGTCAAGAATATTCCTAAAGCCTGACTAGCACAAAGCAAAATCAGACTTGGGAATGGGGGGCAATTGATAAGTCCATAAAAATTATTAAAGCCGTCCACCTTAATGGACGGTCATTGCGTCATTAGTAGGCCATCAAAGATAGATGAGTAATCGCCCAACGCATTCAGTAACAATCATCAAAGACCTTAAACCCTCTCATCAAAACAAAGAACGTTACAATTAGGGTAATATTCACCCTCATTTATGTCCAATAGCTACCTAAGTCACCTATAAAAGGGACAATCTGTCCATTTGCTAAGGTATGTCAAAAACTACAATAAAACACTATCTAAATACGAGAAATATGGGGTGATACTAATTTAAGCATCGGAGGATCCCCCACCGGGCACGACTCGGTGGTCTCTTCGATCTATCTCTCTTTATCTTACAGGTCCTACAAGATCACCTAAAGCTCCGAATTGGACGAGTGACCCAACTAATGATTTTGGCATCATCACACAACATTTTCAATAATAAATCATAAGTGGCAAATAACTTATTGGTTGTTACGGGTGGGCAAAAAGTGATTTAAGTTACTTATTCAAATTAGAACTAATAACAACTTACCACATATGATTTGTTGTAAAAGTATTGTTAAAATGTTGTGAATATAGCATTTCTTTTTTCAAAATGAGCTGAAAACCAAATTATTCTTATTGGCTTATACCCAAAAATAAATGAACATTTTGCATTATTAAAAGTCACTTTATTTATTCCTATAAAAAAAAGGACACTTTATTTATTTTATATAGCTATTTTTTATATTTTACAATACACCATTAATCTCATTTTTTATTTTGTAGTACACCTCATTAAAATAATATGTATTATTTACACTATACCATTTTTTTTTTTTTTTTTTTTTTACACCCATCAACAACGGCAGCTATAAACTCAATCCACCCAATGCCACAAACTCCAATGAGTAAAATACTCAAATATGAGTTTGCACACAACGGCTAAAAGAATATGTATCTTTGAGGAATATCGTAGCAATTTGTAAATTTTGGATGAAAAATGAGTAAGCCGATGCAAGGGATTTTTTTTGTGGATTTGGATGAACTGTATAATCCATTATGCATTTTTAAGGTTTACGAATAAGCCATTGGGAATGCTCTAATGACATGTTAGGTATTTTATAATGGACTAAAATGCAAAATACACATTTAAAGTTTGGTGTCATTTGCCAAAGGCCTTATAGCTAAATTGGCACCTCTCTATATACAACGTACTTGGGGGGTCTAAGGGGAAAAAGGTTCGAGCTACGGAGTTAGCAGCATGTTGTAATTATTTCTCAAAAAAGAAGAAGTTTGGTGTCATTTTAATTTTCTTACTTAATATTTAGAAATTTTGATTCACTCCCTTAGCGTTAAGGGTTTGTTTTGAATCGTAGTTCTTATGTTAATATCGTAATGATGTGTCCGTTAAATGCATGGGTAGAGCTAGGGGGGACCCCCTTAACTTTTGAAATTTTTCATTAATATTCTTTTACATTTGGTAATAAATATAAAAATTACAAAAAAATGTATTCACCGGCCCCCTGAAAAAATTCTCTGGCTCCGCCACTAGTTAAATGACACAAAACCTGCACATGTGCTACTTGGCCGAATTAACTCATGCTACATTAATTTAATTATTTTATGTAATTAAATAACTTAATAAATCTTTTCAAAAATAAAATAATTCTTTAAAATGTAAAAATAAATAAATTAAACCATTTTTTTTCCTTTTCATCATTTTATGGATGAACAACTTCTATATTCTTCCCCAAAATATTTTCCACATTCATTCTAAAGAACCGAAAGTCGAAAACTGGGATCAAAAACTCCAATGAAATTTCATTTTACCAAAAACCCAAAATTTATGAAACCCCTCATCTTGAGCAATAGCAAGATTGAAAGCTCAATTTAAGGCATTAGGTTTTGTCAGTATGGATCTAGGTGAAAGGATCAAGAACAAAGCTTCTAAGACTAATCTTGATGTAGCTTCAATCGAAGGAAAGGCAAGTGTGATGAGTCATGGAACTAACCTAAAAGGTAGCGTATGTGGTGAAAAAAGTTAGGGTTTTGGTGAGTATAAACACACCAAATCCGAGCAAAGGGACGAAGTTGAAGATGCAAGCTCATCAGTGAGAAGAAGAAGGCAAGCATTATGAGCCATGGAACTATCGCAAAAAATTGAGTACGACCGAGAAGGTTAGGGTATTGGTAAGTATGAACGCATTGAATCCAAGCAAAGTGACAAAGTTAAAGATGCGAGCTCATTAGGTTGATCAAGGTCGTTGACTTGGATTTGATGGATGTGGCTAGGTTTTGATGTTAGAAATTGTGGGTTTGGTTTAAGTTATTTGGGGAGATTAGTTAGTGTTCAGTACTTGGTTTGTTTAGGGTGTGGTCTAGGTGCTGTATGGGGGTTTGAACCACCACATGTGGTGGTCAAAATTAGATCCCTACCAATCTTTGATTTTTAATTATTTTTTCTATAACATTTCAATCTTTAATCTTGTGAGAAACTGTGCCCTTGGGCCTTGGCTCAACCTTTCAAATGGTTTGTATAACCCAAGCAAATGAGAGGAGTTGTGTTAGTGCCTTTCAAGAGCGGAGTTTTTACTGATGTTATCGATCCTCCTAAGTCAAAGGTTTTATAATGAAGTTGACACTTATTTTAATAGAAAAAATAAAAAACTAAAATTGAAACAATACATTACTTATATTGATGAGTTGAAATTATACATCTCTTAATAATAAATAGAAAATTAAGTGGCTTTAATCCTATCTACAATTTAAAACAAAAGTACATAATTTTGTTTCCTAGTTACAATTTAAAAATTGAAAAGTACAATTCACCAAATTTAAACTTAGTAAACTAAAAAGAGAAAATTTTATGTTTAAACTTAGTGTACTAAAATAACAATTCACCAAATTTATAGATTCTAAATTGTATTTTATTTCCTTAAGATATTATAGGTAATTTGGTCTCATTTCAAAAGTATATTTGTGGAAGATACCAATGGATGAATAAATTCAATTCACATAATAATGTAAATTATTTTTTTTGATAATCAAAAGAGGGGACGAGGGCGACCATATGTGACTTACCCCCCAGGGCGTGACTTAATAGGGGCACCCCCCGCTAGGGAATGTTGGATTGAGCCATAACTACTATGATTGGGGCGCCATAGACCTCACCCTAGCACCTCAAGAGAGCTAGAGTGTGGGGCGCAATGCATGTCATGAAAATCCCCCTCCCCCCACATGGTACCCGCCATGACTCGAACAAGAGACCATGAGCATGGACGCGGGATCCCACACCGCTGGGCCACCCTTCCTAGGGCTTAATAATGTAAATTAAAGGCCTACTATGTTCTGCAATAAATTCATAGATAGATGCTTATAAGGGAATACTTGTCGTATAGGAACAAAGTGGAAGTTAGTGATGCGACTCCACGGAATCCAAGCTTTTCAAGAAAGAATATACTATTGCTTAAATATGTCCATTAGCATAGGGTCTCTTTTCCGAAAGATAACCTCATTTGTAGCCTTTTATGGTCATAATAAAAGAAGGCATATATCAGCCAAATATGTATTAGGATGATATATAATCTCTGTTATACAAACAAAAATTCATACTATCAAAAAATAAATAAATAAATAACAAAAAAAAACAAAAATTCGTACCTTTCGTTTTCCAATTTCTCTTTTTGATTATGCATAATCCCCTAATAATACTCCTCATCCTATTCTTTTGGGAATTTCCTTATATGACAACAGGGGTTGATTAATGCAACCAACAAATTCTGCGGCTGGTAAAGGCGAAATAAAAGCAACAAATTTAACTACAAGCTTGGTTACAGCCAATGGCTAAAACTCCACCTACACTCAATATCTTTTTAACAAAATTTAGCTACAAAATTAGTTGTAACTTGATAAGAAAAGACCTAATGTAGCTTGTCCTTGAGTTGTCGTCCAGAGAAGGTAGGAAACCACGACGATTGGGCTTGCTCCTACTTGTCCATTGTATCATTCATAGGTTGTCCTAATGTAAAAATATTCAGTATGAGGAGGCCGTCTAGACTAAAGAAAGTCACCCAAACATGAAAGTAGATGGACGACCCTTCAACACTTGGGAATATTTTCAGAATAAACTCATACATGAAAACTTATATTTTGTATTACGTTTTACTGTTTTGAAGTGTAAGCAAAATCCATGCTTATCGCTCTAACTTCTCACTAAACTCTCAACTTCCAATGACAGTTATAGAAAATAAGATTAAATCTTCTAATTTCTATAGCAGTTATAGAAGTTGTGTCTAAACCTTGTAATTTTCATATGTTTTAAGGAAGTTACCAATCAAGTAACTGCTTCAACGCTCACTATATAAAGACTCATCTACATCAAACAAAAGTAAGTTCTCACTATTCCTGCAGATAGCGCCAATTGATGATGCATAGAAAATCGGTTGGTTGAATGTTTCGGGTTTCAATGGACTAGTAGTTGCTTGGAAGGCTTGGAAAGAGAAACGACACAAGATCAAAGGAGACCGGTGTGAACCAACCAAAAACCTTCCGATGCTTAAGTTAGTTTTTCCTTGTGGTGAATTTCCTTGTGGTGGATTGTTCATCTTCTTATAACACCATCATTGGAAGACCAACTCTGAGCAATTGAAAGGCAGTAACATCTACCTATCACCTATCAGTCAAATTCCCTACAGAGTACGAGATAGGACAAGTGCAATGAGATCAGTTAGCAGCAAGAGAATGTTATTTAGCCATGTTGGCTATGGATGAGTACATGCAGACAATGAACATTGAGGAGAGAAGGGTTGTTGCAGAGCCCACTGAAGTACTGGAAGACATTCATTTGGATGAAAATAACCCTGAGAAGTATACAAGGGTTGGAGCAAGTATGGAGAAGAAGACGAAGCAAGACCTGGTCCAATTTTTAAAGAAGAGCATTGACGTGTTTGCGTGGAGTCATGAGGACATGCTAGGTATTAACCCGTGTCATTACCCATCATTTGAACGTTTATCCTTCCTTCAAGCCCGTACGTCAAAAGAAAAGAGTTTTTGCTCTTGAACAAGATAATGCCATTAAGGAAGAAGTCCAGAAATTGATCACAACAACATTTATCTAGAAAGTTTATTACCCGGACTGGTTGGCTAATGTGGTGATGGTCAAGAAGGCTAATGGCAAATGGAGGATGTGCGTGGACTTCACCGATTTGAACAAAGCTTGCCCCAAGGATAGCTATCCATTGCCACACATTGACCAGCTGGTGGATTTAACTGCAGGTCATAAATTACTAAGTTTCATGGACGCTTTCTCAGGTTACAATCAAATAAGGATAAGAACGAGACTAGAAAATTGAGGATCAGAGTTGCCAAGTATGTCCTCACAGACGAGGTGCTATATAAACGAGATTTCTCTCAGCCCTACTTAAGATGCTTGGTCCCGAACAAATCAAACTATGTATTAAGGGAGGTTTATGAAGGAGCATATGGAAACCACTCAAGAGCAAGAGCACTAGTCCATAATGTCGTTCATGTAGGTTACTACTGGCCAACTATTCAAGTTGATGCTAAGGCTTATGTCAAGGTGTGTGACTAGTGCCAACATTTCAACAACGTCCCTAGACAACCGTTAGAATATCTCACCTTGATGATGGCCCCATGGCCCTTTGCACAATGGGGAATGGATATCATAGGACCCTTTCCACTTGGAACCAGGCAAATGAAGTTTTTGGTAGTAGGGATCAATTATTTCACTAAATGGGTGGAAGTTGAACTCTTACCAAAAATCACAAAATAGAATGTCAAGAACTTCATTTGGAAGAGCATTGTATGCAGGTTTGGGGTACCTAGGGTACTAGTGTCTGACAATGGACGACAATTTGATAACACACCTTTTAGAGATTTTTGCATGCAACTTGGAATCAATAATCATTATTCATCACCCTCCCACCCGCAATCAAACGGATAAGCAAAAGTAGCAAACCGATTCTTGTTGAAAATCATTAAGACTTGGCTTGAGGGGGCAAAGGAAGTATGGCCAGATAAGCTACCAGGTGTTCTATGAGCTTACAGGATGACTGTGAGGACCCTCACAGGGGAAACTCCATTCAAACTAGCCTATGGAAGTGAAGCAATTACACCTGCAGAAGTACACATGGCCAACCACAGGGTGATGAAGTATCAAGACAAGGAAAATGAAGAACAACTTCATCTTAACCTCGATTTCATTAACGAGGTAAGGATGAATGCGGAGCAGAGAACGGCAAAATACAAAAGTCTTATGCCTAGACAATATGATGCAATGGTGAAACCTAGGCGCTTCAACATTGGGGACCTCGTCCTTAAAAGGGTCTCCTTGGTAACCAAAAAACCCAGCTCATGGAAAGCTAGGGCCTAATTGGGAAGGACCTTATAGAGTTATCAACTGCAAAAGGCAGGGATCATACTACTTGGAAGCCCTAGATGGACGGAAGCTAGAGCACTCTTAGAACGTTGAGCATCTAAGAAGATATCAGCCAAGACGAGCATCATCCTAGACATTGTTACCTTGGACGAGCAGAAGTTTGTGTTGCTTTCCATTACTTGCATTTACTTGTGTTTGTTATTAGTATTAAATGTTGTGTTTCAATTCCCTAAAGGTGCATCAGTTTCCAAACTGTGCACCATCTATGGACCATGGACGAAGTCATGGACTTATCTGTTTGTTAGTATTTTTAATTCCCTAAAAGGCACTAACTTCTAAGCATGTGTTATGCTTGTGGATGATGTTTATGTTACGTATATACAGTTTGGATTTCCAATATATATGATGTATGAATTTCTAATTTTCATGATTTCATCCACAAGAAGGCTAAAGGCCCAAGACAAGTAAAATCTCTAGACGCAGGAATGTAACGTTTATTAAGCTTTCCTTAAAATAAGTATAAAGCAAAGAAAAATAAGTTTAAGGCACATTCGTCTAAACAATGGACGAGATAAAGCCTGAAGCGTATTCGTCCAACCAATGGACGAGGAAATGCGTGCACATAAGAATATTCAAAGTCCATGGATAAGTATCCAACCAAAACAATCCAATCTCTGGACAATTAAAGCTGGTAAAAACCCATGCCATTCATAAAACAAGTTATACTTGCAAAATTTAAAGAATGGTGAAAATGTTGAACATGAGGAATTTATATTAACATGGACGAGCTAAATGCCTCCATGAGTGGAAAGACCACACTTAAACCGGTATAACATGGATGATGAAAATAAAGAAAAATACGTCCATACAGTAATATGTTCAATAGAAAATGAAGTGATGGAAATAAAACATTCATTCATAAAAGTTTAGAAAATGGTAGACGACCACCATCCAAAAACCCTTATAAAGTAAAGCCTAAAAGGCAACTATTTGGAAGCTTGTCCCAAAAATTATAGACGAGTGAAATGTACTTAAATAACTTCAAATGGTCCAAAACAACGGACCACATAAAAAAAGAAAAAGAACAAGAAGAGAAAAGAGAAAGGGAAACTAGGATGCAAAAATTTCACATCTTCATTGTGGGGGGTCATCTCCAACGTTAGGCTTGTCCTGGGCAGGTTGAGTGGTAGCATCATATTCAATATTAACATCTTCAGAACTCGTCTGGAGAAGAGAGCTTGTAGCACCAAGGTTGAGATTGAGGGAGCTAAAGTCAACTTTAGGGAAGTTTTCCATAGCGTCCATACAAAAATCTTCGAAGCCAGCAGCATAGTTGGTGTCCAACAAATCAGTGAACTGTTTGGAAGCTCTGAACTCCACCATAGTGTCCTCTTTAGCCTTCTTAAGAAGGGTGCTCAACTCATCATTCCTTTTTTGAAGGTGGTCAAGACGAGTGTCCTTCTCAACAACGTCAGCTCTAAGCTCTTCAACGAGGTTCTGCAGTTCCTTGGCCTCGTCTTTAGCCTTGGCTGCCATCTCAGCCCAACCCTTGCAGTCATCCTTGACCTCCTGGATCCTCATCTCAAGCAAGATCCTCGTCTTGTCCATCTCCGTGGCTTGCTTGGATGCAACGATGAACTTTGACATTGCCTACACAAGTGATTAAAAATTCTGTTAAAAAATATATATATATATATATATATATATATATTACTATGACAAGATGAGGTAAAAGTGATTACATACCTTGAAAAGATCATGAAGAGAAAAATGCTTAAACTTTTTCAAGGACATGTCATAGCATGCAGCCACGTCCTCATTAGTCATGGCCTTCTCAAACCTTTCCCAAGCCAAATCCTCGTTTTCAATAAGGTTCATAGGAACTCTTTGAGAAGGCTGAGACGAGGTAGGCACAAAAGTTTTGGACGGAGGAATTCTGACAGGTTCAGATGAATCTACATCATGGACTTGGATGGACGGCTTCTAAGAGGTAGGAAGAATAGGAAGGCCAGGCTTGGATGACCTGTGCTTCGCCCTCTTTTCCTTGTGACGACTTGGAAGATTTTCCAAGTCAATTGCCTTTGACAAATTTTTTCTCTTATCCCTAATAGCAGGACGAGGCTGAGATTTGGCCTCCGGCCTAGTTACCTCGTCCACTACCTCCTTACCCCTATTTTCTTTCATGGTTGCCATCACTGAAAAGAAAAACGTTAGAATCATTTAAAAAGTAATATTAAAATAAACTCTTTAAGTAAAAAACTCACATCTACAGACAGTGAGCTCGTGAGCTATAGTTTCAGGAGATGGCTCAGGACCAAGTCCCCAGGTGGCAAGATGTTGAAAGGTGACTAAGAGTGGAAACCCCTATCAGCATATAGACGAGCCTTCTAGACGCGTTCAAGATAGAACCTGCTCAAAGATGGTCGTCTAACAGCTGTGGAAAAAAGAGAACAAAGAATGGTTAGACGATTATAAACAAAAATAAAATATATAATAATAAAAAATAAAAAACATACCTTCAGGACGAAGGTTCCCTAACTCTCCAATATAGGGGGCAAATGGATCCTTGCCAACCTCAATAGGGTGTCCAACCTAAAAACCAAAGATGAAAAAAAACTCTGTCTTCCAGTTTCTATCAGAAGTTACAAGTGACTTTATTAATTTACAATCTTTACCCCTGGCTGTGAACTAATAAAAGCCAAGGGACTGATTAATTTTTGAGAGTTTGTAGCAATAGAGGAACTCATCCACAATGAGAGGACGATCCCCTTCAAACACTTCCCTTCACAAAACTTGCATGGAGACAACTAGCCTCCATGCATTAAGGTTAAATTGACATACTCCTAAACCTAATCTAGTGAGTAACTCCCTAGCGAAGGCATTAAAGGGTAACCTAAGTCCCCCTAGAAGGTAATCTTCATAGACCCCTATCCCAAAACGAGGGTTACAACACCATTCCCCACGAACGGCTAACCTAGGGTTAAGGTCGTCTGGAATGTGATACCAACTCCTAAGGGAATCAAGCCTTTTTTGTCTGTCTTGGAATGGACGCCTACAGCATAACTATACACTGTCTTTACCTCGTCTAAAAAAGTGGAAGAGCACTTGTTGAGGTACCAGCTCGAGACCCAGAAGCTGCCCTCGTCCTAAGCTGTTCCTAAAGGACCTCTAAATGAACCACAGGAACACCAGACGTGTATTCCTCGTCTGTGGTATTCCCCCCACTACTACTGTTACTACTACTACCACTATTAGAACCACTATAACTAGTTGTGTCATGATACTCGTCTATCGCCTTATCAACACTATTACTAGACGAAGAGACGACAATTTCAGACATCTTGAAGAAAACTTAAAAGAAAGCCTAAAGACGAGGATGAAGAGAATACTTGGCTCTAGACGAAGGAGGACTATAGACACGAAAAAACTTCTAGACAAGGAGCTAGATGACAAATGTCAAGGAAGAAATTTTTTGAAATGTTAAGGGTAGAGGAGGAATTCTACTATTTATAGGCAACGAGGATTAGTATTTGAAGCGACGTGACCAACCAGGAGAGGCCAAGTGACATCTTTCTTTGAAAGACAAAACAACATTATTAAAACATGCCAGATTGGACCACGTGTTAAAAAAAAAAAAAAGGGAGAAGGGCTTCTGATGATAGACAACACAAGGACAAGGGGGCAACTGATAGGAAAAAACCTAGTGTAGCTCGTCCTTGATTTGTCGTCTAGAGAAGGTAGGAAACCACGATGATTGGGCCTGCTCCTACTCGTCTGTTGTATCATTCATAGGTTGTCCTAATGTAAAAATGTTCGGTATGAGGAGGCCGGCTAGACTAAGGAAAGTCGCCTAGACATGAAAGTAGATGGACAACCCTTCAACACTTGGGAATATTTTCAGAATAAACTCATACATGAAAACTTATATTTTGTATTACATTCTACCTTTTTGAAGTGTAAGCAAAATCCATACTTATCGCTCTAACTTCTCACTAAACTCTCAACTTCCAATGGCAGTTATAGAAGATAAAATTAAATCTTCTAACTTCTGTAGTAGTTATAGATGTTGTGTCTGAACCTTGTAACTTCCATACGGTTTGAGGAAGTTACCAATCAAGTAACCGCTCCAACGCTCACTATATAAAGACTCATCTACATCAAACAAAAGTAAGTTCTCACTATTCCCCAAAAGTTGGAATTCTTGAGTTTAAGAGAGAAAAATTAACTTAAGCATCGAAGAGTTCTTGGCCAGTTCACCTCGGTATCCTTTGATTTTGTGTCATTTCTCTTTTCAGGCCTTCGAAGCAATTACTAGTTCCATTGAAACCTGGAACATTCAGCCTATTGATTTTATGTGCATCATCATAACCTAAAACTACAATCTTACTCAATATTTTTTTTATTAGGGTGAATTTTGATAAATCCACTATTGGATTACATATTTTTCTTATATCCACCATGCTTGCAAAATTTCTAGAGAATTAAAGTTCAATAGTTATGTTATCAATAAATTGTTTAAATTACAAATTTTTGAAATTTAAAATTATGCATAAAATATAAGCTTATAGATCATATGGTAAATAATATCTGATTGACACAAAATTTGAAATGTGTATTAAGAGCATAAAGAACATACAATTCAACGGTTAGATTTTCAAAATATGTAGTAATATTTAATTTATTGAGTAAGGTTGCAGCATTAGGCTACAACCAATTTTGTAGCTAAAGTTTGTCATTTCTTTATAGAAGTGCGGCATAGGAATTGCAATGGGGTGAGGCGGGTTCAAAAGATGGGGTCCTTGCCTCCACCTCGCATGGTTTTGTCTTACCCTATCCCTACCTCGCTCCACATGACAGGGAAAATTTTCTTGCCCCATCTTTGCCTTTTGGGGCCCTGCGAAGACTCGCCCCATCCCTGCCTTTTGGGGCCCTGCGAAGAACCGCCCCACCCCATAAAACTCTACTTCTTGTTAATTTGCCCACAACTATAACAATTGTTTTCAATAAAACCTGTTTCGTTAACAAAAGTATACTTGAAATTACAAATAAATTTATCTCATCAAATCAAACTAATTTTTAGCAAAAATTGAATAATATTATTAAAGTGTTTAACAAGACAATATCCTAACAAAAACAAAAATCTCATAATACAAAATCAATGATTCAATAGTATATAAATTTGTTTATAATGAAGACAAAAGAAAATGTTAAAATTGGTACCTTATTTCCAACCTTGCTAAAGAAAAAAAAAAGAGGCAGAAAGCCTTGTTGGATAGAATAAAACAACTAATGATATGTTTGTTTAAATATTAGAATTTTAGGATATGAAAAATTTACGATTTAACCCTTATCAATGCGAGACGGGGCGGGTTGGGTCTAAAAGGTCTAAACCCATTCCCGTCTCGCCTCATGATGCGGAGCTAAAATCTTGCCCCATCCCTATCCCACCACCTTTGCGATGTGGCGAAAATCCGCATGGGGTGAAGTGGGGAGGGGCGGGTCAAGCGGGCGAGGCAAAATTGCCATCCTTATTGCTATATCCACAACATTTTCACAACAAATTCTAAGTGGCAAGTTGTTATGAGTTTTTTATTTGAATTCACTACTGAAATTACTTTCTTACCCACCAATAACAACTCGTAACAACTTGTCACTTAAGATTTTGTTGTAAAAGTGTTATGAAAATGTTGTGGACGCATTTCTTTTTTTTTTATTGGATGTGAATTTTGAGAAATCCACTATTCGATTACATTTTTTTCTTATATCTTTCATATTTGCAAAACTTTCCAAAAGATCAAAGGTCAATAGTTATGTCATCAATTAAATGTTTAAATTTCAAATTTTTTGTAGTATAAAATTATACATAAAAAAATTAAGTTGATGGATCAAATAACATCCAATTGGCATAAAATTTGAAATTCGTGTTAAGAATATAAAGATCATGCAATCTAATAATTAGATTTTCAAATTATGTAGTCATGTTAATTTTTTAAATGGGAGTTGTAGTCATTAACTAGAAGCCTACAACCAAATTTATAATCAAACTGTTTACAAAGATTTTTGAGTAATTTAGAGAATGCCTTAGCCGTAGAATCTTTAAGAAAATGACAAAAACAAATTTAACTGGGACAAACGTCAATAATGTGTATACTTTAACAACATATGAATTATGTGCAAGCAACATATTGATCTCTAAAATTAAAAATTAAAACAAAAAATGAGGCTGGCTATCAAGAACTTATGTTAGAATGTTCTTAATAGGGTCTTCTTGCATTGGTGAACTTTGAGAATGCATGTCTTCTACAAAATGGGCCTCGCTGAACTAGTCTGTACACAAAACAAGCACTCACGCCGAATTAGTACAGACACAAAACAAGCACTCCAGAGAAATCCAAATAAAAGCAATATGGCCCAGTAATTGTTAATTCACAACAGAATTAGCATATACATCTCAATAATTATCTTATTATGAATATATTTTATGGTATATAGACACAAAAGGTATCCATTTGCAGAATAGGACTTGGTCAAAAAATATCTCAGCCCCAACTCCCATAGTCTTATTATTGTCTTGGATCAGCACAAACCTATTGAGTTTGGAACTTGAGTCGATTTTGACTATGTTGAAGCGAGAATCAAGAAGCTTGAAAAGAAACGTTGATACAGATGGTCGGTGGACGGACTGATATCTCTGATAAGGGTCTTGGCATCTTCATCAATGGAAAAAATAATTTGCCACTACTCCAGTTTTTCTACCCCCATAATATTTATATTCCTTTTATACCCACTTAGCACTTCCCTGATAATTTATCAAAGATAAGAAGTGTCTGATATATTTTTTTAATATTTTATACTACTTTAATATATAGTATTCTAAAAATTTAATCATTACATTTTAATTTTCTCCCTTAAAAATAAAATTTTGACTTCACTTAAAATCCCAACTCAAGCTTGTTTGTCAGGATCCATAAACTCACTTAAAAGTTAAAAATTTGAGGTGAGCTTGTTAAAATATTAATACGTCAGGATCCAGATAGGCCAAAGTTGTGTGTGCTATTGTACTATCATACTATGTTAGGTTTAGTTGTCCTACCATAGACCATAGTTATTTTTATATTATCAACATAACACAAATAAAAAGTTTCCTGCGTTTGGTCTACAAATGTGATGGTTTTTTTTTTTTTTGAGAGAGAGAGAGATGCGATGGTTATGTTACCTAGTCATGATTGATTTGATCATTAAAAGGTAGATATGTATTATCTTTAATCTTATTTGTCCTAATAGAATCAACAAAAGAGAGATAGAGAGCATTGATGCCCCCACCATTGTGTTACTTATTAGCAGTGGCAACATGGATTATGTATGGAAGTGGATATGGTTCACCGTCCATTATTGTCTATTGGGTTGGAGGTCCACTTCCTTCGAGAGGCTAACTGAATGGAAGAGAAACATTAGGTTCAAATTAGAATTAATAACTACTAACCATTTATAATTTTTTGTGAAAATATTGTGAATGTAACACTTATCAAATGAAAAATAAAACTGAAAGAGCGTTGGATAACACGATGGGTCCTATGATAATTGATTTTCTATTTCTAGTGACTGTAAACAGTGGGACCACTGTGACTAGAGGAAATTTATGATGCTGCTTGGAGGGAAGGAAAGACAAGTTTTTCTGGTTTGGTAAGAAATAATAAAGGTGAGTTGTTGAAGGTCTGGGTAGAACAGGGGGATACTTTGTTAGTGACAGTAGCAGAATGTATTGCAGTTGAGGTAGCAACTCAAGTGGCTATTGAAGAAGGATATGAGCAAGTTATTGTGGAAGGAGATTCAAAGTCTGTTATAGATACTATCAACAACGTAGGCAAATCAGTAGGATGAGAACTCTATCTCAGTATATTAATTCTTTTAGAATTGTAGTGAATGATAGTAAGGAAACCAAGTTTTGTTTCAAATGGGTTCCAAGGAGTTGAATAAGAGTGCTCATGCTTTAGCTAAATGGGCCTATTCAGATTTTGCTAGTTTTTTAGATATCGATTGATATATATACTATCGTTATTGCAGGTGGGGTCTCTTGTTCAGTCTCTGTGCAATTTGTGGTTCCTTGGGATTTTATTTTTCAAAATAACACTGAATTTCAAACAGTTAGTTAGCATGTTTTCAAAACAATTTAGCAAACTAACATCTCAACCGCAAGGGAATCAATTTTGTTGCGCTAATTCGAGTGTGATGAAGTCGAGTTTCATGGAACTTGAGTCTTCAAGACTCGATTTCCCAGGCACAACGAAACATTATCAAACCCAAAGACTCAGAGAAGAAAATGAAGGAGCTTCATCTGGCGCTTCATCGTCGCTGCCTCCTTCTAGAACCTTCGCTGTTGCTGCTTAGGTTCAGTCTGGTTTGTTTTTCTTCTTTGTTTGGTCTAGGTTTCTGGGTTTCTTCCTTCTGGGCTTGGGTTTCTTCTTCGTTTGATCTTTTTATGGAAATTGAGTCTACAATGCTCGATTTCCATGCATAGAACTCAAGTTAGTAATGCTTGATTTAGCGCAACAAAATCGAGTTCCTCACACTCAAAATGTTAGTTTGCTAAATAGTTTTTGAAAACATGCTAACTAACAAAATTGTTTGAGTTTTAGTGTTATTTTGAAGAAAAAAAATCTTGGTTCCTTGTGTCACTCTATTTTTTTAAAGGTGTTTTAATGAATTTTTTATTCAGCAAAAAATACAAATTTAAAAGAAACACTTTAGTAAGGAATACCTGAGATAATTACTTTTTTTTTTTCTTGAGATTTGAAAAAATAACACTACACTCTAAACTTGAAGAGAAAAAATATTTTCCCCCACTTCTTTTTTTTAGGGAAAATTTCCTCCACTTAAATTGACTAAACTTTGTTAAATTCATTGTTTTAAATTTGTAATTAAATTGTATTATAAAATATTAAATGTGAATTTTGCTTATTATTTTTTATTATTTTTCAATAAGTTGTAAGAGATTTGCCATTGTAAGTGTGTTAGTGCTTGATAAATTTTGCATTTTTATTTTAAATTTATCAGTTATTTTTTTACTAACCAGTTAAACTTGAGATTCTTATAAGATTTTAGAATATTTCATTACTATTATAAACAAAATGAGGGTGTTAATTTTATTTTAAATCTTAAGTGGGGGGAGTGTAATTAACCCGGAATACTTTATTCAAAAAGTTGTCAAAAACTTTGTAATTCAATTAGTTGACACTAAAGCTAACTTGATATGATATGAGACCTAAGGCAGTGAATTTAAATGAGGCCTTTTATATTTAAATATTAATTAAATAAAATTATTTAAACTAACTAAATCAAAGTTAATTTAATTAATTGATATTAATTAATTTAAGGTTAATTTTATATAGAGAATTAAATATTATAGTTCAAATACAAAATTTAACCAAAAAAAAAAGATTTTTTTATACAAAAAAAATAGGTTTACTTTATCTTAGAAAGGTAATGCATGATTAAGTAAAGTTGTAGATTAATTTTCAATTATATATTTCAGTATAGATTTTTTGGTATGTCACTATATGGAAGATTAGGTGGTCAATGTTAATAATCTATTATGTAGAATATTAGTTTACAAAATTAAAGTATCAAGGTATTAAGGTAAATGATAATGTAAAACATCTACTCTCTTTTTTTAGCAAATATTTTAGGGTCTCAGTTGGGTTAGGTTTCTATTGGTCTAACATTTTGGAGGCTTTGTTAAAGATGAGAAAAAGAAAATGCTGAAGCTACTTCCAATTTTAATAAAAAAATGTTTACAATTTGATGTTGCAAAGAATGTGATAGATGAACTTTAACAACTTAATTTAAAAAAAAAAATTAGAATCATTTTTTTATTATTAGTTATACATCAATGTAAAATTTATGTAGTAAAATTTGTAGTATTTTTAACATTACTCATGACTCATGAGAAAAATAGTGCATAATTATTTTTAAAAAAATTAGGCTAAAATGCAAAACACATCCTTTTTGTTTCACCAAAAATCATTTCAGTCCTCCAACTTTGCTTTCATTCATTTCAGTCCTTTAATTTTCAAGTTTATTCAATAAAGCTTCTCTATCAACTTTTGTTATATGTTGTGGTTAATTTTCCAATTTTGTAAAATTTTCTTCTAATTTTTTTAATTGAAAAATATTTTCCAATTTTTTTTAAACATTTTTAACAAAAGTTAATGGAATTGCCTTAATTGAATAGATCTAAAACTTAGAGGACCGAAATGAATTCTGAAGAAACTTAGAGAGTGGGTTTTGCATTTTAGCCAAAATATTATTAATCATAAAATATAGGCATTTTATAATTGGGGTGGGGGCCTTTTTCATAGAGTATAGACTTTTGGTAATGGGAGCCTTAGGCCTAGGTCTTGAGCTTGCCCTGGTTGACACTTCTTGGTGTTTCTAAATGAGACATCTAGAATTCAAATCCCCACTCTCAAATTATCAACAACAACAAAAATGTCTCCTAAATTTTTAGCTATACAGGATATGCTACTCTTCTCCTCATTCTCATCTTTAAAATGGTCACTTTCTATCTCCTTAATCATTTTTAGGATCATGGAATTGTTTTTAGCTATAAAGGATAAGGCTAGCATGAATTTCATCAAACCACTCACCTTACTTCATTTTTAATTCTTCAAACTTATTCTTTTTTAGATCGTTACAATATATTGCTAATTTCGCAACTCGAATATTTCCCTCCCTAAACCCTTAAACACTTTGTATATAGGACGGTGCCAATTAACTTACAAGGCCTTCAACTTAATTCTTCAAACCTAGATGTTATTGTTTATAGATTAAACTTTAGAGTTCTTTTTTTGTCTAAGTCCCCTCATGTGTGGTTTTTTAGATAGTCTAGGCTTCTTAAGCTATTTTAACATTAAAGATTCACCTAAACTCCTCTTGAGACATAGCTATAAATATCTTAAGGCCTCTACTATTCATATTGGTTGTAGGCTTGTAGCCAATTGTTTGTTGGTCCATTTATCAAATGTCACTTGAGGTCTAGTCGAACCCATCACAACAAACACCCACACAATGACCTAGGGATTATAGAAATGCTCTCATGTGTAATAATTACTTCCATCAAAATATGGCGAAATAGACAATGACTGACCATGATCTAGTTGATAATGAGGGTCAAAGAGTGCACTCAATAATTTAATCTGTTAGGAGTACACCGGCCAAAATTGGAAATTAACACCGTTTGCCAAACAATATAATTAGTAGGCACCGTTTTCAAACTATATTTTTTACTAGCATCTTGAGCCTATAAATCGAGTCTTTGAGACTCGATTTCCATGGTCTGATCATGTCTGATATGGCATTTTTTCCACGTAGTGACCACCTGGAAATCAAGTATTTAACACTCGATTTATAAGCCCAGAGAGAGAAATAAAAAAGCAAGAATCTAGAAAAAACCAAAAAATAAAAAGCGAGAAAACGAAGGAAAAACATCGCTTAAATATTTTTCTTCCAAATACGACACCGTCCGAAAAAGTCACCAGATCTGACGTTGTTTTTGATAGATCGGTGTCCCCTTGCCTTAGATCCGACATCATTTTTGACAAATCGGAGTCCCCTTGCCTTAAACCTAGGCCGCGCGGCCCAAGTGTGCGACCTAGATGAGGTGAGCTCTCTCTTCTCGGATTCTTTCTCTCTCTGATCTAATGGGTTTTAGGGTTTTTATATTTTTAATCTGGATTTTAGGTGGTTGTTGGGGGTGGATTTGGTTGGATTAATGCTTGGATTTGTGGGTTGTATTTGATAGTGGCTAGTCTGTGCTTGTATTTGATGGTGGCTGATTTGTGTTTGTGTTTTGTACTCCAATACTTGCGAAAATTTCATCTTTTTAGTTTGAAAGTTTTACAAAGCAAATCAAGTATTAAAACACCGATATATAAATCGAGTTTCTAAGACTCGATTTCCAGGTGCAGAAAGTGCCACCTCAGACCTGATCAGAACATGAAAACCGACCCTCAAAGACTTGATTTACAGTCCAAAATCGACCCTCTTAGACTCGAGATGTTAGTAAAAAATATAGTTTGAAAACAGTGCTTACTAATTATATTGTTTGAAAAACACTGTTAATTTCCAATTTTGGCCGAGTATACCAAAGCTTTGATATCACTTGTTTAGTTATTTTAGACCTCGATTGTATATTATGCAATAGAAAATGTTAATTAAATTCAATTATGCCAATTAAAAATTTTCATTTCAACCAATTAAACTATGTGCTCTTAAGTCATGTGGTGGTATGGGTTTTAAGCTTCACAAATATTTTAAGTTGGCACTCAAGGTTGGAGATTGCAATCTGTCCAAAAATCTTTGTTTTTTGGGGTCTTCAAAACTAAATATTTCCCCAATTGTGATTTTGTCCATGTTGTTATGGGAAACAATCCATCTTATGTTTGGAGAAGTATTATGATGGCTCAAGGATTGGTTAAAGAGGGGTTACGTTGGCAGGTAGGGAATGGGTCCAAGGCCCGTGTTTGGAATGATAAATGGTTGTCTTATTCATCTACCTATAAGAGCAATTTAATCAGTCATTGCAAAATACAAAAAAGTGCAAAAATTTACATAATATAGCACTTGAAACACTTGCATCAATCTTTCTAAATCTTTGTAAATATACAAAGATGCTAAGGAACTGTGTATATTTACACAGTTACTGTAACTTTGTTTACAATATTTTATTAATTTCTCTCTTTCTCCCTCTTCTTTCTGTGTCTGTCCCAATTTGTTGCAAATCCACCCAACTGTGTCCGTCCAAGTTTGCATCAAATCAACCCAACACCACCCAACCACCACTACCCATCACAACCCATGATATTCCAATAACAAAATCAGCCGAAAAAAAAGGAAAATTAAACTAAAAATCAATCCAAACCCAAAATCAAACCTTCAACGGAAAACCCTAACAACTTAGAACCCAAAATAAAACTTTCAACAAAAAACCCATCAACCCAAGCCCAAAATCAAACTCAAACCCAAATCAAAGTTGCCGTCATCACTGCTGCCATGGAGAGCTTGCAACTTTCTTTACTCATGGAGAGCTTGTTGCTGGCATGAGAGATGAGAGAAATAAGTGTCTGAGAGCTACGGCAAAGGAAAAGATAAAAAAAATAAAAAATAAAAAAAATGAAGAGAAAAGACCGTGGGAGAGGAAGTAGAGAAAAGATGTGATTTTGTGAAAAAATAAAAATAAAAGAGGGTCAGATATTATGTGGTGGGGTCAAAAGTGAGTGGGAAAGGAAGCTTCCTTGAAGCTTCCTAGTTTGCAAATATCTCTACAATATGATTTAATTACAAAAGAATCATAATTGATTTTTTTTTTTCCAAACAAAACTGACGATCTTATTTAGAATTTTATTAAAGTCTATATTAAAATTTTAATTCAAATCAGTACTTTTTAAACTAAAATTTTATATCATTCACTGTACTAATAGTAAATAATGTATATATACACGGTGCGTAATTCCAAAATAACACACTGAAATATTTCATTGATGACGGTATGATGGTCGGAAACACCAATCTGTCGGCAGTCGTTGGAACCGCTATTTTGGTGGTTTGACCACTGGTGATGTTGGTATGATGGACAAAGGCATCGATCCAGCAGCGGTCATCGGAACCACTATTCCAGCAGTTCGACAACCGAACCTCCGACACAAGTGGCTCCACTTACTGAGCCACCAATTTTGATAGTTTACTCAAAATTTAAATTTAAATTAAAAAAGTATAACTATTAGAAAAAATAATAAAAAATTAATGAAGAAGGGATATTTTATTAAAATATCTTTTAAAATAAATTAATTGATATAAGTGTTTTGGAAAATTGGTGGTATAAAATAGAAAAAGTAAGTTATTTAAGTTAAAATAGACGAAAAATTTTACTCGGACTGACGTGAATGGTCTAAGGTGGTATCTCCTGGATTGGGTTGGCCGGTTGATTCTCGTGTCTGATTTTATTAATCTGGATATGGGTGAATGGAGAATTGATTTGGTTGGTCAAACTTTTATTCCATTTGAAGCTGAATCTATTTTGGGAATCCCCTTTGAGTTCTAGAGTTTCGGAGGATAAAAAAAATTGGGCTGCTACATCGAATGGTATTTTCGGTGTTTGCAGTGCATACAAAATTGCTGTACAATTATCTTCCTCTGAGCCTGAGGCTGTTGGGTTTACTTCGGATGATAGTAGCACTCCGCGGTCTTGGAAGAAATTATGGAGGATTCTTGTTCCCCATAAGATCCGTCACTTTGCTTGAAGAGGCGCTTGTCGTGATATTTTGCCAACAAAGGAGAATCTCATGCGCCGCCATGTGATACAGAAAATTTTTTGTAAGGTTTGCAAATCAGAGATCGAATCTTCTGGTCACTTTTTCTAGACATGTCTGAGGGACTAGGAGGTCTGGAGTTGTTCTAAGCTGGTCGTTAACTGTGGAGTTTCTTAGTTCCATAATTTCATGGACTTATTGTGGGCTTTACTTATGGTGGACCAAAGGGATGATGATAAATTGGCTTTTGTGGTCACTAATATTGCTTGGGCTTTATGGAATGACCGAAATGTTGTGCGGCATAAGGGTACCAGAAAGGGGAGTGTTGTGATATTTCAGGGGGCTATTAATTATTTGAATGAATATCACGATGCAAACCCAGTGGATGTAGTTCCTGTGTAGGCTTAAGTAATGTAGTCGCTTCCTTTTATTCAAGATTAATGTAGATGTGGCGGTGTTTCCATCTCAAAAGGAAGTTGGTGTGGGGGTTATCATTAGGGATGAGAGAGCTTTTAGTTTGCTTATGTTATGTGTATTCAGGAGTTTATCTTAGAAGGAGATTAGTTGATTAGTTCTCGAGCTTTAGGTGAACATTTTCCTTCCTCTATGGCGTCAATCATTTATATTTTGAGAAATGATATGTTCATAACATTTTTACAACAAATCATAAGTGGTAGGTTGTTATTGTTGGGACAAAAAAGTAATCTTAGTATTAGGTTCAAATTTGAATCAATAACAACTAACCACCTATGATTTGTATAAAAATATTGTGGACGTAGCATCTCTCTTATATTTTATGGTATGCAAGTGGCTTGTCATGATTTTTGTCGTGTTGAGTTTGCCCACGTTCGAAGGTAACGGTAATCAACCTGCCCGTATGTTAACTAAATAAGTAAATATACCTTAGGTATTGATGATTTCCCAACTTGGATCGAAGAAAATCCCTATTTTCTTGAACAAACTCTTATCTAGAATGTAATTTCTTTTTCTGCTGTTGAATAATATTTTAAGTCTTCCCATAAAAAAAAAAAAAAAAAAAAAAAAAAAAAAAAGGAATGTTATGACGATTGTTGTAGGGACACGTTTTACAGCCCTAGCTCAAGATGTATGGGATCTTGGTCCAGTGAGCCCAGTACAATAAATTTGTAAAGAGTGGGTCGAAGAACTAGACCCTAATAAATTTGGCCCTAATGAATTTGACAATGGCTAGTATGGATTTAAAAGATGATCAAGCAAGAACAAGGAAAATAGAGCCGAATAAATTCATTGTCCGAGGAGGTATTTTGTCATACAAATCAATAACAATTGGGTACAAGTATAATTCTGATTGCTACAATATTCTTTCTCTATTTTTCCGATCCCTTTTCTCATGGAGAGTCTTTTACATTATATAGTTCCCTTTGAACCATCTTGATCCTACACTTGTTGGTCATCTGAGTCCTTATTTGAGTACCTGTCCCATTAGACACCCTCTTTGGTTTTCTGTGAGTTATGGTAGCTAAGGTAACACTGTTCAGAGGTCTTCTCCACATAAATGCGGCTAGAAAAGTAGCTATAGTGTATTCAATGCGGTGGTAGCAGCTTTCTCTTAGATATTTTTGGGTTCCCCTCCTTTTTGTATGTTCATGATGCACATCCCTATCACTGGAGCTTTATGGAAGGTCACTTTGATCATTGGAATATATATTTGAGTTGTACTAATCGTATCCGAGGAGATATTCCTCCTCGAACAACCTTCCCATTTGTATCTTGCTCATTAAATCCTGAGCCTAAATCGTTTATTACCATTCATTCCTCCTCGGACCACCCACACTCTCGGACAAGGCCCAAGGCCTAATATATAATTTCGGCCCTTAATCCTACAATTGTATTATTAAAGTGATAATGTAAAATAAATAAAATGATTGTTAAAATGATTTTTTTGTTGTGTTTCCAGATAAGAAATCACTAAGTAGGCAAACCGTTGTATGGATACTTTGGTGAAGTGAGGAAGTAACTAATGATAGTATTTTATTACCTAGTTAATAATGGACTGTACATAGTCATGGTATATCACATAAATAACTTATAAATTTGAATTGTTTTTAGTTAGGCGAAAACACCATTTTAGTACCTACATTTTGGAGTCACGGTCAATTTGGTCCTTACATTTTGGGAGCAATCAATTTTGTCCACGCTATATTCAAGTCACAATCAATTTTGTCCACGCTATATTCAAGTCACAATCAATTTGGTCTCTACCGTTAGATAACTAGCGGAATCTGCTTAGATGGCAGACGGAATGCACACGTGGCATAAATTAAATTAAAATATAAATAGTATTTCCACGTTAGTCTTTCCACATCAGCTTCCTCTACTATAATCCCACATGACTCTCACATGACTCACTTATCATCAACACCTTCCTCACTAGTCAAACGACTCAGACTCGATTGATTTCAAATCCTCAAAATGAAATTTCGAACCCGAACCCAAGATGAAATCCTTCTTGATAGCCACATCTCTTCTTGCCTAATCCTCTTTTTTGGATCTTAAATTCTTAATAATAGCAAAAAGTTTTGTATGGAAATCTTCTGTTATTTTTTTTCTGTAAATTAATTAGAATCTTTTCAATGGGCTGCAAATGCGTTGGTCACCCCTTTATGTTTCCACATTGTATTATTACTTGATGATATTTTACTTGTAATTTTATCTGAGAGACGGTGTTTTACTGATATATACTCACTGTAAATATTTTATTAGCGACAATACTTTTGTCGATTTCATTAAAAAAGAAGAAAAAGTGCAGAGCACACTATTACAAGAAGGGTAGGTTCAACCATTACAATTAACAATGAGTAGGACTATAGGTCTATTTATTTTGCAAATGAATTTTGAAAAGCTACCGTCATATCAATTGAGCAAGCACAACGTGAGGTCCATGCCGCTGAGGAAAGACAACGAGGTCGAAGTGGTTGTCAAGCAGGATTTCATCATGGGTTAAGGATTTGAAATTTCATTTTTTGGGGATTTTGATTTCAATTAGTTTGAGTTGTCTGACTAGTGAGAGCATTCTCATCTGCTCTCTCATAAAAAATGCCATTTTGACACACCAAAAATCTACTTTATCATTTTAGCACATCATTTTACAATATCCCATTTATTAGATGTTTTATTATTCCCTTCTATACATTAAAATAATATTTACACCACGTTAAAATAATATATTAAACTCCAACAACAACAACAACTCCTCCACCACTGCCGCAACAACGGCCACCAACAACCACTACCGCAACAACATCGACAGCCACCATCGGCACTAACCCACATCCACCAATGGCACCAAAAAAAGAACCCACAACAACCCAAAAAATAACCACCACAACTACCCAATAATCACCTCCACAACCACAAAATTGCTGCCACAACTAACCCACAACCCACCACATTCACAAACCTCAAAACCCATCCCAAATCAAACAAACCCACAGCTCAGGCGGCAAGATCGGCTTTAGGCGAGAGACGTTAGCGGCGAGATCGGCTTTAGGCGAGAGACGTCAGCGGCGAGATCGGCTTCAAGTAGCTTCAGGGGAGATCGGTTTCAGTGGCTTGAGGTGGCTTTAGGCGAGATTGGCTTCAAGCGGCTTGAGGATGAGAGAGGAAGAGAATGAGAGTGAAGAGGGAGCTGTGGAGGACGACTATGGCTCCGGCGAGATCGATGGCTTCGGCGAGATCAGCGACGAGATTGGCGGCTTTGGCGAGATCGGCAAGAGAGAAGAACTCAAATGCAGAGAGAAAAGATGAGATAAAAGAGAGAGAGAAAGTCAGAGTGAATATATGAGAGAGAAAACCTGGTGAATAAACAAATAATAAAAAAATTTGGCATTGCTGTTTGTACCGTCTCATATTTGAGATGGTACTATAGCATGTTTCAAATTTTTGAAACATTTAGAACAGCTGATGAGGCTTGAATAGTAGTGTTTGGTGTGTCAAATGCCAAATATTTGGCATTTGATACACCTGATGAGAATACTCTGAGGAGGGTGTCGATGATAAGTGGGTCATGTGAGAGTCACGTGGGATTGGGATTAGTAATAGTGGAAGTTGATGTGGAAGGTTTGAGTGGAAGAACTATTATATTTTAATTTTATTTATGTCATGTGTGCATTCTGTTTGCCACCTAAGTAGATTTCGTTAGTCATCTAACGGTAGAGACCAAATTGATTATGACTTGAAAATAGTAGGGACCAAATTGATTGCTCCCAAAATGCAGGAACCAAATTGACCGTGACTCTAAAATGTAGGGACCAAAATGATATTTTCGCCAGTTATACAAAAAAATGCTCATAAATATAAAATTGTTCAAACTTTTTCTCCCTCTAATTTTATATATAGAGTTAGATATATGATTATATTTTTTATGGTTTATTTATATTGGACTCCTCATTTTCTACACCAAATTAACTCATTTGGCACACAAATTAAATAAAAAAACTTAGATTAGATGGGACACATGGTGCAAAATTAAACTCTAATTGAAATTCAATTTTTACACTGAATTAATTCACTTGGCACAAAAATTTAAAAACTTAGATTAGACGGGGCACGTGACACAAAATTAGACTTTAATTGAATTCTAATTTGAAATTTAATTGGATTTTCTCTCAACTTTGCCTCTATATATATACCTTGGAATGCTTTTACAATCGTTGAAGTAACACTAATTATATATGGATCTTCATCTTGTTTGAAGTCATTTTCAATAATTGTTATAGCAACTCCATCCCACAGGGAAAGTTTTATTTCTCTATCCTTGAAGATATGTTATTAGAGTATTCACAACAGTGGAGCTAAAAATTTAGCTATTTGGCACCATAAAAAGTTACTTTATCTATTTTACCTACACATATGCTGCAACAGTGGATTTATTTTAGCTTTCAACACAATAAAATAATATAAATATCACAATAAAATAATATATCCTCTAGAACCACACACATACAACCACAACCACACACACAACCACAACCACCACCACCACCACCACCACCACCACCACCACAGCCCATAACAAAGAAAAAAAAATCAACCAAGCCCACACCCACCCGACCCACTAGGCAACACCCATACCACGGCAATCAAATTCACGCAATGCAAAAAATAAAAAAATAAAAAACTCAAAGCTTGGATCGACGGAAAACCAAAGCAATAGGCTGAGGAAGGCAGCAGCGGCTTCAACGATGAAACCCAGAGAAACCAGAGCTTGGATCGACAATGAAACCCACGAAATCCAGAGAAACCCAGGCTTGTCGATGTTGGGTGAGCGTTGAGATGGAGGACTGGGCAGAGGCGTGGGTCGAAGGCATGGATCGGCGGCTTGGGGCTTGGGTCGGCTTGGGCCGATGACGTTGAGGCCGGCAGAGGTGTGGGTCAGAGATGTTGAGATAATGAGGTGAGAGTCACTGAGAGAGAGAGAGAGAGGCATAGTGTGAGGTGAGAATAAAAGAATGTAAAAAATGGAACCAATTTTTATTATTTTAATCAGGTCGGGAGTAAATTTTTTTTTTTTTTTTTCTCCTGTTTAGCTCTTAGCTACAGTGCACATCTATCTATAGATGTGCACTGTAGCAATGAAGCTAAAAAAAATAGCTTTAACTCTACTGCTGGATAGTGGTTTTTTGTGTTTTGGTGGAGTTAAAATAGCTATATAGCTATTTAGCTCCACTGCTGCAAATGCTCTAAGGGTGTGTGACTGACTGTGCTAAGTGAGTTAGTTGTGACAGTTTTGTTAGTTAGAGCAGTTGGGTTGTTATGAGTTAGTTAGTTTGTTAGTTTTGGCAGAAAGACTTGTGACTTGTATAAAGATGTGGAATGATATGAGAAAGGGTAAGAAGAGAATTAGATCAACTTCCTCTATTCTATTTCTGTCTTTCTCTCCCTCTCTTTTTGGTTGGAGGCAATTACCCTTGAAGTAACTAGAAATTCCCCAATTTTGTTTTCCTTTTCCTTTCTCTGTTTTTTCATTCTTTCCTTCCTAATTTTTTGATTAGCCAAACACTTAACAATTGGTATTAGAGCCTACCTTCCTGCAACCATGACTGAGACTAGATCTTCTTCTTATATCAATGAATCTTGTCTCTTCTCAAAACCACCACAAACCACCACGCCAATTCATTACAAGAGATCAATCAACAGTTGAATGCTAACACTCAATAATTGAATGCCAACACTCAACAGTTGAATGCAATTAGCTTAGCCCTGCAAAAACTCACTGAAGCAGAGGAACAAAGGCAACAAGTCGCATCCTTAAAGTCTTCATCTCAGACCCCAAGCACTCCAATATCACATGTTGTTTCTTTGCCTATCTCAAATTTGTCAAAGAGTGTGAAACTTGATTTTCCGTGATTCAAGAGAGTTGATCCTACTTCATGGTTAGCCAATCAATATTTCAATTTTTATCAAACACCATTGAGTGAAAGGTTGTTGATGGCTTCCTTCCACATGGATGGAGATGCCCTAATTTGGATCCAAGATAGTAATGAGACTGGGATGTTTGCAACTTGGGAAGGATTTGTAGAAGCTTTGTTGACAAGGTTCGGGAATACTGCGTATGAAGATCCTTTGGAATCACTCACAAGATTGAAGCAGTCAAGTAGTGTTGTGGTTTATAAAGGGTAATTTGAAGCCGTATCAAATAGGATTAGAGGTCTGTGAGATAGCCATAAACTGAGTTATTTTTTAAATGGTCTCAAAGATGAGGTGAGATTACCTGTGAAGATGCTTAATCCCAAGAATCTTAATGGAGCCTTTGGATTAGCCAAAATCCAAGAAGAATACCTGAACAGTAGCCGCAAAGATCAGAGGTCTACAATTGATTACACTAAGCCTTCCATTTTGGGTCCAAAACCTGATGTGAAGTTGGATTCTAGATATAGGCTTCCCTTGCAAAGGTAGTCACCTGCTCAGATGGAGGAAAGAAGAAAAAAAGGGCTTTGTTTCAACTGTGATGAGAAGTTCCAACCTGGACACCAATGTAAGTCTGCCAAACTCTTCTTGTTAGAAGATTTATTTCCTTTTCAAGAATCTAGTTCTAATGTCCAGTTAGTTGAATTTGATGATTCTGAGGCTACCTTATTACCATTGGATGGAGATAATTCTAGAGATAATAAATCTGATATTGAGAAGGGTGTAGCTGAAATCACTTTATATGTTTTATTGGGTAGTCCTTTACCTGGTATCATGAAAGTTAAGGGTAAGATTAATGGTCACTGGGTTACTATCTTAATTGGCACGGGTAGCACACACAATTTCTTGGATACTGCCATCCTAGCTATTTTACAACTTTCATTAGACCCTACCTTAACATTTGAGGTGAAAGTGGCTAATGGTGCTACCATTCAGACTCAAGGTGTGTGCGCCAATGTTAGAGTTTCAGTGCAAGGGCATGTTTTTGCAATGGATTTGAATGTGTTGCCACTTGGTGATTGTGAATTGGTTTTAGGCACTCCATGGCTTAGAACCCTGGGTGTTATACAATGGGATTTTAGGGCTATGTTTATGAAGTTCCAACACTTGGGTGCCACAATGACTTTGGTGGGTCTGCCCCCTACTGATCACTCTCTACAAGAAGGTGACCAATTTTTAAAAAAAGCCTGTCAGAAAAGGCATTCTGTTACAGATTGTGTCTTTGGGGTCTGCTACTTCATCTGTACAGCCATGTGACCCTTCTATTGAGCAGCTCTTATTTGAGTTTGCTTTAGTATTTGCTACCCCAACTAGTTTACCTCCTTGTAGAGGGCATGATCATCAAATTCTATTGAAGGATGGTACTAACCCTATTTGTCAAAGACCCTATAGGTATCCACATTTTCAGAAAGCTAAGATTGAAAATATAGTTGCTGAATTGTTGGAGGTTAGTTCTATAAGACCTAGTCAGAGTCCATTTTCTTCCCCAGTGTTGTTGGTGAGGAAGGCAGATGGCTCTTGGAGAATGTGTGTGGATTATAGGGCTTTGAATCAAGCTACTATTATGGACAAATTTCCTATTCCAGTGGTGGATGAATTGCTTGATGAGCTTGCTGGTTCCATCATCTTTTCTAAGTTGGACTTAAGGTTTGGCTATCACCAAATCAGGATGAGAGAGGAGGATGTTCATAAAATTGCTTTTAGGACACATAATGGACATTATGAGTTCTTGGTTATGCCCTTTGGCTTGACCGATGCTCCATCAACATTTCAGTCCATCTTTGGAGCCCCATCTTAAGCATCTCAGACTTGTATTGGAGTTGCTGTTGAAACACCAGTTGTTTGCTAAGAGAACCAAGTGTGTTTTTGGATGTTCAGAGGTGGAGTATCTTGGTCACATCATTTATGGGAAGGGTGTGAGTACTGATCCTAAAAAAATTGTTGCCATGGTTTCTTGGTTTGTTCCTACATCTGTTAAAGCCTTGAAGGGTTTTCTGGGCTTAACAGGTTACTACAGGAAGTTCATAAGGCACTATGGATAGATTGTTACCCCTCTCACTACCCTTTTGAAGAAGAATTCCTTTGTGTGGACTCCTCAGGCTGAGGTTGCCTTCCAACAACTTAAGCTTGCAATGAGTCAGCCCCTAGTTTTGGCCTTACCTGACTTTAATCTTCCTTTTACTATAGAATGTGATGCTTTTGGGTTGGGTTTAGGGGCTGTCCTGATGCAAAATCAGAGGCCTATTGCCTTTCATAGCCAAGTGCTTTAGGGAAAAGCCTTACAACTATCCACTTATGAGAAGGAGTTGCTTGCTTTAGTCACTGTTGTCCACAAATGAAGATCTTGTCTCTTGGGAAGACCTTTTATCATCAAAATAGACCAACAAAGTTTGAAGTACATTCTAGAGCAAAGGATTGCTACTCCTGCTCAACAAAGCTTTTGGGGTATTTGTTTGTGGTGGAATACAAGCAAGGAAGTGAGGATAAAGTGGCTGATGCTTTATCTAGGAGATTTGATTTAGTTGTTGTGGATCAGTCCATTGCTAGTGTAGCACCTCCTTCTTCATTGTGTTTGATCTCCTTCCCTTGTCTCTCTTGGATTGATGAGCTTAAGGTAAGCTATCATTCTGATCCAACTATGCAGTCTTTGTTTCAGTAGTTGCAAGATGATTCTACTAAGCCTAAGTTCTTTTCTCTGCATAATGGGTTGATCTTGTTTAAGGGCAGGGAGTATCTGAGCCCTTCTTGTGGATTGAAGCCTAAGGTTCTATAGTTGGTCCATGATAGTCCCGTGGGTGGCCATTTAGGATTTTTGAAGTCTTACCATAGATTGAAGCATGATTTTTATTGGGTTGGTATGAGAGCAGATTTGAACATTTGGTTTGGCCAACTAAAACTCTTTGCTGAGTTTGGAATGGTTTAAGCTTTCTTACCTTCAGGAAGGACACAGACTTAGGATCTGGTCCCTCTTCTTGAGGGTAAGAAAGCTATAGGGCTTTGCCATTCTACCAAGTAATTGCTTCCAAAAAAATCATATTATTTCATATACTGTTTCAAGCTAAAGCCTTCTTCTCCTGCCCCTTCCAATTGCTTAACATGGTGGAAAAAGATCCTCTCCATTTGCTTTAAAATGGAGAGTCCATTTCATGATAAAGACTTGGTAGTTAACAAATGTAAAGGTAAGCATAGTGTCATGTCATTTACCATATATAGTGTTATAGGAAGACGAACAGTCTACCACGAGGAAATTCACTTCCTTGGTTATTTTTTATGGATATGCTCCCACCACTATAGGTAGTATAATAGTGCCCACAAGTTACACTTTCATTCCTCCAAATCCTACCAAGGGTGAACATACTGGACGAAGTTGATCTTGTCCAAGCCTTATTTGTTAGAAGGCAGGGTAATATAAAATGTCTGCCGAACTCCCATTATCCACCAACACCCTTCTAGTCGTATAATTTGTAATGAGCAAAGTGATGATGATCGCATCGTCATGCGGGTGATGGACTCTTCCACCATCTTCGTCTGTGAATGTAATGGCTTGTTCGTCTGCCCCCCTCATCCTTGGTGGTCATCCAGAGAGTCAGACATTCTGAACCACCTTTAGGTACGTCTTCCTTGACTTTGAAGACTGCCCCGTTGAAGTTCCTCCTATAATAACTCTTATCTCTCCAAATGGGGGTCATAATGGCTCTTCTATCTTTCCTTTCAACTTCTCGCCTTTATGATCTCGTCCAACAAAATGTCTCAACTTTCCTTGTCTGATAAGATTCTTTATTTGCTATTTTAAGTGATAGCGCTCATCTGTGTCATGCCTATGGTCTCTATAGAAGCGGCAATATTTGTTCTTATTGCACTTATTTGGATCTCCATTCATCTTTTCTGGCCACTTCAAGGATGGGCCATCCTTGATTTGCATAAGCACCTAATCAATTGGCGTGTTCAGGGGCATGTAATGCTGACTTCTTCCTAAAGACGATCCTACCTTCCTGTTATCTTGACTTTCTTTTCTCCCGTCTGGGCCTTCTTTGGACGAGGTCCTTGTTCAGGATGGCGTGGGAGGTCTACTTCTATTCGTGTGGCTCTCTTCCTCTTCTTGGCAATGATTGCATCCTCTACATTCATGAAACTTTGGACTAAATGGACGAGTTCAATCATGGTTTGCGGCTCTTGATCATAAAGCTTGTGAATAAATAAATCCAAACTGACTCCATTGTGGAAGGCTGCTAATAGCAACTTGTCATCCATCTCATCTACCGTTAGGGCTTCTTTATTGAAGCGAGTGATGAAGGACCGCAAACTCTCATTTTCTCCTTGTTTTATAGTCAACAGGTTGGACGATGAGCATTTGTGCCTTTGTCCTCCGATAAAGTTGTTGACGAACAGCTTACTCAACTCTTCAAAAGAACCAACAATGTTCGGAGGTATCTTGTTAAACCACACTCGTGCTAGCCCTTTTATGGTGGTTGGAAAAACTCTGCACATTATCTCATCTGGAACTCCTTGAAGGTGCATTTTAGTCTTGAAAGTTGCTATGTGATCACATAGGTCGCACGTTCCATCATACGAGTCCAAGGAAGACATCTTAAACTTGGACGACAGAGGGTGACTAGTGATGGAAGCCATGAAAAAGGACTCAGTTCGATGAACTAAATCATCTACGTGATTCGTCCTTCTCATATTCTCCCTCATCTCGTCCATGACCCTTCTCATTTGATCCATCTCCCTTTCCAAGTGTGGCACCCTTTGTGAAGCAGTACCCCTTGAGTGGTTCTTGTGTTCAACATTTTCTCATTCTCTAACTTCTTGACTCTAAGCTTGCCTTTCCGTACATTGTTCATGACGTTGCCTCCTTTGGTTGATTTCCCGAGTTAGTTCTTGATTTTGACAGGTCAGCTCTACCATGGCGGTTGCCATGGACTATATTTATTGGATGGAAGATGGTTGCATGGCTAGTGTTGACTAATAAAGGTGGTTGGGATGGCTAGAAGCGTTCCTACTCTCCTATTGTCTTGGACTAGTGGCCATTGACATTGTCCGGACTATACAGCCTTTTGTCTTACGAAGATAAATTGGAAATAAAAAATTTAAAGGATTCCCATAGACAGCGCCAACTGATGATGCAAAGAAAATCAATAGGTTGAATGCTCCGAACTTTAATAGGCTAGTGGTTGCTTGGAAGGCCTGAAAAGAAAAAGACACAAGATCAAAGGTGATGGAAGCCATAAAAAGGGAATCAGTTTGATGAACTAAATCATCTACGTGATTCATCCTTCTCATATTCTCCCTCATCTCGTCCATGACCCTTCTTATTTGATCCATCTCCCTTTCCAAGTGTGGTACCCTTTGTGAAGCAGTACCCCTTGAGTGGTTCTTGTGTTCAACATTTTCTCCTTCTCTAACTTCTTGACTCTAAGCTTGCCCTTCCGTACATTGTTCATGACGTTGCCTCTTTTGGTTGATTTCCCGAGTTAGTTCTTGATTCTGACAGGTCAGCTCTACCATGACGGCTGCCATGGATTGTATTTGTTGGATGGAAGATGGTTGCATGGCTGGTGTTGACTGATAGGCGTGGTTGGGATGGCTAGAAGCGTTCCCACTCTCTTGTTGGCCTGGACTAGTGGCCATTGACATTGTCCGGACCATACAACCTTTTGTCTTAGGAAGATAAATTGCAAATCACAAATTTAAAGGATTCCCATAGACGGCGCCAATTGATGATGCAAAGAAAATCAATAGGTTGAATGCTCCGAACTTCAATAGGCTAGTGGTTGCTTGGAAGGCCTGAAAAGAAAAAGACACAAGATCAAAGGTGACCGGGGTGAACCGGCCAAGAACCCTCCAATGCTTAAGTTAGTTTTTCTCTCTATAACTCAAGAATTCTAACTTTTGGAGTAGTGGAAATTTACCTTTATTTGATGTGGATGAGTCCTTATATAATAAGTTTTGGAGTGGTTACTTGTTTAGAAACTTCCTCAACGTGTACGGAAGTTAGAAGATTCAGACTTAACTCCTATAGTTGCTATAGAAGTTAGAAAGTTCAATCTTATCTTCTACAACTGCCATTAAAAGTTAAAAACTTCCCTGATGGATGGCCTTCATACCCATGGATGACCTCCCCACGGTGGATTGGCCTTCCTATGTTGAGTTAACTTTCTTGGTCCTGGACGACTCTATAGACGAATTGGAGATGGTTCGATTTTTGGTTCACCATCAAATTTACTATTTTATTTTTAAAAACTAAAAAAATATTAATTTATGACCTTTTAAAACTTCAACATTTATAATATAATTTTTAAAATTATTAAATTAAATGTATTACATAGAGCGCTAATCGATATTGTAAGGGCACGTTTTGGTTCTTAAGCCCAAAAAGTAAAAGGATTAAGGCCCAAAGAGCCCAACACAAGGAATTTGTAGAGAGTGGACTGGAAACTAGATTTCAATAAGTTAGACAATAATAACAGTAAGTTGAAGATGACAAGAAAACAAAGATAAACAAGTTTTGTGCAAATAAAATCTTCCTTGGCAAAGTCCAAGGAGAGTAGTTCTATATATCTTTCTTAAATTTGATTATAAGTCTAGTTCTTATTGCTACAATATTTTTTTTATCTATTCTCAGATGATCCCTTTATAATGGGGTCTTTCTTCTTTATATTACCCTGTTTTGCTTCATCTCAACCTTTCATGTGTAAATCAAGTTGCTGGCTTTGATCCTTATCCTATCAGCAGCTTCCTGAAATCTTTGGGAATAGCTGTAAGGTTGAATATTACTGTTCAGGTATCACCTCCATATTAATATGGTTAGGGAGTTAGTTGCAGAACATTTAATGCAGTGGTAGCAACTTTCTCCAATATATTTCTCAGATTCCCTTTATTCTATTCCCTCCTGATATTTATCCTTACCAGTAAGATTGTCCAGAGTGTTGCTCTTGATGGCAGGTAAAATCTTCTAACTTCTACTCTGCTTAGCCAAGAAGGCATTTCTCCTCAAACTACTTTCCCAAACCTTTATGACCAAAATCCCTCCATAATTTACTGATTTGTATGTCTTCGCTAATATCTAACTGTTCTTGGACTGCTAAATGTCCTTGGGCAAGGCCCACGACTCAATATACACTATTGGGCTTTTCATCCCTACATATATATTTTAAAAGAAAAGAAAATCTCTTAAAATGAACTTTTAAACTTTTCTTTTTCGAGCAAATTAGAATTATTTATTTATTTATAAGAAATGAACTTTTTAACTTGATAAAAGGGTAAGAAAATTGGAGGGATCTTATCCCAAAAAACAAAGAAGACAGTAAGAAATAACTTTGTTGAATATTTTTAACTTTTTTACCTATAGTTCATTTGGAAGGAAAAAAGAAAAGAAGCAGCATGGTGATTTGATTTGAGGTAATTTCGATGTTTGATTGCTGCAGTAAAAGGGGAACAAATAAGGAAATAGTCGAATGGGGGAAACGGCCTCAGCCAATGACTTGTATCCAAAAGCACAAGTGTCATCAAGCATAACAAAAATAAAAAACACGACTCTCTTCTATCTTTATGTCCACTGACCCTCTCCCCAAAATCCCCCCATTGTTTCTAATTTCTTCACCATATCAGAGCTCTGATCCTCTGCTCTGCCATCCCCGTTGGAATTAAAATGGACGCATCCCCGCCGATCTTCCGCCTTCCACAGGACACTCTCCACCAGATCTTCTCTAATCTCCCGCTTCGGCAGATCATAATCTCCCGATCGGTATGCAAATTCTTTTACCAGATTCTGACCTCGCCTTGCTTCGTAGACCTCATCTCCACACAACCACCTCTCACCCTCCTTGCTCTCCGCCCGCCTCACCACCACCATCACCACCACCACCACCACCACCGCCACGTTTCGTGCCCTCACGACCTCCACGTGTTCGATCCCAACGACAACGAGTGGCTCAGATTCACCCTCGACTTCCTCCCCTTCCGGGCCCCTCACCCGGTCGCGTCGTCTTTTGGACTCATCTACCTCTGGGCCGACTCGGCCGAGTCACCCGAGTCGACCAAGTCACTCGTGGTTTGCAACCCCTTGACTCGCGAGTTTCGTGTCCTCCCCCAGCTTGGCTCGGCATGGTCACGGCACGGCTCAGTCCTGGTTGACTCGGCCAACCAAGTCATGGTTCTGACGGAACTCGCAGCCCTGTATTTCTCCGGAACAGAGCAAAAATGGCTCAAATTTTCATCGAATTTACCATCCAAGCCACGAAGCCCGATTCTAGTTTCGGATTCCGTATACGCTCTATGCGACGTGGGGTCTCCATGGAGAAGCCAATGGAAGCTATTCTCATGCACGATATCGAAGATGAAGAGTTGCCAGAGTTGGACTCGTCTCGAGAAGCACGAGTGGGGGGACGTGTTCGACATCCTAAAACGACCGCGTTTGGTGAGGGGCAGCGGGAAGAGAATCCTGATGATCGGAGGGCTAAAATCGTCATTCACTTTGAACGCGTCGTGCTCGACGATCCTGATACTGAGGTTGGATCTGGAGAGCCTGGAGTGGGACGAGGCTGGGAGAATGCCTGTGGAGATGTTCAAGTGTTTTCAAGAGTCTAGCAAGTTTAAGGTATTTGGTGGTGGTGATGATAAGGTCTTTTTCTCTGCCAAAAGGCTCCCCAAATTGGCTATGTGGGATCGGTCTCTGGGTAAAGGGGACTGGCGTTGGATTCACGACGTGCCGGGGACTGGAGAGGGCCTTTGTCGTGGTTTCGTGTTGGAGGCTAGGCTCACTCCTTTGCTTCCGCCTCAGGTTGGTAGTGTTAATCAGTAAGAATTTTGTTATGCTATGTAATTGGCATTTGAGATTGCCCCTGTTGTGTTTGTACCATACCATAATTTACGAATTCCACTAATGGTTTTATCCTTGCTAATTGGAGAGCAAGCTTGTTGTATACTTTACATGATTGGGGTATTTGATGTAAGGGAAAGCTTAACAAATGTCCCGTGGGCGTGAACCATTTTATGAAAGTTTTTATGGAAAAAGTGAAAAGGTAATTAATGTTTTTACTGTTTTTTCAATTTTTCATAAAAGTGGCTTTCCTAAATTGACCCTTGATGTAATCCTTAGACTTTCACGTTAGATTAGTATTTAGTAGTGTTTCTTTATCATCTTTGGTGTATGTCATAGACTCTTGTCTATTACAGAATCGGTCATGTGCTAAACTTGCTTTTCTGTGGTTTTTGTTTTGGGATTTTCAAATGTATTTTCAGTTCCTATTAAAAAAAAAAAAAAAAAGGAAGTATTTTCAGTAAATTTGGAAATTTTACTATACACTGAGACCTTTGTTAATGAGAGGATTCTCCTACAACTACATGCAATGTGCTAGTGGATTGTGAGATTTAGGACAATTTAATGAATTGGAGAATTTGATGGGCTTAAATGCTTCTTCTTCTTCTTCTTCTTTTTTTATTTTTTAATAATTGATTTTGTTTTTTTTTTTCCTGATTAGATCCTGACAGTGTTTTTAGGATAATAATTATTACAGTTCCTTAGTTCTTGTACATTGAGTTCCAACTCCCAATTAAATTCAAACACTTGGTTGCATTGACCAATGAAGCACAAACAATGTTATCTTTTGGTATCTTATGGGAAGTTCTTTGTCAAAATTTGTTTTTAGTAGAATTGGATATTGAGCTTTGTTATCACAATGTGGACTGGTGTTGAGCTTTGAGTGCCTTGATGGATTGCATTGAATCTGTTGATATCATGAACCTTTACAATACTAAGAGGTTATGATTCTTATCAATCTATAAGGCTTTGATAAACCAACCACATCCTCAAGTTATTCTAATTTTGGGTCACTGTTCAAGCATTCCAATTTCTTTCTTTGTTCTTTAATTTTTTTCATGGGTGGCTATGATGATAAATCTTTCCAAAATATTTACCAAACGATAAATAGGTTTAAGAAATAAAGCTACAAACTTGTGTTAAATTAAGAGTTGTTGAAATTATACATATATGCTGCTCAAATCATTGAATTTGAAACAATTGAACTTCATATATCGTTCAATGTGGATTGTTTGGAAATCGAATATTTGGAATTTGATTCCAGGGTGCTTAATGTGGACTATTTGGTTGGAACGGAATCGTCGCTCCTTTGAGAACATGGAGAAGACGTTGGATGAGTTAAAGGTTTTAAGCCAGCATAGTCTTTTTGAGTGGTCTCGTTGTTGGGGTTTTATTGAGTCTTCGTCTCTTCTAGAGTTTTTGTTTTCCCTTAGATTAACTATTTGATTTCCCTCTCCTTCGTTTGGCTGTTTGTTTCTTCTGTTTCTTATTGTTCATCATCATGAACAGCTTGTATTATTCATCTTTTACTTATTAATAATAGTTCTCTAATTACCTATCAAAAAAAAAATTTATTTTGTGCATTTTTAATATCACAACTCTTGTTGTTCAAAACATTAACTTCAACTGCCCCTGGTTGTTAAAATGTTTTCCTTGCATTCTACAAACTTGTGTTATAGGATTAAGAATTAAAGCTTTGATATTGCGTAAAATTAAGAATTGTTGGGTCGTTATTGAAATTATACATACATGCTGCTCGAATCATTGAAATTGAACCAATTGAAGCTCAAATATCCTTTATAATCTTATAAAAAGATGTGTTGGGTGTGTAAATTGTAATGCTATGTTAGTTGCCATTCTCATTCATTTCTTATTAAGACCGCATGTTGTCAGGTATACCAATAAATTCTATGCATTATATTGTGCATTTCAATGTCACTGCTCTTATTGTTCAAAACATTAACTTCAAATGTCCCTGGTAAAGGTTTTTTCCTTTCATTCTACAAACTTGTGTTATAGGTATAAGAAATAAAGCTACAAACTTGTATTCAATTAAGAATTGTTGGGTCTTGATTGAAATTATACGTATATGCTGCTCAAATCATTGAATTTGAACCAATTGAAGCTCAAATATGATGTATAATCTTATAAATAGACGTGTTGGGTGGTAAATTGTAATGCTATGTCAGTTGCCATTCTCATTCATTTCTAGTTAAGACTGCGTGTTGTCAGGTATATATCATTCAATTCTAGGCATTATTTTGTGCATTTCAATTTCACCACTCTTCTTGTTCAAAACATTAACTTCAACTGTCCTTGGTTGTTAAAATGTTTTCCTTGCATTCTACGAACTTGTGTTTTACATTTAAGAAATAAAGCTACAAACTTGTGTTATAGGTTTAAGAAATAAAGCTACAATCTCTTGTTAAATTAAGAATTGTTGGGTCTTGATTGAAATTATACACATGTGCTGTTCAGATCATTGAATTTGAACCGTTTGAAGCTTGAATATCCTGTATAATCTTATAAATAAATGTGTTGGGGGTGTAAATTGTAAAGCTATGTCAATTGCCATTCTCATTCATTTCTTATTAAGACCGCATTTTGTCATGTATACCAATCAATTCTATGCATTATTTTGTGCATTTCAATGTCACCGCTCTTATTGTTCAAAACATTAACTTCAATTGTTGTAATATTTTCCTTGCATTCTACAAACTTGTGTTATAGGTTTAAGAAATAAAGCTACGAAATTGTGTTAAATAAGTGTTGGGTCTTTATTGAAATTATACATGGATGCTGCTCAGATCATTGAATTTGAACTAATTGAAGCTCAAATATCCTCTATAATCTTATAACTTGACGTGTCGGGGGTGTAAATTGCAATGCTATGTCCGTTGCCATTCTTATTCATTTCTAATTTAGACCGAATGTTGTCGGGTATATCATTCAATTCTAGGCATTATTTTGTACATTTCAATCTCACCACTCTTCTTGTTCAAAACATTAACTTCAACTGTCCTTGGTGGATTGTTTTCCTTGCATTCTCTATGTTGTAACTTATGTCCATAGAAAAATATTATGTCCACAATATTTCCATAACAAATTCTATGTGGTAGGTTGTTACGAATTGTTATTGGTAGGATAGAAAAGTAATTTCAGTAGTAGGATCAAATTAGAATTAATAACAACTAACCACCTATGATTTGTTATGAAAATATCGTGTGCGTATCTCTCAACGTGGTTCCTTTTGTTGTTTAGTTTTCTTGTGGCTTTGAACTTACGTGAAAAGAGAGGATTGGTTTTTTGGGCTTGGTCAGATCAGGGACTCCTGGCTGTTAAGATGATAGGCAATGTTGAAGACCACGTATCCTAACTGATGGGCACAATAAATATGCTCAGATTTTTTTATTAATTTTATGGGATTGTTTGAAAGTACCTGAGAATTCATCCTGTTTCTTTTTGGGAAAATGGTTGGAGATACTTCGGTGTTACTACAAACAGTTTATAAAATGGAAAACTGCACAACCTCAATGTGATTTCTCCCTGAAAGGCTGAAACAAGAAACCCAGCTGAAATTTTGAGTGTAGTTCTTAACCCTTTTGGTATTATTAGATAATTTGAGGCTTAAGTCGACAACTTTAAATGAGCTTTTTTTTTTTTTTTTTTAATATCAAGTAAATAATATTTAGTTAATGTTCTATAGTATAATGTCTTTTTTTCTTAAATCCATTATCCCTATTTTTGAATATAATTAATTCACTTTTCCCCAAAAAATGACTAATTCACTTTATGCCTTTATGGTGATTGGGTTAGATTTATATTAATTCATAATTTTTGGAAAAATACTAAAGTTAATACAAATTTTATTACAAAAAAACTTACCAAGTAATTGTCAATAATGTGACAATGAATTTGTTTGATAGCATCTTAACAAGTTAATAAATGATTATTTGAATTATTTCTTGTGATTTGTAATGTACAAAATTATCAATTTGTAAGATCTATGTAGTAAAATTTGTAGTATCTTTAATATCATTTATTAATTATTTTGGTGTTCACAAGAAAAAATGCATAACTTGGGTGTGTGTATATATATATTCTTTTTAAAAAATAAAAATAAAAAATCACTTATTGTCTCTCTCATTTTGGGGGCTTTTCTTTGGTAGGGGCCTAGCCATGGCCTAGGAAAATGTAATTGGTATCAAATTAACAGCATAATGAAAAGCTTTTCACAAAGTTTAGAAAATGAAAAATAAACTTTTAAAGTTTAGGGATGAAAAACGAAATTTATGCAAATTTTATGGCAGAAAAAAATATTTTAGCCTAAACTTTATAATATCTCAAACATCACTCTTTACTAATTTTTTTTTTTTTTTTTTGAGAAACCACTCTTTACTAATTGATATGGCCGTATATGTGTCTAATGTCACACTTGCTAGTTAATTAACAATTAATTGTCATGTGATCCTTGACATTTTTTAAGGGATGAGCTTAAGCTACATAATTTTTTGGAGTTTCTCTCATCTTTATTAGAGAAAATTAATAAGTTTAGGGACACATCCAATAAATATGTCAAATTGTTACTATTGCATAATAAATTGAGTGTCTGTAGTGGATCTATGTAAGAGTGATATTGATCCCATCATAAGTTGACAACTCAATGAAATGTAAAATTGGTGTCTATGTAAGATTGAGATAAAATTTCTCTCCACGTTTAAATTCATATTCTCACCCCCACCCACCCCCCAAAAAAAAAAAAAAATCACTTAGCACCTTCATTTCCACAAGTCCAACTCATCCGTCTCCATTTGCCTTCATTGCCCACTGTCCCAAACCTAACCGATGGGCCATAAACTTAAATAAGTCTGGCAAAAAGGGGGGCCCAAATCAACGCCATTGGACCATCAACGCGAAATTCTTTTATTATTATAATTATTTTCCTTTTTGCAGAGAAGCAGTTTAAAACTGAGATAATCATTTGTGAGAGGGGTACGTGATGTTTTTTAGACCATTGTTAATAAATTATGATAAGAAAGTTTTGATATAATTTTTATGAAAAATATAAAAAACTGTCAACAAAATTAATTGTTTTATTATTTTCTCATAAAATATTTTTAAAAATAGTTTTTAAACCAATACTCGTATGACATTTGTTAATATTTACCTTTCTGAAAAAATGAAAGTCTCCTAACAAAAATATGAGAGGGGGACAAAAAGGATGGAGGACAAAATTGAGGTCTTAGGTTTTACTTGGACAATAACATGTGGAAGCTGCTCGGCTAAAAATTCATAACTTTGTTTTGTAACTTATTTTGAGGTAGCAGATTGCATTTTGTTTCTTTTGGATCTCGATGTAGTTTGATGGTTGTCGGTGTAAATATTGTAATTTCATTTTTCTTCTCCTCTGCACAGATTAAAATTGTTGCAAATGTATTAAATAAAAGAGAGCGAGGAAAAAAAGAAGAAGATATTAATCTGCTGAGTTAAAGGATTGGTTAAGTATCTGCGGGTTGAACACACACACATATATATACACACAAAATAGCAGATTTTTGTTAAAGTTAATCTATTATTAGTTTGCAGGAAGATAAACCATTGATTTTGAGACCATAATAAGCATATAAATTAGATCAAAGTTAAGAAAATAACTTAAACAAAAGTCAACCTGTGCTCTAAACATATTTAATTTGATGGGAAAAAAGAAGAAGAAGACAAATACAAATCTGTAAGGTTGATAAGTAGAATAGGTAGGAGAATGGAAATTGATGAAAAAATAAAAAGGAAAAAGGAAAAAGGAAAAAAGAAGAAGTCAAATACATTCCTACAAAGCTGCAAGGTTGATACTTAGGGTAGATGGAAGAAAGGGAAAATACATCAAGAAACCAGATGGTAAGAAAGGGAAAAATACACCAAAAAAAAAAAAAAAAAAAAACCAAAAAGAAAAATGAGGAGTTTACGCCAATTTCATTTTTTTTTTTTTTGTTACTTTATACCCAAAAGAGAAAAGTTAACGTTATATAAATTAGTATTTATTTTAAATTTACGTTAAAGTTAATGAATATTAGCTATTTTTTTATTACTTTATCAAAAGAAAAAAATTCAACTTTTAAATTTGATACTTTATTATTAGGAAAAAGATGGTGGAGGATGCATATTTATCCCAAGAAAAAAGAAAAAGAAAAGGAGAAACGTAGGTTAAAAATAAGAGTGTAAATTGGTCCGGTCATGGTGTAAAAGCCATTTTTTTGCCACCTAATGTACCCAATAATTAAATGCCACGTCATTCTCTTACTAAAATAAGAGTATAACTTACCACACATAATAACAACTAAATTATAATCTATTTCAAAATTAAAAATTAAAACCTCTTCCTTAGAACAAATAACACCAATTCAGCCGCCACCAACACTGAAGATGCTATCATCACTACTGCCCAAATTACTCCCCCACGCACAATAACATCAAAAACAACATATTTGAAACAAAAAATTTGGACATCAATCAAGGAAAATGGGTTTGGGAAGCGAAAATTGGTTGAGAATATCAATTTTGAAACTTCGAAAAAGAAACCCAAGTACACATAATCTTCAATATGACGTGGAACCCATAACCACCATCAAGACCAAATTCATTTTTTAATGGACTAAAATTTATGCTAAAAATATTCATTTAGTTAATTTGAAACACAATAAACGACAAACCCAACAACATAATTTCATTGAATTTTTACTAAAAAAATGGTTTTTTTTTTAAAAAAAAAATTTCTAAACCACAAGACCGAGTATGAGATTTGCGAAGTGTGCAATCTGAACCACAATTAAAGCCAACAACATAATTACTTTCTGACCAATGGCAACTCCAGGAATTTTTCCCAGGGTGTTCCTAAAAATTTTTCCGAGGAATTTTTTTTTGGGCACGTGGTTTTCTTATCAAATATTTGTCCATAATTCTAGCAAAAGAATAAACAATAAACTATAAGTTCATTTGAAATATTAATAAAATTATTAATTATTGTTGTTTAGTTGTTTCATTAATTTGTTTGTCTTTTATAAACTATAATTTGTTATATTGTTGTTTCATTAATTATAAAGTTATTAATTATTGTTTAGCTTAACATAATTTAATTTGTTTGTCTTTTATAATGTATTGGTTAATTATACTGCTTTAATTATTATTGTTTAGCCTAACAATAAACTATATTGTTTTAATTTATTTGTCATTAATTATATTGCTTTAATTTGTTATATTGTTTAACCGCATGTGCACATTACACTAAAAGAGCCACTGATGTGCACATTACACATGTAACACATCCCATGTGCAGCACAAATGCACAATAATTAAAGCACTAAAGCATTGTAATGTGCAACCTGGGCCCCCCATGTGCCCATCTACCCTCACCCCACTCAACAAACAAGCACGCCTCATGCCTGATGAGTGATGCCCCCTGCCAATCAGAAAATTTCATAATCACACATTACACTAAAAGACAATTAATATCTCACCAACACACTACACACACCAACACCAATGGAAAAGATAAACTGATAAAAGCCAAATTCAAAAAGTCAAAAACAGACAAAATGACAAAACATTAATAAAGCTAAAGTTCGGCCAATCAAAAGAGAGAGAGAGAGAGTTAGTCTTATTAAAGAATAAAGAGAGAGAGAGAGTTTAATTCATTTCATAATTTTCATTTTAGTTCAAAGAGAGAGAGAGAGAGAGAGAATGAAATACCTTGAGGGAGGGAGCACCGGAGCAGCTGAGCAGGGAGGCTTGAAGGCTGAGGCAGTGATGAGGCGACATCGCAACGAGCGATCTGCCGATCTCGGTCCTCCGATGAGGGTTAGCGACGAACGGCGACAATGCGGAGGAGCGAGTGAGCAACAACGACGATCTGGACTAGGTCAATCTCCAACAAGCAAGCTGTGACCGATCCGATCTCCGTCTGTTGGCTTGAGGCTCAAGCGACGTTACTCTAAGGGACTAAGTTTAGGTTTGCTTTAGGCCTTTAGTGGTTTCCTTTTTTTTTTTTCTTTTTTTTTGATAAAGCCTTTAGTGATTTCTGATTTAGACCTTTAGGGATGGAGGCGTTGTTTTGTTTTGTTTTTTTTTTTTTTTTTTGGAGAATCTGTGGGTTTGTAATCTGTTGGGCTTGCCGTGGGCTTGGCTCTGTTACAAATTTTTTTTTTTTTCCAAATTTTAGTTCAAATTTTTTTTGGACTTTTTTTTTTTTTTTTGGCTTGAAAGTAGAACATTAATTTTTTTTTTTTTTTTTTTTTTTAATTTGAGGGTGTTCCTAATATAGAGCAAATATAAAAAATTTTAAAAAAAATTTAGGTTTTTTTTTTTTTTTTTTTTTTTTTTTAGAACACCCTGAGTTGCACATGGCGTTGCCACTGTTTCTGACCCACAAGAATTTGCTCTTGAACTTCCTTTCTTGCTTTTAGTCCAAAATCTTCAATATCCCTCTTTTCTTAAGAAGTTTTGCTCTCTCAGGTGACGTGTTCGGCACCATTTGATTTGTTGTTGATGTGGAGGGTGGGAAAATAGATCGGATGGTGGTGATGGTAGTGGTGTGTAACGGCATCTATGGCTGGATCGATGAAGGAGGAGATTCTGATTTTTATTTCTGAAATATGTTATAAATAAGTTTATATTGTGTGTGGTAAGTTGCATGGGTTGTTTAGTAAAATGCTGATATGGCATACAACTATTAGAAGGTGTAAATTAAAGCTTTTTTGCCACATCCTAACTGAATTTAAACTCTAAAAGATAAAATTGTTATTTTATTAAAAAAAAACAAAGAAGAAATAGGGACGCTTAGGTGATGTTTGGTAACAATTTTTGTTTTCTATTTTCAAAAATTTGTTTTTGGGTATAAAGAAAAAACAATTTTCTTGTATTTTTTAAATGAGTAAATTGCAAAGTACACCCCCTAAAGTTTGGAGTTATTTGGATTTTACATCCTAAAGTTTGGTTCCGTTAGTAAAACTACACCCTCGTTTAGTTTTGGCTGTTAAGTGACAAGTCATCATGTTGACATTTTTTTTTAATGCCAAATCAGCCCTTAAACTACCCGTTTAGCCCAAAACTCAACACAAAATCTGGAATTTTATAAAATAATGTTCCACCATTTGAACTTATTCCCAAATCAAAACAATAAACCCACCCCTGAGTTTCTATTCTACTCATCGTGAACCCCACTAACCCAGCAGCCACAGTGACAGCGAGATGATCTGACGGTTAAGAAAAATATATAGGCAATCCACCATGTCTGTCTCGACCATCAGATGAAGAATTATGGTCTAAATGGAAGAAGTATCAGTTGAGGATTAAAACTCCATAAAATAAGTAGCAGAAGTGCATGGAGAATATGGCTATGGGGAGAAACCAATGGAGCTGAAGATGGTGTGGCATTGAAAACGAGTTGGTCATCATCAAATTTACAGGCTTTGCTTGTACTATTGTGGGTTTTCTTTCTTTCTTTCTTTATATGCTAGAGTCAGATGAATTCAAGTCCTAGTTTGGGAGAGTGATGCCTCTATATTTATATAAGCCCTTGCCATGGCTGTTGGGTTCGTGGGGCACGATGAGTAGAAGAGAACCCTGGGATAGGTTTGATGTTTTGATTTGGGAATAGGCACATTTAAGATGGTGAAACGATATCTTATAAAGTTCCAGATTTTGTGTTGTGTTTTGGGCTAAATAGGTTGTTTAAGGGCTAATTTGGCAAAAAAAAGAAAAAAAAAAGAAAAAGAAGTTAGAATGATGACTTGTCACTTAATAGCCAAAACTAATTGAGAGTGTAGTTTTGCTAACGGAATCAAACTTTAAGGTGTAAAATCAAAATTTTCAAACTTTAGGGTGTAAAATCTAAGGAACCCCAAACTTCAGGGGTGTACTTTGCAATTTACTCTTTTGAAATCAAAAACATGTTTGGTTAGTTTGAAATTGAAAAAAAAAAAAAAAAATTTTGAAGAAAAAATAATGAAATATGTTGTAACTAGGATTTGAACTCTAGTGCTAACTCATTAAATCAGACGTACGTTTTCATTGACTTTGGAAAACTATAAACTGAAAATAATCTTTTGCATGTTTTCAATTTTCTTTACAAATTGAGTTTTGAGAACAATTTTTATTTTTTGTCCATTTTGGGTTACCAAACAAGTTTTTTAATCTCAAAAATAGAAAATTGTTTTTCGAAACAGAAAATAAAGAGAAAAACCAGTTACCAAATATACCCTTATTGTTACTTTATTCAAAGAAGTTGATAAGAACAAATACTTTTTGTTTTTATCACTGTAATTTGGTGCAGTCACTTGACATGACCACAAGTCCACGACTTCTAACCCCAATTTAAAAATGATTATAATTTGGTGCAATCATGATTTTGAAGTCCAACTTTTATTATATAGTATATAGTATATGATGATATATTAGAGGTATTAAACCTGTAGTGCTAGGTGGGTTCTAGTTAGCTCAACTGGTAAAATCTCTAATGGCTGAATAAGAGATCTAAGATTCAATCCCCGCCTACGCCAAAAACTGATTAATGTCTTGATCTGATGATAAAAATTTATCATTAGGAGCAGACATCATAGGTTGAAGCTCTTCCAAAAAAAAAAAACTGTAATGCTAGCCATCCTTACCTACATAATGAGTTGTTTCAAACTTCCCTTTAGATTTGTGCAACGATATTGAGAGTTTGATCTGAAAATTCTAGTGGGGTCAATGAGGAAATCTCAAGAAAATACATTGGATTAACATTGGAGGATCCATGTAGGCCAAAAAATGAAGGTGGTATGAGGTTCAAGGATTTGGTTGCTTTCAACGATACTCTATTAGCCAAGTAAGCTTGGAAACTTCTCCATAATAAAAACTACTTATTTTACCAAGTTTTCAAGACAAATTTTTCCTCCCATTGCTCAATTATGAACGCCTTAGATTTAATGACTGGTTCTTATATTTGGAGAAGCATTTTAAAGGGCAGAGATGTTTCGCAGAAAGGCTTAAGATGGTGAGTAGGAACTGGTGAATCTATTCAAATCTAGTCAGACCTGTGTTTACCCTCCATTGATCAACCAAAAATGCTTTTTCCAATTGATGATGAATTTGCAAATGCTCAGGTTAGTACTTTAATCAATCTAGTCACTAAAAAATGGGATCTTAATATTTTGAACCATTTGTTTGATCCCCGAGATGTAGATTTGATTCAATCTATCCCTCTATGTTGAAAACCTACTAAAGATAAACTTTTTTGGCCTCAAAACCGATCCGATCTATTCACTATGAAATTGGGGTATAAGTTCTTGGCTTAAGATCAGTTTGTTGCAAATTCAGTACCATTAGCTGTAGGTCAAGAGGTTGGCTAGAAAATCTAGGGGATGGTTGTCCAAAATAAGGTGAGAAGTTTCCAATGGTGAGCAACCAAAAACTCTATTCCTGCTAAAACAAACCTTGTTTGAAGGAGAGTCATTTCAGAAGACTTGTTTGATCACTATTGATAGGGGTATTTTAGATAGAGATTCAATACTCCTAGACACATCATGCAAGGGAGCCAACGACGACCACGGGCTCGTTAGCTTCACGGAAACAAATGGAAGACCCAGAGTGACGGTAACACAAATGATGACCCTACAATGACAACCCGACGGGCGCTTCTGTAAGCCAATGAGGGACCCTTGGACGGGGTGAAGAGGCCGACGGGGTGGAGAGGTCGACGGGTCCATTGTGGCTTGGCTTGATCCCCACAAATACCTATACATGGAAACATCTTACGTAACACATAAGACAAAGCCCATTACTTACCCATATCACTCTCATATGAAAAGGTATCCTAAAATCTCGAAAACCCTAAGTGCTAAACCCTCCTAGGAAAGAAAGATCCCTACTTTGAAGGGATTTCGATTCACCACTCACCACTATATAAGCACCAAACCCCCACTTTTATCAGGTACGCAAAAAATACCTAGCTCTCTCACTAAAGAGTTCATAAAGATTTCTCATTTGCTAACTTGACCTTCGAAGGGTTCTTGGCGAGAACCACACTGGTGCCTTCTATTGGTCCCTTTGTTCTTACTCCACAGGTACCCATTGGAGTGATTTGGAGCATACAACTCACTGACAATTTCAGCACATCATCAACTGTCAGTAATCCCTAGAAGATGTCATCCATGCACTATGGCAGTGCCCTTCTCTCTCTCTCTCTCTCTCTCTCTCTAGGACTCTAATCCATGTTGGAATTTTCGCTATTTCTCCCATTTCAATCGGTTTGGGGAGTTAGTGCAATATGTGATCAATACAAACAAGAACTTGGATCTATTTGGCCAAACTATTTGGACCATTTGGTATCAAAAGAAACTCTTGAGATCAAGCAACAAAAAATATCCTATTAATCACGTCATTCCAGATGTGTTGGCTGCCTTGAATGGTTTCATTCAAACTATCCCCCCAAAACCTCCAGATTCAGTCATTCAAGTTCCTCAAAGGCTTAAGTGGAAATCCCCTCCAAGTTCATGCCTCATTATCAATTTTGATGGGGTCATATTAAAAGAAGAAAATTGAGGTGGTATAGGTGTTGTAATCTGAGATGAAAAGGGACAAGTTATAGCTTCTATGGCCGAGAAGGTAGCCCTTCCTGGTTTTATTGTAGCTTGAAGCTTTGGCAACAGTTAAGGCTTTAACCTTCGCTCAAGAAATTGATCTATCTTCTATTATTCTTGAGGGAAATTTAGAGAGTTATCAAAGAGTTGAAGAGCGAGGATGCTTTTTTTTTTTTTTTTTTTTTGCCTCTAATGGTCACTTGATTGAAGAGGCAAAATTTCAAGCAGAAACCTTTAATGCTTTTCTATTTTCAAATATTAGGAGACAAAGAAATTTTTATTGTTCACAACATTACTAGATATGTATGTAATCTTAGCCAATATGACTGATCTTCTTTAATAAAATTGTAACATTCTTCTTTAAAAATAAAAAATAAAAACTCATTTGAAATTGTTCAATCAGATCTAATTGATCTAATTATCTTCTAAAAAAAGGTTGATCTTATTTTTTGGCCGTTTCTAATAGCTATGTTATGTAATTGGAAAGTGATATTTTTTTCTTATTTTGATTTTTAAATATGCGGAGAATATGAGGTGTCAGAGAGGAAGTTCTTTATTTCATCTTTAATTCAAAAGGTATCGGCAACATTAGCCCCCGAATGTTCACTGCAAGCCATTGAAAGAAAAAGATGTTGCTCATGAATTATATACTAGTCGCTAACCCGTGCGATGCACGGGATAGTTAATCTTGGAACACACTTGTAGTTTTTGATACTATCTCAATCCCTCAACAATCTTTACCCTTCTAGCAAAATATATATATATATATATTTATATATTTCTTATCCTCAAACCAAACCTATTTAGCGCATCTTCTTTTTATTTGCTTCAAAATGAAGCATAACATTAATCTACCATGTGCTTCTACCAATTTTGCAATAATAATTCCCCATGTACAATCATTCCCATCCAAAATATTAGCACACAAAACAAAACTCCCCAATCAAAGCATTGAAACGTAAGAACATATGGAAAATGCTAAAGGTACTACCAATTTTACAACAAAAAGCTTACGCAACTTACATCAATAAAAAAATAAAATAAAAAAATTTAAAGTGGGCACATTTCATGAATTAGCCCATCCATTACAGTGATGACTCCAATTTTTCTAAAGCGCCTCATCTGATATGTTGGATTTATGAATGTAGTATTATGCAAACTATGAGCATTTCCAATTAACAGGAAACCAAACAGGTTCAAGAGATACACCTAAAAAGGGAAACATTAAAAGAAAAAATTGTCAGCTCAAATTTTATTTGCTTTAGTCAAATGAGTTCCATAGCAGCAAATTGCTAGCATCATAACTCATTTAGTTCATAAATACAATAATAGAATACAAACAGAATAAATTGCTGGCATCATAACTCAACTAAATGGTATAATCACATAATACATCAATTTATGAACTTAAAATATGAGGCAAGAAAATCCATTGAGAAAAAAAAAAGTATTCACATTTTATATAAGCCTATGCACCATAGAACTATGTTAACCTCAATATCAAATTACAATGGCTACAATACAACTTAAGAAATGAATGCAAGATAAAGAAAAGAAACTAAATAAGAATTGAATAGGTAGATTCAAGATACCACCATATGCACTGAAACTTTTTTTCAAGAGAAAGCAAAAGCAATCACCTTTAAATCAATATCTACAAACATTATTTCATTATACTATTATACGAAGGACATAAGCAGTAAGCCTGAACCCAAAATATTCTTATATGCCTTTTTCTATATACCCATAATACAGTAATTCAGAATAAAGCTTATTTCAGCATCAAACTTAGCAAAGCACAATAAAATCAAGTTTATAGCATAATTTTAACAATTATAGCAGAAATATCAGCTATAAATCAAAATGGCAATCAAGAATATATATGTACATTTCAAAGTGGCAAGGATCAAAACATGTGCATATCTCTAATTTTAACATGATTATATGGATTAAACAAACACAGTAAGGATAAAATATATACACACACTCGCATTGAATCATTAAAATCACTATTATTTCCATGGACGTAATTCACTCTACCATTAAACTCAAGCCCAGAGGATTTTTAATGAGCCTTATGGACTTATGGTTATCTACAGGAATTGGTAACCATCATCGAGGAAAAAAAGTCTTCCAAACTTAAAGATTGTCACCATTCCCATCTCTTAAGAAAAAAGGAAAAGAAAGGCATGATTGTGTTTCTTTTTCTCTATTTTAAAAACATCATTGAAAAATACCCAAAACCCATTAACCCAAATACTCTAAACAAAAAAGCAAACCAAATGTGACACAAATATCCTAAAGATAGCAAATTCTAACCAAATACCTTTATCAAAACAAAATCTAACCTAGAAATAAAAATCAAAGATTTAAAATCAATCCGACCAAAATACCCAAAACTAATCATATTTAATGCCATTTTTGAAAGACCATAAGTTCAAAATCAATCCAACCAAAATACCTGTTTTAGATGGTGTTTTTGGGAGCAAAAAATTATGTTGGTTTGGAATTTTGTTGCAGTGGAAGGCCAGCCAAAGTCTTTTATAGATCATATGTAAATCGTGTTTGAAATAGACTAAAACCTAAATCACCTGGATTAACTACATTTGAAATTACCTGAATTCTTTCTATCTTTCTCACAATGTCAAAAATCTTCTTAAGTACCTCTTTGTTAGATTTTTGATGCACTTACAAAGACAAAATGACATTGAGGAGTATTTAGTAATTCACCCAGTGAACGATTTTTAAAATTCAGATTTTTTTTAAAAAAAAAAAAGTTGAAATCTTACAAACATGAGAATGTACTTGGTGAATCTAGTGGACTTGCACAACATGACTAACCCTCCAAGATAGCAAGATATTATCACAAATTAAGATGCATTAAAATTTAAAACAACAATTCCATAACAAAAGAATAAAGGGTAGTTCAAATAGTTCATATTGTTAATCTCATGCCATAAAGGAAACAACAATTTCTGAAAAATTTATTGACTCAGTTCTTTTAACAAACAGGCAGAGCACATCATTAAACAAAAAATTGAAATAAATAGATATTGAGACTTGAAGCTCAAATATTTGACATTCTAAAGTAGAAATGGAAATCCAATTCAGATGCAAAGTTTTCATTATTAGCCTCGTTGATCAAATATGACAAAACTCATCTCTAATATTACAGAGTGTGTGTGTATACTAACGAAATACAATTTAACAATAAAATTGACCTACTCATTGTGATATGTGAACAACATGGCCTTTATATCATAACCCAGGAAAAAATTTAATTTTAGAAAAATATATACTGAAAAAACTTGACAACAATGGTAGAAAAGAAACATGGGAAATGAAAATATAAAGAGGGGAATATATTTCAACAAAAAAATTAAAAACAGCATAAATGAAATGGCAAACAGAGCTTTATTTTTTGGTAACATGAATCTATGTTCTTCAGAACTAAATCAATCCATGAAGATCTCCAGAGATTTCTCTTTGGAGCCAAGACATACTCAAAACAAATTTAACCAAATATCCAAAAGAAATACCAAATCTAACACAGGTAACTGATATTAAAAACAATTCTAACCCAAATTTCTTACTCAAACCAAATCTAAGCCAAAACCTGAATGCAATGCAATCCAATCCAATCCAATCAAAATACCCAGACCTAAATCATATCTAAACCCAAATTTAAAGAACCTAAACCAAAACACAATACAATTCCATTTCATTTGAGGTTTAAGATAGGCCACAACATATACATCTTAAATATCATATTTGTAAGCAGCTGAGATTATAGTATTCCTCAAATATAGTCATGCATACAATGTACAATTATTTGACAATTGACATGTGAAGTGTGACCATCATGCAGGACCAATCATGAAAAAAAAAAATCATGTGATATATCTGGGTGAGTTATGGCTATTTTGACTTCCCAAATTGGATTTGTTGTTATTTATGAATATTGCTATTTTTTCTGAAGTTGTTTTTACCCTAAAAGGTAAAATTATATTGTATTTAGACACTACTATTTTAAGAGAATTCTGGAAATAGAATCTGGGCTCTGAATTTGGGAAGGAATATTGACAATAAATTAATAAAAGTACTTCAATTAACTGGGAAAAGAGCATGAACAGTTCAATGACAATTATGTTTAAAAGCAGAACTTTTAATCTATAATAAAAAAAAAATAAAAAAAAGAAGTAATGCTGGAGTCTTACTGTTAGAATAATGTTATCTATCATGCGTTAATAATTGTAAATTGTTTAAACACTAAAATTTTATTGCTTGTAAATGTTGTTTAGATGATCATTTGAAAGTACAATGCACAAATATTCATCATAACAATAGCGTATCACTGACTCCAACCAAATGTACAACAACCAATTATGCATAATACAAAATACAAAACCAAGCAAAACCCATCATAAAAAACTGAAAAGCCTATCTGGATCAATCAAATTTTGATATCATTCCATCTGTGTTGGCAGAATTTGTGATATTGAATTGGAAGCTGGAGTTGTAACTGGTAAAGATGGTGCTTAGGCTGGTGCTCATGTCAGTGGAATTTTCATTCCTTCTCTCTTTGTTTTGGGATTGGAGAAGTTCAAAGCAAGTGAAAATTTGATGAACATAGATGCAAAATGAGCAGTACAAATAACATATGAATCCAACAGCAACTACAATAAAAAATGAAGTCCTACTTGCTGTGAAAATCATTTATCCTCTGAATATTTAGACTCAAGACTTAGTTTGTTAGATAAACCCCTAAACCCTTTAATTTACAAAAGTAAAGCAAGCTGAAGAGTAAAAATTAAATTTAAAGCATAAGTTTGAGCAGTACATGCAGTTTTTGCATTTTATATAGCAAATACTTCTGGTAATAAGCTATAATACTTCAAAATCCAAATAGAGCCATAGTATTACATATACAGTTTAGATTAAACTGAAATAAACCAATAATGATATTAAAAAAAAAAATCCCACAGATGTTTATGTAATTAGGTGTAGAATTAGAACATGTCATAATCCCCAGTATTGTTAATCAAGTTAACCTGGTATAAATAAGAAGATTTGAGAACCAAGGTTCTTAATGCTCATGTTTTAAATACTACCAATCATATATGTTTGCTGTTTCAGGGCTTTCCCTGTCTTCCTGGTCACTTACTTAAGATTTCATAGTAAAAAGACTTAGAACTTGGAGATTCAACTATTATGAAATCTGCCTCTTGGGGCAGGATGGTTAATGTGCTCATGTCAGTTCTAGCTTTAAAACATTCAAGTTAAGTCTATAAAAATAAAACTCCAGAAGATACAACAATGCAATTGTTTATAGGTAAAGCACACATATAATCAACATGATCATTAAAATAGAGTAAAATTCAACCAACCTTCATGACACTTCTACAATTTTATTTGGATTGTGTGTCTCAACAGCATACCAATGCAATTATTAATTACTAAAAATTCAAAAAAAAAATTATTTATACATGATAAGTACCAATTCAAATTGAGTTTCATTAGTTCTTTAAATGTAAAGAGAACACTACAATATTTAGAAATAAGATGTACATAGACAAATAGTTAACCCTATACTAAAAAAAATTCAGAAATTTAGTACAGAGGCAAACGAATACCATACCTTTAACCTTGATTCGAATGGAGGAAAAGACTGAAGAGAAAGGCAATAAAAAAGCAGAAATTAATCAGGAATATTAAATCTAAATAAAAGTGAATGGAAGAACAAAAATTAAGAATGAAACCTGCTTTGTTGTTGCAAGGAAGGAACAACACAAAAATAAACATTAAGGTTTGAAAAAAAAAAAATTAGGGGACTGAGTGGAGACAAAGAAGGCTGACGTTATAGGTGCCCAAATAATTATTTAATCAAACATACGATTAAGCTAAGCTAAATCAGATGTGCTAAAAAACCTAGATAGCAAAATAAAGCAAAACTTGAAAGTAAAGCAAAAAATGTAGGATTGTTGTCAGATTTTGACAGTTGGGAGCCTCTTCAATACTATCTCCACTTTCTTACAAAATTGTAGAATTTAATTTTCTATGAGTGTTTCCCTGACTTCAACAAAAATGAATAGAGAGAAAAAGGGATTAGGAATTGAAATCCCTAAATTGACAGAAAAACCTAATTAAAAACGAAATCCTTAAATTGACAGAAAAACCATTATGTGCCTAGGCTATCAAATCCTTATGGGGAGGAGTCAAAATCATGGGCAAACTAATAGCTTGAATTTTACTTGGCTTCTGGAATTTCATCTCAATTTATAAATCCTTCAGCAGTTCTTTTGACAGATTCAACTATACATATGTGTTTCTGCATTCATGTTCCAAGTAACATAATAATAGGAATTAAAACTATAGAACACTATATCTCTTGCCACATTGTATAAGCATCAAAACAAAAATTAATATCAATGATAAAGATTCAAAACCCTAATTAGGATCTCAAACTATAATCAAAATCAGTACTTTATTACATTTTAACCAAAAGTAGCAGCAAAGGTATTGAGTTGATCGAAACCCTAATTAGGATCAGGGAAATAAAGAAATTCAAATCTTGGTGATGTGAGAGATTGATGGTACCGCAGTGATGTGCGAGTTTTGGTGTCGTCGATGGTTAAGGCCTCGACGTTGAGTTCGGCGGCGACTTTGTCCTGCTGTAGCTGTGTCCTCCAAAGGCTCGTCGTCTTCTTCGTCACCCAGCGTTTCATCTCCGTCTTTGGAACAGGGATTTCTTGTGGCGGTGGCGACGGCGGAGCAGCAGCTGCCGTCATGGTGGTGGCAGTGGCGTTGTCAGCCATTGTGTGAGAGAGAGAGATCGATAGAAAAACTATATATATATATATATATATATTATAAAAAGAATAAAACCATATTTAAAAATTTAAAAAAAAAAAAAAAAAAAACGCTGACGTGGAAAATTGTGGAGCTAGCAGAGGCTTCGGTTTTATATATATATATATATATATATATATATAGATTACTAGTTATTGACCCGTGCGATGCACGTGAAAGTTATTGTGTATGAAAATTTAAACAATTCTTTTTTTCTTCCTCTTGTATATTAGGATTCCAATCTCAAAAATTCTTATCTTTGTTATGAAACATTAAATTACTAAATGAAAAATATTAATCAAACTTAAATTAAAATTAACAAAAACACAACCACCATAAACTTAAATTAAATCCAAACACAAACAAATGAAAAAAAAGAAAAAAAAAGAGGTCTCATATTAATACAAACAGAGCATAAACTAAGAATTTTAAAAAATGGTCTCAAATTAATACAAACAAAGTATAAACTGGAAATTAAACTACTGCTTATTTTGATATAGTAAAATTGTAAACAACTTTTTTAGACACGTTTATACCCGTAGCATCTCAAGTAATGACTTATTGGTTATACACGTTTATGCCTTTATGGAAATAGCACACACCAAAACTGGTCTTGATCAGAATTCTAGAAACTAGAAGCAACCATCCCAGAGAATTTGGTTGTTAGGAAATAATTATTTCATACCAAGACTCTAATGGCAAACCAAACTGTGCATGGGCAATCTTACATAAATATAGGGTTTTAAGCTCCACAAAGTTCCACACAAAACAAATTGTGGGGATCATTCGGTGGATGGGCCCATAGGATCCAGAATTGGTTGAGGATCGTTGGGCCATTGGCCCATCTGAGGCCGTGCACCCGTCCGAGGACGCCATGCTCCTCGGCAGTATGCGTCCGAGGACGATCGCGTCCGAGGACGATCAGGACGTGGTCTCACCACGATCAGATCACAGAAGTAGGTCATCTCAAGGGGTAAAGTAGCCGACTAAAGATGAAAGAGATAAGGCAAACAAATATCTGAAACTATAGCTGCCTCCGCATTAATGACCTCTCAACCAACTCTCTGGCCGCATTAATGTGGAGGTGATACCTTAGCAGTAGGGAAGCAGCCTTACAGCTGCCCATAGAAAGGTCCAGGAGGTGCCAGATGGGACAGAAAGAAATCCCCCGGACACAATCTACACGTGTTCGGCGAGGATGGATCGCGAAGGGGAGTATATAAACTAAAAGAAGAACATGAAGAAGGGGGTTAAAAAAAAAAAAAAAAAGAGGAACACACAAAAAAAACTGGAGAGAAAGAAGTAAGGAGGGAGAGAGAGAGAGAGACACGAGGGACTTAAGAAAAAACGTTCATTATACGAACAAAAAAGGAGGAAAACCTTATATGGGCTTGAAATAAAATCTTGGAGGTAGATACCACGGTTAACCCAGTTCTTTACACCCACGCTCTACAAATCATATTGTCTGGGCCTTTTACGTACGAACCCAATATTGTTTAGGTTCGTCACAAAATCGTGTCCTTACACAAATTAAACAACATGAATTAAATTTTCAACCAACCTAGATAAATTAAGAGAGCAGTAAAAAGTTGCAATGAAATTTGGAGTTGGAATAGAAAACTTAATAGGTTAGGTTAGATTAAAAAAAATGCTTTATTTTGTAAATTAACTTTAACTTTTTTTAATGAATAACTTTAACTTAATAAAGCTGTGCCCCATATTGATTTTTATAAACTAATTATTTAGTCAACTTAGAAAGAAAGAAAAAAAAAAGCATGAACAATAAGTTTATTTAGTCAACTTAGAAAGAAAGAAGAAGAAAAGCATGAACAATAAGTTTAAACTACTAAGCAAATACGATAAGATTAAAAAAATAAAACAATTAAGCAAATCTCAAAACCAAAGACAAATACATTAATTTACAATAAGCAACACTATCATGTATATTTGATATTTATAACATTCTCTCATTACTTAATAACATGGCATTGGCAATAGGAAATCTCCATTAAAAAAAAGAAAAAGAAATCAACTACACGGTAATATAATAATATAAAGGGTAAATTATAGAAAACTACCCTAAGGTTTGAGGAAATACCAAACACATCCACAACTTGTAAAAAATGGCCAATTTAATCCATCAACACAAACGATGTTAACATCCATCGTTAATAACAACACAACAAGAATTGAACAAAACTTTCTCATGTTAATAACATCCACTCTCTCTCTCTTTGTTTCTATTTCCTAATCTCAGTCTCCCTCAACTTTCTTTTTCTTTATCCAAATCATTCTCTGAAATTTTCTCCCTTTTTCTTCTTAAAATAAACAACACAGCAATTCTTTTTTGGTTCTTTTTTCTTCAAAAATTTTTTTAATGAAAAAGGTGATTACTTTGCTACTTTCTATTTGGTAACCGAGAAAATCAAAAGGAAAATCCATAGAAAAAGCCTCATCTCCTCCATGTAGTGTTTGGAAGCCAAGAAAACAAAAAGAAAAAGAAAAAGAAAAAGCTCCTTAAAAAACAAGCCCTTTTCTCCTCCACAAAGAAACCCAAGAAAACCCAATCCAATCACACCATCTAAGCTCCTAAATCCACCACAAAATTGCCATCGACCACCAAGCAAACATCAAAACTGTTGATACCCATGTCAGCCAAACCCAAATCCAATCCCACCCCTGCAAGATCTCCACACCGAAATAGAGAGATGAGAAAGGAAGCAAATCCATCATCCATCATCAGCAAGATTTAGACAACCAAAGGCAAAGAAAACTAAGAGAGAAAGAATGTTAAATGAGATTGTGAAAAAGAAAAGAGAGAGGAGTCAGATTTGGAAAAACAAAAATTGAGAGAGAAAGAGAGTATGGTGAGACTAAGAAAAAGAAAAGAGAGTAAGACTTTGTTATTAACGGTGGATGTTAACACTGTTTGTGTTGAAAGATTAGATTGACAATTTTTAACAAGTTGTGGATGTGTTTGGTATTTCCTCAAACCTCAGGATTGTTTTCTATAATTTACCCTAATATAAACCTATAAACGTAAAGAAATTGACAACCACAAAGTTATTTACTATTTTTTTTTTTAATGACATTGGCAGACAACTACAAATGAAAATCAGTCAAAAGCAATAAACTACTAAACTTGAAAAGTCTCTTTTAGTCTCCACATAGTCACTCTTCAGCATGTTAAAGTCTAGTCTAGTCTTCACAAGGTTACTCTTCAATTAACAATGTGACCTGGGTCTTAAAAAAAAAAAAAAAAAAAAAAAAAATTAGAGCATGAGAATCGCAATGATGGAGAACGAAGCTGACTCGGTCTTCCTTCCCTCCACGAACTTCAGCTAAATACAACATGTTAATCCTGATTTCGAAGATCAATGCCGGATCCAAAAGTTTGAAGGAGATGGTCAGATCTGAGATTTGGGGGTAGTAGTTGATCGCATTTGAGAGATATGAGAAAGAGAGTTTTTTTTTTTTTTTTTTTTTTCAATTTTTTTTTTCTCAGATGTATTGTGTTTTTTTTTTTTTAGGTTTGAGTTTGAGTTGGATTTATTAAATAGATAGAGTTTCACTCCTTGTTAAGTTTCGATTAAACAAAAATAATTTTATTTAAAAAAATAATAATGATATGACAAGCTCTAGATAGGTCAACAAGAAGTCAAGGTTTCGGTTCTATATATACATATATTATTATTTATATCTAAATGTCCTGACCTATCTAATAAATATAAATTGTGATCACTGTCGCAACCTGTCTTGGCTTTGTTTCTTTTTTTTTCTTTTTTTTTTTTTTTTTTTAAAGGAACACAGGTTTTACCACAAAATCCAATTATTTCAAATTATCAAGACATCTGGATCTAGGTATTCCACGCAAGATCCTGTACATCCCCAACCATCTTCAAGCTTATCTCCTTTTTTAGAATGGAGGCCTAATGTTTTCTTTTATATAATTTGGTTTTAATATATATATTAATTATTAACCATTCATTTAAAAATAAAAATAAAAATTCTGGACCATTCATTTTAAGAAATGTTGTATAAAAAGAGTTGAAAAACTATCAAAAACAGTAATTTTTTTTATTTTTCATAAAAAAGTCCCTATTTTTATATATTATTTATCTTTAAAAAAAAAGAAAAAAAAGCAGTGCTAGATCATCGCACGTGAATCCGGGATGAGTAGAGTATCTCTATCTAGTGCACAAACTTCTAGTCTAGGTATAAGATTCCAAATGTTTGCACTGCACGTGGTCGATTCTATATGAATTATGATATCTGTCGGATCGCAATGCCCAACAGAATCTTCAACTTTTCCTTCCCTACCTACGCGCCTGGCATTTTCCACCTTCTAATTCATAATTGGGCCCATCTAATTACTCTCGTCGGCGATTCATTTTGATTGGTACGCAACGAAACTGTTTTTCTTTTTTGGATGGAAGAAAATTTGACTCATCGAGTTTGGCAACTTAAAATCATTCATCTTGCGTTGATTCATTCTTGGACTAATTTTTTTCGTATAAAGAGAGGAATAGATTCTCAAATAAATAAAATAATATTAATAGAGGAATATCAAGACGATTGGACGATATTAATTTGTCGTGTACAACTTCATTTGTAGTATTACTCCTTTCTTTTTAGGCTAAAATATTATTTTTATTTCTAAAATTTGCATGAATTTTGTTTTTTATTCTTAAACTTTTTTAAAAATTGTTTTTTATTCTTAAACTTTTTAAAAAATAGTTAAGAGAAATAATGCGTAGTTTGTAATTTAGGAAAAACAGTACAACTTCATTATATTTAAGGAGGAAAAATGCATTTCGCCTTCAATTATTAGTAAACTTAGTAAAAGTTATAAATGTCTATAAAAACGAATTTATAAATGATTAAAGGATAAAGTTTTGCTATAAAATTGGTTGTAACCTAACACTACAACTTTATTAAATAAAATAAATATTACTAAAATATTTGAAAATCTAACCGTTAAATTGCATGTTCTTTACTCTCTTAATACATATGTCAAATTTTGTGTTAATCGAATATTATTTACTATAGGATCTATGGCTTATATTTTATGTGTAATTTTAAATCATAAAAACTTGCAATTTAAATAATTTATGGATGACATAACTATTAATCTTTAATTTTTTAGAAATTTTGCAAACATGAAGGGTATAAGAATAAGATGTAATCTAATACTGGATTTGTCTAAATTCACCTCCAATAAAAAAGATATTAAGTAAGGTTGTAGCTAAACTTTGTTCATGATTAAATTATTTGCAAATGGTTTTTTTAACACCCCAAATGTTTAAAAAGTATTGAGTAAGGTTGTAGCTAAACTTTGTCTATGATTAAATTATTTGCAAATGAGTTTTTTTTTTACACCCCAAATGTTTAAAAGGTACTAATGGTGAAGATTATAATTTTTTTCCCCTCATTTTCAAAAGAATCTATTCTAACTTTTAAAAAAGAGTAGACTATCTGCTACTCTTTTTGAGAAAAAAGACCATCTAGTATACTTATTCTTTTTTGATCTAGTATTCTTATTCTTATTCAGGTTGTTACTGTGGGGACGCAGGCCCAAATATGTATTGGGCCTTGGCCTTTGTCCGAGGAGGTACAGTAGTTTGAAAATAGATCAATAGTGAGGAAGAAGTAAAACTTTGAAACTTCACGAGCAAGCAATGACTGTAAAGGCTAGGAGAGGTAGGTCGAGAAGGAGTATCTCCTCAGCTAAACGAAAAAGGGGTTAGAAAGTGTGTTCTATCGTCCAGGATGACATTCCAAGAAGTTTTATTGATAAGAATATGCACTGCAAATGTACAGGACAGATGAGAGCTAAGAAATATCTAAGAAAAAGCTGCTACCATCGCATTGAATGCTCTGCAGCTAACTCTCTGGCCATATTTATGTGGAGAAGACCCCTGAACAATGTTGCCTTGGTCGCCCCAACTCACAGAGGGCCTGTAAGGGTGTCTGATGAGACAAGCACTCAAGTAGTAGTTTAGACAATCGATAAGTGGAGGCCCAAGATCATTCAAAAGGAGATATATAATGTAAAAGACCCTTGAAGGAAATGGGATCGAGAAAAAAAAAAAAAAAAAACATTGTAAGGATCAAGAACTAAACTTGTAATCCAATTTGAGAATCAATATATAAGAACTGATCTCCTTGGACCGTGCCGATGACAAATTTCTTAAGATTAAACTAGTCAATCTTCATTTTCTTGTCATCTGAATTCACTTTACCTGTTGTCCAATTCATTAAAGCCTAGTTTTCTAACTCATTTTCTACAAATTCATTGTATTGGGCTTTTTTGGGTCTATGTCTATTCATCCTTTGGGCTAGGGACTCAAATCTGGTCCTTACAGTTACGTTCAATAGAAGACAATGAAAGATGTTTCACATATTTTTCAATGTCATGTTAATAGGTCATTTAGGGAAATTATTAACAGATCATTTTAGGAAAATTTTGACACCATTTTTATGGGAAATAGAAAAAGATATCAAAATATTAATTTCTATTTTTCTTTTCTTATAAAAACTTTCATAAAATGATTCACTAATATATACCCTCAGGGCATTTGTTAACATTTCCATTTTTTTCAATATCAATTATTTACAAAATATTCTTATTTTTTAATAAGTTAAGAGTCACATAAAAATTTCACAACTCTTGATGTGACAAGTTGTCATTGATAAGTAAAAAAATGATATTACTAATAGTAAGCCTAAATAACAATCAGTAGAAACCTGCCAACTTAATTGTTGTAACAATTATTGTGTTTATAGCACATAAAAAATTTGGTTGTAACCCAATGCTATAACTCTCACTAAAAAAAATTAACAAGGATAAATATTTTTAAAATCTAACCATTAGATTTTATATTGTTTATGTTCTTAACATGCATGTCAAATTTAGTGTCAATTAGATGTTGTTTACTATTCGATCCATAAACTTATTTTTTTATGTATAATTTTAGAATACAAAGACTTGGAATTTAAACATTTAATTGATGACACAGCTAGTGATCTTTGATCTTTTGAAAATTTTGCAAGTATGGAGCATATAAGAAGAAAATGTAATCCAATGATGAATTTGTTAAACTTTATTTTTTAGGCTAAAATATTATTTCAGCCCCTAAAGCTTGCATAAATTTCACTTTTTGTTTCTAAACTTTTTAACAATAGTTAAGAGAAACAATACTTAGTTTGTAATTTAGGAAAGCATTACATGTTTTTTTTAAGAAGAAAAAACATTACAACTTCATTATATACATATTGTGGGGGCAGGTGATTATAGCACATTTTTGGGCCACAAGCCTTTTCCAAGGATGATCAAATACTCGAGGATGGTTAAAAGATACATGCATACATGATCCAGAAGGCTGAGGAGGAAAGTGGAGTCCGACATGGTAACCGAGGTTCTTGAGGAACAAAGGCACCTTGAGAGCACTTTAAGAAGTCAACCACTCTGGATGGATGAGCTCCAAGGGAAGTAGTAGAGCCATATCAGCAATGGAAAAAAGAAATATCTAGGAAGGTAACTGCCACCACCACATTAAATGCACTATAATAATTGAACTAGTCGCATTTATGGAGAAATGACACCTGAACAGTGTTCGGGCATGCAAGATTAAGGAAAAAGAGGAGAGAGAAAAAACACTTTGTGAACAGAAAAGCTTGATTAATATAAGAACACATTGTCCTTGGATTGGCCTGAGGAAGATATTTTGTTGAATTTGTGTGTCTAATTCTATCAGCCTGAACTTATGTGGTTTTATAGTTTACTTATAAGATACACTCTCTAACAAATATATTGTTTTAGGCTTATTGGGCCAACCTTCACTGTTCTTAGTGGGCTTGGGTCACAAATTCTAGTCCTTACATATATATATATATAGATATATATTTGAGAAACAATCACACACACACACACACAAGGGAGAGGGAAATGGGTTCTAACACAAAAACACACCACAATTCTTTTGAAAATGATTGTTTTCATCATTTTCAAAAGAATCTATTCTAACTTTAAAAAGGAAAAGACCATCCATTATTCTTTTTGAGAAAAAAGATAATCTATTATTCTAATTATTTAGTAAAGTTTTGTGAGGGTCCCTTTTCGGACAATGTCTAGGCCCAAGTAAAAGCAATGACCTTGAGCTTTTTAGTTGTTGTTTCAAGGGACTGGACTTGGTTCATCGCAGCTAAATAGACTAATTACAAACCAAGTGGTGCACAGAGCAAGAATCCTACAATGCATACATACTAGTAAGAAGAAATATATATGTACGGAATAGCAAGAAACAGTAAAGAAGCAAAATAATAAAGAAAATCTTGAAATAAATGTTAGGGATCCTTAAAATTATGTAAGATATTTCATTAATTTTCTTAATTGTGAATTACAATGTGCTTACTAAGACGTGTTACGAGGTCCAAATAAGCTAAAAAATTATAAACTTAGATGGCTCTCCAAGCCTTTAAGACTTGTAAAGTTTGAATTCCTTTGAATCCAAGTATATTTTACAATGGCTGTTTTTAGGATACCAGACGATATTTCTCTTTCTTTTACTACTTTCTTTGAGTTTTTTGACAGAGTTTTCTCAACGATTTTGTTTTGATTCTTTGTTGATGAATGCCCCTTCATTGTTGAATGCTTCTCCTTTTATAGTGTCATCCTAGGGTTTCGTGGTACCACTGATTCCCCTCCTTTGCTCCCCTAGGTATCAGAGCCCATGTTGCGCTAGCAACTTTAGTGCCTAGTCCTTTCCTTATTTCTTATAATTTTCTTCTTTTGGTACTTTTTTCCCAAAAGCCTCTTACTGACTTTCCATTCTGGGGTGTCCCTAGAGAGCTGACTTCTAATCTCTCTTCCTTCAAGGCTTCTACACCTCATCTTTTCAGATTCAACTTTTTGGCTACCTTTTCTTTTGTCATTTTTCCCAAGTGAGCTGATTCCATCTCTGCTAGGTTGAAAGTTTCCCCAACTACTTCCCTTCGTGGTTCTTCATTCTGGGTTCCTCGAGGTACTGGCCCTTTGTTCATGAATTGTTAGTCCCTAAGCTCTCTGATTCCTTTCTACATCATTAGGTGGCTGATAAGGACGTATTTGTGCTCCATTCCTTGTGTTTCTGGGCACTCCTTTTGAGTTGTCTTAATCTCATCCTGGCTTTGCTGCATGTCCTAAGGACCCTGGGCTCCTGGCAGTCCCTGGATATCCCGACCCAATTCTTATCATTGGACTCCCTTTTGATTTTCTGATTTTTGACAGGTTGGGCTTCTTCTTTTCTTCCCTTCGTTTCTAGGGCTTATCCCTTTATGGGTTTTGAGCTTAAATCTTTCTTAATGGATTTGGGCATACATCCTTTTTTCCCTTGTTGTAAGCTTAAGCTTTATTATTTTTTCCATGGAATTTAATTTACTGTGCCACTCTTGGGCCTTGGTACAGTATTATAACTTTTTAGACCTCAACAAGTTGTTACGTTTAATAGAAGACAATGAAAGATGTTTCACATATTTTTCAATATAAATCATTTACAAAATATTTATCTTTTTTTTTAATAATTCAAGAGTTACATAAAAATTTCACAATATTTTATATGAAAAATTATTATTGGTAAATAAAAAAAATGATATCACTAATAGTGCGCCTATATAATAATTGGTAAATTATTGTCAACTTAACTGTTTTAAAAATTATTGCATTTGTAGCTCTACTCTTATTTTTTTAGATTAAAAATATTTTGATCTAATTCTAAAATTTGTATAAATTTTTTTTTTCATCCCCTTAACTTTTTAAAGAGTTTTAAATTTTTTTTTACTATTTAGAGAGTAAAAATAGAGACAATTTTTTTTTTTCCAAAGTTTAAAGATGAAAAAAAAAATTGAAGATTGATAAATAATAAGAATAATAGTTTCAATAGTTTAAGGATTAAAAATGAACTTTTTAAATTGTAGTAATGAAAAATGAAATTCATGTAAATTTTTTGGAACAAAAAAATATTTTAGTTAATTTTTTTAGTAAAAAAGTGTAGAGTCTTAACACTTGGCAAAAAGTGTGTAATGAAAAGTAGTAATTCTTAGCTTAAAAATAAAATGGATAAGTCTATTATAGGGTTGAGTTAAGCAATCCTGCTTTTTTTTTCTTTTTTTCTTTTTTTTGTAGTTCCTATTTTCTACTTTAATAAATTCTTATTTCCCAAAAAAGAAAAAAGAAAAGCTTAATACGTAAGGAAAACCGACTGGCGATATTTTATTTAACAAGTGGCGATATTTTAAGCTGGTAGTGCAGCAGACCCGCTATTGAATTTGAGTATTCACACCCGGTCTCGGGGAAGGTGTCCTGTGGGCCCTGTGGCCGTGTGAGAGAGAGAGAGAGAGAGAGAGAGATATACGTGCTCGCGCCTATAAATCAATTCCACTTAAGTCTTCCCCCTTGCAACTCTTTCTCTCTCTGAACGAGTCCGTTTCACCATTCTGTTTCTCTCTCTCTCTCTCTTTTAATTTCATTATTTTTATTTTTAAAAAAACTGTCATTTTTTATTTATAGATTTGAGGGTTGTAAAGACGAGAGAAGAAGGGCACGATGGTTAGGAGCGTAAAGAATGGAGGAGAGGCAGTGGAGATCTCGCCGGACCACTTCGATCCGACGGCTGTGGTCCCTGAGCCGCTGCCTAAGGTGGTGGAGTCCGACGGCGAATTAGTGAATGGGAAATCGAACGGCGACAGAGAGATCGTGTTGGGGCGGAACGTGCACACCACGTGCCTGGAGGTGACGGAGCCAGATGCCAATGACGATTTCACCGGCGATAAAGATGCCTTCATGGCTAGCATCCTTGCTCGCTATCGAAAGACCCTCCTCGAAAGGACCAAGCACCATTTAGGTAATTTGCTAATAAAAACATGGAATTTCTTGTTTTCTATTATAGAAAAATTGTCGCTTTTAATCAGCAAAATTTGAATTCCTTATTCATTTTCCTACATTTTTATGCTAAGTTAGTTCTGGTATTACCAAATCTAAGGCATTATGTGTACTATGTATTACTTATTAGATTGAGATTTGAGAGGGAGCGAACAGCTGAAAACAATTGACGTGTATTGGATAGTCCGAACTTGGGTTCTCTATGGATCCTAACACCCGATTTATGTCTGGTTCTTACCTGAAATGCTATAATAACATTCTCTTGCGACAGGTTATCCGTATAATTTGGACTTCGACTATGGTGCTCTAGCGCAGTTGCAGCATTTCTCCATTAACAATCTAGGTGACCCTTTTATTGAGAGCAACTATGGTGTCCATTCAAGGCAGTTTGAAGTTGGCGTTTTAGATTGGTTTGCTCGTCTTTGGGAAATAGAAAAGGATGAGTACTGGGGATACATCACAAATTGTGGTACAGAAGGCAATCTTCATGGGATTTTAGTTGGGTTAGTAATTTTCTTTCACATCACGAGAAATTCTCTTTTTGTCTGAGAATAGTGAAACTAAACATAGCTCAACTGTGCAGGAGGGAAGTGTTCCCAGATGGGATTTTGTATGCGTCACGGGAGACACATTATTCTGTTTTTAAAGCCGCGCGAATGTATAGAATGGAGTGTGTGAAGGTTGACACTCTGGTCTCTGGTGAGATTGATTGTGCAGATTTTAAAGTTAAACTACTAGCTCATAAAGACAAACCAGCCATCATCAATGTTAATATAGGTCTCTCTCTCTCTCTCTCTCTATTTCTCTCTCTAACTGCTTATCTTAGCATATGAGTTTCTCCTTCGTTGAACTGATTTGATGAATCACTCATTGCAGGGACAACTGTCAAAGGAGCTGTTGATGACCTTGATCTCGTAATACAAACTCTTGAACAAAGTGGATTCACACATGATCGGTTCTACATTCATTGTGATGGAGCTTTATTTGGACTTATGATGCCTTTTGTCAAACGTGTAAGTATTCAATTTTCAACTCCTGTTGTTGAGGACAGGAAATTATCACCACATGCCTTTTACATTCATTGTAAATGCCCTGTGCATGTAAAAGGCATTTGGTTCTTCCTTCAAGATTTGAAGTTTATGAGGTGTGATTAAGTCCTAAATATTTATCATGGTGATATTTTTAAAAATCTATCTTTCATATAAAAACTGGAGTAGATATAGTGGTAATGATGTCTTCAATAAATCCATTAAATGGATAAACCTGAGTTGTTCATGTTTAGGACTCATAATTAACAAGTGTACAGAGTTTCTATGTTCCACTTTGTCAGTGAATCAAAGTTGAAAGCTTGTCCTAGATGGCTGTTGACTTTATGTTGCCTTTCCCTCGCGTTTCCTTCCTCATATTTAATTATAACCCTATTCAAATCTAGGCAAGTTTCCTTTGGCTCATTTTACTTGCTGGTGAACAGGCACCAAAGGTTAGTTTCAAGAAGCCCATTGGAAGTGTTAGTGTCTCTGGCCATAAGTTTGTTGGATGTCCAATGCCTTGTGGTGTTCAAATAACTAGGCTGGAGCACATCAATGCTCTGTCAAGGGACGTTGAGTACCTTGCTTCAAGGGATGCTACAATAATGGGAAGCCGCAATGGTCATGCTCCTATTTTCCTGTGGTACACCCTCAACAAAAAAGGTTACAAGGGATTCCAGAAAGAAGTCCAGAAATGCCTTAGAAATGCTCACTATTTGAAGGACCGCCTACTTGATGCTGGAATTAGTGCCATGCTAAATGAGCTCAGCAGCACAGTTGTGTTTGAACGACCTTGGGATGAGGAGTTCATTCGCCGGTGGCAGTTAGCTTGCCAAGGAAATATCGCACATGTGGTGGTGATGCCCAATGTCACCATTGACAAGCTGGATGATTTTTTGAGTGAATTAGTTGAAAAACGCTCTACTTGGTACCAGGATGGAAAAGTTAAGCCCCCTTGTATTGCAGCAGAGGTGGGAAGTGAGAATTGTCTTTGTACTCTGCATAAGTGACTAGTCATTGGGGAGGGAGAATCGCCCTTGCACTCTCTACACGAGTGAATCATTGTTCTATTCAAAGCTTTCCATTTGGTTCTTGTTTTATCTTAAATAAAACGCTTGATTAAAGTAGAATGTAGGTCCCTTCCTGAGGATTTTTTTTTCCTGCTTCAGTGTAGCATTGTAATGACTTAGCAAAAACAAAAAAGAATTTCGTTATATTTTTGAATCATGATTTAATTTAATTTATTATTATTATTATTTTTGCTTTAGACGATTACATTGGATACACTAGTACACAACCATCTGCTAAACCAGCCTACAGGTAGATAGCTGCTGAGCATCCTAAACAAGTAAAATAAATAAATGTTTTAAGGGCTTTCCCAAAAAGTACAAAAAGAATGTGAGAGCTGGCAGTGCATGGTAGTTTATTATATTTATACAAATTGATAGGTATTAGTTTTATTCTTTTGATAAATAAAAATATTGGATATATATATATATATATATACATGGTTAATTGCAACTTGCCAGTGTCTTGTGGGCAATTTCCTGCAACAAAATACAAAAGCAGTTTAATAAGGTGGGATGTTATGTTAGTCATGGTACTTGGTAGTAAAGATGTTAAAACATTGGGGTGAATCCGTTTCACAATGTTTTAAAACCTAAATTCCAGGCCAATATCAATCATTCTCACATTGCCCATGATTTTACAATATTACTAGTAGAAAGCCCTATATTGATATAAAAAATTAAAAAACCACAATCCAAATACCAAAGTGATCTCAAATATTTCTCTCTGATCCTGAGGGACTTGGATTACCTTAAAGAGCTATTATGTAGCTATGTTAAGTTTGACAGTCCCTTCAGGAGGAAGGGTCCATGAAATCCAATGTGATTGTTTAATGTGAGAATCGTGTAATCGAAGTACAATAATAAAATTATGTAGCGTGTTGAATGGTGGAATGCGTAACTTGTGTGATTGTGGTGTCCATTTGTTGGAAAAAAAATTTATTTCTAGATATCCAAATCTTCCAAATGGAGAAAATAAACAGTGAAGGTCATGCAGAATAATGTTGGTAGACATATTAAAACGACAGCAGTCGAAGATGTTATTTGAAGAAAAAAATTGGTCTAAGTTACCTTGAGAAAAGAATTGGTGTAACTTAGGTGGTTGCAATTGATGTCATTTCAATTGTGTTCAACTAGTGAAGAGGAGACTCAGAAAAGTCATATCTAAGGAAACACTCTAATTTTTTTTTTTTTTGAGAAATAAGGAAACACTGTAATTGGGTACAGGAATTAGAGAATAAGGCTGATTTTGTAATAATGCAACTATGTGCAGATTAGAAAATCATTAGATTCTCCTATATTAGATTCTCCTATACTATGATGATGCGGTACTCCCTCTCTTTATATTTATAATAAACTCTATTATGATATAAATTAATGAATTTATAAATGTGAGAGGAGAGAACACCACATCACTACATTATTAGAGTAATTAGAAGACTACAATTACTTATGAGAAAACTAGTCAGAATGATGCTTGTGAAAACAAAAAGTATATAGACACTTAGCACAAACTTTACCACAAGTTGTACACATTTCCAGTGGTAATTCGATTAATTTTCACAAGTATTGGTGGCAATTCTCACTCCTCGTGTATAAGTGATGTAATCTAATTGGACATTAACAAATATGTAAGTTGTGTTAAAGTGTGTGTCTATAAAAGAACTTGATATCCGATTCTAATTCTAAGATTTTTTATTTTTAATGGGAGGACTCGGACGGGGGAATTTATGTTGAACAAAAAATTGGAAAACTAGATGTGTTTTTCCAATTTTTTTTTTTTTTTATTCGAAAAACACCCCCACGGTTGTTTTTGAAAACCTGGTTCACATAGTGAAACGTGATAACAATTTTCGAAAAATAGAGAAAAGCAGCTATCTATTCAGCAGCTGAGACTTTGTTTTTGGTTCTGAACACCCTCTATATATATATCTTCATTTACACGACCAAACTTTGAAGTCATGTCTCTCTCGCTCTCAAGGGAAGAACAGGAGGAGTTAGCTCGGAGTAAGAAAAAAGTTAAGGATGTGAAACATGCAAGATTTAGTGAAGGACATGAGTCGGGCTCCTCGTCACCTGTCAAGGGTCTCGGTCCTTATAATCAAAGTATGTCTTTTAAAGACAAACTTGTTGGCGAGATTCCAGGTGCGTATATTCAAGCTTTCAACTTTGGGGGTCTAATGGAGGATGATGTTGAGTCGGATGAGGAGGTAGAGACGCTTAGGCAAGGGCTGGTCGCTGTCAGGTTCTCAAGGGATTTCAAGCAACAGATTCGGGATCCATGGGCTAGAGCTCTAATAGTTAAGGTGTATGGGAAATCAGTGGGCTTCCATTTTCTCCAAAGTAAGCTGCTTTCACTGTGGAAACCAGCGGGTAGGATGGATTGTGTGAACTTAGGTAATGGATTTTTTCTTGTGAGGCTGTCCTTAAAGGAAGACTTTGAAAACGTCCTGAAGAAAGGTCCATGGTTCATTGGTGGGCATTTTTTGTCTCTCCAGCCATGGGAACCAGATTTTAGGCCTTCGTAGACAAACATATCCTCGGTTGCAGTTTAGGTAAGGCTAAATAAGCTTCTGATAGAGTATTATAATGCTGAGGCATTATATCGGATTGGCAACTCCATTGGCAAGGTGCTTCGGGTAGATACTTTCATTGCCTCTGAGGCTAGAGGTAGATTTGCTAGATTGTGCGCATCTAAATAGATGTTGAGCAACCTTTGGTTATGGCCATTCTTCTTGGGAAAGTTGAACAACCTGTTTCGTATGAGGGAATACAGAAGTTATGCTTTGGATGTGGGAGATTGGGTCACCAACGTGAAGCTTGTCCATATTCTATCTAGCAAAGTTCACCAACGAGGGAAGCAGAGACGGGGATGGAAGAAAAGGGAGATGAGCATGCACGCAATGAGCGTGAGCAGAACATGACAATTGTGGAGGTGGGGCCCGAGGTGGTTCAGAAGGAACTGCCAAAAGATGTTCAGGATTGTACATATGGGGCGTGGATGGTGGTAGCATGAAAGAAAAATGGGGCAAGAATGTTCAGAAGTGGTGGGGCCTATGTCGGACAGCCAAAGGCACAAGAGTTTAAAAGTAATGGTAAGCATGTAGTGGATGCCAGGGAAAGTAATGTGCTGGGAAGGGTTGAAAATTTAATTGGGCAAATCAGAGAGACCAAAAGGAAACCTTCACCTTTTAGAGTAGTAGAGAAAGCCCAGATTCTAAATGCCATCCAAAGCATTAGCAATAAGCCCGTGGGATAGGCCCAGCCCCTTTCAAGCTAAAATTTAAGCCTGCACGAAGTTGTTAAGGCAGTTAATGGGCCTAATCCGGATCACATTCTATTTAAGCCCACACGACATGCTTCAATGAAAGGCAAAAGAGCCTTAGCTCGTCTTAGAGATACACAACCTCAAATTAAGGGCGCTGATGAAAATGGGAAAGCTCAGAGTTCCTCTTCAATGTAGTTTCGATATCGTCCTGTGCAAGCCGTGACCTCTCATAAGCCGAACGGTGGTGATCTAAGTCCGAGAGCTGCCTAAAATTTCGGGTTCGGTGACTCCAATTGGGCAAAGGGGCTTTACCATTTTAAGGAGCACAGCTGTGGTGAGCCCGGAGAGCTTTTAAGCTATGATCTAAGTCAAGCAAGTTCTCATCATGGGGGTTTTCAACACCATCACGAGGAGAGCACCGAAATGCAGGCTTCCATTGATGGTGGTGGGTGCGAAGGTGAGATGGCTACTGTTATTGGACCCATTTTGGAGGATTGTGAGGAACCCATGGTGGGTAGTGCTGGCGTTTGCGCTGCCACCAACGGAGGAGTTGAAGTTTGGGTGGGTAAGAATACCACAAATACCAAAGGAGAGGAGACTCTGGATCAGATGGATTTTGAGGGAGATGGTGGAGCTAACGTCGCCTGTTGATTTTTTGCCCCTCCCCAAATTGTATATTTATGATGAATATTATAGTATGGAACTGTAGGGGTGTGATGAAGCCCTCCTTTTAGAAACATGTTAGAGAGCTGGTTCAGAACCATGATCCAACAATTCTTGTTGATGGAAGCCAGAGTTGGAGGTGAAAGAGCAAGGGAAATAACTGACAAACTTCCCTTTGATGGAGCTATTCACACGGAGACTATCGGGTATGCTGGTGGTTTATGGGTCCTTTGGAATGCAGATAAGATGGAAATCTCTTCCTTAGCTAACATTGAGCAGGAGATTCACATTGTGGTTAAGGTACGTTCTTTGAATTCTAGTTGGCTATTTTCTGCTGTGTATGCTAGTCCTAGGAGTGTTGAAAGGCAGATTCTATGGAATAACCTCATGAGTGTTGCAGAACTTCAAAACATGCCTTGGGTGATAGTAGGGGATTTTAATGAGCCTTTTGTGGAGGAGGACAAATTTGGGGGGAGAGCTGTTAGTGTTAGAAGGTCACTATTGTTCAAAGAGTGCCTAGATAAATGTAACATGATCGATATTGGGTTTTCTGGTCCTCGGTTCACTTGGACTAATAGAAGAGAAGTGCAAGCTCTAATTCAAGAAAGAATAGATAGGTTCTTTGTAAATCCTAGCTGGTGTGTTTTGTTCCCTGAAGCTAAGGTAGTTCATCTCACAAGATGCCATTCGGATCACTGCCCCGTTTTGCTAGAGATGCAGCCAAGGGCTATAAATAGAAGAGTAAGGCCGTTTAAGTTTCAGTCCTGTTGGCTTTCTGATGCCTCCTTTCCGAAGGTTGTTACTCAAGTTTGGAGGCACTGTCCCAGGCTTGTTAATGCCATTGACACCTTTACTAAGGAGGCCAAGGTGTGGAACAAGACTCAATTTGGTAACATTTTCTCTCGGAAAAAGAATATAATGGCTAGACTTAATGGTATCTAGCGATCTACTGCTATTAGGCCTTCTTCCTTTTTGTGTAACCTTGAGAATGAGCTGTTGAAGGAGTTGGATAGTGTGCTTAGCCATGAGGAGGAGTTGTGGGCTTTAAAATCCCGGGTAAATTGGATGATTCAGGGAGATAGAAATACCTCCTTTTACCATGTTTCAACGCTGGTAAGGAGGAAAAGAAATCAAATCATGGCCATTAAAGATACGTGTGGGGAATGGATTGTTGAGGAAAGCGCAGTTAAGGAGTACATTAGAAGTGGATTTGCTGGTATTTATTCTTCTTCTTTAGTTAGTGCCTTTGTCACATACAATTTAAACTATCAATGGCAGCCTAGACTTTCGGAGGAAGATAAGCAAAGTATTAGTGGGGGGGGGGGGGGGGGGGGGGAGGGTGTCACGGATAAGGAAATTAAGGCAGCCTTGTGGTCTCTGAAACCTTTTAAAGCCCCAGGCCCGGATGGGCTTCATATAGGTTTCTTCCAAAGATTTTGGCTTGTGGTGGGAAGTTCAGTGATGGAGGAAATAAAGCTGATTTTTGCTGAAAGGAGAGTTCTTGATTACCTTAATACCACCCACATTGCTTAATTCCGAAGATTCAAGGGCCGGAGACACTGGGTAATTATAGGCCCATAAGCTTGTGCAATACTGTGCATAAAGTGTTGACGAAGATCATTGTGGCCAGATTAAGACCGTATTTGGGTAAGTTGATTTCTCCCCTCCAAACGGCGTTTGCTCTAGGAAGAAAAGGCATGGATAATGTGATCATCGCTCAGGAACTTATCCATTCTTTAAGTAGAAAGAAGGGGAATACTGGGTACATGGCCATAAAAATAGATTTGGAAAAGGCTTATGATAAGATTGAGTGGAGTTTTGTTAGAAAAATGCTTGTTAGAGCAAACTTTCCACCAAATCTTAGGGACATCATCATGAGCTGTGTCTCCACTGTGTCTACCTCTATCTTATTCAATGGAGAAGCGCTTAAGCCTATTTACCCTTCTAGGGGGATAAGGCAGTGAGACCCCTTGTCCCCGTATTTGTTCATCTTGTGCATGGATTTCCTTGGGCAGCTAATAGAAGAAAAGTGTAATGCTAAGCTGTGGCAACCAGTCAAAGCTTCACAAAGTGGTCCGGTTTTCTCCCATCTATTTTTTGCGAATGACCTTTTACTATTCGCTAAAGCGGACTACATTAATTGTTCAGCAATTAGAGATGTGCTTGATTATTTTTGTAGTATCTCGGGGCAAACTGTTAGTGAAGCTAAGTCGAGAGTTTATTTCTCTCCAAATGTGGATAGAGATACAAGGGAATCATTATGTGATATCCTTGGATTTACATCCACTCCTTTGCTTGGTAGATATTTTGGTTTTCCTTTGAAGCAACCTGGCTTGTCTTCTCAGGATTTTAACTTTGTTCTTGACAAAGTAAAACAAAAGCTTTCATGGTGGAAAGCGAGCATGTTATCCTTGGCTGGTCGCCAAGTTCTTATTCAAGCTTCATCGATAACTATCCCAGCTTATGTAATGCAATGTTCCTACCTTTCTAGTAGAATTTTGGATGGGATTGACAGAGTAAACCGTAATTTTCTTTGGGGGTCTTCGGACTCTCTAAAGAAAATCCATTGGATTGGTTGGTAAAAGGTAACTAAAACGAAGGAAGAAGGGGGTCTTGGATTGCAAGCGGCTAAAGGAAGGAATCTTACGCTTCTTGCGAAGCTCAATTAGAGGTTTCACACTGAAGGAGACGTGCCTTGGGTGCAAGTTTTAAGCAAGAAGTATTGTTCAGTAAGAAGATTGAGTGCTGCAAACCCCAATAGTCTTCCTTGTTCTTCAGTTTGGGCAGCAATGAAGAAAGGTATGGGCACATTTGAGAAGGGCAGTAGGTGGACAGTTGGAAGGGAAAGTAAGTTGAGCTTGTGGTATAGTAGCTGGTTGAGCAAGGGCCCCCTTCGAAATATTATTCAAGGTCCTCTCTCTCGGGAAGCTAATAAGTTGGTAGTTAAGGATTTCTTGAAAGACATGGGCTGGGATTGGAATGGACTTTCGGTTGAGCTTCCTTTGGACATCAAAATGTTGATACAAGCTGCTCCTATTGTGTTTACAAGCAGAGGTTGTGATAAAATTTCATGGGCTGACTCCCCTCAAGGTACATTTAACTTGAAGAGTGCCTACAAGATTGCAATGGGGCATGAAGAGAGCCCAAAATTCAGTGCTAGCTGGATATGGAAAGCAAACACCCTTCCAAGAGTTAAAACATTTCTTTGGATGTATGCTCACAATAGTATTGGGGTTAGGAGTTGCTTGATGAGGAGAGGTGTGTGTGAAGAAGTTGTGTGTCCTATTTGTCAAGAAGCGGAGGAATCAATTTTACATGCTCTTCGTGATTGTCCTTGGGCTAAAGCGGTATGGAATCATTTAGGAAGAGTAGAAGTTCACCAAGAGTTTTGGAGAAGTGAGTTGCTGGGTTGGCTTAGCAGGAATGGGAATCAAAGAAGCTCATCAATCACTATGAATCCACTGTGGAAGACCTTGTTCTCTTTCACTGTATGGAATATTTGGAAGAGTAGGAACAACTTCGTTTTTCAAAGGAAAAGACTGAACCAGCAGCTTCACGTTGAAATACTGAATCAAATGTTTGAATTCATTCATTGTATAGCTTCCCCTAGATTGATGATACGTAGATGTGTTAAAAGGATTAGATGGGAAAAACCTCTTGTTGGGTGGATGAAACTCAATACAGATGGGTCGATGTTTGGCAATTTGGGAGTGGCTGGTTGTGGGGGAGTGATAAGGGATGAATGTGGGAATTGGCTTTCGAGATTCATCAAGCGCATAGGAATTACCAACAGTTTTATTGCTGAGATGTGGGGCCTAAGGGAGGGTCTTATTATGTGTTGCAATGTTAACATAGCATCTCTCATTGTTGAACTAGATGCTAGAGTTGTAGTAGATGCCTTCAGGAATAATCAGTATGTAAATAATATTATATCTCCTATATTGGATGACTGCAGGTTACTTAGCTCCCAATTCAGCCGGATACAATTTAAACATTGCTATTGCGAAAGGAATCGAGTTGCAAACACCTTAGCTAAGATGAGTTCCAACTAAGAAGCAAATTGTATTGCTTTTTCTAGTCCACCTGTGGATGTATTAAAAGTTTTTGAGGATGACTGTAATGGAGTCTGTTTGAACAGGTTTTGTCCTGCCCCTCTTGTAATCTCTTAGTTTTCTTTAATGAAATTGTCTTTCATAAAAAATAAATAAATTCGAAAAACAATATTTAAAAAACAAGAGCCAAACAAAAATGGCGTGACACAAAAATAACATAAGGACTGTTACGCATGACTGACAGCTTTCATTTATGAATTCATCTAATGATATATATTTTTTCTATTAACCTTTTCTAGGTGAGCAACTCCTTTTGTTTTTGTGGCTGTTGGTTCAATACCATCTTTTCATTCCATCAAAAAGTCAGCTACAATCTCAAGCATCCAGAACCTTGAATTAGTCTTGTTCACCAGTTTTCTATCATCTTTTCATCTAACAAATAACATGTAAGAATTTACAATTAAAAAAAAAAAGGTAGAAAAAAGAACCTACTGAACAACCAGTAACAACCCAAAATTCCCATCCAAAATCTCACAGTTCACGATGATGCAGCTGAGACGGAGGTCAAGTGGTGCTCGAGTGGTATCGGTGAGATTTGAATTTTAAATTTTTTGTTCAACAATAAGAGATTTTATCAATTGAATTAATTAAAACCTATTAAATATTTTAAACTTTAAGGGTATAATCAAAATTATATCTACTAAATTGAAATTTAATCTTAAAAAATAAATGTGACACGTGGGCCAAGTCTCCTAATGGCGACCATCTCAGGCACTTTTATGTCTGGGTCAATTTATTACATTTCCATGGATGATTGAAGAACTAATGACTCAAAAAAAATAATAATAATAATAAAAACTAATGGTTTAAGAAAAACGCGGATTTATTTATTTTTTTAATCCAAAAAAAGAAAAAGAAAAAAGAAAAACATGTTTGCTTTAGGCATAAACATATTGGGTCGTAGAACTAGAGTCTATTAAAATCTAGGAAGCACGACCATGGTAAAATGGGCTATGTGTCCATGTTGGACACATTTCAGTCCTATCAGACATGGCTATTTGCGTGTTCAACCAAAAAATAATAATAATTTTTTGGAAATTATTTTACTAATTTTTTAAGTTTAATATTTTTTTAATTGTTAAAAATGATCATATTTGTTTTTATTTTATTTTATTTTTTATACAAAATAAAAATTCTACTTTAACCTAATCTAAATGTATATGCGTGTGAAACTCTCTCCTAAAGACTTGAACTCTAACACTTACCCTCCACACTTCACAAGCATTTATACTTGAGAAGTGATCATCACACTAGGGTGTGCTGTAGTCAAATTTGGCACGGTTATTGATAATTGATGGTCATGTTAGTATTTAATGGATTGGACACTTGGGATTTTAAAAAATATATATAAATTGTATTCTAAACATTATTTAATAGCTATAAATTCACTTTATTATTTATTATTGTTTTTAAATTGTTACATGTTTAATCATATATGAAATATAAATGTGCTTGAAAATATATAAGTAATATAAAAATAACAATATATTTAATAATTAATTAATATACCTATCTCTGCCATGTTATATTTTAATTTTTGTACCACCCATACATCTATCCGTGCTTCCGTGATTTAAATCAAATCCACTAGTTTCTCAAAAAAAAAAAAAAAAATCAAATCCACTAAAAAGTAAATATGCTTCTTCTTTTTTTCTTTTTAGTTTTTCGCATATCCTTCTCATTTAATCTGACATTTCTTTCAGCTTCATTCGCAATTTGAAATGAAAAGTATGAGCGATGGCTCGATTCCATACTACTTATCTGTACTGTCATGATTTCTCATTCATTACAACTGTAATGGAATGTTTCAAAGTATCTTTTTGCAGCTGATATAGGGGTATACGATACTTGTACATGATTGATGTCTAGTGCCATTGACAACTAATCTATTGGCATGTTATTTCTAGACAGGACAGTTGATTTTACTATAAGATAGCGGTGGTCTTCTTTGGGTTCTCCTGTTTTTATGCCTTAGGATTTCCTGCAGCAGAAATGCTTTACAGTGACTCAACTACAATCGGATACTTGTTTTTTGGCATCCGTACAAGTGTTGGCTGGACTGAGTCATCCTTCTCCAGAGCACTCCACCTGTGATATAATATAAGAGATCATAATTTCAGAAAAAGAATTCTAGTTCTGCAAAATTTGAGGTAATGGTTACTGTTAAGTGATATGAGTATTTCAACTGCTAAGAAACCGATTCAATTAATTTTTCGATAATTCTAGTTCTTATTTTTCTAAGGCCAAGAGCCGTGTATCTTAGGGACATTGTCCAGTTGTCTTATCAAGAAGAACTCTGAGTTCAAATCCGACCTCCCCCACTTATATATATTGTAATCAATAAAAATCCCATAATTTATATTTACTGTATAATCTGTACATCTTACCTGTATCTGCAGGCAAGGTAATGAATGAAAATGGATATTTCGAGTTTGGCCAGGTTGATTCCAGGGCACATTCGTGGTCCGCTACCAAAACCAAGAAAGCTGAAAGGCTTTAGGGGTTCCTGCATTTGATTGAAAAATTATTTCCAAGTATGAAATCTGTTGGAATATAGGTGGACTGCTGATTGATTAAGTGGGAAGAGCTTACATCAAATCTAGAAGGGTCAAACTTTTGGGGATCGGGGAAAACTTCAGGGTCATGGTGGATGGAAACAACATCCAGATTAACTGACCAACCTTTCTTGATTTTATATCCTGTAATATTCGAAAAGAAAAAAAAATTATAATTAAATCATATTTCTGTTAGCTTATATTTGGAGAGTCAGAGGCTATCCAATTTGTGGAGTCATACCATCAATCTCAAAATCCTGGGCTGCTTTTCTTGAAAACCAAGGCAATATTGTGGCTCTCCGGAGAGTTTCACTAATTACCTGAATTTGAATGAAGGACAAAAGAATTCAGAACTTGTAAGCTGTTAACAATATATATATATATATATATATATATATATGTTAAAGATAATAATGATCATTGTGCTACTCACTTTGGCGGTGAAAGGCATCTTGTTAAGTTCAGAGCATGTGAGATATTCTCCATCCTTTCTGTTTGCTTGAATTTGTCTATGCTCCTCCTGCATATCCACCGTACAAATTAAATTCAATGTCTAAATCTGAAGAAATTAAAACTTCCGGTTATGAGCTGTCGAAGTTAGAATACTCTGAGTTGTTCGAGAACATCTGGATTTTCTTCAAGGAATTTCATGAGCCATGTGAGTGCAGCAGTTGTGGTGTCATGACCAGCAACTAGCAGAGTTAGTATATTGTCTTTTAACTGTGTATCAGTGAGTTTATTTTCATCATCTCCTCCTCCATCTGCAGCCTTGCTATGTTTCATTATCAGGGACTCTAAGAAATCTTGTTGAAACCCTTCTCCATTTCTTCTCTTGGAAATTATGGAGTCTAACATGGCATACATCCTATCCCGAGCCTGGTGAAACAGACGACACGTTGTATTAGACAAAACTTAGAACTTTTATCCCCTTACATTTGAAGCTGCAGAACTTCTGATGCATGGTTTCAGGCATGAATTTGATTGTCATTAAAATGCAAGAATGAGTTTCTAAAGAAGCTCACTGTCAACAATTTGGTATTGTAATGAATTGTTACCTGAATGCCACGATAAAAAGCTATTCCAGGAATTTTAAATGGCAAAGATGCAAACGAAGAAGAAATTATTTTGAAATTGGCCCAAACTTTTCCTGCTCCTCTCCAATGGGCTCTAAGCTCATTATCATATTTCCATTCACTTTGAGAATGAACTGCAATATTCAAAGATTTATTTATTTTTCCAGAAACAGCATTAAGACTAGGCAATATTATGTTCTTTTGACTAAATAACCAAAACTCAACTGTAGAAGCCTCTTCAAGAAAAAAGACTGTTCTCCCAGGCCATTGATCCAATGTTTGAATTGCCAGCATATTGATAAACTGAAAATAGTTTTTCAGACCATCAAGTGATAGGGGCTCAGCAATCAGCCGTCTAAGCCGTTGGTGCATCTCTCCAGTGGTTTGAAGGAAACTGGTTGGGCCTAACACCTGCTTGCCTGTATAGAAGAGATTCAAGCTTACCATCCCATCTTTTCCTGGTAATAAGATCTTGCTTGCTTCTCTCCCTGTCATAAACACAGTGAATCTACCCAAGACACTTGACTTAAACACCTTTCCATACCTAGAAGATAAAAACCACCAATAGAAACAGTAAAAGTGATTATTTTTTATAAATTGTGGCACTTGTATATTACCTTTTACATTAAAAATTTGATGGATTAGTTACCTTTGTTGCCTCTTTTTCATGAAGTTGTAAATACCAGATAGGCTTGAAAAGTCAGAAAGAAACGAGAAGCTTTCACCTACAATAGGCCAACCCATGGAACCTGGGATTTGCTCCATTTCTTTTGGCGAAGCCTGTGATTTCAGCAAGAAGAAAGCTGAAAACACGAACATCGACAGGAGCACTACAGTTAGCAACATGCTTAAGTCCATTGCCAATGAGTGACAGCAGACAGCACCAAATCTAGAGGAAACCAAAGATCGCTCTATATGTATCAAATGATTAGCTCCGATGTATATATTCTTCAGTGTGTTGTTACATTCTTATAGGCCACATGGCTGTGTCAGGACACTTTGTGTTGTTTTATAACTTAAGGCAGCAGGACAGCAATTAATTTGTACCTATTTAAAATCCTGACAATGGAAAATGGTGCTACAAATTATACTGCACTGACGTGAAAATGAATATAATTGATAGTGTCAGAATAATTATTATTATTTTTAAAAAAAATTGTGATAATAATTTTTGTGAGATTTAATTAGCTTGATAAAATCTTTTATTATTGAATAAAATATTTAAGTTTTAAATTCCGTCTATATCAAACTTTTATTAATGTCTTAACCTGATAATAAAAATAATTATTATGAAGTATTTGAATTCAATATTAATGAATAAAATTTGTAGAGTACCTAATATCACCCACTAACAATTACTTTGTAATTAACTAGATCCTCCCACAAGTGAGTAATGAGTCCATACATTACAGGTTATGCCTTTGTGCGTGTTTTATCATTTCCTTCAGATGGTATCCAAGGGAAGCTAGTTCTTCTTGTTTATTTCGTCAAATGCTTAATATTTTAAATTATAAATTTCAATTCTTGTTGCCAAGTTAGTTCCTTACATTTGTCCTCGACTCAATGGAAATGAATAAATTGCTGGACGCTTCACGGGCTCTAAAATGTGAGCGATAGTGATATTTTGTTTGCCGTCCTTACAAATCTGATGCATGTCACAATCAAGACAGTGATGACATACTGAGGGTCTGCGTTGCAGGGCATTAATGAATCTAGCCAAATGACATTTTCTAGTATCATTTTGTCACTGTTTCACAATTGTCTTAACCATGGTTGCACAACATTCAAAGGACTAATTATTTTTGTATTTCGGATTACTTACTTGTATAGCTTAGATGGACTATTTTTCTTTAGTAGAATAGTAGTAGATATTGAGGATTGGGATTTTTACAACCGTTGAAAACTTGTGGAAATAATGTTTTAATAGCAAAACTGGTGACCACAAAGGGTTTTAACTAAGATGCTATGAAGAGAACCCTATTAAAGGTTGTAGGTGTTTTTTGTGTTGATGGGCTAAAGCTCGTTCTACTAGGTTAAGGCCCTTTTTGCTGTAGGTTGGAGAGTTGAGCCTGGCCCATTATACTAGCAGGACCTTGCTAAAGGGTCTGTCTTTGCACAAACCCAGCACCCAAAAATAAAGACACAAACATTAACAAATATATATATATATATATATATATTTATATGTATATTTAGGTTCTAGTTAGCTTAACTGGTAAAGTCTCTGATTGTTGAATAAAAAATGTCTACACCAAAAACCAATTAGTGTCTTGGTCTGATGATGAAGAGCATCATCAAAAATGAACGCCATAAGTTAAAACTCTCTCAATATATATATATATATATATATATATATTAGTCCACAAATGTCAATACACATTTATAGATTTAAGAGCAAATATCCTGTAGCAAGAAGGTTAGTTATAGCAGGAAGTAGTTAGCGCAACCAATACAGTAGAATGTGAAATAATACAACAAAGTGTAAAATGACAAATTTTTCTGCAAGAAGTGAACAAAAGAAAGCCCAAACCTTAACTTGGACAACCTTACTATTGGGCTAAGCCATCAAAAGTTGTGCATTTTAGGGAATGGGTCTGGGTAGCTACTTGTTAATTCGTTGGGATTTTAAAGAGCGGGTTTGTTGTAAAAGGGAGAGAAAAGATGGTCTATTGATGCATGCCTTTTCTGCCATGCTCACTCTTCTCTCTTTTACTTATTTTATGGCTACTGTTCCTATTTATACTAGGTTAACCCCATTGGATTTTTCCATTTTACCCTTATTGCTCACCAACTATTTTTGTCTGCTATGAGCACCCCTTCAGAGTTGCCCACTATCCCACTGGCCTCTTGGCCTCCACTACACTTGGGCATGCCTAGTGCTTTCTCTCTCTTCTATTACTTATTTCACAACAAATCCTTATCTGTTTGGTTCTGCCGTGAGTCTATCTCTCTCATTCTGATGGGCAAAGCTTTAGTTTTCTTTCTACCTATCTCTATTGCATGCATCAAGTGGTCCCAGCCATTTACTATCTATTTTGGGCAAAGATGCATTCCCAGCAGAGCAGCTCCCAAAAGAGGTCTTAGCTGGGTACCAGAAATAAACCATTTTCCCCCCTCCATCAAATTACACCCTCTACAAATCCTTTGACCGTAGGCCTACATCCCTTGCATTGGTTAGGTACAGGTTGGTGGTGCTCTGGCCAATATGTGGTTGTCTTATTGCTTCCTGCTTTTTCTTCTTTCTTTCCCATGCCATTCCTGCCGCGGACATATGACCTTGTCTTGTTCTGGTCCTGCACTCTCTCTGCTCGTGCTTATCTTTTATGGGAAATGTCATGGGCTTATTGGGCTTTGCCCCACTTTCGCCCCTTCTTGGGCCCGTGGGTTTGCCTACTGCTACTTTCTACTAGGCTGGCCCGTTGGGCCTTATTTCTTTATCTTCTTTGTTTTGGGTTTTTACATCCCTTTGTTTTTGCCATTACTTACTAATTTCTTATTGCATTCCTTTTTTACTTGTTATTGGGCTTTTTCTACTGTTGGGCATTTTTTTATATCAAAAAAGGGCATCAACAAAGGTGAAGGAGGTCACAGTTAGAGGTTTGGCAACAACCTCTTCCTGTTTGAATTTGGTGATGATGCAAACAAAAATAGGGTGCTAGCCAATTGTCAAAGGACGTTTGACAAGCTACTCTTTTTTTCCCCTTCTTTTTAAACTAAAGTGTGTGTACAAAAATCTTTGAACACCTAAACATTTTCTACATGTAATCTTTTATTTCACAAACACTTTAGAGTTCGTTTGATTGGAGTGAGAACATGGAACATGAGGGTTGAAAAATGAGGGAGAGAATTGTTTTCTCCCTAGGCCACATTTTGTGAAGAGGAGGTTTTATCCCAAAATTGATGAGAAAATAGGGGAGAAATTGGGCTTAAGATATGAAATTACCCATTTGCCCCTCTCCCTCCTGCACTTTGGTTTCCTCTTTTTTATTTTATTTTTCAAGCTTTTAAAGTCCATAATTTTTTTAATGAAATATTTATAAATTTGATAAAAAATAATAAAGTATAAACAAGCATTAAAAGATTTGTTTCTAGTGATATTTCAAATAAAAAACTTATTAATCTAAAATAAAATTACATTTAACATAAATTTGTAAATTGCTTTTCTTTTTTTTTTTTATGAACAAATTTGTAAATTACATATTAACATGTAATGATGTAAAAGCATAATTCTTGAATCACAAATTAATTGACATTGAGTGAGGCAACTATAAATGCCGTAAAATTATAATAAAAATTCACTAGAAGATACAACAAAGTCAAGCAGCTTAATGGTTAGCGTCAAACTATAATGAGGATGGGTTTGATGAAACTCATTGTGTGTTACCTAAAGAAAAGCAAGAAAATTTGCTTGTGGAGCAATTTCTTCGAGCAAACACGAACTTATTAAGTTGACTCTAACACTATGGGTCTGTTTAGATACCGCTTATTGTTGAAAATTGAAAACTGAAAATACTGATGTGAAATAATTTTTAAATATGTGAATATTGCCATGGGAGCCATTTTTAATGAAAGTTTTGCTGAAAAAAAAAAAGGTTTGTATGTCCCGTGAACAGTGCACCGAACCTACACAAAACATCAAATGCCAACGAAAACGCAGACGTTGGCGTATCCTCACTATATCACAAAATAATCCAATTCACAAGTTACGAGATTATTTGTCTCATAATTTTTTAAATATATTTTCAAAATAGGTAAAAAGTAATATAGAGTTGACCATATATTAAACTGTAAGTTTTAGTAATGTTAAAAGCCTAAGTCACCACCAAACAAAATCAATCCTCCTTAACATCAAACAAAAATTTAATCCAATCGATTCCAATAATAATAATAATGATAAATCAATCTAATCAAATTGGTGATGGTGAGAGGAGGATTTAAAGGATTGGGCTTGTGAGAGTTCGGGTTCCAATGGAAGTGCTCGCCCAAATTTGTGACAGTGGGAGGAGTGGTGTTGGTCAAAAGAGTTACCTTAATCAGTGCTTGATGTGATCAATTTAATTTTAATTTCGAGTATAATTTATATTATTGTAACATGTTTTACATTAAAAAAAATTATAACAGATATGGTACGTGATGAGGCTCCATTGGGTCCTATGGGGCAAGGCAATTTGCCCTAACATGCAGGGCGGAATGTTGGGGGGGGGGGGGGGGGGGGGGGTGAAGCACTGATGATCCAACCCCGCCTTACCCTACTGCCAACCCTAATTGCATTGCACACAGAGAGAGAGAGAGAGAGAGGGGTAAATTAGTCCTAAAACAAAAACCAAAGCATCAAAATGATGCTTTCTAATTTAGTGTTTGCACAGTAAAATATGAGTTAGCATGTATAAGTTATGTTTTGTTAAAACACCCGACCAAACAAACATTTTTTTAGTGAGATCCACAACCTCTCGATTTTAAGGCTTGAAAGCTGCTTCTTAAATGGGGGCACGAAACACGCTCAAAATAGGTGCTCGTTCAAGTTTAGATAATATAATCCTGAACCACATTATAGATGGAATCCTAACAATTTCATTCAAACTAAACTTATCAAATTTAACAATTGAAAGTTTGTACACTAAATTATGATAAAGCCAAACTATAGGGAGTAATTTGCAATTAAACCTAAAGAAAATGGTAGTTAATATATCAATCGATTTGAACATCAGAGGAGACTTCCCCCATCCCAATATAAGACAACCAGAAAGGATAGTTTTCTGTTTTACTAATGGTGAAAAATGCCTCCTATTTTTACATCTGGCCAAAATGAGAAAATATTATCTGCCAAGTTCCATCATTCTAAAGCAGAGGCTGCTTGTTCCGTTGGTAAAACGTAACAATGTTCATCCACCCATTAATTGTACTACTAGCATACTTTTAACTGACTCTATCCTAATACTAGAAACATAGCCATATATGACTGTTACAAGGGGCTATTGCTATTCTGAGCAACACCCTTCACAAATTTACCTGCAACACATATACATATACATACATGATACATACATGTACAAGATGCTACCTGAGATGAATTACCCTCTATTTTATAAGTATCAATTTGCTACTATAACATGTGATGTTGCTAGACCCTCTGGTTGTAGTCCAAGAAGTTAGGGCGAGGCTGCCCATTTAGTGTCTGGTTGTTTGTGGATGACTGTGTCATGTGACGCTGTTGCTGTTGCTGTTGATGTGGCTGGGTCTGGGCCTGGGTCTGGGTCTGGAGACCACCAAAGTGATGTAAGGCAGGCTGATGGGAGGAATATTGAGGGGGCAGCCCTCTGTTGAAAGGATTGCCGTTGACAGCTGGAAGTTGGCCGGCTGCTATCTTAAGCCGCTGCACTTCGTCCTTCAGTGCTTCGTTGAGAGCTGTAGATCACACAGTAAATAGTTACATTAATTCCTGACCTGACCTGACCTGATTTTATTCTTCAAAATCCATTAGAATAGAATGCAAGTCATCAAAACCCAAAGGTTATGTTCTCTAGGAATTTGCAAACCAGATGGAGACCAAATCATTGTGTATTCTTTTTTATGGCACTTGCAAGAAATACTTCAAAAAATTCAAGAAATTTTTATTGATTAGGTTGTTTGGTACTGCACTTTATATGAAATGGTGAATGGGGATAGTTTGTATCAACCCATCCTAATGGCTTCAAAAGGCCCATTACAGACAGTTGACAAAATGCATACCATCTCTAAGTTGTGCTTGCTGCTCCATAGCTTGCAATCGCAGTTTGAGTTCCTTGTTCTCATTAGTCAAGCCAGTGGTGTCTCTCTGCATCACGCAAAATATACATGAGAAGCCTGCTTAACATTTCTTCTCCGTTTTTCCTTATTTTAGTTTAGCGTGTAAATTCTAAGTTTCTAACCAATATATAATAGCCTAAAAGTTGACATGTCGGATCAAATTAGGTGACCACCACACTTAGACTATGCCTCTATACAAGAATCTTTGTAATATAATATTATTCTAAATTCAAAAAAGAGGGGGGGGGGTGGGGAGAAGAAAAATCAGATCAGATGAGGATGTGCACAAAATGACAAAAAGAAAATGGAAACACGAATAATATATGGGGGCATTTACTGGAGCCCTTGATGCAACACAAACATATACGCATACACATGCCTGGAGTCCATGGGAAAACCATATATCAGGCTGGTACAAAACAAATATCTACCTTCTTATAAAAAAAATACAGCACATGTTCAACATTCATCATTGAATGGAGCAGTCAATACAAGGATGCAAAATGTGGCTACTCTTGTTCTTGTTATGGCAAAGTATAATGAACACACTGCCAGTATACAGACTGATTTAAGCACGCATTGTATTAACAAAAATATTATGCAGTACTGGCAGAGAAGCATTTTACATATCATAAAACTAACTAATACCGACATCCACTGCTCTGAAACAAATATCACTCGCCTCTTCCCACAAACTATTTTTGACATCCACCAACACATGATGTAGCTACATCAATTAATCCCTTTTTCATGAAATTAATCACCTTTTCTCTGTTGGAATAAATGAAATCAATCATTTATTAAAAGGACCCCCACACACCCGGGCCCCCGGGGGGGGGGGGTTCAATTATTTAATAAACCCCAGAGTTTGACATTGCTTTCAAATTAAACCCTGAAAGTTCAATGGTAGTATTGTACCAATGACCCTGGTTTCAAATTAAACTCTGAAATTTCAATTTTATACAAGTTTTGAAACCATAGCAATCTAGACCCCGATAGTCCAAAGTAAATGAAACTCATGAATTGCACTTGAGACCATGTTGGGAACTAAAAGGCTCTTCAAGCAAATTCAAGAGCAGTATTTTAGTGCAAGAAAACCCACAAAATGATGGCATCATCATTAGACTTCACTGAACTGACTGGTCATTTTACAAATGAGGAAGCCATTTTGTGATCCTATATTGGTGTCAAACTACCACTTACGACTCACATGCTAAATATTTAGAGCCTAGTCAAGTTCAAGTACAGCTTATGTGGCTTTTTGTTAACTTTCACTTAACATAGACTCATAGAGGTTCAAATTGTAACAATTTCAAACTATAATATGAATATGAACATCGAGGTAAATGAACTCATGGTGAATTTAAAAATAGGCTCAAATTTAACATTCCTTTGGGAGGAGGGAATGGAATAAAATGAAAATAATAATTTTAGAATATTCCTTTCATTCCCTTGTTTGAGAGTTTTAATGAAGGGAATGGAAAGTCCATTTCCCTGGAGTTTAAGTGGGAATGAATGAATGGGTAGGAAGAAACACTTATTACTCTTTTTTCCCTTAAAATCTTAAATTTTCATTCCCCTCAAAATTAGGAGGAATTGGAGAAAATGAAATTAAGTTTAACAAAATTTTCATTAGAACTCCCAAAATACCCTTATACATTCAGCTCTTTATTTTAAATTAGGGGTATAATAGTAATGTTGTTATAAAATGATTCCATTACATTTCTTTAATATTACTCTCATATTACTCCCAAACAACGTTACTTTCACTGCTTTATTTTAAAACATTTAAACAAGATTACTTAATTTCATTCCATTCCTTTATTTTCCATTACTCAAATACATTCCGTTCTTTCCCATTCCTTTATGATTTACTCATTCCATTTCATTCCTTTCCTTTATGAACTCCAAAATGAAGGCTAAGGTTTATTACATAATTACATTCCCCCAACCCCCCCCAAAAAAAAAGGACTACTACATTGTTGTAATTGATAATCAAAAGGATCCAACAGTTTCTGTGACCTTCAGTAAACAATTATATGTTAGTTACTCATCCCCCCAAACAAAAAAGAAAAAAGTAACTCACTGTATGTTAGTCAATACTCAAAACCTTATAGACTTCAGAAACTGAAGTGAAAATTGATATTTACATATATATTACATGAATTCTGTAGTATACGCCCTTATGAAACACTAACAGCAATATGTAATGTCAAGTCACAAATAGAAGCATAAGATGATTCAGGGACAAGCCTTTCCCCTGACTAATACAATTAAGACTACTATGTGTGTGTGTATATAGACATATAGGGTTGGATTTAAGTTAAACTTGGTTATGTAGCCATGGAAGAGTAATTTGTTACTACTTACTACTTCGCAAATTCATCTTGAAATTCAAGATTTATTTTGTGAACCATTTTATAGGGTCTATGTGTGAAGTCTAATTGAAGTAGAAGTTATCTAATTGAAGTGTCTAATTTTGTGTGTCCTAGGATAAAAGTTAGAACAATTTCACATTTTGGTTTTTATGTAAAAAGTTATGGTCAAATTCGTATTCATGAGTAAAACTATAATTTTTGCAATCCTTGTGAATTAAGGTATTTTGGTAATTTCGTATCAAAAAAAGAAAAAAAGAAGGTATTTTGGTAATTTAGTTGAGTCCAGAATTTTCTAAGAGATCCTAATTATCTTAGGCTTTATTTTCTTTGGTTCCAATTAGTTGTATTATGTTTTTAGTTTACTAGTCAAACTAAAGGTGTGTTTGTTTGAAGGTGAAATAGGGTGGATGGAAAACTTTGGAGAAAAAATAGGAGAGAAAATGGAGAAGGGTGTTGTTTGGTAAGGAGGAAGGGAGAGAAAATTTTTTGGTGGGGCCTAGGCATTTTCCACCCTGGCCCACCTAAAACTTGTCTCTCCAAAATGGAGAGAAAACATGGTGGGAGGAGTTTGACGGATAAATGACAAAATTGCTCATTGCACTGATTTTGTCCAGTTGCCTTAGTTTTCTTTTTTTAAGCCTTTTTTTTAGTTTTCTTTTTTTAAGCCTTTTTTTTTTCTTCTGCCTGCTTTACTGGGTGTTTGCTCCTTTTAAGACATTTTATTATTATTATTATTATTATTATTATTATTATTTTCACTTCCTGGGAACGTTGCCTGCTTTTTTATTTTATTTTTTAATCCTTTTTTCTTTTGATTTCTTGGGCCGTACGTGGTGTTATGTTTTTTTTTTTTTTTTAATAATTAGACATGATTTTTTTCCTGTACATAATTTTATTGTTTAATAAATTTGGGCGATTGCCTTTTTTTTTTTTTTTGCTTGTCACTTTTTTATTTTAATTGTGCATCATTTTTTAACAAAGGTATATGAGTAAATTTATACAAACTCACTTTTTCCATCCCTCCACTTTTTCACTCCAACCAAACAAAAATGAGAGAAATTAAAATATTTTCTATCCTCCCACCATTTTCTATCTTCCCACTTTTCCACCCCTCCAACCAAACACACCCTAAGAGTCCGAATACTACTAGTACAAGAAGGAGTCCTCATATATATTTATGCTCAATCTACTCGGAGAATAATGGAGCTAATTTTTTATTTATAATTCAATAATTTGGGAAGAGGGGATTTGAACCCTAGTGCTTCTTATAAAAGAGAGCAAGACCTCTAAGCTACAAATCTATTGGCAAAGATTGGAGTTAATTAATAAACAATATTGAGTTTTTTGAGTATTATTGTTATTATTATTTTTTTTTTGGTAAGTAAGTTTTTTGAGTATTAATGTAACAACTCGAGGAAAACACTAGCTACATATGCACTTACACCTCAAAATGACTAATCAAGTTGCAATTGGGGCTCCTCGTGATCACTCATAAACCCAAGTTCCACCTAGTAAATGTGGGACTCAGCACATGCTCACACAACACACTCCCAAACAATCCAATCTAGACAATTTGGGATATCAAAATCTTCCCCACTTTTCTCTTTTCCCTTTTCTTCTTCTCTCTCTTGTGGTACTAATCATGGGTATTGTTCATACAGCTCCTCAACCGCATAAAAATTCACCCTTTTCCTTCTTCCTTACAACCCTAGCTTAAACCATTTCTTTTAATTATCAAAACCCTAAAACTCCACATGCTTTCTTCTACCAAATATCCATAAAATAGCTCATCAAATCACCTTTTAATTCCAAACAAAACCTCGTAACCTTTTCTTCTACAATTCTAAACCCTAGATCCACAAATTCTCACAACCACAAACTCACCACAAGCACGCATAAACAAATTCCCTAGTTTTTCCTATGTCAATTTGGTTTCCCTAATTTGTCCTATGTCAATTTGGTTGGTATTAGAGCCAAAATCCTACCACAAGTTCATTGATAAACTTTTCTCCACCCTTGACAAAATTTCTCATTCATGAGTTCTCACCAAAAAAAAAAAAAAAAAAATCTCATTCAAGATGGTGGTCGCCAACACAAAACTAAATTCAAAGTTACATGCATTTTCTCAAGATTTTGTAGAAACCAAGAAAATTTTGCAACAATTGAATGAAAGGGTGTGTTCAATAGAAGAAAAGCTATAAGATTTGTGTTCTATATGACAAACTTTAGATAAGCTGGCAAATGCTAGTTTGGAAAAATATCCTATTAGGTTAGCAGATGTCAATAACTTAGATATTCTATATTAAAAACCCAAATTTATCCCCACCCTTGTTGGCAACCAATTCACCATTATCCCTTCAAAATCTAATTATCTTTTGGATATGGTCCCACCAATTTGTTGCCATAACAACCTCAATTGGGTATTGGTTCAATGCCTTAAAAGTGTGGTATTAAGGAGAAAACTAAACCTTGTGATTCATTATTAGTCCAACTTCAAGAAAAGCCAAAATAATGCATTAGAAGAGCAAGGAGACCACAAAGAAGCAAAATGAGCATAAGGTTGATTATGGAAAAGCCAAGACCAATAAATTGAACGCCTTAAAAAAATTGATTTTTATTATTTCAAAAGAATTTAATCATTTAATGATATGGTGGGAAAGAAACATTTGTTATCTGTAATGCTTAGGAAGGTGATTGAAAAGTTGGTTCAAATTTCAAGTTCAACGGTTATTATACCTCAACACTTTTAAACTCAAAACTTGAAGCCAATTTTTTTCTAACTGGGAAAAACGATGCACACATAGAAGAGTAATTTGTTACTACTTTGCAAATTCTTCAAATTAAGATTTATTTAATGGGGTCCAAGTATGAAGTCCAATTGAAGTAGAATTTATGTAATTTTGAAGGTCCAGTTTTGTAATTTCAAAGGTTACAAAATTGGTTTTATATCAAAAATATTATTTGTTTTTAAATAATTGTTAAAAATTCTTTTGTAAGTAGACAATAAATATATGTATATACACCCACACACATGTATCTATTGTCTACCTAAATAATGAAAAAAGAATAATAAAAAGTAAACACATAAAAGAAAATTTTAAAAAGAAGTTGGCCTAACCTAAGCACACACAAACAAAAAAAAAAAAGAGTAAAAGGGGGAAATCACAAAATGGATTTAGATCTGGCCTGACTCCTTTGGTCCTTCTTGAGCAAGAAGAAGAAGAAGATCTGTGATGGGCTGGTTTAGTTAATCTTTTTTTTCTGCACAAGGTGTGTCCTGGTTGTGTCTCGGCTGTGTCTGATTATTAGATGAAGAAGAAGAAGAAGAAGAAGAAGAAGATCTGTCATGGGCTGGGTTAGTCTTTTTTTTGCACAAGGCGTGTCCCAGCCGTGTCCGATTATGAAAAAAAATAAATAAATAAAAGAAAAGAGAGGGAAGGACACGCATGTAGCCGTGTCCCATATGCGTACAACACAGGCATGGCAGGAAAATTGCCATGTCCATGCTTTCTTGATAAGAAGTAATAAGTGTGTGTATATATATATATATATATATATATCCTTTCCTTACATGCTACTTACCTCTTTTTCCATGCCAAACATGGCAATACTGGTACCATTTCCTCTATAGCCAAAACATGAGTGATTGTGGTAAAAGGAAATTTTATTATTATTTTAAAATGAGTGATTCATTTTGAACAGAGTTGGCTGCAATATAAAGCAATATCAATACCATTCCATTAAACATACTTGGAATTACTCTAGTTGAAATAATTTCTAGTGTGAGCTACCTATGCACCACCCAGAATGTATGTTAATTTAGGGCTGAATTAAATGATTGGAACAATTGTAACTATATCTTTGAACCTCATTGCAGGTTCAACCCTCCATTACAGCGTGATACAGGTGTAGACAACAAGACTTATTGTAATACCATTTTGACATATATTTTCTATGCATGCATCATATTACATCTGTGACTTCAGTCGGTGTTTATTCTTCATAGATGTTGAGAAATCTTACAGCACTTCCTTTAACATGGTAGAAAAAGAAAACCGAAAAGCTCTTAGAGAAAGCATGGAACTTCAAGTTGATAAATTCATGCAACCACAATGCTTTACTTTCAAGGAAGATATGCACAAGCCACCAAACATTAGCAACTTCACAAATGTAAAATCTAAAACTTTTTGTGCATGTGTGTAGAGTGTGTGCATGCGCTTATCCATATAAAGAAGGAAAATATTGTATAGTTCCATTGAATACGTCTCTCTTTGGGTTTTTTTTTTCTTTTTTGGTTGAGGGATGAAGGTATAAGTACCCATACAAATGAGGTAAATGTTTTATAGTTTCCACTGATTGGTCTTGTTCTTTAATCAAAATAAGCCAATGAAAATAACCTATACCACACATCACTTAAATATACAAACAAGTTACCAATGAGCTGTAGTTCAAATGGCACTTCCTACTCCAATGAGTTGTAGTTCAAATTGATTACAGATCAAGTATGTAACTTACCAATAAAGAAAAAATTTACAAACGCGACATACCAACAAAATTCACATCATAGTTAGCCGAGGGTTTCATTGCATAAGAAAAACTTAAGATCTCTCTTATCAATCCATATGTAAAGCTATATAAAGCTATAAGTGTAATGGTGATACCTGTAGCAGAGTGACCTGAGCCGACAGTGTGGTAGCTTCGGTCTGAAGTGTCTGCACCTTCCTCTCTAGCTCATTAGTATAACGTATCTTCCTTTCCTTTGATCGCGCCGCGGATTGCCTATTAGCAAGAATCCTACAATACCCAAAATAACAAATACCCAATTGCACCATTCACCTCTCAAAAATCTAGATAAATTCATCAACAAAACAAACCATAAATCTCAAAAAACATAGCATCATATAAATAGTATATACAACTTTCTCTCTTACCTACCACTAAGTTTCAATAAAAGTGACAAAGAAACAAGGGCTCCTTTACCTTTTAGCTCTTTTGGGATCAATCAGAGAAAGCTCGGCGAGTCTATCAGGCGCCATAGCTTTCTTCATAGCATCGATCGAAGAGTCAGCCTCAAACGACGTCGTGGAAGACCCATCCATGGAATTGCTATGCCTGTGATGGCGGACCCTCTTGTCCCCAGAACCATTTTTCTCGTCACCAGTTCCGAGACTGAGACCCTCGAAGAAATCAGAGTCAACAGACAAGCTTCGGAAGTGGGCCATGGACCCGGATGTGGGCTTAGCGGACTCGTCAGAGGAATCAACGGCCATGGGAGTGCCACGTGGAGGGGGGGAAGGGAGGGTGGAGAGGTCGAGGTCGGAAGGGTCGAAGAGGAGAAGGTCGTCCAAGTTGGGAAAACGGAAGGAGGTGTCGGAATGGGCCCTGCGGTGGTGGGACCCACGCAGCTGTGGGGTCTCAGGCATCTGTGATATGTCAACTGCCACCGGCGGTGGCTTTGCTGTGAACTGTGATTCCATCTTTTTCTGCTGTTGCTGTTGTTGGTGGTGGTGGTTAGGTGGTGGTTGTGATGGGGGACATTTCCGGATGTGTCGGGGGGCTGTGGAAGGAGAGAGAGAAAGAGTGGAGTCGAGAGAGTCTAGGATGACTTTCGTTTTGTGGCCCCTCGTGAGTTGAGGGTATTATTGGAATTCAAATTTGTCAACTCAGAGATTTTTTTTTTTTTTTTTTTTTTGATAGGCAGAGATTATTTTTAATCTCTAAAAGTGGTATAAGAAGTTCTTTAATTTGCTTCCATTTTTTGTAGAATGTGTGACACCTAATCATTTTTTTTTTTGAGAAACGTCACACCTAATCCTATTTGAATGAAAGGATTTAATAGATGGGAATCTTATCTTCCTTGAGTAAGGGAATCTTGAAGATGTAATTTTGTTTGTAATTTTATTTATTTATCTATAATTTGATAATTGGAGAAGGAGATTTGAACTTAGATTTCTCTGTACGAAGAATTTGAAAGTATGAATTGAGTTTTAGTTTCTTGGCAACTTTATCCATAACAGTGAAAATCATGTTGTTAGATTACATCTTTCATTTGTTTCCAAATGAAAAGCTTGTTGCCAAAGGACTTGTAACTGAATTAGCACCTGTCTATGCACAAACTATTTGAGGGTCTAAGAGAAAAAGGTTCGAGTTGCGGGGTTAGCAGTATATTGTAATTATTTCTCAAAAAAAAAAATAAAAAGCATGCCATTAGATTACATATTTAATTTGTTTCTAAAATGCACACTGAATTCCATATTAGACGAAAAATATCATTTTGGTCTCTATATATGGTTTACCATTAACTTGATCCTTACATTTTGGTAGCATTCAATATTATCTCTATTATTTTCAACTTGTAATCAATTTGGTCATTATTGTCAAATCACAATTTTTTCGCATTTTCTTGCACTTTCTTAATAGCCAAACACAAATCAAATTTACCAATTTCCACTCCAGGAGACATGCGTATTAACTTAGCAACTAAAACAAACTCAAATTTGGACCTAGAATAATAGCAAATTGAAAATAACATGGACCCAATTGACTACAAGTTGAAAATAATAAGAACCAAATTGACTACAAGTAAAATATAAGGACCAAATTGACATTGACCCCAAAATGCAATTTTGGTCCCTACACAAATTTACTGCACAAATTTATGTTTTGTGTATAATTTTAAAGTTAAAAAAGGCAAAATTACTATTTACATCATTTATGTTTGGTGAATTGCCATTTTAGTCCCTTAAAGTTTTCTTTTATCATGTAGTCCCTTAAGTTTAAACAACACATGCAAACTTGAGTTGTCATTAGTTTGTAGTAGGGGTGTTCGCGGTTTGGTGTGTTGCAGTTTGGGCCATTTTTAGCACCGCACTTTGTGGTGCGGTTTAACCAAAACTATAACCGCATTGCACCTCTTTTTTGTGGTCACATGTGCGGTTCAATACAATGTGGTGTATAAGATGTAGTTAAAAAAATAAAATAAAAAAAGAATACGTGTGATGAGTTTTGTAGATTGGAGGAGTTTTAAAACTAACAAAAGAATAATCCTATTTTGTAGGGAGTTAATGAGTAGAAGTAGGAATTTAAATTAACGTAAAAATAGGAGTTTATTAGAAACAGGAAGACATTTTAACGTAAAAGTATAAATTTATTATTTTTGTCAATTTACTATTTTAACCTCATTTTTAAGTTTTAGGTAGGGGTATTTTTTACAGTAAAAAAACAATAATTGATTTTCTTTTTCCAATTTACTATTTTAACCTCATTTTTAAGTTGTTGATTAATTAATTTAGGGGTATTTTTGACAGGAAAAAAAATAATAACTAACTTTCCGAATCTTCTTAATATATCCAGATAAACAAAGAACATTAGAACAATACACCGATATACAATTTAAATATATAGTTTTAGAAAATTAGCTGCTGCAACATCTTGCTATATATATATAATCCATTGGCCTATTGCGGTATTTACTCAGGACAGAGTGGCTTATATATGATAAAATTGTTAATTATATTATTATTTTATTGATTGTTGCCGTTGCTATTTGGGAAGTGATGGGTCAATGTCTATGGCCTATGTTAGATATAAACCCAGATTCAGCAACAAACAAAAATGAAGAAAACCCCACAAAAATTAAACTTAAATATCTAACATAGGCCATATAGCTATTGACCCATCACTTTCCAAATAGCAACGGCAACAATCAATAAAATAATAATATAATTAACAATTTTATCATATATAAGCTATTTTGTCCTAAGTAAATACCGCAATAGGCCAATAAATTAACTTTAACAAAGAGAGACTTGAATTGATCACATAGAGAAAGATAAATACAGCAGTAGTAGATTTTGTGCAACAGTAGTGACCGTTCGAGTGGTAGTGTGGCGGCTAGGATCTAAGGGCTGAAAGAGTGATAAGATTTTTATTTTATTTTTTTATTTTTTTAAGAAACTGAAATAGTAAGATATGGCTAGGGAGCTGCTACTAGGGTATTAAATTATTAATGTATAATGTATTTGATATTTTGTCCTTATAATATATATAATAAATATATTAATATATAGAGGGTACAATGCGGTGCGGTTAAATCATTTTGCGGGCAATTTTAGTGCAGTTTTTACGGTTTAGTGAACACCCCTAGTTTATAGTCACATTGAAGTTAAGTTTTATGCAATTAATGGGAGTTTTAACCCAGTCATGTTGCTTCACAAAACCTTTCATTGATGCGTTAGCGATTGGGTAGCCACATAGAAATTATAAGCCTTATAAAGTTGCCAAATTAAACCATTTATAGTTGCCAAGAACTTGTAACTCAACAAATTGATATATATATATATATATATATATATATATTTTATGTTCTCAATAGAGATATCCAAATTTTAAATTCCCCTCCTTGTTGTATTCCAATAGAAATATCCAGAGTTTAAATTCTCCTCCCTGTTGTAACTAATGATGCACAGATTTGTTACTAACAATAAGCCAGTTGTCCATACTCACAATGTTAGAAGACCTGAAAAATGAAACACGTACAGAGTACATTGATGTAGAGCCGAGCAAAGACCCTTTGATAGTTAAGTAAAAAACTCATAATAATCTCCAAGAACTCTAAAAGTGAGAGTCATGAAATTACTAACATGGTAAGGAGGAGACTTGGTGCTTATTTAAGTGGATCTTTTGATATTTAAATAGCACGTAAATAATATTTAATTATTGTTCTAATTTTTTTTTAAATTTTAAATCCATTATTTTTCCTTTTTTAATATGACTAATTCACTTACTAATTCTATAAAAAGAAAAAACTAAAATTACTGCAATTTTTATTACAAAAAACTTACAAATTGATGTAACAATGAATGTGATTGGTGGCATTTTAATAATAAATGAGTATTTGAATTACTCCTTGTGGTTAGGGACACATCAATTTGTAAAAATTTGTATTATCTTCAATATCACTTAATTTTTTGAACATTTCACATTCTTGATAGTGGAGAAAAAAAATCACTTATTGTCCCCATTTGAGGGCCTTTCTCTAGTAGGCTGGCTAGGCATTGGGCTGACACTAATATGCATATTTGTCCTAGGAATCTCAAGATTCTCAACCATTCCCACTTGAATTACCCACACATCACAACTAATGAACAATGACACTCTATTTGTTTTAATGAAAAACCTTATTTGAAAATAGTTTTCCGCATATTTCTATATTTGATAATATTATAAAAAAATTGGGTTGAAGGAAAACTATTTTTTAACTTTTCTTAATAGCTTGGAGTGAGATAGAGTTGTTTTCCAAAAACTTCAAATTTTTGGAAAACTCAAATTTTTGGAAAACAACTCTATCTTACTCCAAGCTAAATAAAAGAAGTTAAAATATATTTTTTTCAACTCATTTTAGGGTTGATATTGAAGATAGGAAAATGAGATAATTTTCAAAAAAATAAATTTTGAAAGATAATTCTTTTTTTAGAAAATATTATTGTTAAAAAAATGATTTTTTATAATCTAAAAAATAGACCAAACGAAACCAATAACAAAAGTAACCTTTAATATTTCTGCTGTATGGATTGTGTGGTCTTTAATTAGAGTTTATGTTGATGCTCAGCGTCCACTGAAATTTTGATAAGATTTGTGCTATTGACACAACAAATTGTTACAATATTTTCATAACAGTTGAGGTGTTAGTCTTTCATAGGTCAAAATAAAACTAAATAAATAGAGGATACTATTAACGGATGCTCTTAGGGCATCTGTTAGTGGATTGTTTTAGGAAAATTTTAATATCACTTCTATGAGAAATATAAAAAGTTGTCAAAATAATCAATTACTTTTTCCTTTGTAAATAAAGTTTTTATAAATATTTCCTAAACTAATATCCTTAGAGCATCCATTGATTTTTATCTTTAATAAAATATTAGTCTGGGACCTACCACAACTAAAAACAATTGTGAAAATGCCATAACATTTTGTTGTGTGCCTACTTTCTCTTTTGATAGTGTATGATATTTACTACTCTTGCTCTTGATAAATTATCAAATTAAATGAAATAATTCTACTATTACATACTTTCTTGCACACTTTTTATAATTGTTCTATGTGACAAACTATGAGTGACGAAAAAAATGATCTTATTAACGGGTGTCCTAAGGGAATTTGTTAATGGAAAATTTTAGGAAAATTTTGATACCACTTTCGTGGAAAATATAAAAAATTTGTTAAAAAAATCAGTTTTTTTTTTTTTTTTTTTTTTTTTTTTTCATTTCTGTAGGGCCCAATAATTTAAGGGCCAGGCCCAGTTGCTCTTGGAAAATCTGAAGGCCCAAGCCGAGGAGAGCTGTGGCCCAAACTCTACAATACAGAGCACAAAACAGTTTTGGGAGGCAGCCGAGGACAGTTCAGTCCTCGGCAGATCCAGAATCCCACCGAAATAAAGGGGTAAAACTGGTATAGGAACGAATTTGTAAGGAGATCCAAAATATCTTGGGGGAAGTTATCCTTACTACCCTTCCAGATAAGACTCTGCACCTGACAGAGCCGTACTCTGCAGCCTTATCAACCATCCCCAACAATTCTGGGATTAGACTGATGGGACAAATATAAGTCTTGTAAAGATTGACCCTACACGTGGACGAAGGACAGTTAACGCAGACGAGTATAAAAGAAGAAAGTAAGTAAATCGAAAGGGGACTCCCATTCCACCTCCGAAAAAGGGAGATGATCTGGGTGAGGATATCTCAACAACACCTGAGATTACAGAAAAAAAAACCCATCGTCGGGTAACCTGGGTAAGACCCTAATGGTCCTTGGATCAAGTCCGAGGAGGCCCATCCCATAGGATGCGATGCCGTAGGGCTTAAACGTTCAAGCCCAAATCCTTTCTTCTACACAAATTCCTCTAAAATCAGGACCGGGCATCGCCCTGTGACCAACGGCTAGCTTTTCAAGCCCACTCTCTACAAATCATATTGTGAGGGATCTTTCATGCGTGAGCCCAACATCCTTATTGGGCCGCCAGAGAATTGTGTCCTTACAATTGGCGCCGTCTGTGGGGAGGCTTGCGCGTTGGCGCAGGTGGCGGTGGAGTCAGCTCTCTAGCAAGCAGAAATTCCTGGGGCTTCCTCCGACTCCGGCGACATACAGTTGTTGCTCCGGCATAAACTTCTGCTAGGGGCTACGCCTTACAGTGCCAAGCGCGCGGGCATCTCTAGGGGCTTCCGGCCTCAAGCCAACTTTCCCCGCCCTGGTATAGGGGCTTATGGTCGAAAAGTAAACCGAATAAAAGAAATTTCACAAGTTTTGGACAGAATCAAGGCCTTGCATGGTCCTCGGACTCAAGCCTATGGGAAAACCAAGTACAGAAAAGAAAAAATAACAAGTTTTGGACAGAACCAAGGCCTTGCATGGTCCTCGGACTCAAGCCTATGGGGAAACCAAGTACATAAAAGAAAATCCACAAGTTTTGGACAGAATCAAGGCCTTGCATGATCCTCGGACTCAAGCCTATGGGGAAACCAAGTACAGAAAAGAAAAAATAACAAGTTTTGGACAGAACCAAGGCCTTGTATGGTCCTCGGACTCAAGCCTATGGGGAAACCAAGTACAGAAAAGAAAAAATAACAAGTTTTGGACAGAACCAAGGCCTTGCATGGTCCTCGGACTCAAGCCTATGGGGAAACCAAGTACATAAAAGAAAATCCACAAGTTTTGGACAGAACCAAGGCCTTGCATGGTCCTCGGACTCAAGCCTATGGGGAAACCAAGTACAAAAAAGAAAAAATAACAAGTTTTGGACAGAACCAAGGCCTTGCATGGTCCTCGGACTCAAGCCTATGGGGAAACCAAGTACAGAAAAGAAAAAATAACAAGTTTTGGACAGAACCAAGGCCTTGCATGGTCCTCGGACTCAAGCCTATGGGGAAACCAAGTACAGAAAAGAAAAAATAACAAGTTTTGGACAGAACCAAGGCCTTGCATGGTCCTCGGACTCAAGCCTATGGGGAAACCAAGTACATAAAAGAAAATCCACAAGTTTTGGACAGAACCAAGGCCTTGCATGGTCCTCAGACTCAAGCCTATGGGGAAACCAAGTACAAAAAAGAAAAAATAACAAGTTTTGGACAGAACCAAGGCCTTGCATGGTCCTCGGACTCAAGCCTATGGGGAAACCAAGTACAGAAAAGAAAAATAACAAGTTTTGGACAGAACCAAGGCCTTGCATGGTCCTCGGACTCAAGCCTATGGGGAAACCAAGTACAGAAAAGAAAAAATAACAAGTTTTGGACAGAACCAAGGCCTTGCATGGTCCTCGGACTCAAGCCTATGGGGAAACCAAGTACATAAAAGAAATTTTACAAGTTTTGGACAGAACCAAGGCCTTGCATGGTCCTCGGACTCAAGCCTATGGGGAAACCAAGTACATAAAAGAAAATCCACAAGTTTTGGGCAGAACCAAGGCCTTGCATGGTCCTCGGACTCAAGCCTATGGGGAAACCAAGTACATAAAAGAAAAACTGTTACTTGAACATTAAAATCCATCCGAGGAGAACTCCCCGTTGACAGTAGGGTTGATCCCTAAAACTGCACGGATCCCCCAATCTACCCTCGGATCCCCAACACCAAAGGGATCGATGTGATATAGTGCAATATATTACCCAAAAACACAATCAAAGTCCCTTGCTACTCAGCCACCCTCTCGGACATTGATCTAGCATGCATCGCGCAGCACTCAGCGGTTATCCCGGTTAGTTCCAAGAGTTTAATTTATTAAGGCTTACCCTTGTTATACTTGATAATATTTGTGAGTTTAAACTGGTAGGAATCTGCGTTAAGGCATTTCTCTGCCCGGAATATTATTAAGGGCAAGCTTACATTTAATATTCATGCGCAAGGTAGTTGTTGCAGAGAAGAAAAGCATGTGTAAAGAAATGAACTTATCTTTTATTAAGACAAAGGAACAGTACAGTGTACAATGAAAAGCTAAAACAAGCTTACATTACAACTAACTATCCAAGTGAAAAGAAAAAAGATACAATAGAATGAAGAAAAGCCGAAGAAAAGAGGCGCAGATGAGAGGTTGGCTACTGTTCCAAGATGTCGTCTAAGGAAACTATTCCTTGACGCTTCTACATGCCCATAACTCAGGCAGCCAAAGAACCTAACTTGGGGCCTGCACCGGTGAAGAAAAGGTGCAGGGAACCTGACCTCAGGCTAACACCATCTACAGAAAAGGTGCAGGGAACCGAAAGTTGGGGAGCCCCCACAAAAATTTGCCTGCTACAAGGCAGACGGTGTTGATGGCGGAAATTCCTTCTTCTGACATACCAAAAATCTGGCATGACCAGAACCTGCTTCGGATTTTGACTAAAAGAGGGAGAAACACCCTTTCCCCTCTGTCGAATTGGAGTATTCTCTTGAATTTATGCCTCCTTTACCCATACATCACTCTTTTGAGCCTCAGGAGGACATGGCGCCTCTGTGGCGGAGAAAGTTCCTTTTCCCCAACCCTCGCCTCAAACATGATGTGCTAAGGGAGGAAACTGAAGGATTTGTGCGTAGGTAAAGCAACTTTCTCTCTTATTTATTTAAAAAGACGAGGTGGTGGCATTTAATTTACGCAGCGTCCCAAGGAACGCTACAGGCAAAATGTCTCTGGCTCGATTTCCAACGTCGTCTGCAACCCTGAGGTTAAAGGAGTCTCGAGAAGGCGCACCTCGAACACTGGGACGCCAAAAAGTACCGCGTGATCAAAGACTACGGAAATACCTCTTAATTTGTGGGCCCAGTAAATTCGCAGCCCAGGCCCGTTCAGCATATGGGCCCAGGGACAGAACCAAGGCCTTGCATGGTCCTCGGACTCAAGCCTATGGGGAAACCAAGTACAAAGAATAAACCTTACAAGTTTTGGACAGAACCAAGGCCTTGCATGGTCCTCAGACTCAAGCCTATGGGGAAACCAAGTACAAAGAATAAACCTTACAAGTTTTGGACAGAACCAAGGCCTTGCATGGTCCTCGGACTCAAGCCTATGGGGAAACCAAGTACAAAAAATAAACCTTACAAGTTTTGGACAGAACCAAGGCCTTGCATGGTCTTCGGACTCAAGCCTATGGGGAAACCAAGTACAAAAAAGAAAAAATCACAAATTTTGGACAGAACCAAGGCCTTGCATGGTCCTCGGACTCAAGCCTATGGGGAAACCGAGTAAAAAAAAAGAAAGAAATTACAAGTTTTATACAAAACCAAGGCCTTGTATGGTCCTCGGACTTAAGCCTGTGGGGAAACCAACTAAAAAAGAAAATTATTATTACAAGTTTTGGACAGAACCAAGGCCTTGTATGGTCCTCGGACCCAAGCCAATGGGAGAAACCAACTACTTGGATAAGAAGAGGTTTGAATTCCGTAAGATGGGCTACTTGATAAAAAAATGTCAGGTTACTCCGTCCATGGCTTAAACACCATAAAAGGTTAAGGCCAACAAAGGTGTAAGGACGGTGGTGGGACGCCCCAGTATTCAGTAGCCTAAGAGGGCTGTTCATTTGGCGGGTGATATGTCTTCAGATGGTTATTTCTCACACGGCATCAAGCTTTCGGTTCTCTCCTCGGCTAGCGTGGGTAAGTATTACTTTTCACTGGTCGGCCTTATTGTGCCAAGCACTTCTATTAAAGTTATGGAGTTATGGCAACATCTTTTTATTATTAAGTATCTTGGTCTTAGTCGTCATTGATTTAGATGCGATATTATTGAGCCGAGCAGCACTTGCAAATTTATAAAAACAAAGAGACAGAATATGCGAAATGAAATGACAACAATTTTTTATTAATTCGAAAAATTATTACAACGTACAAAGAGGGGCTCAAACAAGCTTATACAAAATGTGAACTGCCTAAGCAACAATAACATCCGTAGTACAGATATGTAAACAGTCAGGCGTCTTTTAAACTCGTCTTCAAAAGTCTCTTCAATCTCTGCCTCAATGCTGCTCATGTTATGATAAGAACCTTCTTTGGAAAAAGATGAAAGAGAAGGAAATAGTAAGGAAGAAATCAATGAAGAAGATGGAGGAGATGAATGAGGAAGATGGAGGACATGAGTAGAGAAGGAGGAGAAGAAGAGAGAAGAGATGAAAAGAAAGAAATGGAGCAAAAGAGGGAGAAGAGAAAGCACCAGAATGGATCTGGTGCTGGGAAGACTAGGAAAGGAAGGCGGAGAGGGCCACCAGTGAACGAAGAAAGGAAGAAGTAGAGACACTTAGTCCCTGCCTCGGTCCTGACTCCTAACACGCTGGAGCCATACTAGGTGAGCTCATAAGAGAGCGGTTGGTTATGATGATGGGAGTTCTCGACTCAATCACGCCGAAAGTTGGACGTGATGAGTCCCTGCTTCGGATTTTGGCTGAAGGGAAGGTGAGACGAATCTTAAGTCTCTGCCAGCCTTGCCCTGACCGAGCCATTTCGAGCTTTATTAGAACACGGTGCTTTGAGGAGGGGTATGGTTCCTTCATCACTCGTTATGGTAAACGCATTCTGATTGGGTGTATGACAATAGGGTTAAGTGAACGCTAAGGGAGGCTAGGGGTTTCAGATCTCAGAAGGATGAGAGGGAGTCTGCACGAAAGTGATGGCCTCCTGCTTGCCTTCTTATAGGAAGGGCAAAACGAAGGGAATTAAATTCATTCAGGTTTCCAAAAGGAATCTGAAGAATAAAGGTGTGTCCGTTCCACTTCCCCACCTCATCAGATGAGTCGCCGAACGCAAATTAGCCTCGTAAAGGGAATTCATTAAAGGAGCATATTGGACAGCCAAACGGCAGGAGTAGATTACGAACGGATTAAAGGGAATACCTGGTAAACCGGAGAGTTTCCTGGACAGGTGGAAAACCGCCCACATTAAATGCAGGGCTGAATTAAATAAAGCCATACTGAAGGCCCGGGTTTACCAAAACCCTCCTTTCCAACTAAGAAGTCGGGTAGCAGGGTTTTGAGGGGCTATTGTGGGGCCCAATAATTTAAGGGCCAGACCCAGTTGCTCTTGGAAAATCCGAAGGCCCAAGCCGAAGAGAGTTGTGGCCCAAGCTCTACAATACAGAGTACAAAACAGTTTTGGGAGGCAGCCGAGGACAGTTCAGTCCTCGGCAGATCCAGAATCCCACCGGAATAAAGGGGTAAAACTGGTATAGGAACGAATTTGTAAGGAGATCCAAAATATCTTGGGGGAAGTTATCCTTACTACCTTTCCAGATAAGACTCTGCACCTGACAGAGCTGTACTCTGCAGCCTTATCAACCATCCCCAACAATTCTGGGATTAGACTGATGGGACAAATATCAGTCTTGTAAAGATTGACCCTACACGTGGACGAAGGACAGTTAACGCAGACGAGTATAAAAGAAGAAAGTAAGTAAATCGAAAGGGGACTCCCATTCCACCTCCGAAAAAGGGAGACGATCTGGGTGAGGATATCTCAACAACACCTGAGATTACAGAAAAAAAACCCATCGTCGGGTAACCTGGGTAAGACCCTAATGGTCCTCGGATCAAGTCCGAGGAGGCCCATCCCATAGGATGCGATGCCGTAGGGCTTAAACGTTCAAGCCCAAATCCTTTCTTCTACACGAATTCCTCTAAAACCAGGACCGGGCATCGCCCCGTGACCAACGGCTAGCTTTTTAAGCCCACTCTCTACAAATCATATTGTGAGGGATCTTCCATGCGTGAGCCCAACATCCTTATTGGGCCGCCAGAGAATTGTGCCCTTACAATTTCCTATAAAAAGTTTCTAAAAATCATATCATATCATCATATACTATATAATAAAAATTGGGCTTAGAAGTTATAGTTACGCCAAGTGACTACCCTCACTAATTAGTAAATTAATTTTATATTATTTGTTAGGATATATTTCCTCAAATTAATGGATAATATTTAACAACGATTTAATGTAGGTAAAAATTTATCATTTAAATTTCAAAAAATTTAAATTCTATTTAAACTAAAAGTCTATTATAAAAAATTATATACTTAAATTCCAAACAACAACCCACATTTTCTTTCTAAAAAAAACCCCTTGTTTTGACTTCTCTGCTCCAACTAAAAGTCCATTATCAATATTTTAAGAATAACTAATTATTAAATTAATTTATACATTTAAACTTAAACAAATTTAAATTCTATCCAAACTAAAAGTCTATTATAAAAAAATTCTAAAATTAAATCTCAGACAACAACCCACATTTTCTTTCTAAAAAAAAAAAACTTTAACTTCAACTCAAACTAAAAGTCTATTATCAACATTTTAAGAATAATAAATTAATAAATTAATTTATTATTATTTGTTATGATATATTTCCTCAAATTAAGGGATAAAATTTAACAACTGTGTAATTTAAATAAAACCAAAAGTCTATCATCAAAATTTTCGAAATCCCACACAACTCACATTTTTGTTTTTGTTTTGTTTTTCCTCAAATTGCATCTTATTAAATTAATATTTTATTACGATATTAAGCTACGAGACTCTTGACTAAGAGATAAGATTTAACAATAATTTAATTTAGATAAAACTTTATCATCTAAGTTTTAGAAATTTAAATTCTACTCCAACTAATAGTCTATCAACAAAATATTCATATATATATATATATATATATATTAAGCCATGATTTTTCGATATAACCTCTCTTAACCAATAAAGTCATTCCTATAATTAAATTCCACACAATACATTCCACATTGTTGTATTTTCTTTTTTTCACTTTTTTTCCCAAGATACAATTTACGCTTATGTCTAGTAAATCCATCTTACTTATTGTTCTTTGCTTTTGAATTTGCGTGTTGAATATTATGCCAAAGAAAGTTTACTATAAAGAAGTAAAACAATTGACACCCATTTAAGTTCTTGGTTCTCTTATGTAAGTTTTTAATTTTTTTACTCTCACTAATTAGTAAGTTAATTTTATATTGTTTTTAGAATATATTTCCTCAAATTAAGGGATAATATTTACTTATAAAAAAGGGATAATATTTGTTGATGCTCATTTTGGCAGAAAAGCCCAACAATATGGGAAGAAAAGAGTTAGTAAATTGGGAGAAAAGCCATTAAGCCCGAATGGCAAGAATAATAGATCATAGGCCTAGAAAATAATAAATGGGTCTCAAAGGAAGCAAGCGGGCCTAGAGGAGTCAAGGGAAGGAAGTAGTAAACCCGTGGACATTATATGAGATAAAAAGCAAGCAATAATGGGTCAAAGAGGCCCGAAGTAATGAATTAAGTGAGTAAGGGGTTATGGAAAGCCCATGAACCCTAAAAGTGAAGGATATGAAAATTGGGCTGGGAAAACCCAAAAGACTTAGCAAAAGCCCATGGGAATGCAGAATTAGAATGGGTTGAGGATGCCCGAGGAAAGGAAATGGGCCGATGATGCCCAAGAAGGAAGAAATGGGCCAAGGAAGCCCGTAAGTAACGGAATGGGTTAAGAAAGCACGGAGAAGCATGAATGCAAGCTCAATGTTAATACTGGGCCATTGTAATTAAGTAAAAGAAAAAGCATACAATAGGCCTAAAAGAGGCCCAACAAGCACAGACTAAGCAATACCACTGCAGGAATAACAGAACGACATGGCAGAAATGCAAGCAAGTCTACAGAAGGAGTAAAGAATGGGTTGAAGATAGAAAAGCCCACAATCAGCAAGGCCCAGGCCATAAAGAAAGCAAGTCATAAAGAATGAAGGCTCAGAAACCTGTTCATGCCACAAAAGGTCAAAAATGAGCAGCAGAACGCACAGAAGACCTCTAGGCCATGGCAAACGCATGAGTAGTAGACAAGTTTTGGACACACACGGAAGTGGAGCACGCACAAGGCTCAAGCACTACCAACCTGTACCCAGCCAATATAGGAGTAGTGGGCCATGAGTCAAAGATAAGAGAGGATATGGTTTGGCGGTGGGGAGAAGGGGGAGCCTATTCTGGGGTTCCTGCTCAAACTCTTTTAGGGAAAATGTCCTATTGGGATAACATACCACCCAAAAGAGAAAAAAATGAGTTGGAAACACTAGGTGCATGCCATGAGGGATAGAGAGAGAGAGAATGCCCATCCTTATCCGGATGGGAATGCCACGGTGAACAAGCAAATAAAATAGTTTTCTTTGTTTGATAATGGGATGTGGCACGACCAGTACAGGTAAGTGGTGGTAGTTGGGCAGCTGACAGGCCAATGGATAGTTTGGAAGGACACCCACACCCAGACAAAAGTGGTTAAGGGGTAAAAGGGTAAAAACCAGTCACAGCAAGCAGAATATAAGGAGCCTCCACTGTGCATAGTAACACAACATTACAACAACCACATCACCACAACACTAGAAGAATAACATCACACAAGCAAGAACTAAAATGAAAATAGGAAAAAGCAGAGTAACAAAACCTGGAAAAGGAAAACAATGAGAAAGAAAAATAGAGAGTAGGCAAAAGCGCGATAGCAAGCATGCACCAATAGGCTAATCCCTTCTCCCCCTTTAAAAGTCTACCCTCTATTAAGGATTAAGGATTTCTTGGGCATAAGCCATTTAGGCCTATCTTCTCAAAGTAGGTAATTTCTACTACAGGACCTTCCTGTAAGGTTATCCACATTGAGGAAGTGGTTCCCTCTTTGGTCTTAGTTTCGTAATACAACTAAGCATGGCAAACTGACATTTTCTCCTTTAATCTTGTTAATCAATTATTATTATTATTATCATTTCTTCTTATAATGCGTTTTTTATTGTTGTGCTGCTCTTTTCTTTAATTGGGAATTCTTTGCTTGTTTTGACTAATAGTAAGCACTTTTCCTTTATTATTGTTATATTATGCTTGTCTGCCGTAACTCTTTTGTGACAGTTTCATCTGCCACAGACATGTGACCAATGTTTCAACAAAGGGGCTTTAGTTTGAACACAAATTGGTTCAAGGTGAGTTGCAATTAGATTGATCCTGACTCTCCTACCCAGAACTTTTGGGTCGTAGTGTGGTAGGAGGCAGCCCAGTGAAGTTGCCAATTTAAATGTGGTGGACCTTTTTGAGATTGTGAGTTGGGCTGCCTTTTTATGGGAGGGATGAATTTTTCCCCAATCAGGTATTGCCCACTTTGGGAATGGGCGCAAGGTCGATGCCATCCTCACGGATTTACTCAATCCCACATCAGGGAGTGATGCCTCTCATCCTTGCCTTATAAGTATTGAGCCCAAGGAAGGGTGTACCAATCATGTGTAGTATACCCTTCTTTAAAATTATTTTACCATTCAACTTATTTTTGCTACTGTTTATGGATCTCACTGCACTTTTTGGTATTATTCATGGGCCCCACAGTACTATTTCAACTAACTTTTACTTTTATCTACAATATTTTCAATAATAAGTTTTTAGTTTCAGTAAAATAAGCGATATCCAAATAGACCTGAAGTGTAGAAATCGAGGAGACAGAAGACGTGTGTGGTTAAGAATAAACAAGATAAAAAAAATTAAAAATAAGAAGTGATATATGTCCAATGGGGAAAATTAATAATAAAAATAATAAAAAGTTAGAAATTGTGTTGTATTGGGTAGTGTGCTTAGTCAAGGAATCAAGCCACTGCCCACCCTTTAGTAATTCTATTATAATTTTTTTTCCAGATTTTGGTTCAATTTTTTTTTTTTTGAGTTTTTCCTTTTTGCTTGAAAAACCCCTAATATATTGTTAAGTTGCTCAAATTATGGACCAAAATTTAATTTTATTGGTATAAAAAAAATTCAAGGTGGTCCCAATTTTTTTTTAAAAGTTAAATAAATATAAAATTTTAAATTATTATATATAATTTTTTTTTTTTAGGTCAAGGTGGTCCTGGGACCACCTGGCCATAAGGTGACACCGCCACTGCTTTTAAAACAAGTAAATTAACCTTGAGTTAGTCTATGTTTAGGGTTTGCTTAGAGTTCAATTTAATATTATCTAGTATATAAACGCTATATTGGATTAATGGTAAAACAAAAGCTTACTATCAAGGATGTAGCCATCAAGAGGATTTTTACCTTTTCTCTCTATCAATCTCTCAACAACTTTAACATGACATATGAAATTGCTTTACATATTAGCATATCCAATTGTTTTTTGCTTTGTTTTATATCAACAAGCAATTAAAAAGCAGTTAAATCATGTAAAATCTTGGAGCAATTATCCCTACAGACTTCTGCTAAAACCACTTTATCTTACCTAATAGCTATATCAAAATTGAACCAGAGGAAACCCAGGGGATGAGGATTCCATTAGAAATTGTATTTTAGAATAGTCTTTGTATTTTGTTCATTGTATTTTTCTCTACACGTTTTCCATGATATTTTCTTGGTTGGTAGTGATATTTTCTTAGCTAAGCTCTTGTATATATAAGAGTGCTTAGTAATGCAATTATTATTATACTCTCTCCATTTTGGACATATTCTTTCTGATTGCCAAAAGTAGACGAGTGATCAATTATGAATCCCATTGATGGAGGGGATGAAAAAGCCAAAAGGCTAGAGATAATTTCGTGTCAATTTTATGGGGCCTTTAGGACATTTTCCCTTTCACAATCTTATTCATATTCATTCAGAGTAGATCACAAGTCACAACAAACAGCTGCGTAAAGAAAGATACCATTCCTCTAGTCAAAAGTCACATTGAGCTTTGAATGGACGTTAGGTAAACCATTCTGTTGGAGATGACAGGTTCATTGATTAGAAGTATATAGGCCAAGGAGAGTTTGACCATACTATTTATTGGACATTCCGATAGTACATATAATATAGCAAGATTCATTTATTGATTTGCAATCAGGACAGATTATCTTTGTCAAATATAATCTAGCACTTAGAACCTACCTCGTTGGTAAAATATTCCAAGCAATTTTCCCCATGAGTCTTTTCAAACGCTCATTCATCTTTAACTTCAAAGAACTTCACAACTGATTGACCAAATAAGCCGGTTACACAATTTAATATCCATTTATATTGGGGGTCTAAAGAAATGAACCTGCTCTCGGAGGACAAGGACGGTGTTTTTATTTATATATTTAAAAATTTTTTTTTAAAAAAAAAAAACTTTTGTTTCAAGCCCAATTTTTTTTATTTGAGAAACACACACATATATATGGGGGAAGGGGGATGAGATAAGGGAATACACTCACACGCCAACATCAAAACTGCATGCAACATTTAGTGTCGCGGAGCAAGTAATAAACCCATTCTCAATATTACACCTTACTGATGTGGGATAACTCGACAACACTGAGTATCTTTTTTTTTTTCAAGCCCAGTTGATCCAAGGAAATTAATATTCCCTTGGAGCTGGTGGTCTCTCCGGAATTTCCATAACCATTTAGAAATTTAAATTATACCAAATTTAATAGTCTATTAAGAGCATCTCTAGCAGCTTATCTAAATTTTTGTACTGTTTAGATAATAAACAGTGACATTTAGTTTTTACCTACCTACTTTTTCAAATATACTTTCCAACAGATTATCTATCATTTTCTCCATCTCATTTAAATATTATTTCTTCATTCATTATTTATTCTTTTTTTAATCATCATTTATTCTCCCTATGTTTATTCCTAACAACTATATTTAAAAAAAAAAAAAAAAACTTCTTAAAAATTTTCAATAATCAAATTTCTCAAATGGTAATATTTCTTAAGGGATTTTTATTTTTATGAGTAATACTACAGTCACAAATTATTTACAACATTTTTATAAACTGTAGATGTGACTAACTTTTTATTGGTTTTCATCTAAACTTACCATTAACACCACTTTTTTATTTACCAATAACTACTCTCTATTCCTTTAAAATATTATTTCTTTATTCTTTTTTTAATACTTCTTAATTCATCTATATTTTTTCAAATTCCAAACAACATTTACAATTATATTTTTTTTAATGAGAAAAATTGCGTCTTTAACATTTTTTCGCAATACTTTCACAACAAAATCTTATATGGTAAGTTGTTACTAGTTCTATTTTAAATCCACCATTTAAATTATTTTTTTACTCACCAATATCAACTAATAACAATCTGTCACTTAAAATTTATTGTGAAAATATCGTAGTAATGTTACTCAATTCTGACTTCTTATTTCTTATATTATTTTTCATTTCTTTCTTTAGTTTTTTTTTTCATCCATACATTTTTTCTCCTCCACACCCGTACACCTTCCCCTATATTTATCTTCACTCTTTTTTTGACTTTTTGTTTTTTTAGTTCTTGAGCTCTAGACTCCAGAACATATCTCCACTTCTCCCTCTCTCTTTCTTTCTCTTTCTCTTACACACACACACACACACACACACACACACACACACACACAAATTTCTCTTCCTCTATCTCACACAAACAAATTCTCTCTCATACACACATAGATCACTGGCAGAGAAGTGGAGATCGGCGTTCTACACAGATCGAAATTCTACATTTTTGTTTGTTTGTTTTGGTTTGATTAGTTTTATTTTATTGTTTAGATTTCATTAGGCTTATAAGAAAGATTGTTTTTGTGTTTCAAATCTTTCGATTGGGTTTTGTGTTTTTGTTTTGATTGTGGTATGTTTTAGTTTGTAACCGTTGAGATAGAGAAGCACAAGAGAGTGAAGAACGAAAGAGAAAAGGAATGAGAGAGAAATAATTATTTTTTTATTCAACCTGGTATTATTTGAAGGGAGAATATTGTTTAGAGTTGCTACAGTATTTTCTATATCTAAAGAAGCATTGTTGCAACTTTAAAAAATATTTGGAAAAATTTTGCATTTAGAGAATCTGTTGGAGTGTGAATAGTGGGGTTTTTCTCCAAAAAATAGATATAGATAAGCTATTGGTGATGCTCTTATACCAATTAAAATATACCAAATAATACTATCAACAATTAAAATAATCGAATAGTCTATTTTATATTAATAAATTGGTATAATAATTAATAAAGTGAAAACTGAGAATGTTAAGATGAGAGAGAGAGAGAGAGAGAGATGATACATGTTGCAACCATGGGCCAAGCCATCAAAGAGAGCAGAGTTACTGTGACTGCAAAGCTGAGGAAAGTAGAGCTACTAGAACAATAGAGAAGAACTCAAGAATTGGTTGAACAAGTTAAGAATCTAAATGATTAGAGGTTTTTATTCATCATTTTTGAATGAGCTTTTTGTTGAATATATTGTTCATTTTTTGTTGTTTGACCTATTTTTATTGTTATTTTGTGGAATTTTTTTTTTCATTTTTTTTAATTGTTTGTATTTTTTTTAGAGTTAATAGATTATGTTTAGCCAATATTATTTTTGTCAAACCCAAATTTTAGAGATTCTCAAGATAAGGTGTTCAATTTTTTTAAAGGTAGACAAAACAAATTAAGTTAAAAATAATTATATACACTGATAGGCCAAAAATGTATTGACCCCTTTTGACAAATTAATTAATTAATTACCCAAGTGAATTAATTAAGTCAATTTAACATGCAATAGCGTGATAGCACAAACAAATTACCAAATAAGTTAAATGCAACGGAAAATAAATTTGACACAAGTGATTTGTTTGCGAATGGGGAAAACCACCAAGGCAAAACCCCACCAGGTAAATTTAAGGTCACCACTCCCGAGAATCCACTATTATCAAAACAAGTAGTTACAAGTAAAAGGAATCACAGTACCTAATACCAACCTACAGTTGAACCCTTACCCCAATACCCAATTGGACTTGTAATGTAGCAGCAATCTCTCCGTTCAATGCACGACGTTCAATGCACGACTTCCAGTACGTGACTAACCAATGATGCACGAATCCTAGTATGTGACTAACAATCCAACTTGAGGAAGATGTTGGCTGCAAAGTTCTTCAGTTCATCCAACAATGAAGATCAGGAAGTTCCTTGGTTACAAAACCTTTGGCATAAAGACGCAGTAGCTTCTACAGAGAATATGATGAACTAGGGCAATTTCTGTCTCCAGTCACAATATGCATGTAACAACAAATTAAATAAGAGAGCATTCCCAAGGGGAATGAAATTCTACTATTTGTTCTCCCTTTCAAAGAAAACGACGAGATGAATTGATGTATTTTTTTTTTTTATTGTATTTGGATCCGTTGGGACTGACGGAGCTCGAACCCGCAGCTTCCGCCTTGACAGGGTGGTGCTCTGACCAATTGAACTACAATCCCAAGCAAATAAAGTACACATCATACATATTCTTATGATTTCATTCAAACCCTTTCTCAAGGATATGCGTGAAATCAGATCTGAAAATTCTAATTTCATAATTCTCGACAGATACAGCTTCTGTCGAGCTTCGACTGAGTTTCAACATTAAAACCTCAATAGAAAAGATTCTGTCGAGACATCTTTTAAGCTTTAATAAACAACACTTCTTTACTTGTTTCTTGGTCAGACTTGCATGACTTCAATACTAAACTTGAACACTTGTTTCTTGAAGTACTAAAATTATCCTAGATCTACCCAATTACAAGTAAAATGCATTTTGTCAAAAGATTAGCCAATTTACATCACACGTATCTAACAATTCCCACATATGTCCTAACATACATAATTTTTTTGTTTTGCAAGTCAAGGTGTTCATATGAACAGTACATAAAACCACCACAGTCGGAGCCAAATGTTGGTTGCAGAGTGATATCTCTCATCTTTACTAGCTTATCTCCTTGCCTATTGCACCAATAAAACACTAATAGTTCCACGATCGATCCCAACCCCCATTCAAAAGTTCACCTTCTTTATCATCTCTGAAGAGGAAGAATAGTAAGGTGACAGATTAGAGTTTATGGATGATGGGTCCATTTGGATGGGCTTAATCGATCAAGGTAAGTGGATGGGTCTGGTATGAATGGACCGGGGTGGACGGACCAATAGGCCACGTGGCGCTGATTGATGATTATGTGGTCTCCAAGGAATCTTAAATGGAAACGACTTGCGTCTTACAATTAACTCTAACCCATAGAATCCCAACATGAATAGAATTCTAATACGAAGAGGATTCTGGAAAATAAGCCCATTCATGAGGATCTTCCCTATATGGAAAAGACTTGTCGCACAAGCATAAGAATTTAATTCTACACTACTATAAAAACCTAAAGACCCTCAGAAAACAGGTACACATAATTTACCCCTCTCCAGCATTCTAGAATTGTGAGAATAATTCTAACTTGACTTTCGGAGGGTATTTGGCCGGCACCACACCGGTGCTCTCTGTTAGGTCTTCTCTTTTTGTTGCGCAAATCTTGCTTTGAGTGTGCAAGGACTGTGTGACTCACTGGTGATTTTTCAACATCATCAGTTGGCACCATCTGTGGGAAAGACAGTGACTTGTAAGCCATACAAACGCTTCCCAGACAAAGAGTTACATGGTACTTACTCGCTCGATGGCAACCACCAACAACGTTCAGGGAGACGAGCCACGACCTACTACTCTAGAGAAACAGGTCCAAACCCTCACAGCAGCAGTGGAACGCCTCACTAGACAAAACCAAATCCTAGAGGAACAACTGCGAAGAAGAACGCGGCTATGGGAACCCAAGAGGAAGATCAAGAAGGTACCAATGTTGACCGGAGGAACCAGGAGGGGTCGGAGGGTAGTAATGCCCCGAATAGACCGGATAGACAAGACATGAGCCGTCCATCCATTACTGATACAGCCCAGCCCCACATTGTTGAGGAGATGCAGATGATGAAAGAACAGATGGAATGCATGATGAACACATTGAAGGGAAGAGTCTCTAATGATCTCGACGATTTGGTCCACAGAACAGATTCACCATTCACCATGTCCGTCAACTATTTTCCCCTTCCTCCAAAGTTTCATATGCTGTAAGTGGAAAACTATGACAGAAACAAGGACTCGCTGGATCACTTGGAGTCTTTCAAGACCCTGATGCACCTTCAGGGGATACTGGATGAGATCATGTGTAGGGTCTTCCCCACCATGCTGAGGGGCCCTGCAAGGATATGGTTCAGCAGGCTGACGCCCAACTCCATTAGTTCCTTCAAAGAGTTGAGCGCCTAATTTGCATCGCATTTCATCGGGGGACACAGGTATAAGAAGTCTACTGCATGCCTGATGAATATTAAGTAGCGGGAGGATGAGACGCTGAGGTCCTACATAACCCATTTTAATAAGGAAGCACTCTCGATCTATGAAGCCGACGACAAGATCCTCGTAGCAGCCTTTATGAACGGATTACGAAAGGGTAAATTTTTATTCTCCTTATACAAGAATGACTCAAAAATCATGTCAGATGTACTTTACAGGGCCACCAAGTACATGAATGCTGAAGATGCACTGCTGACACGCAAAGAAAGACCCAAAGAAGAGAGAGAGGCAGGAGGAACCCCAGCAGGATAGGGACAAGAAGATGGCTAGAACAGGAGATAAAAGAGACGATCGACGATCCAGGCCCCCGATAGGGAGGTTTACAAACTTCACCCCCTTGAATACCCTGATTGATCAGGTTCTGATGCAGATCAAAGATGAAAGAGCCTTAACTTTCCTCGGCAAATTGAAGGGCGATCCCAGCAAGAGGCCTAGGGATAAATATTGCCGCTTCCACCGAGACCACAACCACGATACGTCTAATTGTTATGACTTGAAGCAACAGATAGAAGCCCTCATTCGTCAAGGAAAGCTGCAGAAATTCGTTGGCAAGGAAGGAACGGAGCAAAATCAAGGTGCACCAGTCCGAAGAGAAAACGAGCGACCCAGGCCACCTATAGGAGATATAAGGATGATCACGGGGGGCAGCATTTCCAGTTCCTCTAAGAAGGAGTGAAAGGCGTACCTACGGATGGTTCAGAATATTCAACTAATAGGGTACGCCCCAAAGATGGCACGGGTTGACAATCCCGTCATTGGGTTCACAGAGGAAGATGCTCGACGTTTCCACCACCCACACAATGATGCACTCGTGGTCAGTATACGAGTAGGTGACTACAATACCTACAGGGTGCTAATAGACAACGGAAGCTCCACTGATATTTTGTATTATCCGACCTTTCAGCAAATGAGAATAGAAAAGGAACGGTTGATCCTAACCAACGCCCCGCTCGTAGGTTTTGGAGGAACACGGGTGTACCTACTAGGTGCGGTCACCCTACCAGTGACAGTCGGAGTACCCTCAGCAGATCATGAGGGACGTAACCTTCGTGGTCATTGATTGCCCGTCTGCATACAACGCTATATTGGGGCGTCCTACTTTGAATTTATGGAAGGTTGTAACATCAACCTACCATCTGATGATCAAGTTCCACACTGAGTATGGGGTAGGAGAGGTGAGAGGCGATCAGGTAGCAGCACGTGAATTCTACATTGTGATGCTAGAAATGGATGACCATCAGCAAACCATGTGCATAGAAGAACAACGAGCGATAGAGCTTGTAGAAAAACTAATGGAAGTAACCCTTGATGACTCCAGACCTAAGCGAACGACTAGAGTGGGCATGCTAGCAAGTCAGTCGGTTCATAACGAGCTCATGACGTTTCTAAGGGAGAATTAGGTCGTATTCGCCTGGAGTCACGAGGACATGCCAGGAATTGACGCTTCAGTCATAGTCCACAGATTGAATGTGTCACCCTCATCCCCTCCCGTTCGACAGAAGAAGCGCGTGTTCGCTCAAGAGTGAGACAAAGCGATAGCGGAGGAGGTTCGGAAGTTGCTAAAAGTAGATTTCATCCGAGAAGTATACTACCCGGACTGGTTGGCAAACGTGATTATGGTAAAAAAGGCCAGTGGAAAGTGGAGGATGTGCGTGGACTTCACGGACCTCAATAGAGCCTTCCCCAAGGACAGTTACCCGCTTCCACGAATAGATACCTTGGTAGATTCGACCGTGAGACATCAACTACTGAGCTTCATGGACGCGTTCTCTAAATATAACCAGATCAGAATGAATGAGGTTGATCAAGAAAAGACTTCCTTTGTTATAAGCCAAGGACTCTTCTGCTACAAAGTGATGCCATTTAGGCTTAAGAACGCCGGGGCGACATACCAAAGATTAATGAACACGATGTTTGCACAACAGATCGGGAGGAATGTTGAAGTTTATGTAGATGACATGCTAGTGAAAAGCTTTAGAGAAGACGAACACTTGAGCGACCCCCAAGAGACCTTTGACACCCTTCAGACGTACAATATGAAGTTGAATCCAAGCAAATGTGTATTCGGGGTTACAGCGGGAAAATTCTTAGGATTCATGGTATCCCAAAGGGGTATCAAAGTCAACCCAGAGAAAATTCGAGCTATAATGGATTTAGCCCCACCAAAGAAGGTCAAGGAGGTGCAGAGCCTAAACGGTAAGATAGCGGCATTGAATAGGTTTGTTTCAAGGGCGACAGATAAATGCCTCCCTTTCTTTTGCATATTGAAGAGATCGTTTGAATGGACAGATGAATGCCAGCAGGCGTTCGAGAATCTTAAGTTGTATCTTTCGACTCCTCTCTTACTCAGTCCATCCAAACCAGGGGAAGAGCTCTATTTGTATTTAGCAGTCTTGCAAGTCGCGGTCAGCGCAACTTTGGTAAGAGAAAAGGACGGGTTGCAGAAACCCGTTTACTTTACGAGTTGGGGGTTTGGAGGAGCAGAAGAAAGGTTCCTTAAATGGAAAAGCTAGCGTTTGCATTGGTAACCGCAGCATGGAAACTCAAGTCGTATTTCCAAGCCCATACTATTGTTGTCTTGATAGATAAGCCTTTGAGAAAAGCCATGAGTAGCCCTGAAGCTGTAGGACGAATGGCATTGTGGGCAGTAGAGCTGAGCAAATTTGATATACGATACCATCCGCGTACTACTATAAAGGGGCAGGTGGTAGCTGACTTCATTGCCGAATTCACACTCATGGAAGGCGAGGGGGCAGAAGTAGTTCCACAATGGAGCGTCCATACAAACGAATATCAAACAGGCAAGCTGGAGGCACCAGTGTGCTACTCCACACCCCGGAAGGAGATAAGATCGAGTGCATGATCTGTTTGGACTTTCCTATGACCAACAACGAAGCAGAATACGAAGCTTTAGTGGCAGGATTGGACCTCGCAAGAGCAGTAGGAGTTGAAAAACATGGTCGTATACTGCGACTCCCAAGTCATCACCAGTCAGGTTAATGGTGACTATGAATGCAAGAACGGAAGAATGAAGAAGTACCTCGAGGAGGTGAAGGGTTGAATCAACGGTCTACAAATCAAATTTGTCCAAATCCCAAGGGAGGAGAATGAATGCGCCGACCGCTTAGCAAAGGCCGCCTCAGGAAAATACATGCTCGTCCCCGATCAGGTACTATCCTTCATACAAACTTCTTCACTCATAGATGAAGTAATGAGTGTGCAGGAGATAGGTAACGAGAACAGCTGGACCACGCCTTTAGTCTCCTACCTAAGGGATGGTATGCTACCGGACGAGAAGGACGTCGCTAGAAAATTGAAGGTCCGAGCATCGTGATTTGTTATGATAAAAGAAGTCCTATACAAAAGAGGTTCCTCCTACTCGTACCTAAGGTGTTTGGGACCCGAGGAGGCAAACTACGTCATGAGAGAGGCCACGAGGGGATCTACGGGAATCATTCAAGGGCACGATCGCTAGTAAACAAGCTGATTCGTGCGGGATACTACTAGCCTACTATGCGGAAGGATGAGCAGACTTATGTCAAAGCCTGCGACAAGTGCTAGAGATTCGGTAACATCGTCAGACAGCCTCCGGAGGAACTCATGCCTATGATGGCCCCGTGGCCGTTCGCTCAATGGGGATTAGATATCATGGGCCCTTCCTAACAGCAGTCAGGTAGCTAAAGTTCCTAATAGTTGGCATCGACTACTTCACCAAATGGGTGGAAGCAGAAGCCCTAGCCACCATCACAGAGAAGAACATTCGAAGTTTTGTCTAGAGGAACATCATTTGTAGGTATGGGATACCCAGGGTGCTTGTCTCTGACAACGAAAAGCAATTTGACAACAACGCGTTCCAAGATTTTTGGTCGGAGTTAGGGATCAAGAACCACTACTTGTCACCTGCTCATCCATAAGCCAATGGACAGGTTGAAGTTACGAACCGATCCTTACTCAAAATCATCAAGACTCAGCTCGAGGGGGCAAAGGGCATATGGCAGAAGGAACTACCAAGTGTTTTATGGCATACCGAACAACAATAAGGACACCCACAGGGGAGACGCCATTCCAACTAGCATACGGAAGCAAGACAGTCATCCCAGCAGAGGTAGGGCTCACAAGTTACCGGGTGGAAAACTATGACGGAAGTAAGAACGATGAAGCCCTTCACTTGCATCTAAACCTGGTGGACGAAGTGCGGGCAACAGCAGAGCAAAGGTTGGCAGTTGGCACAATACCAAAACCTTATGGCAAGGAACTTCAACTCCAAAGTCAGGCACAGAAACTTCCAGGTCGGAGACCAGGTCTTGAGGAAGGTAATGGGCGCAGCCAAGGATCCTGCCCAAGGAAAGCTCGGCCCCAACTGGGAGGGACCCTATAGAGTCACATCATGGCAGAGGAAAGGAGCCTACCATCTGGAGTCATTAAACAGGCAATAGCTACAACATCCATGGAACGCTGAGCATCTACGAAAGTACTACCAGTAAAAATGACGACGTGGTACACTTCATCGTAGCCCACTCCATCGCGGACAAACGACTGGTTACTTGATGCACTAGACATGACCTACACGTGACGGTAAATCTTAAGATTGATAGTATTATAATGGTCGACGGATGTATAAATGTCTCAGAAAAGTGTAAATGTATAAAAACTTGAAGTAAAAGGGAGAAGATGCTTACCAGGACGGATTCAGACGATGAAAAGTAATGGTGATGGATGCAACAGCTAAACGGTACAGACTTTTGACAAGAATGACGAGTGCGCTCTGATCTTGAATTTCAGAAGAGAGTAAAGTAATGAACAGAAGAAGTCCTAGTTTATATAGGGAGAATGGCACGGAAGACAAAAGGGCGTTTCGATTCTTGTGATCAACCATTCAGCAAACGCCACCCGTCCATCATTAATTACCCTAGGCCAGCCTGTCCATGCTAGGGGGCATTCGTCAAAAGTTCAAAATTAAACAGTCACCCCGCGTGTCCGTCCACTCAGAGAGTATGAATTCACGGGGTGAGGGGGCAACTAAAGAGGAAGAATAATGAGGTGACGGATTAGAGTTTATGGATGATGGGTCCATTTGGATGGGCTTAACCGATCAAGGTAAGTGGATGGGTCCGGTATGAATGGACCGGGGTGGACGGACCAATGGGCCTCGTGGCGCTGATTGATGATTATGTGGTCTCCATGGAATCTTAAATGGAAACAACTTGTGTCTCACGATTAACCCTATCCCATAGAATCCCAACATGAATAGAATTCTAATACAAAGAGGATTCTAGAAAATACACCCATTAATGAGGATTTTCCTTATATGGAAAAGACTTGTCGCGCAAGCATAGGAATTTGATTCTACACTACTATAAAAACCCAAAAACCCTCAAAAACAGGTACGCATAATTTACCCTTCTCTAGCACTCTAGCGTTGTGAGAATAGTTCTAACTTGACCTTCGAAGGGTATTTGGCCGGCACCATACCGATACTCTCTGTTAGGTCTTCTCTTTTTGTTGCGTAGGTCTTGCTTCGAGTGTGTGAGGACTGTGTGGCTCACTGGTGATTTTTCAGCATCATCAATCTCCATGTGAAAGGGAAAAAACAAGGGCAAGTGCATTTGGGCTAATCCCAATCATTCTTTGCCTCCATTAACCTGTGTCGTTTAATCATGAGATTAGTACATGTTGTTTTCAGTAGCATGGCTGGAAAAATATCAACCAAGCCATTTGAACTGTGAGACAAGATGCATGCTTTATGTTATCCAATCATAAGCATGCTGTCAAATACTATCCCAGCCAAACTTTGTTCCCAAGCAAATGCATTAATGCATGTAGTTAACTTAGTCCGATTAAGTATCAAATACATGTCATTTCATTTTGTCGTGTGAATGTGTGATCGAAAGTGCGGCATTTACTTCATTCAAACACAAGTACCTATTCATGCGAACGGTAGTGGGCACTGTTTTTCAAGTTTCTTGGCCTAACTTAACTCAAGTAGAAACATGCTTTGTTTCTTTCTTTTTTTTTTCCTTTTTTTTTTTTTCTTTTTTGCGTTCAAAATTTTAAGATAAATACTTTTTTTACAACATTTTTACAACAAATCCTATATGACACGTTATTACCAGTGGACAAAAAGTAATTTCATTGGTGAGTTCAAATTAGAAATAGTAACAACTTACCATATAAGAATTTTTGTGAAAATATTGTATATATGAAGTAGCACTTCTCAAATGTTAAACCTGAGATGGTTTAAAAAGAATTTAGGTTTTATACCATGACCATTAGACTATGCAAATTTGATTCGCATTTGCATTTAAATTATAAAAATAATATTTTTATAATTTCATTTAAAAGAAACTTTGTGCATTTTCTTAGAAGATTTGAGTTTTTTGAATAGAAGAGTCTCTCTCTCTCTCTCTCCCTCTCTCTCTCTCTGAGTGAACAAAAATGCTTATTAGTTCTTAAATTTTGTTTAACAATATTTTAGATGTTCAATTTTAAGCTAGTTTGATATGATAAAATTCATTTTAATTCAACATGTTTGGGATTTTCAAATATAAAACCGTGAAAATTTGAATTGAATATCTAGAACTTAATAGGGTATAGGAAAAGTTTAGGATATCAAAACATAAACGGATTTAAGCATGCATGTAGCAACATTTCAGCTAATATCCTTGTGTCAAAGCACTTGGGCCAAGCCCAAAAACCCACTAGAAGTCTAGGATTAAAAGCCCAATGTCGACCTCCTTTATTCTTGAAGAAGAGCCTGTATCAATGAATGTTAAAAATAGAAGAATATATATTTATATTTTTTTTTTGAGAAGAAAAATGGAAGAATATAAGGGAAGAGAAATTAAAAAAAAAAAAAAAAACGTGTGGTACAATATTTAAGAAATATAATAACGAAATTAAGGAATTACCCTTAAATTTGTCCCATATCCAATCTTTTAGTCAAAGTTCGAGCCATGTTTGGTCGGCATCCCATTATACATATTGACCGTTCGATTTTTTATTTTTATTTTTGGAGAATGTGACCTTTCGATTTTAAAAAGCATGTAGATAGGCATTCAAAAAAAAAAAAAAAAAAAAACATAGTAATATCATTAGTGTCATACTAGTTGGGCCAACCCAAAAAAACCAACTAGGGGTCTAAGATGGTAAGCCCAATGCCAAGATCCTTTATGATTGAAGAACACGTATCAATGAATCTTAAAAAAAAGAAGAATAGAAGGAAAAGAAATTATTAATCCAATCCTCCGAGACAAAGTTCAATTTGATAATTTAATATTCCAATTTTAAAAAAATAAAGTTAAATTTATCATTAATATCCTCTCTATTTAATTTTTAATAGAGTCAACACTCAATAGTTAACTGATTTATTTATTTATTTATTTTTTATTTTTACATATTCCATTATAACATTTATGTATTATTTATTTCCAAATTGACGTAATTTTAAAAAAGATAAAATGTAAAAACACCCCATGAATTTTGAATCAACAAAGAAAATGATTACCTAATATTATTAAAAGCCCTTGAACTTTGAAAAATATTCAAAATTGGTAATTTTGTCTAAATTTTCATCTCTCTACATCTCATTTTTATATAAAAAATTAATTTTATAATATCTTTCAATAAAAAATCTGTTTAATTAAACTAAAATTTAATTAAATATTTTATTATCAAAATTTTATTTAAACAAATATAGGAAGGACATTATAAGCAGGGATTCTAGCTTTTTACCCCTATTTTTCAAAATATTTGGCAATATGCCTCTGTTTCCAAACTATATAAGTTCGTGCCCCTGTTTCGAAACTCGATTTCCTCAAAATCGAGTTTCAATGAAGAACTCGATTGGTTTAAAATCGAGTTATGCCCAATCAAAAAAAAAAAAAAAAAAAAAACTTGCATGGAACTCGAGTTCCATTTAAAATACAACTATAGGTGTTCCTGCAATTTTTTTTTTTTTAATTTTACCTATAGCTGCATTTCATGGAGGCCTATAGTGGCATTTTTAATACCTATAGTGGCGTTTTTATGGAACTCGAGTTCCATGCAAATTTTTTTTTTTTTTTTTTTTTTTTTTTTTTTTTTTTTAAGTTTCATCGCCCCATACTCGATTTTCTATCAATCGAGTTTCGAAACAGGGGCACAGACCTAAATAGTTTGGAAACAGGGGCATATTGCCAAATATTTTGAAAAATATGGGTAAAAGGCTAGAATCCCCCATTATAAGCTAACAAAAAAAAGAAAAGTGAGTAAAAAAAATATTAATTGAATACTGAGAGGACAAAGTTCAGTTACAAAATTTGTTATATCCTTAGGCTATAACCTTACTCAATATCTTTTTATTAGAGGTGAATTTTGACAAATCTATCATTGGATTACATTTTCTTCTTATATCCTCTATGTATGCAAAATTTCAAGAAAATTAAAGATCTATAACTATGTCATCAATAGATTGTTTAAATTGCAAGTTTTTGTAGTTTAATATTATGCATAAAATATAAACTTATAGATCATATAATAAATAATATTCAATTGACACAAAATTTGACATGTGTATTAAAAGCGTAAAGAACATGCAATTTAACACTTATATTTTTTAAATATATAGTAATGTTTATTTTATTGAGTAAGGTTGTAGTTTTAGGGTACAACCAATTTTGTAACTAAACTTTGTTTTAATTAATATAGTTGGAAGAACTTGTTTGTAAACCCTGCATGTGTAGGGTGCAATACACACATGTGTCTACCTAATAAGTGCAATACACACATGCATCTACTAAATAAGTGATAGGTTGTACAAAATAATAGTTTTGCATGGAAAAATAATAAATCCGAATTGAATCTTTTTATATTTTCTAAGTTTAGATATATCAATTTATATGTAAATAAAATTGACACACCATTAGAGTATAATTTGAATGACACTTTGTATGACATTTGAGTGCATTCCTATTAAAATAAAAAAATAAAAAAGAAGAAGAAAAAGAAGAATGCACTTAAAATTTAAAGACACTTGCATCAAATAATAAAGAAATTAGGACATGTGGCACAAAATTGAAATGATATTAAAATATAATTTGAATTCTTCATTGAACTTCAACTTTAAAATATTATATATTCTAAAATTTTCTTGAGAACCAAATGGTGGCTACCACAAAAGCAGGTTGTTGATGCCCATTTTTGATTGAAAAAAAACCCAATAACAAAAGAAGCCCAACAATAAGGAAAACAGGAGCAAAAAAGAGTATAAGTGGTAAAAGTAAGGTAATAAATTCAATGGGCCAACGTGGTAGGAATGATAGCCAGCAAGCCCATGAACGCAATAAGAGGTAAAGATAGAGTAGATGGGTTGGGGAAGTCCAAGAAGAGAGGTAATAAACCCAATGAGCCAACATGGCAGGAATAACAACCAACAGACCCATGGGCACAATAAGAGGTAAAGACAAAGTAAATGGGCCGAGGAAACTCAAGAAAAGAGGTAATTAATTCAATAGGCCAACATGACAGGAATGACAACCAACAGGCCTATGGACACAATAAGAGGTAAAGACAAAGTAAGAGGGCCAAAGAAACCCAAGAAAAGAGGTAATAAACCCAATGGGCCAACATGGCAAGAATGACAGCCAACAGGCTCATGGGCACAATAAGAGGCAAAGACAAAGTAAATGGGCAGAGGAAGCCCAAGAAAAGAGATAATAAACCTAATGGGCCAACATGGCAGAAATGACAGCTAGCAGGCCTATGGGCATAACAGGAAAAGGAACGGCAGAAATAAAGTTTGGTGGGCTGAAAGGGCATAAACTTTTGCCCAGACAATACCCAATCAAAGAGGAAAGGAATGGAAGCAATATAGGCCCAAAAGCCCACACACCCTTCACATCGTGGGAGATAAGCACAAGCCTAGCACGCGTAGTAGAATAGGATAAGGCAAGAACGATAAGAATCTCGTGGAAGTAAAAGAAGACAAACGCAGAGGATAATGGAACTCACACAAGGGCTGAAGCACCACTTACTTGTACCCAACCAATATAAGGGAGGTGGGCCCTCAGTTAAGAGATTCAAAGGGTGTGATTTAGTGGGGGGGAGAAAAGAGGGTCTATTCTGGAGTTCCTGCTGAGGCTTCTTTTGGGGAAGTGCCTTGTTAGGATGGCATTTTGCCCAAAAGAGGCAAGCAAAGGGCTGGGGCCGCTTGATGCATGCCATAGAGATAAGTGGCGAGGTAGCTTAATCCTTATACATTGAGGAAAGTAGAAATTGAGAGGGGGGAGAAACAAAACAAGGAATTTTGTCTGGAGATGGGGAGTGGTGTAGCAAGCATGCTCTAAGCAGAGGTAGTGGCCTAATAACCAAGGGGTTAGTGGGCAATCTTGGAAGGATGCCCACAAAAAATCCAAAAACGGTTGGTGGAGCCTTAGGGACAAAAGGGAGAAATCTCATAGAATCAAGTAGTATAAAGGGGAAGAGAGGTAATTGTCAACAGAGGAGGAGGGACAAAGGGAGAGATGGAGAGAAGAGTAAGTGCCCGTTTGTTTCGGCTTTTTGAGCCCAAAAAGCGCGTTTTGAAAAAAACTCAACCAACTTTTGCGTTTGGTAAACTCAAAACGCAACTTTTTTTTGTAAAAGTTGTGTTTTAAGCATTGAGAAAAAACTGAGAACAAACGCGGAAGGGATTATGGACCCTCAGGGGTCCATAAATGAAAACGCGCTATGCGCGTTTTGTATATTACCGTTGCAAACCCGAAAAATACCGAAATACCCATCAGTTCTCTCACGCCCTCATCTCTCATCTGTGTCTTTTTTCTTCGTCTTCTTCCTCTTCGTCTTCCTCTGCTTCTTCACCGGTCTACCCCCACAATCAACAAAACCCATTTCAACCTTTGATATTCCGAACACAGAATCAACAAAACCAAACCAAAAATAACTCAAAATCAACACAAAAACAACTTAAAATCAACTCAAATCCGGAAAACCCATCCCAAACCCAGCTCAAAATCAACCCAAAATCCATAGAAAAAAAAAAACCCAAAATCCTTATGTTTCAATCATCTTCATCTTCATCTTCATCATCATCATCATCATCTTCTTCTTCTCTGGAGTGTGAAAAAAAAAGAATAAAGGATGAGTTCTGGCGTTGGTTCCGATGGTTCCGATGTGTTCCGATTTGAAGTGCTAAGAGGAAAAAAAAAAAAAAAAAAAAAGAAGAAGTAGAGCCACGTGTGTGGAGAGAAAAAAAAGAGACAAAAAAGAAATTATATCATAATATTTTCACAATATTTTTACAATAAATTTTAAGGTAGGCTATTATTAGCTAATATTGGTGAGAAAAAAATAATTTTTTTAGAAAGAGAAAAAAATAATTTTAATAGTATGTTAAAATTAAAATTACTATCAATTTTTATCACAATATTTTTACAATACTTTCACAATAAATCTTAAATGGTAGGTTATTATTAGCTAATATTGGTAAGAAAAAAATAATTTTTTTAGAAAGAGAAAAATTGATTTAAGTATGATGAAGTAATTGATTTAAGTATGAAACAAACTCACATAAAAAAAAAAAGTATGAAATAAATTTCCTTATATATACATTGTCCTTTTTGGTCATTTACCCCTCAAAAAGTCACTTTTATAAGTGCTAGCCAAACACTCAGCTTTTTCATTATGCACTTTTTAACAGCTTTTACCAAACACTCAGCTTTTTGAAACTCCACTTTTTCATTATGCACTTTTACAAAACTCCACTTTTTTATTATGCACATTTTCAAAAAACTGAACCAAACTCACCCTAAGAAAGAAACTAAGAATTAGAGAACAAAAAGCAAACTAAGTGGTAAAAAAAAAGGAGGAAGAGAGAAAACAAGACAAAAATAGGGGTATGCATCAGTAGAACACCTTTTCTCTCCCTCGTGACATTCTCACCCTTTGAAACTCTGTGAATTAGAAATCAAAACCATTTAGGCCCTTTCTCTAGCATAAGTAACTTCAACGGCAGAAGTTTGTAATGAGTTTACCTGTATTGGGGTTTGATTCCCTTTTTGGACCCGTTCCTACTAAATGATTCAACCTAGGATTGGGAAAGCAAGCCATTTCTATTACGGTTGCTTAGAATTGCCGTTGCTACCCTCTGGTAGCGCCTGTTAGTTTATTTGACATTCTTGTCGTTATTCGCCTTGTTGTAGTGTTTTATATTATTAGTCATTCTGCTGTGATATCTTTTACTCTTTTTGCTATATCAGTTGTTGTGTTGTAACCCCTTTTTATTTTATCTGTGGTATTCTGCTGTATCTGTTGTTCTGACGTAACCCCTTCACTTAGCGTATTTTATTGTAGAAGTCATTCTACTGTAGTATTCTTTGCTGTGCAAGATGGTTATTCCACCAGCCTGCTGTACTATTCCTAGCTGTTTCAACATTTGCGCACAAGCTGGCCTGCAGTATAATTCCTAAAGGGCCAGTCTCGACTCCCTTACCCACTAAGTCACAGGCCTTGGTGTAGCAGACGGGCCCAAACCCATCAACATAAAAAGGTCCCCCCAAAGGTTTTATACCTTTATATCAAATTCTAATTACCATTTAATCTCCTTTCATCAATTTTTTTTCTTTCATTTAATCTCCTTTCATCGATGGTGTATTCACCACTAAAATCCAATGCAACTAGAAAAGAGATAAATTCAGGCCAATCGTAGGCTCTGAGGCAGTTCAGCCCAAAAAAAAAAAAAAAAAAAAAAAAAAAAAAAAAAAAAAACACTATTGTGGCCAAAAAGACAAAAAACAACAAGTGATAGGTTTTGATTTGCCTGAGATTCACATAATCTACCTTTATCGATTTCGCCATCATGATTTGCTCCACATTACCCTGCAAGTGCACCCGGAGCCTACACATGAGATGGTCGCACTCACAGAGTGTGAGTTTTCTTATTTTCATAGTGGGAGTGACTATTGCTAGAAATGTTCCGGTCATTCGTTTTTTTGATAAACAAACACACATTTAATAATAAAGCATTGCCTTTGAAGCAACAAACACGCATTAAATAATATGTATGTATAAACTTTGAAGCAACTACAAATAAAATAAAATAAACTTTAAAGTAACTAAATAAAGCATTGTCTTTGAGGTCTGACATGCCAAGAGCCTTATAGCACTGGTTGACATCTTTTGATGTTTCCAAATAAAACAACTAAGATTTAAATTCTCGTTCTCTTAATTATTGAATTATCAACAAAAATAAAATATAATACAATAAAATTTGAAGGTAAGGAAAAAAACATTGCCTTCATGTTATTACCTCCACTATTATACCTTAGCCTTTATATAGCAATAGTCTAGAAGTGAACATTGAATCACAAAGGAAAAAAAATTAAATGCTGTTGCTACTTGTAAGGATTATAAATATATTTTCTCATTTCATATTGTAATAAAAATATAGGACAAAATTTAGTTACAAAATTTGTTATAATCTAAGGTTACAATATTACTCAATAAAATGAACATTATTACATATTTTGAAAATCTAACCGTTGAATTGCATGTTTTTTACGCTCATAATACATATGTTAGATTTTATTTGAATCAAATATTATTTACTATATGATCTATAAGAGTATTCGCATCAATCTCAACAAACTAACCTGTGGTTAAAAATATATCTAAAAACCCACAAAAAGCCCATGCATCAGTCTTAAGACTCTCAACAAACTACCAAAAAAATTTAATTTTCAAGTATTCCTTACTACACCCAACGAGCCATTGTTCTCAATACTATTAACAAATTCTTTATTTAACCATCTTTTCTCTCTCTCTCTCTCTCTCTCTCTCTCTCTCATCACCTGAGTTGTGGTTGGCAATGGTGGATGTGGTAGTTTGTTGGGTTCAGCAGATTGGCGTGGATAGGTGGCTACAGGGGGTTTTGGGTTTTGTGGGTGGTTGCTGGGAAGTGGTTACTGGTTTGGTGGGTTTGTTCTATTTCCTTTTCTCTCATCTCTCTCTCATGCATAGATAGACGAAGATAGGGGTACTGTAGACACTCAATTTTGCACCTATGATTTAATCAAGGAGAATGACTTGAATGACCATCCACATACCCTAACCCTAAAATCATAATTGCATTACATGCATCAATTTGTCTTTGCATTATATGCATTAATTCATTTATTGCATACCATAAAAATGATCTTGAGGTTCTAACGGTCACGGTAGTGTGTCCGGTTTCCAAATCAGACCATCGAATCGAAAGATATCGCATGATCAAGTTTGCACGGTCAACATGCATTGTGTCTAGGTAAGGTCGACCACACATGATCAATTTAAATTAATTTTGATTGGTTAAACAATTAAAATTAATTAAATAATTTTGTGATTGATTGATAATTAGTGTTTAAAATAAGGATGCATGCATAGGAATAAAAGGGATGATTAGATAACAATAAAATTGCGAATAATCTGAACTTTATCAAGACTTATTTTAGGATATTTATCTACAAGATAATTGTTCTTACAAAACCTAAATTATCCAGAAAAGAGATTAAAAAAAAAAATCATAAACGGAGGATGAAAACATGTCTAGGTGCAAGTAGGGGTGTCCACGGGTCGGGCTGGGTCGGTTTTGGGCCCAAACCGAACTCGACCCAGTTGATTCGGTTTCCTGAATTTGGGATCCGTATTCGACCGAATATCGGGTCAGATCCGACATATCGGGTAATCGGGTTGTTCGGGTCGGAGTCATCGGTTTCACGGGTCTGGGGCTCAGATTGGGCTGGACTTTTTGACACAGTTAAAATTACAGAAAATACATTTTTTAGGGCCTTTTTACTTAATTTATTTTTAAATAGAGCTTCCAGCTTAACAAAACCTATTGGGCCATCAATCAGGACAAATCAAAAGGCCCAAATAAAGCTTTATTCTTTTTATCACCTGTGATCAACACAACACACCTAAAAGTCTCTTATTTTTTAGTCATTTATAATCTGGAACAAGAAGCACCTATCAATCCCAATACATAATCTTTCATTCTTTCCCACATTAAGAACAAAAAATAAACACAAAAAATAATATATAATCTGTTAAATAACACAATAAACAGCTTAACAAAACTAGACCTATTGGGCCATCAATCAGGACACATCAAAAGGCCCAAATAAATTAAGCTTATTCTTTTTATCACCTGTGATCAACACAACACACCAAAAAGTCCCAATACATAATCTTTCCCACATTAAGAACAAAAAATAAACACAAAATAATATATAATCTGCTAAACAACACAATAAACTCCTAGGCAGTAAACTGCTCAACACCTATATAACCTGCAAACCACAAGGTCCACAACAAATAATATTTCCAATTTTCCAGCAATAAAATAAATCACAACAAATAATCCTATAATGCAGTATTCCAACAGATATATATACTTAGTAACATAAAGGCAGTCACTGCAAGTTTTTTGGGCAGTAACCCATAAGGCAGAAAGCTTGCTAGTTATACAAAGTTCCAAGCTATATAATTAATTACAACAATCAAATACCATAGGTATTTCCAAAAAATAGCTTTTCCAAAGCATTGAATGACTACTCTATAGTTTATAAGTCTATAACTAATAGAAAAGAAAACCTATGAACTAAGATTTCTTTTCTATAAGTATTGACAGTTGAGTATTGTTACAAGTTAGAAAAGCAATATGTCCAAAAAGCTTCCAAAATATTTCCAAAATGCTGCCTTCTTTACAAAATAAATTACCATCCTCCTACAATAGACAAAAAAAATTCAACAAATAATACATTAGTACCAAGTACAAGACCAACTAGTAAGGAAAACAAGTATATAATAGTAAGGGGCTATAAAGGCGGAATCATACCAAGTCACTGATTAATCATCAATGCTAATCAAGGGTCGTTTGCCTGAAGTGGAACCCTTGCTTGAGCTGGTATTTGCTGGTTGTTGATTTAAAACTAGAAAATAATAGGAAATAAACACAATAGATTAAATTTTGCTTGAATACATGAGACATTCAATAAAATTAATACACTAAGTTTCAAAATTTAAGCATATTACCTAAGTCAAGTAACTCCTCCTCCAATGCCTCAACATCATCCCTTGACTGGCGATGAGAAATTGGAACTGTGGCTTGAAGCCAATTTTGTGAACATACAAGGTTTTGAACCATGAGAGGAGATAATGCACTTCGAAATGGATCAACAATTCGACCTCTAGTGCTAAATGCTGACTCAGATGCAACAGTGGAAACTGGCACAGCCAGCACATCCTTAACTACTTTAGACAACACTTGGTACCTATTACAATTGTCCCTCCACCACTCCAATATCTCAAAATTTGCATCCTTTCTACCATCACAGTTTTCAGCCAAATACCTCTCAAGCTCATTACTACAACCTACAGATTGCTCAACTTGCAAAAAACGCTCATATCGCGAGTGAACCATAACATATGGATCACTAGCATCAGTTTCCAATTCTGTCCTCTCACTCCCACTTTGATCTTGCACATTTGGTGAATGAATACAAGTGTAAAAATTATATAACTTAAACAAAAGGTCTTTCACCTTATCAACCATCACTTCTGCAACTACATTCCCATAAATTTCAGAAAATGAAAACTTCAAAAACCTCAATTTTTTTCGTGGATCAAAGACCACAGCCACATACAAAAGAGGATTAATTTTCTCCCCTTCCCCCCAATACTTCTCAAACTTAGTTTGCATGTTTGTGGCTATGCTTTTCAAGAGAGTGTTTTGGGATTTAACTAAATTGGAAATACTCTCCTGAATAACAAAGATCTCATCATAGAAGGCATTTGAAGTTACATACAATGAACCAGAAAATTTCTTTGTTGCATTATAAAACAGCCTTAAGAAAGTCACAAACACCCTACAATTTTGGAAATCAATCATACATGGAGACCCCAAACCACCACTATCTTCCTTGGTCCTAAAGTACGACGAAGAACCATCATCTTCAAAATCCATTCGGAGAAACACTTTCTCAAAATTTTCAGCAGTTTCTAACATGATATAGGTCGAGTTCCACCTAGTAGGTACATCTAGACTGAGAAGACTCTTGGACTCCATACCTAACCTCTCCATAAAACTCTTAAAAGTTTGACTTCTATTGGGTGAGGACTTCACATACCTCACAGCTTCACGCACCTTAGCAACAGATGCATCTATCTCTTTTAAACCCTCCCCCACAATGAGATTTAGGATATGGGCACAACACCTCATGTGCATGTACTCATTTCCTAAAACTGCCCCATTCTAATCTTTAGTCACCCTTTGCAAAAATTTAATTGTTGTTAAATTTAAGCTAGCATTATCTACTGTCAAGGTAAATATCCCATCAATACCCCACTCACGCAACGACATCTCAATCTTTCTACCTATAGTCTCCCCCTTGTGGTCTTCAACTTGACAAAAATTTAGAATTCTCTTATGTAATTTCCAAGCATCATCAATAAAGTGACAAGTCAGACACATATAATTTAAATTTTGAATAGAAGTCCATGTGTCCGTAGTGAGACACACCCTACAACCCTTCAAGGATTTCCTTAGCTTCTCTCTCTCACTATTATAAATGCCAATCACATCCCTAGCTACAGTTTGACGAGATGGGATATCATTTAATCTAAGCTTAGGTTGCAAGGTACTAACAAATTTCTTAAACCCATACCCCTCGACATACCTAAAAGGCAACTCATCAATTATAACCATTTCGGCCAATGCCTTTCTAGAAGCCTCAACAGAAAAGGATGTTGACACAAGGTGGAATCCATCTTCTCCATCCTTTTTGGGTACAAAAGCTAATGTTTTCTGCCCTTTAACTACATCTTCTCTATTAGGGTTCTTGGGACATATTGGCACATGAGCTAACAAATTACTAGTACCACAACTCTTACTATCAGCATTATAAGATTTTTGACAATAATTACAGATAGCCTTAGTCTTACTAGTATCACCCTCACCTATCTTTACTTTTTCAAAGTGACCCCAAACAACAGACTTTTTCCTACCACTACAACTACCACTAACAGGAGCTGTCATACTCACTTGGCATTGTGGAACTGGGGGCAACTCAGAAGCAGCAACTGCTTCAGCTTGGGAAGCAACTTGGGTAGCAGCAGAATCCTCAACTTGGGTGGGAATATCATCTTCTGTAGCAGCTGGTGTTTGGACAAAGGGTTCATTAGTGTTGGTTTCCATGACCTATAAAAACAAAAATACATATTAGCAAACTAGAGTACCAAGTATAATTAATAGCTTTAATAATAATAATAAATAATAAGCACACACACCAAAAAGGAAAACCAGTATCCTGGAAGCAAACATTTTAATAAACATAATCAAAGCAAACTAAAACTTCTATAAGATGCTATAACCAAAATGTTAAATCAACTTTGTTCACATCATAACAATCTTCTCATATAATCAACTTCTAGGTGTTAAATGTGTTAAAAACAAAGCAAGGTAGACTAAAACTTCCATAAGATGCTATGACCAAAATGTTAAATAAACCTTGTCTAATTTGGGCAATACAGAACATACAAAGCTACAAACTAATAGAAAAGCAAAAACAAAAGCATCTGCAAGCCACATTAATGCAACTCTCATGAACTAAATTCAGTAGTTTCCCTTTCAACATTCTACTAATCACATCATAACAATCTTCCAAGGTAAGCTAAAACTTCCATAAGATGCTATAACCAAAATGTTAAACATTGTCTAAATTGGGCAATACAGAACATACAAAGCTACAAACTAATAGAAAAGCAAAATCAAAAGCATCTGCAAGCCACATTAGTGCAACTCTCATGAATTAAATTCAATAATTTCCCTTTCAACATTCTACTAATCACATCATAACAATCTTCTCATACAAAGCAAGGTAAATGTTCTAAAACTTTAAAAACAACTCTAATGAGTTACATTCAATAGTTTCCCTTTCAACATTCTATTTATCATTTAAATTACTCTGCCCCTTTTGTAAAAAGAAATATCAAACAAATGAACAATCACCAGTCAGTCAGTCACTACATTTTTTTTTTTTTAACTAAATACAAAGGAATGCAAAAACCATACCTTGAAGAATGGGTTTCAAACTTGAGGGCAGATAATGATGCTTGGAATCAGCTTTCAATCCTGTATAAAATTAAAACAGGATCAAAATTGATTAAAGAAAAGAACACAGAACAAAAGTTAAATAGTTAGGGTTTCTAAGTTTTTTTTAGTTAGGGTTTCATAGTATGAATCTTTGGGTTTATTTGATATGAACATTTGATTTCTATCACAAATGAAACCAACGAGATTAACATAAAAGAAAGATGAGAAACAAAGAAAAATTACCTTACTGACTTAGTGAAGAGTACACGGGATGAGGAAACCGTGGGTGTATGGCAAGCTCATACTTGAGGGCAGATAATGATACTTGGGAGTCAGCTTTCAATCCTATATAAAATTAAAACAAGATCAAACTTTATTAAAGAAAAGAACACAGAACAAAAGTTAAGTAGTTAGGGTTTCTAAGTTTTTTTTAGTTAGGGTTTCATAGTATGAATCTTTGGGTTTATTTGATTTGAACATTTGACTTCCATCACAAATGAAACCAACGAGATTAACATAAAAGAAAGATGAGAAACAAGAAAAATTACCGACTCAGTGAAGAGTACACGGGATGACTCTGGCGGTAGCTATGGAGAGAGGAGTGGACAGCGGCGGTGGCGCTAGGTGTTGGAGGTGGAGAGGGGACTGGGTAACGGCATTGGAGGCGGCTAGGGTTTGTTCTTTAGAATCTGGATTTGGATTTTGGAGAAACAGTAGTTTGGAACTTTGGATTTGGGGAAACGGTTTAGACTTTATAGAGTGTGAGATTGTGAGAGTTTGAGAGAGCAAGTAAAGACCAGAGAGTCTGAGACTGAAGAAATGAAGACTGAAGAGATGAGGAAGAGTGAAAAGGGAAGGAGGAGGCGTGAATGGGAAGCCATGTCCATTAGGGGGGTCTATCTATGAAGTGAAAACTGAAGAGAATAGTGGAGGCTGAAGAGACTCTTGAGACTAGTTGAGAGATATCAGATCTTCCCATTTAATTCTCACCGTTAGATTTACTTTTCATCTTAGATTATAGCCGTTGGTTTAAAATAGATTATTGTGCCACTGAACTGATCATATCATGGCCTGTCTTACTCTCATCAAGACCATTCATTTTAAATCTTATTTTGTGATGAACGGCTGATGTTTATGTTGGGAAGGTGTGAGCTTTGAGTCTCGGGCTGGGCAAGGCATGGGCTGTTCTGGAGACTGGAAGACTGAGACTAAAATGTCTGAATTGTCAAATCTACTTTTTTTTTTTTTTTTTTTTTTTAATAAATAATTCGGTCGGTTCGGGTTTTCCGGGTGAAATATTTTGAAACCCGGATCCGAACCGACTTATTCGGGTTGTTTTCTTTCCAATCCGTGACCGACCGTAGTTGGATTCGGAGCCGCCCGTGGACCTTCAGTTCGGGCGGTTTCGGGCGGGCAGGTCGGTTTATGCGGGTCCTTGGACACCCTTAGGTGCAAGGATCGGTAAAAAAACCCTAAAAGAGGAGTCCAAACAGCACCCAAACACGAAAGAGCGTTCAGTGTCCAAGAGCCAATTCGGCACTTTTGGAGTGCCAAACGACACTCTAAAAGGGCCGAATTTTCCCCTTTTGGGCTTTGGCCCAACGGCCTTCGGGTGACGATAAGGCATGCCATTTTCAATTTTTTCGCAAAAGGATGCATCCGTATTCACATTCTAATCGTCCGTGCCTATTTTTTAGAGTCTTCCAGCCTCTATAAATAGAGACTGAACCTCATAATTCAGCACATTTTTTTTTACGCTCTAAGAGACACACAATTTGAGGCTCTCAAATTGCTGATACTTGTTGATCCTCTCTGAGATTTGTTGCTTAAATTAGGGTTTTTACGTTTCAAAGATAACCAAATAAGTTTCTTTGAACCCTAAAACATCCTTTCGAGAACAAGGAGTGCTCATGCAAGAGGTTGTTATCAATCACTCTTTCTCTTTCTTATGCTTCTTGTTTATAATGATGAATGTTTTTTTTATCTATGAATTATTAATCATTGTTTTATTTAAAGCATGATTGTTTTTATGCAATTGTTATAGTCTCTTTCTTGAATGTCAATAATCTGCATGTGAACAATTCTTTTTCTTAAAATAAAAACGGATTTGCATCTTCATTAGATGTAGATCTGACTGTTTCTTACAATAAAAACAAATCTGCATCTTTCTTAGATGTAGATCTAAATTTTTCTTCAAAATAAAACGAATTTGCATCTTCCTTAAATGTAGATTTGGATTTTCCTTAATCAAAATTGGTTTGTGTCTTCATTAGATGCAAATCCGAACATTTTTTATAAAAAAAAAAAAAAAAAAAAAAAAAACTAATTTGTATTTTCCTTAAATACAGATTTGATTTTTTTTTTTTATATGTATGTAGATTTTTGAAATAAAGAAAAAGATAAAACATGATTGTGTTTATGTTTGTTTTATTTTAATTCATGTTGCATGAATTTAAATTATGAGTGAAACTCTCTTCTTAAGAAATTTTTTTCATTTTTTTAAAACATATAAAAAACAGATCTGATTTTTCTATTGTCAAAAACTTTTTTTATTTATTTATTGTTATCATAAAACAGATTTGATTTTTTACAAACCGAAAAACCATTTTTTTAGTTCTTAAAAACAGATCTGATACTTTTTCAAATTAAAAGACTTTATTTTATGTAATAAAAACAGATTTGGATTTTTATCTCCAAAAACCACTTTTTTCTACATACTACAAAACAGATCTAGTATTTTGACAAACCAAAATCAAATTTTTTTTTTTAACCAAAACAGATTTGAATTTTTTAAAAAACAAAAAAAAGAGACTTCATTCATAAATAAATTTGTGTTATTTAATTTTAGTGTCACATGTTGAACATATCATTCATAACATGCATAAAAATGTATATAGGTCACAAGAGTCTAGAAGACCAGACTTTGTCTGGGCGGAATGGGTGCCTAACACCTTCCCATTCCATAACCTAGCCTCTGGATTTAGGTCTTTGACTAAGTAGATTTAGCCTTGTCTTTATTTATTTTGGGTAGAATGTAACTAGGACAAAATGCCATGTAATTATTTGGTAGTTTGTAACTAGGACCCAAAGCCATGTTATTTTTCAATTTTCCAAGTATGTAATTCTTTATTCAATCAATGAAGAGAACAATTCAGTCATGTATTTATTTTTTCTTTTTCTTTTTTGTAAAAAAATAAGTGACGACTCCATACCACTTACCCATAAAGAGAGGTGTCCTAAAAAGCACTTCAAGAATCTTTCTTTTCTTGAGATGCACTACTTTCAAGGTCTCTCACAGGTACCATGGTGGTTTGTGGTGGCTTGGGTTTGATATGATTTGTTCATTGATGGTGGTGGATGGGTTTAAACGGTGGCCGGTGATTGGTGGGTTTGGTGGTGCGAATGGGTTTAGCGCTTGTGGGTTTTGCCATTTCACTGGTGATTGGGTGGGTGGTGCTCGGAGGTGTGAGCTTGAAGGTGGCTTTGGCCGGTGGTGGGTTTTGCTTTAGCAGTGTTTGATTTGTGATTGGTTGTGCTTGGTCTAATCTTTGGTGGTTATTGGTGATTGGTTGTGTTGTTGGCTTAAGTTTGTGATTTTGTTTTCTATGATTGTTGGTGCTTGGTGGTGGTGATTCTTGGTGGTAGATGTGAAGGTGTTGTCGTGTTGTTGATGGTGTTGTTGTGGGATGGAGAAGGGAAAAAACTTATTTATTTTCTAGAGAGAGAAAAAACATTATTTAAATAGAGTAGAGAAATAAATATTAAGGCTGATGTATTTGTCCTTTTGTTAAAGTAGTAAAAGTGGAGTTTTGGTGTTAGTTTGGCTGAAATTCTAGTAAGACTAATGTGAATGTTCTAAACTTATATTTTATGCATAATTTTAAACTACAAACACTTGTAATTTAAATAATTTATTGATGACATAGCTATTAATCTTTAATTTTTTAGAAAATTTGCAAGCGTGGAGGATATAAGAAGAAAATGTAATCCAAGAATGGATTTGTTAAAATTCATCTCCAATAAATATATATTGAGTAAGGTTGTAACCTAATACTACAATCAATTTTGTAGCTAAACTTTATCCAAAAATATATAGGATAAAATTGGAACCTATCATATTGCAACATTCATTCTATGTTTCTATTCAATAAGCATAACCAAATTTGGCCAAGACCAAGTGAACCAAGCAATCAAGTGCTTGCAACGTGTTAGAAACCAATAGTTCTTTGATATCGTGAAGTTTATATATTTTGGTGGCAATAGTAATATCATGTGAGAATTTTTGTTGGGGACTCTAGGGCCATGACCTTGAACATATTATGTAACGTAGAGGCCCCTTGCTAAACAAATATCTCTCTCTAATATATATATATATATATATATATATAGTATTGGTACACATGTGTCTTGAGCTCAAGCTTATAAGGCACATGTGGGAGGCGTCTCTCCTCGATGTGGGATTGAGCAAAACCGTGAGGCATAGCCAAAGCGAATAATACCTGCTAATTGGGAGCTGAGACAAGAAACCCTCCCACATTAAAATCATAGTTTAATATAATATGATTTTTTTGTTTAAAAGTGAAATTTGATAGTTATGGTAATTATTAATAAGTAATTATTTTGATTGTATTTGTCTATAGAACTATATATTTTATCATTTAAAGAAAATATAATGTGCCCAGATTCTAATGAAAGGTTTATATATAGAATATAGTTTAAATTCAATATATATATATATATATATATATATATTAAAATAACGATGTGTATAATTGTGAGACCTCTAAGGACACTCCTTGAAAATTTTGTAATTGGAAAATGCATCAACCTCGAATAATGATGAACAAAAAAATTTTGTCCTCTAAAAAAAAATAGAAGAGCCCTCATCACATGAGCGTTATACATGCGAAGAGGTTAGTGTGTGTGTATATATATTAATATTATAGAATTAGTCATTATTGAAAGAAGAAAAAAATGGTGTACTAGTACTAATATTTTAATAGAGGATCGGTTTCAATATAAAAAAAATATAAATTTAATTAAACAATATTAAACTAATGATATAAAAAATTGTTGGACCTCAAAAGCTTATGTGGCACAATAATAATAAGTATAATTGTGATTCGTGAGGCGTCAAAAGCTTATATTGCACAATATTATAAAATGGACCAGGCTTAAGTCCAATGTCCAGTAGTACTGGACTCGTTGAGATGATGACATGTGTCCAAAAGTGGACACATGTCACTATCTAACCAAGTCCAGTACACTGGATAAACTGGAACTAAACCAAGTCCTTATAAAATCACCCAATATTAGACTTTAGGTATAAGCATAGTTATTGGGGACTCAAAAGGGTAAGTAATAGTAGCTATGAGTTAAAAGAGTTATGGAAATTCAGTCAGTACTTGCAATTGAAGGTGCCATGGCGATGGAATATGGCATTATCTTTGCCCATGAGATGGGGTTTGGACTTTTAATTGTCAAAGGAGACCTTAGTGTGGTTTATAACACAACCATGGGAGAGGAAGGTGTTGGTTCAACTTTTGGTCATATATGGGAATCAAGAGAAGTGTAAAAACTTTTATGAATATAGTCTTTCATCTAACCCGGAGGGATGTTGTAAAGTTGTGATTTACAACTATTTTGTGTTGACTTTAATTCCATGCCAAATTTGATTGTAAAATTATTCAATCATATTTCCGTGTATTTATGTGATTTTTAATTGTAAGAAATGAGTGTGAGAGAGTGTGAAGATTCAAGCTTAAAAGGATGAACAAATGGATTTCGCGAGAAGCTAACCTGTGAAATAAGCCACGTGTAAAGCACATGACTAGAAGGCGAAGAGTCATGCTAGCCTAGAGTTTTCGTGAGTGTCTCGTGGGTAAGGCCTTCTCGCGAAATACTCGCGAAACATTCTATTTGGCTAATTTGTCATGTTTGTTTTACTAAGTCTTTACCCACACTATATATACCCTTATTACCCACATATTGTGAGAAGCGCTTTCAAAGAGAAAACCCTAGAAAATACACTTGAGAGTTAGAGATTGTTATACCCACAATCATCTACACATTTCCTTATGATTTTCCTCTACTCCTACCACTCCATCTTTAAATCATTGAGAAATTAATAGCCCAAACACTTACCACACCCAATCTGAGTGTCAAGTGAGGTTTTGGTGCTGTTGGAAAGCATTGGAAGGAGCCAATCATTGGCGGATGTAGTCGGGCTAAATTGCGGGATTCAGGAAAGTTAGAGAAGACAAGGTTCCGAGAAGCCAGTTGGTAGTAGGAGTTTAGAGGGTTTAAGTACATTGGGTAGGCTAGGCTTGGAGGGTCTTTTGTTATTCGTGTACTCAACTTTATTCTCTAGTGGATCGATTACCGCTTGGAGGGTGACAGAGAGGTTTTCGCCGAGTTCTTCAGTTTCCTCTTCGATAACACGTCTCAATGCTATCTTGTGTTTGCATCTCTCTTCCCTACTCTTAAGCTTTACTTTATATCGTTGATAATGGATGAATATGGCTTAGGATAGTGTTATCGGTTGTTTGCGCTTATTTATTCTTATTCCGCACTTAGTCTAAGTTAGAGTAAAAGTAATCTAGTCGTAATTTTAATTTGGAGTTTAAACAAGCTCTTGGGTTTTCACACAAATTTGAACTTTCAAATGTGAATCAAGCAGCACACGTCTTTGCTATTCCTCCCTCCAGACTTGTTCATCAGATTAATCTTGATAAGCTTAGTTGTATTGTTGCATAATTATATTTCTGCTATGAATGATTGTTAGCTGATATGTTACTTGCATATATAAAAAAAGATTGTCATCTAATATATTGGATGAAATTGAGGTACAATATGTTATTGAATAAAAAAAAGTGATGTGAGTGATAAGCTCAAATTAGTTATGAAAATATTATGGATAATATAACACTACTTAATTGTTTATCAAAAACCAAAAAAAAAAAAAAGTGTGGGCAAACCACTGTCCACTCATTTATTATATATATATATATACTAGTTGTTAACAAAAAAAAAAAAAAAGTTTTGTAAAAAATTAATCAAGTCTCAAAAGGGTACTCTAAATAATTTGTTACTAGTAATGAACCCAATATAATAATAATAATAATAAAGGGGAAAATCTCAAAAAATAAAAAACAAAAAAATTCAAAAAAAAATATAGAAAAATATAGACGAACAACTCACATGTGAACAAAAAATTCATTAAAAAAACTATAAAAAATTGCATATAAAGAAATTAGGGAAAAAAAAATTATTCAATTAAATTTAAATATATATAATATGTCTCAATTTCGCCTTATGGGTCAAAGATTCTAACTTCCTTTAGCCGCCCTGCATAGAAATATGAGCTTTGTGGACTGATAACAAATCTGTTGATCCTAAGATTGGTACGTTGTATCGTCCACGTATTTCCGTTTATCCAACATTTTCACAAAATATCCTTCCTTTATAAGCGGACACTTGACATTTTGGGTCCACTTTTCGGTCATGCCAATATATAAGGAACCTAAAAAAATGGATTGCTGAGGAGGAAAGCACTAAAGTAGTGAGAGAGCATTCATCCTCAAAACTCAAAAGGTGTCGATGGCAGAGGAAAGTGGGAATAAGATAATATAAAAGAAATGGAATGGGAGTGTGCAATCCACACGACTGTCACCAACTCCCATTATGTTATTTTTTTCAATCCAATAACAGAAATTATGCTTCTTTAATTCTATGCTTTCTTTCAACTTCCTACTCATAAGTCATACCATCATTGTCTGGTTACCAACTATCCTCATAATTGAGGGTCAAGCCAAAAATAAAAAAAAATCTCAAAAAACCATCATAGAGAGAACTCAATAATGGTCATTTTTTAAAGAATATTTCAAAGTAGTGATGAAGCTATGATTTCAGTTTAAAGGAAAAGATTAAAAGATAATATTTAAAATAAATAACCAAAGTTAATTACTCAATATTAATAACCAAATAAATAAATAATTGTAAACAACTGTAATTGTCATACAAAATCTAATATAAATATAAATTACAAAGATATATTTCATATCATTATCATGCTCAAAATTTTCTATAGGTTCAATCAATTATAATTATATATTTCATAACATTAAAATAAAGAAACAAACATAAATAATTCATAAAATAAATAAATCTAAAAGTATTACGAGTATAACAATATAAGTGAATATTTTTATTTTATTTTATTTTATTATTTTATATCATTATACAGTTGTAAACACGTTGCACTACCTTGATTGCTTTTAAAAAGTATGTAAAATTTATTTTTTTAAATTCTTGTACGTATATAAATTTTTTGTTTGTAACAAAAACTCGGAATTTGAACTAAAAAAATCAAGAGGAGGAGAGAAAAAATATATATATAGTGGAGGCTTTAGTATCATGCAAGTTCATTAGGTGGTTTTTATTTTTTATTTTTTTTATTTTTTTTATTTTTTTATTTTTGTGTAAAATATAGGACCTATATTGAAATGCCGTAAAAATAAAAATAAAAATATTGAAGGAACAAACATTTTTTTATACACAAAATAGAAATTCTTCTCTAAACTATGTATATATATATATATATATATATATATGAAAGTCCTCTTAAACACTTGAACCTACCTTTACCCCAGACACCAAAATGCAGTGATTCTTTTTGTCAAATAACTGCCGTGATTATGTGAATAGTGTGTAAAGCTAGAAATAAAATTCTTTGGTTCGGGGAAGCTTTTTTGTCCTTTCTTCTATGTGGGAAGTGGGAACTGCCTCCAATTTCCTCTCTAGTCTATGATATGTTAGAGGGGACAATGCATTTAAGAATTAATTAAGACTTATGGATTTGCTTAGCCAGTGATATGTTCGGGTTTTCTTGTCGGTTGTGGTGGCATGGTGAGGTGGATTTGTCTTTCTCTATTTTTTTTTCTTTTTCTTTTTTCTAAACATTAGAATTTTTGTTCTTGATTTGAGTGAAACACAGAACTTTTTGCATTTTTTTTGCTCATAAATTTCATTTAGTTTGAACTTTAAATTCAAATTTCTCATAGTGAATGATTGGTGAGTCCAGTTTTAGCGAATTTTTGTTTCTGGATCCAAAACTTTTTTCTTTTTAAAGAAAAAAAAGAACCTTTTTCCTTTTTTAAAAAATATATTTGAATTTGCGTTATGGATTGTTTAATTAATAGACATCTCATCGAGGGAAGTGTTCGGATTTTAAGGCGAAAAATATATTTTTTGTTTAAAAAAAAAAAAAAACAATACGTGAAGGACGTTTGTCAATTTTGGACTATATTAGGAACTTTTACAAACTTTACAATTGCCTCCATAGTATACACACAATTTTATTATCTATATATATATATATATATATATATATATAAAACTGAAGTCTTTGAAACTCCCACAATTTTCTATGTTGGCACAATATTTCAATAAAATTATTATTTAAATAAAATTATTTTTGTTTAATCCAAATTTAACAAAGAGTAAAATTTTATCTTTCTAATAAGTCCAACTTAAACTTAAACTCAAACTCATCATTATCATTAATATTTAAATAAAATTATCATTTTTTTTATATAAAAAAGGCTACTATCTCTCCCCTCCTAAAAAGAGATTGTCTATCATTCAAATTTTAATACATCCAAGAAAGATAAATATTGAAAAAATAAAAAGAGGTTGTCTATCATTCAAAGTCTAATACATCCAAGAGATAACATATAAATACTACTAATTTTCGGCTCAAGAAGAGCACAGCACACCCCACGTCCACAACACAATAGTTTTATGATTTATCTCCCAATCTCCTTTCATTCTCTCACTCTCATGCTTTTGCACAAACAGAAAGAAACCCAGAAATCGATCTCCAATTCAGCCTAGACTACGATTGCATGAATGGGCAGTAAGTTTGAAAAAAGGGTCATACTTGATGGCCAAGTATATGAATATATAGCAAAGCGTGAAATGACTGATGAAGAAATCAAGCGCTATTATAATCAATTTAATAAGAGCGGGGTAAGTCTTTCTTTCTCAATTTCACTGCAATTTTACACATCAATATTATTTGAATAAATAAAACAAAAAATTCTGATAGGACTAAAAAAAAAAAAAAGGACTCACGTTGAAAATAGGACTCAAAAAACAATTACCACCTTTATATTATTATTAATAGAATTTCAATTCAACATATGTGGATATTTGTTTATATTGTTAGTAATGAATTTTATCTTTTATGTCAAATTTCTTATTTGCTTTCACATGTGCATGAACTTTTCTTTCTATCTTATTCTTTTATTATGCTTAGAATTGATTTTCTTTTGAGCATTTGGGTTAATCTCCATATTTATATTTACATTGTTTTCGTGGGTTTGGTTTTTGGGTTGGAATTTCTATTAATTATTTTATATTGTATATGGCAGATAAAGCATCTCTAATTTTTTGGAGAAAAATCAAAGTTGTAACCAATGTCTTCCGATAAATTTTTATTTGGTATATTATATATAAATTTGTTGAACTTGGTTGGTTTTGAAGTAGAATTTGGGGATTCTATAAATTTTGAAGTTTTAGGTCTGAAGTTTTTAGTATTTGCATTTGAGTAAGTTGATCTTAATTCTTCACCTTAAATTTTTTGTATTTAGGTTCATGTGATTTTTGGTTGATTAATTATTTGTTTGGATTAATTTCAATTAATTATTTTTTTGAATTCAACATAAAAGATAATGAGATTAGGTATTATAATTTTGATATTGTTACATGTTTTGAATTGTTTATATTGTTATTACTACAAGAAAGTCATATTGCTATTCAAATTTGAAATTTGATATGTCTTCCTCATAACATGGTCTTTGTTTATATCTTTCCAGTTTATATTAGTTTTGAGTTTGTCTATATATATATACATAATTATTGGGAGTTTTGCAAAAGTATAGAAGTTAAATATTTCTTCATTTTTCAAAAAATACTAATTAGCAAAATGTCTAATTACTCATTGTTGAATTTTTTTTTCCATAGTTAATAACTTTTCCGTGCATTGCACGGGTTAGCGACTAGTTATTTTTATTATAGAAAGACCAGAATTTTATTAAACAAAACAAAAAGAAATTACATCAGGGAGTAGACACAATTAAATTAATCTATTTGTGTGTTTGGATGAATGAGTTTTGCTCTAAATGAAGGGGGACATAGGAACTAGTATTCAGACATAATGTAGGCATTATGCTATCCCTTTGCGTTTTATTTTATTGCTTTTATATTGAAACCAATTGTTTCAAGTGTAAGTTGTTGGAGAATTTCCAAACTACAATAATAAACTCTCTCTCTCTCTTTCTCTCTCTCTCTCTATATATATATATATATTAATAGGTAAAACTGAGAGAAAATCTAATTAGATTTCAAATTAAAATTCAATTAGAGTATAATTTTATGCCATGTGTCTCATTTAATCTAAAATTTTAAATTTCTATGCCAAGTGAGTTAATTTATTGTAAAAATTAGATTTCAATTAGAGCATTCTCATTAGGTGTGCGAAATGCCAAATATTTGGCATTTGGCATACCAAACACCAAAAACAGACCCTCATGAGGTGTGCCAAATGCCAAAAATTTTGGCACACCACTACAGTACCGTCTCAATTATGAGACGGTGTGAACATCAATACTATAATTTTTTTGCTTATTTTATTTACTTTTCTCTCTCCTCCCAATACATATCTCTCTCTCATCTCTGGTTTCCATCTCTCCATTGCTCCCTATTTCTTTCTCACTTTCATTTTTTTTTTTATCTCTCACTCTCTTCCTCTCTCCATCTGCAACAGCCATCACCACCATACTCTACAACTTTCACACAAAGACCGAGATCCGACCCGATTCATATCGACGAGGTCGAGATCGGGTGAAAACTTTGGTTTGCTCTCACTAATCCGTAGATCTCTCTCTCTCTCTCTCTCTCTCTCTCTTTTGGTGGTTGTGGTAGTATTTCTAATGGTGGTTGGTTGTTTTGATTGTTGGTGGTTGGCTGATTTTGGTTAAAGTTCATGGGTTGATCGAGTTTGGGATGGTCTCAGATTGGGTTGTGGGTGTGAGATTTGTGGCTGTGGATGGGTCTCACTAGTGTCGTCGCCGATATTGGTTGTGCTGGTTGTGTTTTTTTTTTTTTTTTTTTTTTTTTTTTTTTTTTTTTTTTTTAAGACAACATTGGTGGATGTGGATTTGTACCAGTGGTGGCTGTCGGTGTTGTTGCGGTAGTGGTTGTTGGTGGCCATTGTTGCGGCAGTTGTGCCGTTGTTGGTGGTGGTGGTGTTGTTGATGATGATGATGATGATGATGATGGTGGGAGGAGTTAATATATTATTTTAATATGTTGTAAATATTATTTTAATGTATAGAATTGAAGGATAGAACATCTGATAAATGGTATGTTGTAAAATAATGTGCTAAAATGATGAAGTAGGTTTTTGGTGTGTCAAAATGACATTTTTTATAAGAGAGCTGATGAGAATGCTCTTAGAGTTTAATTTTACTTTCTACACAATGGAATATTTATTTTAGGTCAATTAACCAATTACGTAGTCAATGTATAATCATAAGTTAATCACCACATATTAGCATATCACCAATTATAAAGCAATAAGAAATAGAGTAAATAATACAAAATGTTGGTGACAAAGTGAAAAACATATAGACACATCCAAAGGAAAAACAACTACAAGGATTATCCAAACCCTAAAAGAAAATTCACTAATACAGAATTGAAGTTTACATATAAATGATGCCCATAATCCTAGACTATACCACTTAGAAAACATACTAACGTGACCCACAAGGAAGCTCGGACAACCAAACTCTCGAAAAATTCACATAAAATAGTGCACTCAAGAAAAGCCTACAAAATTTTTTGTGGCCATAACCCATAATTTCCAAAACCAATGCTCAAAATGCTCCAACAACAAAACAATATAAAATAAGTGTCATAAGATTTACAACGATATACGACACACTAAATTTTGAGTCTACTAAGGCCTCCGTTCAATTCACACATTTACGCTGTAACGAATGTTAATTATGAACCGAAAAGGTTTATGATAAGCCAACTTCTAGAAGTCATAACTTTTTACACCGAGCTCTGATTTGTCTAAATTTGGTATCATTAGAAAGATAATTTAACTTTCCAAAGGAACTTGATTTTTGTCTAAGTTTGAGTCCATAAGGCCCCCAAAACATACTTAGTTTTAGTGGCTTTGTTTTTGCTCCGCTCGTGCGTGGCACTCCTAGCCAGTGGAACAACCGAACAAGTGCATTTGTTTTTCATGGTAATATTAAAATGATGGTGTTCTTAAGTAGATCCAATCTAGTTACGTTCTCTAACATGTTTTCATATTAACATGAACATGCATGCATATGCCCCTCATGGACACATAACATTAGTCAATGCTGAAATCCTGCAGAAACTTTGCCAATATATATTTTTTTTAATAAATTTTGTTTTCCAGTTTTTCACCAAAAAAGTCATATTTTCCAAAACCTTTTTCTAGGGCAGTAATTCTATCAAAAATAATACTTTCATGTTTCAACAAGTTTTTGTAGGTTCCAGTTAGCTCAACTGGTAAAGTCTCTGATAGTTAAATAAGAGATCTGAGGTTCAATCCCCGCTTACACCAAAAATCAATTGGTGTCTTGGTCTGATGATAAAGAACATCATCAGGAGCGGATGCCATAGGTTGAAACTCTCTCAAAAAAAAAAAAAAAGGCAGTAATTCTATAAAATATTCTATTTTCAATCTTTTTTTTTTTTTTTTAATTTTCCATCGAAAAGTCATATTTTCCAAATTATCCTTCAAATGCAGAAATTCTGCCTAAAATCTTATCTTCAATTATTTTCTTGATTTTCCACTTAAAAACCATACTTTTCAAAACCTTTTTCAAATGTAGAAGCTCGGAGAAAAATTTTCTTTTCAACTTATTTTCTCGATTTTTCACTAAAAAATCATAAACTCTTTCACGACCCATATGTTCAAAATCTATGATTTTTCACTAAAAAACCATAAACTCTTTCACGACCCACATGTTCAAAATTAAAATATGGTTCTTGTTTTCCATTTCAAAAATCTATTTAAAATATAAATAAATAAATAAACTCTGGTTATGGTTTATTCATTTTGAAGACCAATCCATTTCAACAAAATTTACAGTTTAAGGGCTTCCCATTTTAGAAACCTATATTTTTTGAAGATTAACTTTGGTTCTAGTTTATCCATGTTCAATAAAATTTTCGGTTTAAAGGTTTTCTTTTTCGGCAAATAAGATCATAAAGGATATCTCCCTTTGTGTGATCTTTTAGTTTAAACCTCATCAATAGATGGATAACATTATTAACTGAAAGCTCAAATTAGTGTGAAACACTAATGCTTGTTTAGACTCTCAATTTTAAAATTACAGCTTAATTGCTTTTACTCAAACTTATCTAAGTGCGGAACAAGAGTAAAAGAAGCGCAATCACCGGAACTACTCTCTAAGCCATAAGCAAGCAAGCAACAATAAATGAAAAACTTAAAGAGTAGGGAAGAGAGATGCAAACACAAGATAACACCAAGACGTGTTATCGAAGAAGAAATCAAAGAACTCGGCGAAAAACCTCTCCGCGACCCTCCAAGTTGAAATCAATCCACTAGTGAATAAGTTAGAGTACACGAATAACAAAAGATTCTCCAAGCTTAGTCTACCCAATGTATTTGAGCTCTCCAAGCTCCTACTATCATTGGACTTCTTGAAATCTTGTCTTCATTACCTTACCAAATCCCGCAATACTGTCCGATTGCATCCGCCAAGCCTCACCAACTTCTTTTAACAAATCCTCAAAGCTTCCCAAGCTCAAAACACTCTCTATACTCTAAATATGTGTAAGTTGTGTTTGGGTACAAATCTCCTCTCAAAGTATGACAATGGGAGAAGGAAAGAGAAGAGACTACAATGATTTCTCACTAAAGGATGAGTAGCTCTCTCTAAACAAGGATGGGTGTGTTGTAGAAACTTATCTAGGGTTTTCTCTTTGAATAGCATTCTTATTTACTTTTGTGGGTAATGAGAGTATATATAGTATAGATGAAGGATAAGAAATCACATTTAAAATCCTCCAAGCAGAGAGTTTCGTGGGTACCTCATGAGATGGCCTATCTCGTGAAGTACTCGTGAAATGCAGCCTAGCACTTGACTCTTCAGCTTTCAGCATGTGCTTCTCAAGTGGCCTTTTCGCGGGAACATTTACTCGCGAGTTTCTCACAAGATAGTCATGAAACTGCACTGATCTTCATTTCATGCTCGATTTTTCACCAACTTAATACTAAACCCAATATAATAAAATCCCACAAAATATAAGGAAATAAATTATTGCAATTACAACATTTTTTGTCATGGAATAAAGCCAATATAAAACATAGATATAAATCACAACTTTACAAACAAATTTTGACTCCTTAGAACAACTCTAAAAACAAGCCCGCGTGGTGTGATGTCAAATACCATAAAAGATTTAAGCGTGTCTTCCTTATCATCAATTGGTTTTGAGGTGGAATGGCACAGCTCACGATCCGACAAATGGTATCAGAGCCAAGGTCATAGGTTCGAGTTACGGGAGTGTCATTTTGAGGGAGGGATTGTTGGGAGGACCACAATTTGAATCCCTACAACCACTCTAAAAATAGGCTCACGTGGTGTGATGTCAAATGTTATAAAAGATTTAAGTGTATCTTTCTCATCACTAATTGGTTTTAAGATGGAATGACACAGCTCACAGTCCGACATTGACCACAGAATAATAGGATCCTAATAATGGCCATGACTTTCCCCAAAACATGACTACAATAGGCTATATTGAGATTTCTAGTTTTTCTCGACATTAGCCCTTATCAGTCATTGTATTGTTTTTTTTTTTTCAAAAAGTTTTTCAAACTAAAACCATTTTCCTTTTTTCCTTTAAAGCAAAACCATTGGTATCATGGGATATATGCCCCCAAGACTAGGCAAGTTGTTTATATTGCAAAACCTTTTTTTTTTTAAGGGATAATCAAAAATAGGTATCGACTATGGTTGGGCATTGTAAGGTGTCTAATATCTTCCCTACACATAACCAAACCCCAAATATGTTTCCAGATTCTAAACATAGTTTTATCTTATTTAGGCTTAGAGGAACTAAATTGCAAAAAAATCACTTTAAAAAAAAAATCAGTGACGGATCATATTTTTAAGAAATTCAAATGATTGGTGGCAACTCTATATGCTCTCAAACACTCAACACCCACATACAACTACCACAAGCACAAATAGTGTCAGTGACACACCCACAAGATGCACCATGCAAGGAGAGGGTTTGTCATCCTATCTCTCATACACTGACTATCTCATTGAGTCATCATTAACCCCCAAGGTTTGTTGTCAGGGCTCCCTTACATTAGGAGAGAAATTCTTCATGAGAAGAAGGTTAGGAAATTGTGGTTATCTCATAAGTTTATTTTTAGAAAGTATTTGAGAGATTTAGCATGCTTAATGTGAAACCTATTAATATATTGTCTGTTTCCCATTTTAAATTGTCCTCATAGTTACATTTGAGTTCATATGAGGAGTTAGAGTATATGTCTAAAGTTCCATACGCTAACACAGTTGAGTGTCTCATGTACTTGATGGATTGCACCAGATCTGATGTTAATGCAATCAGTGTAATCAATAGGAATATGGCAAATCAAAGAAAAAAGCATTGGAATATGGTAAAATGGATCTTTAAATTTCTTGCGATATCTTATTGAAATAGATAGCTGGTATATGAGCTATAGATTATGTAGTTGATTAGGTTGGGAATCTATTTATGTTTGTTACTGGCCCAATCAACTAGAAGTAAACTCTACAGGATATGGTTGATTTTTCCACCACTTAGGAAGAATACATAGTAGTAACAACGACATTAAAAGATACTGTTTGGCTCAAAGGGCCGGTTAATGAGTTTGATTTCAAGTAAGATAGCATGGTGCTACATTGTCATAGTTAGAGTGCAATTAATTTGGCAAAGAATCAAGTATATTGTGCAAAGGAAAAAGCATATTGATGTATGATATCATAAGATCAAAAAATGGACTTTTTGAGGGATATATCTTTGTCAAAGATCCAAATCAACCACTTCGTTTTATGTCACAAGGTCAATTTTTCTTTTAAATTTTCTGCTTGTGATGACACTAAGCCCCTGACTTAGTCTCAGCCAACACACCACACACACACATTGCAGGAACACTTAGAACAGAATTATCAAATGAATTCATACACACACCGCACACACAATATTTACAGGGCACCAACCCCAACCTTTATTACTCAATATCAAGTACAAAGGAAGCCTGGAGAATGCACACAAAATTCTCTAAGCCAAAATTACACACTCTACTGTTGACAGCCCCAACAGTCTAGAATAAATGCACAGAAATAACTATCGCGGCAATTACTGCCAAGTAACTGCCCCCTTGTCCTAGACTTGTTGTCACATGTGATCTGACTTAGAACACCTTCAACTGATGTTGTCTAGGCCTGCTCTCCACGTTTCCAGCCCCTACTCAGCAGGTCTGATCATCAAGAAAGCTAGGAACTGCTTGGTAACTGCTACTAACTACCGCTGCACACTTTACACATGCCAGCCCATTTCTCAGCACATCATGGGGCTTCTGCCCATGCTACAGCAACCCACACACACTTGTTCCAGCATGTTTTAGAAGGCTTGGCTCCTGCCCAAACCCTTCTCATCAGCATCACAGCCCACATAGCATACCCATTTACAACACTTCAAGCAACTATCATCAGCCCACTCACACAAGTTCATGCATTCTACTAGCACCAACCAGCCCAATGCCTTGCACAGCATATCATCATCACAGCAACCTAACACTATCTTGCACTCAAGCTACCAAGCCCACACACAAAGCAACCATCAACCAAGCCACCAATGCCATGCACCATCTCATAAGGTCAGCACCACCTGCTGCTACCCAAAATCAAAATCCGTCTCTGCCCACCATGACCCTCTTCTGCCATGGCCTTGGGGCATCATGTGGAACAAGGTGCCTCCACATGCTACCCCTCATTATGCTTATCATTCTAAATCTAGCAGGGAGACCGGGCTTGTCCCTCTCAAAGAGCAGTTAGGAGCTTCACTAGATAGGCATGAGGAGCCATTGGTGTGTTGAGAAAACATAAAGCCAAGTGATTGGCATGATGTTGCCCAAGCACTCCAATTCTTCATGCCATCATAATCAGCAACTAAAGCTCCTAACATTGTGTGTGGTTTTTGTGAGAGAGAATTAAGGTGTACTTGGATTTTGAGTTTTTTGAGGAAATTCTTATACTATTGTTGTAATCCTCCTAACCTTATGGTGAAAGTTTCTTTGTGTCTATGGGTTTATTCCTATGTTCTCTGTGTATGTGATTATTAATTTTTTTTTTCTTAAAAAAATTGTCTTTAATTTTATTAGATTGAACTTCCAAATGAGAGCTATAAATATTTAATTCGTTTCTATTCTATTCATTCCATTATATTCCTCTATAAACTACAAGTGTTGAGTTGAAAAATCTAGCCGATCCATCATCATCCCTAGATGCATTTAATCTTGTACTAAAGAGATTTGATTTGATTTTTTTTTTCTTTGAAGAAAAGAGATTTGATTCTTCAGTAGTTATTTCACGGCCGCATTGCCATTTGGGACTCCAAAAATATCAAATATACACCCAACAAAGTAGTCTTTCTCACCTGCGGGCTTTTCTCATCCAAAGGCGAGTTTTTAACGGCGAGAATAGTTCCTTTTTTTTCATGTAAGCAAAAATGGAAATGACACAGGAACGTGAGGATTAATATTCTTTCACATTTTTTTCCCTTTTTCTTTCTAGTCATGTGGATCATCATGCTTTAGTCATGAAACAACACGACCGGTATAACGGTTATTAAGTGTACCAGCATCTAATTCCCTGTTTTAGGCGAAATTGTCGGTGTTCTCTCTATAATTCTTAAGAGAAAGGTACGTAATAGAACCCCAAGAATTCTAATTCCATACTTGCATTTTTTCCCCCTCTCTCATAATTATTTCTTCCTCTTTTTATTTTTGGATAAAATTATCTGTCTTCCCTGTAGACCTTATTTTAAAACTTGATATGCAGGATTACATTACATTAGGCAACGAAGTTAGTTCAATATCCATCATGATCAGATTTCTCTAATCTTCTGAATGGTGGGTCATTTGTTTTATATCAATTTTTTTACTATTAATTTCTCTTTCTACTTTTTAAATTGTCATTCATCATTATCTATCTAGATAGTTATTCATCTAGCTTGTTTGCAAGAAAACTTTTTTTTCCCTGTGGGTCGGTTTTAATTGGGTTTTACAGATATATATCATCTTAATTTTTCATTCTTTTGAAAGTTTATATACTTTTGCACGATGCAACAAAACAAGGTATATCCGAGATGATTTCTTCTTTAATTACTTTTTTGGATAAATGTTTGATGAGTCTTTTTCCACTTTCTTGAGGGATGTGATCAGATAATAACTCCAATAGGTCAGTTCATGTGTGTGGGCAAAACTCGTTTTGATAGAAGGCACAAGAACTTCAAAGTGAAAGTTATATCCTTTAGGGAAATTTGGCTTTCCAGATTGGTTCACCTTATCTAGATCACATATGCAACTGTTTGAGCCCTATGGCATTCAGTTCTATGCGTCCCTCAAAGTTTCAACTTTTTTTTTGTTTATTACGTAGATGTCCAAAACTCTTCGAGCAATCTATTTCATTAGTAGTAGTGCTCCATTCCACACGCACCAAATAATTAATCCCCCAACGTAAGGCATTATTGACTTCACTAGATCTTGGAAAAGACTAGACCAACCTCAATTCATAGTTTCAACATTCTCTAGTTAATGAGGCAGCCGCTGCCATAGTGTTAGTAGGTAGCATTGTAATTCTCTTCTCAAATAATGCTGGTTTAGTGGTTTTCCCTTTTATCCTTTTGGTTTTCATTAGTGGCCATACCCCACTTTTGCCTCCGTAGCTGGGGGTCTCCATCCATAAATACGCTTCTTGGGGGCGTGTGTTCTCCACACCTCTCCATTTCCTCCTCCTCAGCAGCTAATTTAACTACTTCCCAACCTTTTTTTTTTCATGGCATCCAACGTCCAAACATCCCTGAATGGTGCTAAATTCACCATTCCCACCACTCATGACCTGGAGCAATCAACATTGGAGACAGAAGCCAAGGAATTTGATTACTCAAAAAGATCCCAGTGGTTACGTGCAGCTGTGTTAGGAGCCAACGATGGGCTGGTCTCAACAGCTTCATTGATGATGGGTGTTGGAGCAGTTAAACAAGACATTAAGGCCATGATACTTACTGGGTTTGCAGGCCTTGTTGCTGGGGCTTGTAGCATGGCCATAGGAGAGTTTGTGTCTGTGTACTCACAGTTGGATATAGAGGTGGCCCAGATGAAAAGAGAGAAGCAAAAGGGTGAGCTAGGTGGAGAAAGATCAGAAGAGGAAGAAGATGGTGAAAAAGAGAGTTTGCCAAACCCCTTGCAAGCCGCAGCAGCATCAGCTCTTGCCTTTTCTGCGGGTGCAATGGTTCCATTACTTGCAGCTTCGTTCATAAAAGAGTATAAGGTAAGAGTAGGAGTGGTAGTGGGTGCAGTGAGCTTGGCTTTGGTGGTATTTGGGTGGTTGGGTGCTATGTTAGGTAAGGTACCATTGGTTAGGTCTGTACTGAGGGTTCTGATTGGAGGTTTGCTTGCTATGGCTATAACTTTTGGGTTAACCAAACTGATTGGATCAAGTGGGCTGTAATATCAGACCCCCAACTTCTTCCAATCTTAGTTTGTGTTTGCCTGATGGGATATGTAATGCGTTCTTTTCCCTTTCTTTTGTAACTTTGTCCCCTTTCCCCACTCTTACCAAAAGCTATAAAAGTAGTTTATCATGGTTTATGACTACCATGCTTTGTACAAGCTGAACTTTCTCTCTTTCTCTTAGGTACAAACACGTACTGGCATATATGCACACACAAAAAACAAAAAAACAAAATTCCGACGTGGGTGTGCACTCTCATAAAGATTAAGTGGTAAGTTATTAATATTGTAATGTCAATATAGCTACACGCGCTTCATGCATATGATGAGCTTCTTTTTTAGGTTTAGTGTCAAAATTTTCCAAAAAAAATAAAAGAAAAAGAAGCAACTAAAAATCATATACAACAATCAAAATCATATGAGCAATAAAACGATTAAAAAAAAAAACTAAAAGAATTACCTTGTAGGGAACTACTACTCCTTCCTTTGAGAGAAAAAGAAAGAGGTTTAAAAAAAATTAAACAAAGGAAGAGAGACATTTATTTATGTTTAATTTTAGTAACTGGCTTGCCCTTAGGAATAAAGAGAGATAAAAGTGCCTAATTTTTAAAATATATGGATAAGGGTTATGGTTGTATTAAAATAAGTTAGCAAAAAAATTTAAGAGAGAGGGAGTGTGTGAAAAAACTACTTTTCTAGATTTATTTAAAATTTAGGAGTGTTTATATTAGTAATTTTACATATCTAACCCTAGTATTTAAACTTTCTAAACATATAAATTTGAGGGTATTTTGGTATATAAAATGATGAAACCTAAACAAGGAATCTTGTTATTAATATTATAGATGACAACCAATATTAAAACCAAAAAATATTGTTAAATTGGTTGTATTTGGTCTGAAGCATTACTCATTCTAACATTTTAGATGAACTAAAAATGGTAGCACATTACAAACTTCACTCAAAAGTCATGATAACTTTTAGAGCAAGATGAGACAAGTTATATACCTTTGTCTTAGAACATTATTCTCTTTCCCTTGTTATGTGTGTTTGTTTCAAAAATAAAAATAAAAAATAAGCCTAAAATAAAATCACCAAAATCCATTTAAAATAGGGTTTGGGATTTTAATCCAAACTCTAAGGGATAAAAATATGACAAAATTGAAAAACTTGAATGACTAAACTGTGATATAACAAAATTACAAAGAGAGGAAATAATTCGTCCACAAAATACAAAATCTATTAATTTGAGCCTGTTGATTTTTTTTTTTTTTTTTTTTGTATTTTAAACTTTAGGAGGTCATATGTAACAATTGTATTTAATATATATATATATATATATATATAAATATATATAAATTTTAGTAGGGAAAAATCATAAAGGGATAAATTTTAATTTTCCCTAAATACTAAATAGTATATAAGAGCGTTGTGGCCAGTACGTAGTGGAAAAGGCATATTTGTTAGTTGTGCCCCAGCACTTGTGTTGGTCTATAGACTATAGTGCCTATTTGGAGGGGATCCTCTTCATTTGCTTTCAAACGGAATGAGAGAGGATTTCGATGTGAAAATTTAATATTTTGTCAATCTAAAAATAATATGATATAACATCATTTAAAACCAAATATCATTTCTTATTGGTATGTAGAATGACAATGGCATAGCATAATGTAAACATTTGAATAAGCTAAATCTTCAAGATCTCATGTGTTAATGGTATTATCTGGTTCTTCCAGTGAAATAAACCCAAATCCAAATTCTTTCTCCCTAACTTTTTATAGGAAAAAAAACAAAACAAAATCTTCACTATGAAATAAACTCCCCTTATTTGACATAAAATAATAATAAATAAATAAAAAAGAAGAAAGAAAGAAAGATCTTGATGTTGTTTGGGATTCTATTTGGCTTAACGAATAAGATAAATATAAATGAGTTGTACCCAAAAAATGAGGCTCAAAAAAGTTATCCTTAAAAAAATAACCAAGTGTCAAGAACCTTACAACTTAAATGGCATTTTTTAGTATTTCTAATGGAGATATCCAACAAAATTCAAAATCCCTTACCCTAATTATCAAATTTTCAAACAAATAAAAAAAGCCAACACCTAGTTATATTTTTTTCATATTGTATAATTTTCCAGAGTTGTTATAATGCAAGATTTTTTTTTTTTTTTTTTTTTTTTTTGAAAAACAAACACATACAAAGGAGAGGAAAATGAGTTTTAACACAAAAGTACACCACAAATTCGAATTAATTGGAGATTATTGTGGCTTTGTCTTCGGAACAATGATATGTTGCCTTAATGGTATTTATGCTATAATATACATCGTGTTGGAGTATGTGTGTTTTGAACACTTAAACTATATTTGTGTCTCACATTGGTTAGAGATGAGTTTTCATATATGTTTATAAATCATAACACCACTTAAGTGTTAGCTTAAAAGATAATGGGCTAAGGGTTAGAGTTGGGCTTCGGTTGGGTGTAGGCTTGTCTCTATCTCTCTTGTTCCTCATTCCTTTTCTATTTCTTTTTCCTTTAGTCCATTTTGGTTCTGCCCGTTGGGCATTAAACAAGCAGCCCATTGGGGCATTTAATGTGCTGCCCGTTGGCATGCACAATAACTGTTGGTGCAGCCCATCAGCTCTCACATCAGTTAGCTTATAAACCCTACAACTCACACTATTTAATACTCATATTTTTCTCATCTTCTCCAGCCATATCTCTCTGTTTTTGCTCTCTGTTCTGCTTTGGTTTTGCTGCACAGAAATTTCAGCTTCAATTTTTTAAGGAAAGGAAAGGCAAATTAAGGTTGTTCTTAGTTCTTCTTGCTTGAGTGTGTGACCAACTTGAAGAGATCACTATAATCTAATCTTGGAGGGTTGTTCGGTCAAGAGAGTCATTCACACCGAGTGCTACTCCGGGTGGTACAAATCAACCTTTAAAGACAACGCATTTTGTGTGATTCTATAGTTTGTGAGATCTTTCTAACTCTATCTATTTATTTTTGTCATTGCTAATTTTTTAGGGTTTGTATTGTTGAATCAAAACTTGTTTATTTAGCCATATTTTCCAACACATTGAAGGCTAAGGGAACCAAACTTGGATCTATTAAAAATATTTCCTTTAGAGCACTCTTTGGCCCGTGAGCAAAGCCTGGTGTGGAACAAAAGTCTGGTCCTAAATGTGCCGCCAAAAGTACACATGTTTATATGGAGAGCATGCTCAAACTGTCTACCAACTCGAGACAATCTCCATCGGCGACGAGTAAAGATCACCCCGCACTGTGAAATTTGCCAGTACAGGTCTGAAACAGTGAGCCACATCTTGTGGGAATGTCCTCTAGCACGGAATGTTTGGGCTTTATTCAAAGGAAGAACCTAGAAATGCAGCAATACGACATCAGACTTCTTCACCCTTTTTCAACAAATGCAGCTGAAACTAGACCAGCAGGAGTTGGAGAAATGGGTAGTCACGGCATGGGCAATCTGGAATGCGAGGAATAGACTCTATTTTGAGCACTTTCAAACCCATCCGAAGATGATACTCGAGCTTGCAAGCGGCTTGGTTGATGAGTATCAACGCCTAATGCACACACAGTGAACTCCCTGATTTAACAATATATGTGTTTGGGTCTAGGCAACTTGCTGCCTGTAACCCAGTTTTTGGCTTTTTTTTGGTTGTATACATTTTACACATCAATGAAAGTTTTATCGTATTGACCTAAAAAAAAAAATGTCCTTCAGATGTCGAATTATTAGTAGATAGTTCTTAGTTATGATACCTAGATCAACTTACTATCTAATGAATTGCTATTCTCTTTAAGGCTTCAAAAAGTTAAAGCAACTGGCTTTCGTAGTGCACTAATTTTAAAATACGTATAACTTTTACTTCAAAAAGCCAAAAAGAAGATGATGGTACACAACAAACAAAATGATTTATTTTAAATAAATTGAAGATATATAAAATATTGTAGAAGCAAAAGCTTAAAATAGAATTGTGGGAACCAGGAATGAGGCTGTTGGGCCTAAACTCTCTTGGACTCACAATTTATTTGTAGTGGGCTTGAGGATTTCCTACTCTGGGTCGTTCTCGGCAGAGAGACTCAAAGCAACACTCAGTTTCTTCTTCTCACTTGACTGTTTTCTCTCTCTTTTTCTGAACCCCTTCTTCCTTCCCAACTTCTGCTATTTATAGCCAAGGTTAGTGGTGAGATTACTAATTCAGCCTCTGTTAGTGCTATTGAAGGTCCAGTATTATCTAATTTAAGTGGATTTTTAGGTGAGAGTGGAGTGCAACAATTATGGCCTTGGAACTTGGTTCCAGCTTAGTTGATAGTGCTCGGTAATGCAGTTTACCGAGCATATCATGATTTACCCGGACACGGTTAATACGCTTGTTCGGGAAAGCTTATGCCGAGCACATATCAGAATTCAAGGCTCAAAATTGGTTTTTACGCTAAGGCAGATCCAAGAAGAGCCTAGGGCAATGGGGCTGCTCCCGTTGGGCCTGGGCCCAAGGGCCTATATGGGTCTTGGGATCTCGGTGCCGTACATTAGCCCCCACTTGATTCATACCCGGTTGCCGGGAATAATCAAGGAGCTGGCTGAGCCTTTTGACCTTGGAGATTTTTATGGCCTGGGAATCGTGGTTATGGTTCCTAATTAATGCTCATCTCAAAAGACGCGCCGTTTCGTGGCGCCAGGTACAGTTGTCATTATTGCCTGACGCTTCGTGAACTGGAGTGGCGCGCGTACTGGTTACGTTTGGCATCCGCAGGGTCATTCGTAAATCGTGCCCATTTACTGCTTGATTAAACGCTTCTTTGCCCCCCCCCCTTTTTGACTCTATAAATAGTTCCCCATAGAACATTCTCTCATTTTTCCTTCACCTCTGATATTTCGCACTTACTCTCTGCCGACCAACCCTCTGTGTGCTTACTCTCCTGCCCAGTGTTCTCTTCCTCCTTAGAACCCAAAGTAAGTTTTTCTTCCTTTTTCTATTCCTTCAGCTTATTTCTTCAAGTTCCCTTTCATAGCATTAGGTGTTATAGATGGGTTACTCTTACCTTCTAGAGTCCCCAGATGCCTTGGCCACCTTTAGGAGCACATTTAGTATTCCCGATGACGTGGATGTGGCTTACTGCCACGAGAGTGATATTGCTCTCCACCGAGGATTCGGTACAACTTTTTTTCCTCTGATGGCAATCTTAGAAGGCGGGGTTAGGTTTCCCGTGGACCCCCTTTTGACCGATACACTTAGGTACTACGGGTTGTGTCCCGACCAGCTTCCCCCCAACTTTTACCGAGTAGTTAGCTGCGTCAGTAGGTTGAACCATACCTTCAATTTACAGTTAAATTACCATGACATTAACCATATGTATAGCCTCTGTGGGAACAAAGCTACCAACTATTACCTAAAGACACGAGATAATCGGGTACGGCTGATATCATGCCTGCCTGATTCGAACAGGAACTCCGCCGAGGAGTTCGTTCGGGTGCGCGGCAATTGGTTTGCCGGGGATGTCCCTTGCCCCCTTTCACGGCGTGATGTGGGTTTGTACCAATCCCTTGATCTAACTGTTTTCCTCCGCTTTTCCTTTTCTTTTAATGGAATAAATCTTTATAATCAGATACTGATATGACACCTATTCTTTTGCAGACGGCAAAGTGTTTGTTCCGGACATTAGAACCGTCCACGCCAAGGATTTGAACTTCATCCTTCGTTCCGAGATATACGTGCATTGGGACGGACAACTCCGAGTTTCGCACTTGATCCTCGGGATAGAGCCAGTTTACTCCACATGGCAGAATTTTAAGCAGGCACTTCTAGTTGACAATCCCCTGCTGTCATACATAGATGTCTGGTACGCGAATTTCCTGCCGCCGAAGCTTACAACTGGGGAGGCGAGAGATTTTGGGCAGCACTTCACCTGCTCGGACGAGCTAGCCCCATTGCGAGACAAGTCCGCGGAACGGGTGTCTCGGCGCCTTAGGGAGTTAGCCCACGAAGCTATCCAACAAGAGGGCCTTGTTCAAGAGCAGCCGCAGCCCGAGAATCCCCCGGCCGAGACTCAGCAACCAGTGGTTGAAGCAGCTGCCTTATCGATTGAAGCTATCCATCCCGGCGGAAGGATGGTGTCAAGGAAGGTCATGACCATTGACAGTTTCGTGCCCGGTGCACGGTAACTTAACCAGCCCCCACCTTCTCAGGGCCGGGGCCAGGGGCCTCAGCCTCCACCCTCTTCTCAGGCTGGACGGGCCCGTAAGAAACAGAAGGTAACCGATCAACCTTCCACGGGCCCGGGGGATGCCATCATCCAAACTTCTCCCTAACCAACAGGGGGAATCGTTATCCATGAGCCGCCAACCCAGGCTGGTACCGGGGTTGCGTCCTCCTCCTAAGTGGCTCCAGCATGGAAGCCCAAGTTCTTATTGGACGGCAAGCCGCTGCCTTCAACTGCCTGTGTTCGAATGTGGGAGAAGGGCGAGGGTGGCCGTATTGCCCAAACTTTGGCCGAAAGTCTTCTTCTTCCCGAGGACGTGCATGCATTCGAGGAGGGATCTGAGGAGTATGTGGGGCACCGGTTAGAGTGGCACGCCATTGCGGTAATTACTTAGTTTATTCGTTTCTTCCCATACATTCACTTCTGCTTTTTTATTAACTTTTGTGCTTGCTAGGCTGCCCAACTGGCTCACATAGTAGCCAGCCGGACACGGGATCTCGCCGAGGAAAAAAGGGAGCACGAGAGTCAGCGGCCAAAACGGCGAAGGAAAAGCACAAGGTAGCTGAGTCCGCCGAGAAGAAGGCTGCTGCCGTGGAAAAGAACAGGGCATTGGCCGAAAAGAGGTGTGCGGAGCTCTTGGCCAAGCAGAATGAGACGGAGGTCAAGTTAGCTGAAGCCATCAGTCCCAATACTGCCAAGGCCGAGGAGTTAGCCGACCTTAGGGCAGCCCTGGCGGCCGCGGAGCAAAAGTGGTATAACGAAGGCTTCGCTGATGCCGAGAAGTCTGCAGAGCCGGTAGTGGCTCAGGCTCGAAACCTGGGTTTTGAGGCCGGGTGGTTCGCCGCTCTCCAAGCACTGGGTGTTCCCGAGGATTCGCACCTGAGAGACCCTAGCCAAATTCCCTTCCCGAGCCCTGTTGCTGCCGTCCAGGACACCCCGGCTGATATTGATGAGAAGGAAACAGCAAGCATGAGGGAGCTGGTTGAACAAATTGATGCTCATGCTGAGCCAGAGGACATGGAAGCCACCAACATCCCGACTGTGCAGGAGCTTCTCGGTGAAGACTCGCGTTTCCCCCTGACCAACCAGCCAGAAGTGACGGACCCGGCCCGACCCTCCAACTGATTTTCTTTTTGCAGTCCCTTTAAGCTTTTCCTTATTTTTATCGCATTTTCAAACTATTGGTTTATTTGCCTATGTCACCGGGATGTGGTGAACGAACAATTACCTTTATTTGTTTGATTGGTAAACTGCTTTCCTTTTCGGACTTTCGTTTTAATCTGTTGAATGAATTTCTATCTATCTATATGTTTTGCTTGGATCATGCCAGTGTTTTGGCCATTTAATGGAATGATACCCCCAAAACCTATTGCGCGGTGCTTTGGAGAATCCGAGAGCGTCAATGGTTTTAGCGTTTGTAAAGGGTTAGGGTTCCCGTAAATTCGGTGATTGTGATTCTATCGAGGGTGATGTTCTTGCTTTTTTTTATCTTTTTATTCTTTGATGGTGATAAGGCTTTCACCCGCTCGGCGAATTTAGATTAACTGAAAGCCAGGTTTCTGTCCTTGGTGCTTTTAGTGATAAGGTTTCAACCTGCCCGGCGATTTTAATCGAGTCGAGGACCAGGTTTCTATCCTTAGAGATTTTAGTTATAAGGTTTCAACCTGATCGGCGATTTTGATCGAGCCAAGGACCAAGTTTCTGTCCTTAGAGATTTTAGTTATAAGGTTTTCACCTGATCAGCGATTTTGATCGAGCCGAGGACCAGGTCTCTATCCTTAGAAATATTAGTTATAAGGTTTCCACCTGATCGGCGATTTTGATCGAGCCGAGGACCAGGTTTCTGTCCTTAGAAATATTAGTTATAAGGTTTCCACCTGATCGGCGATTTTGATCGAGCCGAGGACCAGGTTTCTGTCCTTAGAAATATTAGTTATAAGGTTTCCACCTACTCGGCGATTTTGATCGAGCCGAGGACCAGATTTCTGTCCTTACAGATATTAGTTATAAGGTTTCCACCTGATCAGTGGTTTTGATCGAGCCAAGGACCAGGTTTCTATCCTTAGAGATTTTATTTGCAATTCTCTTGGTGTGCAGTCACGGAACCAAAAACAGCATATACAAATAAGTTCATCATAATCTTGATTTTAGCAAAATACAAGTTCTAGTTTACACGGATGGTCATGCGTAGAATTTCTTTAAGTTGTTGGCGTTCCACGGCCGGGGAAGCGGCCTCTCGTCGAGGTCTTCCAAGTAGTAGGCCCTTGCACCCACAATGGCTGTAACTCTGTATGTCCCTCCCAGGTTTGGGCAAGCTTCCCTGCAGCTATGTCTCGCATGTTTCCCACAACTTTTCTTAGCACTAGTTCTCTGGCACTAAATTCCCTCCCCTTTACATTTCGATTGTATCTTTGAGCTAGTTTCTGCTGAGACTCGGCGAGCCGTATGGTCACGGCCTCCCTGTATTCTTCTAGCCAATCCAAATGCTCCATCATCAGGTCGGCGTTCTAAACGGGGTCAAACCCTGCGACCCGTGCGCTGCATAAGTTCACCTCGGTTGTATCACTGCCTCCACTCCGTACGTCAAAGAGAACGGGGTCTCCCCCGTGGATCTTCTGGGGGTCGTGCGGTAAGCCCACAATACACTGGGTAGCTCTTCTGCCCATCTTCCTTTCGCCCCGTCCAACCTTCTCTTGAGCCCGTTCAAAATAGTCTTATTCACTGCCTCAGCTTGGCCGTTGCTTTGTGGGTAAGCCGGGGTTGAATACTTGTTCCTGATGCCGAGTTCACTACAGAAGGTCCGAAAAGCTTTACTGTCGAACTGTAGCCCATTGTCTGTTACTAGCGAATTTGGCACCCCAAACCTTGTGACTATGTTTTTCCATACAAACTTTTTCACGTCAGTATCCCGGATATTGGCCAAGGCCTCAACTTCTGCCCATTTTGTGAAGTAATCTACAGCCACCAATACAAAACGGCGGTTCCCCGTTGCTCGGGGGAATGGTCCGAGGATGTCAAGCCCCCATTGTGTGAATGGCCACGGGCTGCTCACGGGATTTAGACGACCTGCAGGCTGATGGATCGAAGGGGTGTGCTTTTGACACTGTTCGCAGCTCCGAACATATTCAGCGGCATCCTTCTGCATCTACGGCCACCAAAACCCCTGGGTCAATGTGTTAGGAATGCTATAAATAATAATTGTTGTATTGAGATTTAGTTAGTTAGTTAGTTACAATTCCAAGCATGTTAATCACATTTAGCACATGTTGGAATTATTAATACACATGGGGAATAATAGAACCTAGTTAGTTAGTTAGTTAGTTACAATTCCAAGCATGTTAATCACATTTAACACATGTTGGAATTACTAATACACATGGGGAATAATAGAACCATTAGGATGAGGCCATGTGGACCAATGAGATTAGAGCTAGTCTCCTATAAATACATGATTGTAATCCAATATGAGGAATCAATGAAGAATAAACCAATTTGTTAGTGCATTTCTCTCTCTAAATCTCTCTCTTTCTCTATGGAGGGTGACTATCTCGAATTAAGTCAATTTACCTACAATCCCCATCCATTCCCCTATAATTCCCATCAATCTCCATTAGGAACCACCGGGTTCCTAACACAATGCTCTGTGTGCTAAAGATCGTCCCCCAACATGGCCGCCACACACCCCCTCATGTAGCTCGGTCAGAAGCTCTCTGACTTTCTCGGGATGTAAGCATAAAAGGTAAGGGCCTGCAAAGGACCTTCGGTACAATTTGTGGTCCGAAGACAACCAGTACCGAGAAGCTACCCGACGAATCTTATTGGCCTCGTCTTCATCCTCCGGCACTTTATCCTCGGCGAGGAAATCTATGATCGGGTTCATCCAACACGGATTAGCCACTGCTACCTGCGCCACCTCTACTCTGGCTTGGTCGGGGATACTCTTTACACTGATACTTGGCTCCCTTATAAGTTCTATTGTGACTAGTCGTGGCGTGTCTTCGGTAGCCGATGAGGCTAACGTGGCAAGTGAGTCGGTGTGTTTGTTTTGTGACCGAGCTACCTGGGACACCTTTACCGTTCTGAATTGACCAATAATCTGCTTGGCTGCACTCAAATAAGCTTTCATTCGAGAGTCCCGAGCCTCGAAGTCTCCCGTGATCTGATAAACAACCAGCCGAGAGTCTGAGTAAATCTCAACATCTTTCGCGCCTATATGCAATACGGCCCTCAAACCGGCCAGTAGGGCCTCATACTCGGCTTCATTGTTTGAGGCTTTGAATCCTAATCTGAAGGAATGTTCCAATTGTATGTCCTCAGGGGTGATTATGACAATACCAACCCTGGCCCCCAGAGCGTTTGAAGCGCCGTCCACAAATACCCTCCACGGGCGAATTTCTGCACTACAGATTACCTTGCCGTCGTTCTTGGGTGTGAATTCTGCGATGAAATCTGTGAGAACCTGTCCCTTCACCGAGCTTCTAGGTCGGTATCTTATGTCAAACGATCCCAACCGAGTCCCCCATTTGGCAATCTGGCCTGTGAAGTCTGATCTCTTTAACAGTGACTGTAATGGATACTCGGTGAGGACGAACACTGTATGAGCCTGGAAGTAGTGTGGCAACTTCCTAGTGGCGTGCACCAGGGCTAAAACTAACTTCTCCAAAGGCAGGTACCTTGTTTCGGCATCTACCAAGGTTTTGCTTATGTAATACACTGGCATTTGTACTCCTTGGTCTCTTAGTAACACAGCACTTACGGCATGCTCGATGACTGAGAGGTGCATAAACAAATCCTCCTCGGGCTCCGGGGCCGTCAACCTTGGCGCCTTTGCCAAGTATTCCTTCAGCTCTCGAAAAGCCTCATCACATCCCTCGTCCCAATGAAACCCCTTCCACTTCTTCAGAAGTTGATAAAACGGCCGGCAGCGATCGACAAACTTGGAGATGAATCGGTTCAGGGTGGCTAACATTCCAGTGAGCACTTGCACCTCCTTAGGATTGCTTGGTGGTTTGAGGCGATTCACGGCCTCTATTTGGTCGGGGTTAGCCTCTACTCCCCGAGTAGAGATCAGATAACCCAGGAACTTGCCAGCCCCCACTTCGAAAGTGCACTTCTCGGCATTCAGGCGCAATTTGTGCTGGCGTAGTATCTCGAATACTCCCCGAAGGTTTTCCGTATGCTGTGACTCTTTTCTGCTTTTTACCACCATGTCGTCAATATAAACTTCAACCGTGCATCCAATTTTTTCTCGGAACATTCTTGTCATCATTCACTGGTACGTGGCTCCAGCGTTCTTCAATCCAAACGGCATGACCTCATAGTGATAGTTTGCATTCGGGGATATAAATGCTGTCTTTTCTCAGTCCTCGAGCGCCAAGGCAATCTGGTGGTAGCCCTAGAAGGCATCCAGGAAGCTCATCCTCGGGTGACCATACGTGGCGTCTACTAGTTGATCAATCTTGGGCATTGGGAATGGGTCCTTAGGACACGCCCTGTTCAAGTCAGTGAAGTCCACACAAACTCTCCATTTGCCGTTTTTCTTCTTTACTACGACAGTGTTTGCTAGCCATCTCGGGAAGAATATTTCTTTTATGACTCCGGCCTCCTTTAGCTGCTGGACCTCCAGGTTTACTGCGTCGACATGTTCTTTTGATGCTCTTCTCGGTTTCTGCTTCTTCAGGGGAAATGATGGGTCCACGTTGAGTTTGTGGACAATGAACTCGGGATCTACGCCGGGCACTTCATATGGGTTCCATGCGAAAACATCTACGTTCTTCAATACCTCCTCAGCCACGTCCGCCCTCGTTTCCCCTAGGGGCTTCTGTAATTGCTATGAAGTTTCTTTCTCGGCATGTTCAGCTTGCCCGAGCTGTTCATTTTTCCATCTAACCGCGGCGACAAGACACTACCTCGCCACTTGTTAGTTCCCCTTCACCTCGGCAACTCCATACTCAGTGGGAAATTTTACCTTCACATGGAAGGTGGACGGAACAGCCTTCATGGCGTGAATCCACAGCCTTCCCAGGGTTGCGATGTACGGTGAGAATGATCGGACTACTATGAAGGTAACTATAACTCCCTTGCCTTCCATGTCCACCGTGAGAGAGATTTATCCCTCGGGAATTACGACTCTCCCGTCAAATGAGACCAGCGGCGTGTCATATTTCGCCAAATCCTGGGTCTTCAATCCGAGCTCTTCGAAGAGGTTCGGGTACATGACGTCAGCCCCACTCCCTTGGTCGATCATTACCCTCTTCACCAGGAACCCGCCTATTCGGACCGTTACCACCAAAGCATCATCATGAGGTTGGACCATTCCTTCCAAATCATCCTCTCCGAACAAGATGGTCAGCCGTTTAACTTTCTTCTTCTTCTCGGCTGAATCTCCTCCCTTGCAAGCCACTGTTAATACCCTTTTTGCTGCTGCCGTTCCTTTTGGTGCAGCATGGATGACTTCGATTACCCCCAGTGGAGGCGGGAGGGGGTTCCTTTTCTGTTGGACGCCCTATCTGGCTTCTCGGTCAGTGGAGTCTACTACAAACTCTTTCAAGTACCCTGCCTTTACTAGTTGCTCGAGATGATCTTTTAATACCCGACACTGCTCGGTGGTATGTCCTTTGTCTCTGTGATATGTGCAGTATAGGTTTTGGTTCCTCCGAGACGGGTCGCCCCCCATTTTGTTTGGCCACCTGAAGAATGACTCGTTCTTGATCCGCTCCAAGATTTTGTGCACGGGTTCTTTAAACGCCACATTAACCCTTTCAACTTGCACCTCTGGTTCCTACATTTTAAAGTCTTTTTTGGGTTTTGTCGGCACAATGACTTGCCGAGATCTCCCAATTAATGGAGCTTTCCCCCTGCTCTGCAGCCGGTCGTCCTCCAGGCATTTGTACTCCTCTATGCGTCTCATCAGTTGCCTCATATCCTCGGGGGGTCTCTTTGTCAACGACTCCCGTAATTCAGAGTCTTTGGGGAGCCCCATCCTGAAGGTGCTTGCCGCGATTTTTTCATTCCCCCCACCAATCTCGTTGTAGAGTTCCCAATATCGACTGGCATAACTCCGAAAGGTTTCTCCGACCCTCATCTTCATGGAAAGTAGCGCGTCAACCGGCTGTTGCACTTGGCTGCATGTCACGAATCTACTGCCGAACTCTTGAATCAGCTCGACGAAGCTATGTATGGAGCCTTTCCGTAACCCATTGAACCCTCTCAGGGCCGTTGAGCCGAGGCTAGAGGGGAATACCTTACACATCAATGCATCATTGTGTGCATGCAAAGACATCATGTGGATGTAATGACTGACATGCTCCACGGGGTCTGTCTTCCCCTCATAGGAATTGAATAGCGGTCGCGTGAATCTGCTCGGCATAGGGGCCCGTTCAATTTCATCAGAGAACGGCGATCGGGCAGCCATCCGTAAGGCTCGGCTCATGGCGTCCATAGCGGCATTGTGGTGCTGCCGTTCCTCCGGCGATTCTGACCCTCGGTCACCGTATCCATGAGACCGTGAACGGTCCCGCTGACGACGTGGCTCCCGGGAGTGCCGGTGTGACTCTTGAGAGCGTGATCGGTCTCGGAATTGTTGCGTACCAGATCGGCTGGAGCCCTCCTCGCCCCGATTTCTCCTTTGTTGGGGGTTGCGATTCCTTTCTTGGCGCCGACCCCTTGCTTCCAACTCCAAATCCATTACCAATCTGCACAGCCGCTCCAGCTCCCGGTTTCTATCATCATACTGCCGATGCGCCGAGATGCCTGAAACCGTTTGGTGTGTCTGGGCCGACCCTTCTCCCAATCCGGACCTTTCCTCTCCTCTGAGGTGCCCCCTATCTTCCCGCCGTTTCTGCCTTCTCTCCCTCCACGTCGATCCCTGAGAAGATCCTATGGAACTGCTCGGTGCACGTCCTCCTGAACGCTCCTCGGACATTTCCCTTGTTTGAGTCTCAGTCGAACCACAGTTTCGTAGGAGAGCCCCACGGTGGGCGCCAATTGTGGGAACCAGGAATGAGGCTGTTGGGCTTGAACTCTCTTGGACTCACAATTTATTTGTAGTGGGCTTGAGAATTTCCTACTCTGGGTCGTTCTTGGCAGAGAGACTCAAAGCAACACTCAGTTTCTTCTTCTCACTTGACTGTTTTCTCTCTCTTTTTCTGAACCCCCTCTTCCTTCCCAAGTTCTGCTATTTATAGCCAAGGTTAGTGGTGAGATTACGATTTCAGCCTCTGTTAGTGCTATTGAAGGTCCAGTATTATCTGATTTAAGTGGATTTTTAGGTGAGAGTGGGGTGCAACAATTATGGCCTTGGAACTTGGTTCCAGCTTAGTTGATAGTACTCAGTAATGCAGTTTACCGAGCATATCATGATTTACCCGGACACGGTTAATACGCTTGTTCGGGAAAGCTTATGCCGAGCACATATCAGAATTCAAGGCCCAAAATTGGTTTTTACGCTAAGGCAGATCCAAGAAGGGCCTAGGGCAATGGAGCTGCTCCCGTTGGGCCTGGGCCCAAGGGCCTATATGGGTCTTGGAATCTCAGTGCCGTACAGGCTGTATCGTGGATTTAAATGTATAAGAAGTGGAATTTAAAGTAGAGATATGGTTGGATATAATTTTAGCTTTACTAGTATTTTATTAATTGGTAAAAACTATTTTAAAATTGAATTAAAAATTCAGAAAATAGGATGGGAATGACATGGCGGCTGATGCGGCTTAATGTGAGCGTAGCAACATTAAAGGCTATGAATCAACTTTTAGTAATATATAGATTATGACTTCAATTCGGAACTATTTTTTGCGGTTATTGCCTATTAGACAAGAAAAATATTATTTATTATCAATTAAATTAATAAATATGAAATCTTATAACAGTTAAATACATCACACCTACTTTTTTTTTTTTTTTTTACACATCCATTTTGTTTATGTATAAAATAAATAAATAAATAATCTAATTAAATGATTTTATTAAAATTCATACTGGTATGGTGGAAAATACTCGGGACCACCAATTTTCTCTAGTGAGCCAAAAAGCTTTTTTTTCTCCCCACTTTTCCTTCCTACGGTTTTCATTCACCCCAATCAAAAACAAATACAAATTCTCTGTACCATTTTTTGTGTTCTACTTTATGTTCCACTAATCACAACTTGTTATATATTTGTTTAACTTTCCTTATAAAATAACTAAAGTTTAAAATGGAAAAAATTAAACACATGACAAGTTGTGATTGGTGGAACATAAAGTGAAACACATTATTAATTACAAGTTCTTTTTTAACAGGTAATTATAGAATACTCCATAAGTACAAAAAATACGTACTTTCTCTTTTCACATAATAGTAAATCTTACTAATTGAGTTCATAATTGAATCAAAATTCATGTGAGAGAATGGAATATGCATTTATGGTACACTCAGAATATTCTATAATTTCCATTTGTATTTTTAACAAACAAACAATATGTTAAGAACTAAAATTAATATTTAAAAAATTAAAAACCATTAAAAAACATAATAGTACTAATATAATAATTATTTCTATAGATTAATATTGATGTGAATTTGAACTGATTAGGTGGTTCACTTTGTGCCATTTGAAATTTACTTTTAAGTTAACTTATTGTTTATTTTTCTTACTATCTGTGGGTCTCAAGTAAGTCACCTATTTATTTTATTTTACTTTTACTTTTTATTTACCATACTTTCGCAAAAAAAATTAGGTAAATTGTTTCCAAACGAACACAAATATTTCAAATTCATAACACATTTTTATAGCCTTAGCTTAATGATAGCCTCAGCTTAATGAATGTTGATGAAGACCAGCTACAAAGGTGATGGAGTAAGAAAAACAAATAGCTCTGAACTGCAATTTACTTGCAGCATCTTTTAGAAACAAAACAAAACAAAAGCAAAATCAACCATACCAAAACAAATAGAAGATATTCAGCAGAAGAGAGAGGGGTGAAAACCTAAAAATCTTTCCTACTCAAAACATCAGATTAGGTATGATCGTGGGTCTAGGAAGCCTCAAAAGGCCAATAACCAATTCATTTCAACAGAAACAAATTTCTCGTTTATTTTAGCAATGACCTCTCAAAGACTAAAACGCTCCTCTAATGATCTAATCAACAACAAAGATAAATTATGAATGATTTTTACTCCTTGATTGACAACAAATATCACATTTGTCCTCCCTTCCGTTCAGTAGCTGACATATCAAAATCGAATGGTAAAGATACAGCGACATAGAGTACAATGCTATGCACATATTTCAGACTACAAAAACAGTCAACAGATTCCGTTCATGTACTCTGAAATGCAACCAAACCAAACAAGAAAATCTCCTCTCCACTTTATCTGTGCTTGCTTTAAATTTGCGCTCTCTAAATTACCACAACCAGGGACCCGGGCAGAATTAGTAAACCATTCAGACAATACTAGGGGGATCTCCCACCCAATTGCAAATGGCACGGGGCCAGCGTGTTTTTATGCAGTCCACCAAAGGTGCATGCTGAGAAGGCTCCGGTTTAGCCACTTCAGCATCTTTCCCACTAGAATCATTTCCACCTGAACCAGAGGACAGGGCTACATCAGCCATGAATTCCTCTGGCGTCCACCTTGGGGGTACTGAAACCCTCAATTTAGTAAGCCTTGGTCTTTGCACAGGAGTCTCACCTCCAGATGTTACTTGACCGCCATTCAAATCTGATTTTGCAATCCCATTAAAATGGTAAAGATCAAAAACTTTCTTACCCATCAATCCAGATGAATCCTTCAGACCTCCCATGCTCTTGTCCAAATCCAAAATAACCTGCCAGAACTCACTCCATACAATAAAACCGGTGCTGCAAAGGTGATCAAGCTTCTCTGGAGGAAGTTTGATACTAGTTTCCTTGAGAACTTGATGGAACCCTTCCACACTAATGAAGCCACCACCTCCACTCTGATCCTGGGCATCAAAAGCTTTACGGATTTGTGATTCCCTTTCTTCCAGCTCATTCTCATCTTGAACGCTGATATCAAGAGCAAATAGAACTGTATAATGGGACTCACTCCCAACAACCCATATTGGCCATCGTGGGCATTTCAGATACTGGCCAACCTTACAGAAATTGAGGGATTCTAGCAGAGTGAGGAATCCAACTTCCACATTTCTGGATATGCCTTTTAGAAACATGCCACCACCCAAATCAATTCTCTCATCAAACACATTAGGGACAGCCTGCCCGCAGAGCAGTAGGTTTACAATTTCCTGTTCCATAACACAAGGATAAGAGCTTAATAATAATGTCCAATCATAGTGTAAATTTTCTTTTATAAGTAATTAATAATAAGGGAAAGCATCCAGTAGATCACTTGCTGAAGCATAAACACAGGTTTATACCTGAGAGGCATGCCCAAATGGAGCAGTGACTAGAGGTAGGCTGGGATCATCCCTGTCATCTTGAACAGAGTCCTAAAAGAAAAAAGAATTTTGGTATATTGGTAACATGGCCATCCCAAACAACTGACCATAAAATCCCTTCAGATTAATGAAACTTAGAAAATGATAAACATGAAGCTACAGAAAGTGAATACAAAATTACAGTAGCAAAAACACTAAAATAAGTGTTCTAATACAAAATGTTTGAAATTGTCTAAAGATCCATTCCGGAAGACAGACAACAGCATGCATACATTTTTATTAAGTAAACATCTCAGCATTAAAAGTGAAAACAAATATACACCCATAATTTTCAAATAAATGTTGATCTCTGTTTCTTAAGCGTTACTATTGGTTTTGGATTGTATAAACTCCATCGCTCCCAAAACATCTCTCTCTCATCAATATAAATATATATGGCAAAATTTAGGTACAATTCATTAGGTGCAATACATTAGGTTCTCCAAGTAAATTCAAACACATGGTTGCATTGACTAATGAAACACAATATTATCTTCCTAAGGATAATTAAATTCAATACAACTATTAAATTACCAATTGTCACAAAAGCTTAAGCTATTAGAAAATAGTAAATTTAATCATTTAACTACATAATTCTAACACCCCTCTCACGTTTGGGCTCAAACTCCCTTTTAATAAGTGAGGCCCAACACGTGAGATTTTAAAATGAGAGGTAAAGTGGAGGAGATAGGGATCGAACTCAAGGCCTCTTGCTCTGATACCATATTAAATTACTAATTGTACGAAAAGCTTAAGCTATTGGAAAATGGTAAAATTATCATTTAATCACATGATTCTAACCATATGTTTGAATTAAGTTTGAAAACTTAATGTACTGCACCTAAGTTTTACCCTAATATATATACCTATGCATATATCAATACACATGGAAACTTCATGAAGTTTTAACTGTTTAAAACGGTGCCAAAGCATTTAAGTGTCTTTTGTAAATGTAACAATTAAGTGTTATATTATCACTGGTGTTACATGTAAAGACTGCATATGTTGATCATTTGCTATTCCATTGCATTGTCACTTGTGACCTCAGCTCCTTGATTTACACATTGTATAGGGTTCATTTGGTTATTCCCTGAAAATGAATTGATTCTTTTTATAACTATAGACTCATTTGGTCATGTAAAGAACTAGGATTATATATGTGTGCGTGTGTGTGTACCAGCTTTGAGAGGGAGTATTATGTAAAGGTATGTGATAGGGATAAACTTGTAATACTGTAATATCATTGTAACTACCCACATATAAATAATATGAATGTAAGTGAGAGAAAATTAATTAACGCTGTAAACAGGTAAGTACACCTCCTTTTTTTTTAAAAAAAATCAATAGTTACAACAATGAGAAAGGGGAGATTCGAACTCTGGTTCTCTGTTCTCCTAATAAAGGTGAGCATGCTATGTTACTGTGCTACAAGGCTCTTTGACAGGTAAGTGCACTTGATACTTATAATGGATCAGGTTGATTAATAATGGATCAGAAATCCAATTCACAATGAACAAGTTTGAGACTTTTTTTTTTTTTTTTTCTTCTCATTTGATTGGTAAAATAGTGGGGAGGAGGAGGTGTGGTTTGAACCAGAGACATCAAGCACCATAGAGGGTGCCAGTACCACAGGGCTATCACTTGAACCCAAGTTTGATACAGAATTTTTATGACTTCGACTTCGTGCTTATGTAAATGGAGGACACTTCACCTGCCTCTTCCTTCTGAATCACTAACATAATCTACCCAAATTATCAGCAACTGAAGTCTTAGTTATCATTAAATCAAAGAATCTTTTAAGCATAGTCATGCCCAGATCAATCAGTTTTCTGGCAGTACACTCAGGAACAAAACTAGACCTAAAGGTGGGGTTGAAAAATCTATTAATCCCAAAAGAAAATTCAATTCAAGATTATTCAAGAGGTTAAGGGTTTCAAAGAAAGTAAAAACTCTGATAATTAATATATAATATATTCCCCCACCCCAAAGGGTGGAAGGTGACGCCAGATTAAAAATCCTTTGTGCATGGCATGGGTAACATATAAAAATAAATTAAAAAATCATAAAATGCACATAAAGCTAGAGTACATTATATATACCATTCAAACGCCCAACTCACATTCAGTATTTTTATATAAAATTTATAAAGCTTTTAATTATATGGCTTTCTATTACTCACATTTTATGGGAATTTTTTGTTATCTATACAAGCATATGAAATGATGATATTCAATAAATAAAATATGGGTTTGGTTAACGAGTTTCCTTATGACATTTGTTAGTGGACCATATTAGGAAAGTTTTAATACTACTTTTATGGGTAATATGAAAAGCTCTCAAAAAATCAGTTACTTTTTTCTTTTCCCATAAAAAATTTCTAAAAATATTTCATAAACCAATGGCATTCGTTAACTTTTCCCATAAAAAATTATAATGTTATGAAGCTGAAATGAGAAATTGTATTATGAGCCTTCCATGCTGGTAGTTTAGTCCTATCTCACATAGCATGAAATTTTTCCTCACACTTTTCAAGCAAGCATGCAAGTGTGCACAAGGACAGACATATATTGTTTGAATTTCATTGAAAATTATTTTAGGTTCTGCTCCAGTTCTGGGTACACACATCACACAATCACAAAATGAGGTTAGACTCGACTGAAACAACCAGTAGATTTATATTTTTAAAAGAGAACTCCAGGCAGACAAGCATACCAGTCCTCGAGAAAGTAAAGCAGAAATAAGAAACAGCATTGCCCCCATACGACTTTGAAAAATAGGAATCATTTCTTCAAGCCGCTGTAATGCACTAGCTTGCGAAGTATATGTGTCCACTCTCAGAATTGTCTGCAAATCATAACCTGATTCAATTGACAAACCTTCAAGTGCTTTTCCAATGATCTGTGACAGAACAATTTACCACTCAGAAGATAAGAAATGCAAAAAGAGTGCAAAGAGAAATCAATGACAAGGTCTGACAAATTTGGGTTACCTCTTCCTTCAAACCATCTTCAGAGCCCTCAACCTTTTGCCTAATGACACTCAAAGTTGCAACTGCAGCCCTTTTATTATCTCCACATAAAAACAATATCTCGCCCATACTTCTAACCAAGGCTCTGTTAAAAAAATAAATAAATAAACATAAATTTCAACAAACGTATGATTATAACATAAATCAACTAATCAATCATTAAAAAAAATCAAAATCTCCAAGATGAAACATTGCTTTCCTGTCAATACTTACTAAAAAAATTGTTTTTGCTAAGTACTTATTAAAAGAAATTACTTTGCAGCCAAATGTGAAAGTCTCCAACATAAAACAACAGTTAAAGTATATACTTCTAAAATCCGTAAAGAAGCATTGAATGTCAAATTAGCCTTGTGTTTTCCAAAAATCTTCATTTTTAATAATTCCCCTCTATAATGTTAACTAGTGAAAAAGTTCTTTCACATGTCATTTTTTTCATAATGCAGTAGATATTAAAACTTTTTCACATGTCATTTTTTTCATAATGCAGTAGATATTAAAACTCCTAATCACCAAACTCTGATGGACTCATTTGACGATCATATGTTCCCTGCCCCAATTGCCCTCTCATTGTTAATAATTTATCTTTTATTTTTTATTTGTTAGTCTTAACAATTATTGCTAGGTACTAAGGTGGATGAATGGAAGGGGTGGAAAATGAATGGGCAAATTGACTGATTCAAAGTCGTCACCCTCTAAGAAGAAGATAAAAGGAAGAAGAGAGAATTTGAGCGAGGAAATGAGAAAATAAGGTCTTTGTTCTTCAATGAATGAAATTCCTCAGTTTACACGAATTTACACAAGTCATTAGCAAGGGTGACCCAACCAACTAACTACTTGTAAATAATTAGGCTCCACTTTTCAAGTCTAAATTAACTAGGCTCCTCTTCGTGCAATCCTGCAACTAACCTAGTGCTTTTCTTGCAATCCTGTAACTACTTCACTAAAGGTTACATTTATAGTGTTGGCTAGTTCACTCGGGTTCATTACCATTATAAAATGGCTTAACTACTGAAAAATTAAGGGAGGAAGAAAAAAAAGTAGAAGTGAAGATCATCTGCCCTAAGAAGGGCACTAACTGTAGACCCACCACCACCACTACTCTACCCAAGCTAAACCTAAATACACCCTCCTTTTTTCCCAATCCCAAGTTTTATCCTCAATTGCACGTGCTTAGAGAGAGAGAGAGAGAGAGAGACTGGTAACCTCCTTTGAAGACTTAAAAGATGCAAGGGAAAGTTGGTTCTAGTGCTCAAGCATTAATTTGCTGAGGTGACGAGTGGTGATTGGCGGGTGCAATACCGGACAGCCCCCCACCAATGTTAAAAGTTATTAGAGTTATTGCCCACAAATCACAACTTATTAACTTAGCAAGTTGCGTCCCTAGGTGGATTAGGTTTTTTTTTTTTTTTTTTTTTTTTTTTTTTTTTCATGTTTAATTTAATGTTTCAAGAGCAAAAAACCATCAAATTCGCACAAAAGTCATTGAAAATCCAATCTTTTTATTGCCCATCCCTACCTGGGCTCTTAAACTAGTGACCTCCACTTCATGAGGCGTCCTATCCTTCAATATGAAACGCGATTCAAGAATCCTTCAAGATCTTAACAAAAATTCTAATTTAGTGCTGATTTCTAAAGATCCTACATTAAAATCTAATCAGTAGAACGACAACTAGGAGTTGTCAGCCTCTTAAAGGAAGAGTGATGGATCCGCAAAGGCAAGATTATATTTATATCATTGCTGACAAAGTTGATGCTTTGGAAGCCAAATTTGTAGAATAAAAGGCCGGAATTCTTCACAAGAACAAAACTTCAGCCAACAACCCTAATTCTTCAAGCAGTAGCTCCAAGCATAACGTGAGATGTTTAGAAGGGAATGCTAAATAACCAACAAAAAGATCCTACCCTGCCTCTTGGGGTTAATTTTCGAGGTACACACACTTGAAAGAGCACATCCAACTCTTCTAGACATGGCAGCAGAACTGGTGGAGAAATTTTTTTTATTTTTTTTTTATAGGAAAAAAAACTTTTATTGATAAAAATGAACATTGTGTTCACAATGATGAACACTCTAAACATGAAACAAAAACACATGGTTCTAGAACTAAAGCTAATAGATTGTAGGAAATCAACAATAGAAATACAATGCATAAATTCCCAAATACAAGGCCACTAAAACAAAGTACCAAAAAGAAGAGATTTTAAGAGATCTAAAGGCCTCTCAGTATCTTCAAAGGTATGGGTGTTTTGTTCCTGCCAAACTAAACAAATTAAACAAGGCGGAACCATATTCCATGTAGTGGACATGTGCTTCCCAAACCAATTCCTCCATACAAAAAGTAGAGAATTAACCGTCTTTGGCATTACCCACTGTATCCCAAACACTGCATAAATTTCACTCCATAAAGCATGCGCAAACTTACAGTGGAGTAAAAGATGGTCCATAGATTCCCCATCACAACGACACAAGCAACACCTATTAACCAAGGCCTAGCCTCTCAAATCAAGATTATCAACAGTGAGTATCCCACCCCTAGCTACTATCCATAAAAAGCACATCCATTTAGGCACCTTAACACGCCAAATGCTCTTCCAAGGATTTGCTCAAGTACACAAGTGAATACTAGATGCAGATACAAGTTATACAACTATGATTTATAAGAACAATAATCATTAAACTCCATCAAGTTTGAGAAAGAAAACTTCCCTGGGGCCGATAACCACTGGAACAAAGTCCTCAAAAAATGTGTCTTCCAATCTAAAGTTGACCTCTCACACCTATCCAAATTTTTTGCATTTCTCTCCCTCCAAATGCACCACATCAAACAATGAGGAATGGCCTTCCAAATCTCCCTATTGCAATGCCACCCAAAACAGCCTTGACAACTCGCTAGTAAATCAACAACCCTCCTAGGCATCACTCACTAAACCCCAAAAAGAGCAAAGGCCATATCCCATAACCCCTTGGCAATAAGGCAATGCAATAATAAATGATCCACTGTTTCTCCATCACCCTTACACATACAATACTAGGGGTGGCAATATTTGACACGACCCGCGAACACAAAACATTTTTTACGGGTTAGTATTTAGTATAAATGAGTTTGTATCAAAAGCAGGTCGACACGCTTTAACACAATTAATAAATCAGTCAATTTCTTGTTGACCTGCTTAACCCGCATCAACTCAAAATAACCCGATTTTTATATAAATGAATGTCTTTTTTATCTAACACAAATTTCAATTCTAAATATAATAAGACTAATTAAAGAATTTTAATGGCTACATTGATAAATTCTTCATTGAAACTCTTAAGTCCCTAACCTGTTTACCCTAAACAAAGAAAAAAACTCTCTTTTTTGCTTCTTTTCTTTTCCTTAGATTGTCTACTAAATGGGTTGAAATGGATTATGTCGAGTCAACCTACTTAATAAACGGGTTGGATTGGGGTTTCTTTTTTTTTTTTGGGGGGGGGGGGGGGGGGGGGGGGTGGTGTTGTTGACATGATTATGAAATGGGTTGCTTTAGGGTTTAGCTATGTATTTGAATGCCTAAACATGATACAAACACAACATGAATTGCCACCCCTATACAACACCAACTCACGATAATAATATTACACTTTCTCAAGTTTTTCTACTATTAGAATTTTCCCCGAGGAAGTTGCCCAAAGAAAGAGTGCTACTTTTATTGGTTCTATAGAGTGACACAAATATTATGATGTGATTACCCAGGTGTTTCAAATTGACTTGCTTCATTGGATAAGTATTTTGAGTGGAATCACATTTTGGATGAAAGGAGTATGAGATTACCTCTTATGAAACTTGTTGGACAAACTCAAATTAGGTGGATGTGTGGCGTATGATCGTCAACTTTTTGCTTAGTTACCCGTTGTTACATGAGATGAGATGAGGCAAAAGCTAAAACAGAAGCAACTGCCTTGTTTCTATAAAGAGGATATATTTTAACTATAAACCAATCTTTGGCAAGGTAACATGTCAGTAATTGAGTAATAGGTATAAATTTAAAGAGCTGAAGATTCAGTGCAAGGGAATGAAGACCCATGGCAAACTTTAGCTTGATTTAAGTCAAATTTGAAGGCTGAATGGTTGCACACTGAATAATTACTATTGATGAGACATTTCAATTAGCTTTAAAGATTGAGGCAATCCCCACCCAACACCACACCCCCCCCCCCTCTCTCCCAACTAACCTTCTGCTCAGGATTGAGAGATACCTCAAAGAAAGTTTTGACCATGCAGGCAAGTTATATGACCAATTCTACCGCTGAGTTAAAAAATTAAAGCTCCGGGCTGATGAACAAAGAAAAGACAGAAACGATCATTTTTTTAAGTGCAGATTAAAAAGGGCATATAGCATGACAATGTCCAAAGAGGAAATTATATGCCAATGTTAATGCTAAGGAAACACAAATGTGGGTAGAAAATGAGTGATGATTCTAGGAGCGAGATTAAGCCCTTGAATGTTGATTATCTTCAAGGAGTAAAGGAAGATACTTCCATCCTATCAGTTATTGGGCATATTCCTACTGCACCAAAGCAAAGAGAGGATTGGAAATATACTTCAATTTTTTCAGATTATAGTACGTTATGGAACAAAATTGATAGGATAGTAGGTTGTATCTAGTGCACAAAACTCCCACTTTCGCATAGCCTGGAGAGGTTTGTTAGGCAACCTTATCCCTTTTTTATTGGAGACGCTGATTCACAGATTCGAAACCATGACCAGCCACTTTTGGTGGAAGGTACTTGCTATCACAACAAGGCTATTGTTGAGAGGTTGAAGCTACCAAAGGAACCACGTCCTCAACCATACAAGGTAGAATGAATGATAGCATCTCTATTCTGGTAACAAAATGATGCTTAGTTTTTTTCTGTGGGCAATATAATATTCTAAAAAAAAAAACAAGAGTTAAAGCCCAATGATCTTTCAAGAATAGATTTGAAGAGGGACTACCACCAAATTCAAATAAGGTCCGGTAAGACAGCCTTTAAGACAAAGAATGGTTTCTATAAATGGTTGGTTATATCATTCAAGCCTTCAAATGCACCAAGAAACTTTATGAAACCATTATGAGAGTGATGACACAATGTTCAACCCTTCATTGGCAAGTTCCTAGTTTTTTATTTTGATGATGTAATTATTGTACATGGTGATGTCTGCTAGCAAGCAATGGGCCAAACCATCCAAGCCACATGCCCAAAATAATATAAAATAATAATAAAACGGGAGAAAGAAAGAAGAGAAAACCAAAACTTGCTTCAACTCACCGAGTTAACTCATCATAATTCAAGGAGTTAATGGTGAGTGTGCACATTTGGTGGGACCCTTCATGACTTGCATGGCCTACATGGTTTATTTGGTCTTACTACATGTACTTGTTCTTTTGCATAGTTGCCATCATACTCCACAGCAACATGGCCATTAGCCATTAGCCTTTAGCCATCAACAAAGGAATATATAGCCATTGCCTCTAGACATTGATAAAGTCATGTGGCCATTACCTTAGAGACATTGACAAAGTCATTTCACCATTAACCTTTAGCCATTGACAAAGGCATATAGCCATTTTCCATTAGTCTATAGACACTGACAAATTCATGCGACCATTAGCCTCAACAAAGGTATGTAGCCATTAGCCATTAGGCAAAGTCATATGACAATTTCCACAATCAACTTTTACAACAGCAGGACTGGCACAATAATGCCAAAAGCTACAGGTGAAGGACTTCATCCACTTCACACCACCCCATCACACCACGTACAGTTATACAGAGCAAGACCACAGAGGAGTATATCTCACATTACAACAATGAGGGTTCTGCTACAAGAGAAGTTCTATATTAACATGAAAAGGCACTCTTTCATGACTTGTGAAGTGGTATTGATTTTATTGACTCATATAAGGTGTGTGAAACCTCATTTAGCTATTTTTGACCTAAGCCTACTAAATTACAAGAAGCTCGTAGTTTCTATTAGAATTATGGTTAAATGATAAAATTCACCATTTCCTAATAGCTTAAGCTTTTGGGACAATCAGTAATTTAACATGTTATCAGAGCAGAAAATTTTTAGTTCGATCAATGACATTACTCTACCTCCCATTTAAAATGTTAAAGCTTTTGGAACAATCAGTAATTTAACATTTTCCATATGGTTTGGCAACTTTCTATAGGTTTATCAAACAGTTCAACACAATTAAAACTCCAGGAATAAATTGTATGAAAAAAGGATAATTTTCTTAAACGGTAGCAGGAAGCAAAGCTTTTTAAAAAGTAAAGAAATTGATGATGGAAGCACCTGTTGTACGACTGTTCCATTAATGCAAGTAGTATTACTTCCAACAAAAAAAAAAAAAAAAAAAAAAAAAAAAAAAAAAAAAAAAAAAAAATTGTCATGTAATAGAGAAATAAAAGAGAAAATATGGAAAGGGAGAGAAGATAGGAAAATGAAGTGCTATATTTTCTGATGGAATCTTCTGTCACTATATTCCACATATATAAGAGTTTGTTATAAGGAATAAAGAATGTTTTTGAAAATGAAAGACAGAAGGGACACCTCATCATTAAGGAAATTCTATACTCCTTGGGAAGAGTGTGATACATTCTTCTAGAAGGGTACAATACAATGGTACTACTCAAAGCATATTTCATCAATAAATGCACAGGCCAATGAAGGTTGGTGGCAAGGGGTATCAATACGCATACAGATAGATCTTGGCCACAACAGAGAATGTCTCGTCATAATCAATACCATACATAGGTCTAGGTATAATCCTTGGAAAGTAATAGAGTTTTTGAGACATTCAACAGACCCATTTGGATGAAACTGTGCACCCATTTACATCCAACAGAACATTTCCGGTGAGAGGAACAAGATACTAAGTCCTTTTTTTTTTTTTTTTTGCTGAGTAGGTACCAAGTCCCATCTAATGTAAAGTAGCCATTTTCAATTCCATGTCATGTCACCAACCTAGGTCAAATAATGCATCACGAATAGTTTTCGAAACTAAAACACCTGAAAGTACGAAAATATTACAGGAAAAAGAAGACAATGACGGGTACAAAACAAAATTACTAATGGAAGGCTTAGTAACACAAGAGCTTGTACCTTTCCGGATAGCAATAGAGAGTGAGTTTGAGGTAGGAGTATACAGTGGATCAGCAGATTGAGCTGGAAACCATGAACTGTTGACATAGACTTGTAAAAGAACTGGAGTCTTTGATGCTAGAGCCTATGGGGTTAAAGGCTCGGACAAAGGTCTAGTGTATAATGCCTTTGGCAGATAGCAAAGGATGTCTTTAAGACATATTCATTGTCAGACCACAATAATCAGATTTTCTGGCCAAATTGGGTTTTGATTTCTTTGGAAAAGAGTTGAAAAATTGACATTAAATCAACGATTTTTCATTAAAAAAAAAAAAAAAACCATGTTTTTCAGGAGTAGTCTTCAACCAAGTAACAAAATAGTGAAACAAATTTGATGCAATATGGAAAAGACCCCATATATTTGAATGTACTAACTCAAATGAGTCAGAAACCCCACCAACTAAATTAGATTAGATAGATTCAGAATGGTGTTTACTAAATTGACATCTTCACTAGATAGAGATGAAATGTGGCTAAGACTCATAACCTGATGCTTCAATGTGGACAGGGACGTATGACCAAGATGATAATACCAATGCAAAGAAGATAGGGAAGGCTGAAGGGCTCGTGGAGGAGAAGCAGGTACAAAGCCTAAATAGTAGAAACCACAGACTTCATGCCCCATACCAATCATTTAAGTTGTCTGGAATCCTGAAAGATACAATAGAAGGGTAAACTAACACAGCACTAAAGGTCTTTGGCTAGTCTATAATGGACTACAAATTAAAGGGAAAACCATAGATGTGTAAATCAGATAACAACACAAGGTCAAGACTAAGTGAGTGGTTCTAGAGCCTTTAACTTTGGCTGAGGAACTACTGGCTAAGGTAACACTCTGAGGTGATGTAACAGTGTGATAATCAGAAAGACAAGTGGATGCAATACCTGACCAGGTAAAGTGATTATGGAGGAAGAGGTTACTTGCTGTTGATGAGCAAGAAACACTGGGCATACTCTTCTTTTAATATGGAGATCAATTTTGTGTCTTGGACAATAGTGGATGGTCTTGATGCTAGAGTGGACTCATCCTATGAGAAAGCCAGATTGGCAGACCCAAAGAGTTTTCCATGGAGGTCCCAACAGTAATTGCCTATGTCATTATTACGCCCATAATACGTACTTCAGTTCCCAATTGCTAATTACTGTCATCATTATTCCCCACAATGTGTACTTCAGTTCTTAATTGCCAATGTGTCTACCTCCCCTGGAGTTGCAGCCACATGTACTCCAACCACCTCAACTATTATGACCTTGTGGTCCACCATGACCACCGCAAGTGGCAATCGGTGCAAAGTGCTCACTAGAATCAATGATTCAAGAATAAATCTCAAGAATAGATGGAAGATCGAAACTACATAAAATCTGTGCACGAACAGCGGAACAGGCTCATACTCAACCTTCAAACCACTAAGAAAATGAACCACTTCAATATCCTGACATTATTTCTTCATATGTCAGAAGTCAATCGTGAGGGGTTGATACATGTTCCTCTCCTTAAGGACTCCCATGACTTGAGAACAGTATAAACTCTGATAACCCCGGATGAGGTTTAAAATATTGCTTTCAAATGTCATACAAGCAACATTCTTAGATGCAGAATAAATATGTTGTAACCCCAATGTTCGATTCTATCCTAGTTCTATACCATAAAGCGTTAGACATTATCAGGTTATCCTCCTAATACCAAAGACTTGCGGAGGAAATAGAGTAAGTGCAGATAGATGTGCCCCCTGAGCTGATTGTATACTCACAAATGCAAAGAGTGATTGCTTGTCATACAAGAGGTGATTAAAATAATAATAATAATAATAAAAGTCCTTCCCTCCCAAAAATAGTTCTACTAATCAAGACCAATTAATTAAAGTTCTTAACATTGAACTTAATAGATATCATCGGAGTGTTTAATGTAGTTATAAGGAACAAAGTTCAAGTCTAGTATTCATTATGCTAATCAACAAAGTAGGAAATTAAGAAATTCAAGCAACAAAAGTGGATAAAAGATGAAGAAATGATCTCTAAATACCTCAGAATGGGCTGAATAATGTGAAAACGATGAAGAAATACAAAAAATCAACCTAAATATGACTTTTACCAGTTGACGTTCAAGCAATATCAACCGAAATCTTGCTGAACCAACCAAAATACCTCTAAACCGGCTGAAACATGAGCTGACCCAACTAAAAAACGCTCTGAACTGACCAAAACACTACTGATTCAGTTGAAACATGGTCTGTACCAGCCGAAAAATGGTAGAACAGGTCGAAACGATCCTACACGACCAAACACTAGATTGTCACCTCAGCCAAACACCAATACAGACTAACTTAACCCAGATTCAGCTATCCTTATCCATGATAAGGGACAGCTAAACACCGAGAGCCAAACATCCAACACTAGATTATCTACTAGTCCAGGATAGGGAATAGCCAGCAACGTGAACCAAACAAGGGTCTTTGCTGTCAACTCTGTCCAACTACTTCACTGGCAATGCTCAGAATCTTTTGACGACTACAACGTCAGCACCAACATAGCTCGACGACAGCTGAGAAATAATCAAACATGCAACCCTTTTCCTTGGGAATTACCATAAACCACTGTAACAATGTCGGAATTGTCAAAAATGATTGGAACAACCAAAAAGCTTTGGAAATCCACCAGAAATTGCACCAACCAAAGCCAACCAAACCAATGAGTCCAACAGATCAACAAATCAGTCATACACCCAAAAACATCAACAGCAACAACGGAGATGAAGACAACATTTTCCCGATGTCGTCATTCACCTTCCAACATCATCAAGACAACAGATCGTTCAACCCAATACTCCAAAAAGAAATCAACAAAGTAGTTGAATCAGGGAAGGAAAAAAAGGAAAAAAAAGAAAAAAGAAGACTAAAATGGAATGAAATAGGGGCAAGGAAAGAATTACAATTTCCTGCTCTGATACCATGTTAGGTAATAGAGAAATAAAAGAGAAAATACAGAAAGGGATAGAAGAGAGCTCAAAAAGCAAGCACAATGACAGTCACCATGCAATCAAATACAGTGCCAGAGACACCAAAGACAATGAATTTATGGATTATAACATTTTTTAAGAGACTAAGGTTTTTCCCTGCATGAAGATGAAGCAATTAAACTTCAAATCTGTAGCATAACACCTGAACTATGGCACACTGAAATAGGACATGTGCTAGTTACAAGAAGCTGTTTGAGATGTCCAAAAGATACATTGTTAGCAGACTTCCAAAGCTGGATTTTTTGTTGGACATAGTGTGTGCAGAGTGCCAGTTCAGCAAGGGCCAAACGCTACCTTTCCAAGAGTCAAAGTTATAGTTTAAAGCAATATCTGTACTTTGATTAAGACATGATGTATAATGCAATGCAATAATTAATCACCTTGCTTTTGCATCTTCAGTTAGAGAAGCAAAATTATTCGATGCAACAAATTGACTTTTAGACAATTCATCTGGAGAGAAAAGAATATATTTGAGAACAAATGCCTGCAAAACCCAACAGAAAGTATTGCAACCCATATAAGTACAAAAACATGTTTCTAGAAGTAATGGAACCAAGAACTTAATTAAAAATAAACATAATCAAGAAGACAACTCTACTTAAAGAAATTTAAATCACTAACACAAAAACATAAGGGAACAAACTCTGTTAGTGACATAGTTGATAATACTCATTGTATCACCAGATTTATTGCATTGGAGGAAGATCCATGATAAATAATTACCTGTCAAATTACATAACAACATCACAAGATTCACCATTCACATGCAACATGTACATAAAACAGAAAGAAAAGCCAAGACCAATAAAGTTTTCCAATGTAAAGGACTTCATGCATTTTTTTTTTTTTTTTTTGATAGGTAATCAAAGATTTATTGCATGAAAAGGGACATCATGCTAACAATGGTGAACACTCTGACATACCCACACAAGAAAATAAAATACAAACTAAAACTACCATGAAAGGGTAAGACCAAAATATAACTTATTAGTATCAATGGGGGAAAACCTAGAGAACTTCCTAGTGAAAGTACTTTGATATTCATATAACTCGTTAATCAAAATTAAACTATAAAAGGCCAATTAGCTAAATGAAAATTTCAGAAACCTTCTAATCATTCCATTACCTAATTCAGATTGAACTAACAGGTTGTTATTAAAACATGTCCCATATAACGAACTTCTAATCACTAGAATTCACCTAACAAATTCTTTGGGAAGGATGGAACAAAATGTTGGCAGGATTTCTAGGACTGCTATCAAAGCCCTAAAAATTTAAGATCAAGCTGTATAACTAGTAGACATTTCATAAATGTAATACATTTGAAAATTATATCCATTTTAATACTGTAAAAGTTAGCGATTTTTTTTAAACTAACGTATGATAGGCTAAACATGATTTTTGATGAATTTATCATGTTTATATCTTCACATTTCAATGGCCTGTCACATATCAAAAACTCTTTTATAGTCCAGGCTGACGCTATTAAACTCTAGACATGAGAACAGGTTAAACCAGCATCATGCCACCATGTTCAACATGCCGCCAGGCCTCATACAGGTCAAGACCAAGCATATTACTCATTTAGAATCTACAACCAGCTTAACACTTAATAATAACCCGTGTGTGTGTGTGTGTGTGTGTTTCAATTAAAATTTTTTTTTTTTTTTGATAAGTAAAAGTTTATTGATCTCAAAAAAATGGAACACCCTAGTACACAGGGAGTGTACAAGGGGTCAAACAATCAAGAACAAAAATTACAAGAATCTAAGAAATCAAGAAAGGATGAAAAGGATTGGTTCCACAATGCAGCCAACCAATCCATTAATGTTCTAAAAATTATTATTGTTGAGATCATGTATGAATGTACCAATGGACATGGCAGATTCTATTAAGAAACTGCGAATTTAATGGTGAATATTACTGCTTATTTTATAATGTACAAACAGATCATAATTATTTGTTTCCTCCAAAGGACAGGCTCATTTCTTCTCCATTTTTCTATTTTTTTTTTGCTAGTTAAAAAGGGCAGAAGGTGGGGGGTCTGAACCCCAAACTCCAGGCACCACAAAGGGTGCCAATACCATTGGGCTATTAGCTTGAACCCCTCTTTTTATTTTTAAACATTCTAATCAAAACAAACAATGTCAAAATGGTTACATATGCGGGACAGGGAAAAATCCTAGAGACAGCTTCATTCTGCTGGGTCAGGATTCATTAATCCATAACCAATTTCTATATCAGGTCAGAGTTACAACCAAAGAGAATTACCATTGTGAAAGATATGAACAGATGGCAATCATTGCCCCCTAATCCACAAGCTAATAATTTAATAGACCCTAATAAGACAAAAAATCATATTATTGAAATCACAAGAATAAAGTTACACTCCTTTGATTCCAAATTGTGTCTTGTTAAACAAAGAATTAAGTTTAATAAGGCACGGCTAATTAATTGAAACTACCTGTAAGTTTGATATCAGTTTTACGAAACCACCTGTAATTATGAATGACAAAACTCTCTTGTAGTTTGTCATTCATAATTAGTTTTTAGATGAATGACAAAGCTCTCTTGTAGTTGGTGCCAAATAAGTTTGAATTGTTTTAGTTTATGCATTTAGTTTAAGTTAAAGGGTAATACAAGAGGATGAAATTTAAATGCTTTGCTTTAACTTTTACAACTTAACACTCAACTTATCAAAAAAAACTTTTACAACTTAACACTCAATTTGCTAAAGTCAAAAATGGAAAGACCCACGCTCTATTTGAGACCAAAAGAATTCCTTCTTTAGTTTTTTTTCCTCTTTCTTTTCTTTTCCTTAATGTCACTCATAATAGAGTAAATTAATAATGATAACCAAAGTAAAATAAAGAAAGCTGATATTAGTTTCTCATTCTTGGACATAGAATACAAAAATAATAAGCCTTCAGCTTCTTATTTCTAGACTTCTCATGCAACTTTCAATTTTCTTGATTGGTTGATTTGTATGTTCGCCCTTGAGGCCAAAAACAAAATGGAAATGAACAATTATATCCCTTATATAAATCCATACATTATTTATTTTTAATAATTCCAACTAGAGCACTAATTGAAATTTTCCAACCAGACTCTACCTTTGGAGGTACAACCTTCCCTCATCTAAAAACAAGATGGAGGAGAGGAGAACCTAAAGTCTTTAGTTTAAACAACAAAAAGATGGTTTTTTTAATAATTTGATAGTTGGGAGTGGGAGAACTTGAACCCTGAATGTCTCTGGTGGACAAACACCTGGAGGTGCTAGTTGAGCTACAAAGATCTTGGAAAACAGCAAAACAAAAGGATGGATTTTAAAGCTGAAAGTATTCAAAGGAAGGTCATGTCATTTACTAACCACAAAACAAGTAAAGAATAGAAGAATATTAGAAAACCTGTAAGCTCTTACACTTGTTAGAAAGGATCTCTATATATTTGATATTTGTGTATTTTCAATAAGGTAAACTATCATTTAAATCATCAAGAGGAAAAATACTGCCATTAAATTTTAAAATATTCCAACTTCCAACCTAAAAGGATTCCAAGTCTTCTGCAATTGCACCTCATGCTCTAAAATCTCCCATAAAGTTCTAAGTTCTAACAATCAATTAGTTAAATAAACCTTAAAACACTGTACATCTACAACAATTTTAAGTTGACTTGAAAAAAAAATAGAATTTTACAACAGTTCATCTAATTTGGTGACTCAATGTTAGCCAAAGTAGTGGGTATTGAATCATAAATTTAGCCTGTTGGAAACAACAAAACAATACTAATTATGAGCATATGTGAAATAACACACGACACATCACAAAATTCTAGGTCACACACAGCATGAGACAAAAAATACATATTAATGTTAAGTAATCAGGGCATTACTTGTATGGCTGCTAAGACGCCACAGGGCCCACCTTCATGCTGCACTAGGCCCATAGATGTTTCTGGATCAGAACTAAACCTATATGAAAGTTTTTTGTGATATTAGCTAATAAGAGCAAGAAATGACACTAACATAAAGATTTATTGTTTAATTAATAAAAGGAATAAAAAACATACCAAAAAAAAAAAAAAAATGTTCAGAGATATTAAAGATGAAGGAATGTGCATTTAAGGTAAGAAAAAAAAAATAGGTCTATTATAATAATACGGACAGATACATACATAAGCAGCAGATTTAAGCACACAGACAGATATATCATTTCATCATTAGCTTACTTAAATACTAAGCCTAAGCTGAAATAAAAACTGAACAGTATAATAAGATTAAGCAATTAAACATATATATAATTAAAATGTTAACTTCAGAACTGTACAAAGATATTAATAATGAATGGTGGACTTGAAAAGGAAAAGAATTGGGGGGCTTGAGTTTTGTGTCTGGCATCACAAAAAAGGGCTAAAACATAAGTTGTTGCTCTCTAGCTTGTGAAACATAATAACCTTACAACAAAGGTCATGTAATCTTTCTGCTCTCTTTTTTTTTTTTCCTTTACAATGTATCAGGTATGATGCCAATCACATATTGGTACAGCCATAGTTTCAACGAACCAAGTTTCTAAGCAAGCAAGTAAAACATTCCAAGCTTTTTAAATTTAATGATAATATGTTTCAAACATTCATTTTTAATGGTATTTTCTTTTTCGCTATGTTAAGTAGAGGGATATGTGTCCCTGGGGATTTGAACTCAAACCCACCCCTAAGAAGAGGGCCAGAGATACCACTTGAGCTAAGAGGCTTGGTTTTTTTAATTGTATTTTTTTGTCACTAAAAGATTATTTACTATAATACATTAAATATTTAACAAGTGAGTACTTGTAACCTTGTCAATATAATTCCATATCTGACCAAATGAACTGAAAGGCAACCACACACTAGACTACCAAAGCAAAGGTCTCAAAATTTTCTTTTAGATTGAACTTCTATGGACATTTCTAATGACAATTCAGACTCTCTATAACATATTTATTATTTATTTCTTCAGAAGATTTAATTTAATTTTTTCAAACATCCTTCTGCTCCATGCACAACTGTACAATCTTCCATCATGGTATCACCATATGAGTGGGAAGTAGTGCCTTGGTGTTCTGCATATAATATACGCATAGTTTGAACCTTTTTTAAAAAAAAAAGTAACAATATTTATTAAAAGAGAAGATTACTTCATGTTCACAATGATGAAAATAAAGTATCTTACAGAATTACAAAGAATTATACAGAGAATCAAAGTGAATCTTGAAACCCCAAAACGGAATTACAATGTGTAAGACCACATGCACAAAACCAATCAAACAAGGTACAAATCAACAAGGATTTCAATTGATCAAGAGGTCTCTCATCATCCTCCAATATACGGTTATTATGTTCCTTCCACACTATCCACATCAAACATAAAGGATTCCAAACATCTGAAAAGTACTTCCCAAACCAATTTCTACCATCCAAATAATAGGTCTGCTACTGTTGACACCAAATTACATGAGCAAAATCATAGTGGAGCATTTATTCACCGACTCACCGTTTCCCCACTGCACTGACACATACAGCACTAGCCAACTAAAGAAAAACCCTTCTTGATAAGATTGTCATAGGTAAGAATCTTACTCCAAGTTCTATTTATCAAAAAAAAAAGAATCTTACTCCGAGTTCTTGTCTGAAAAAAGGACACCCTCTTTGGGGCCTTGACACACCATATACTCTTCCAAGGGAATAAATTAGCATTGGTTCCATGAATAATCCTTATAATAGGAGTGAACATCAAACATACCATTCCTATTCAATCGCCATCTCATCTTATTACACCTCATCCCCTTGGGCACCTATGAATAAATAAACTCTAGAAAGGAATTCACCGACTCTAACTCCCAATCATGAAATTCCTTGTGAAAACACATGTTCCAAGTCCTAACCACCCATCCATTTGGCAATGCAAACAAGCAAAGGCCGAGGCATCTCTATCAGCAAAGCACGCAAACAGGTTAGGATACAAATCCTTCAATAGAGATGTCCACTCCATTGGTCATGCCAAAACCTTACTACAGTCACCTACCTCAAAGGACACATACTGGAAGAAACTATCCCAACCTACTCTGATATTCCACCAAGTCTACACCTATGCGGCCCTCTACTTGCTTTTGTACTCCATCCACCCCCTTACTTCCTGTACTTAGAAGCTACAACCCAATGCTGCAAGTGTGTAACTTCATGCCCAAAGCACCAAAACTTCCTCTCTTTTTTTCTTTTTCTTTTTTTTTTTTTTTTGATAGGTAGATATAGTGGAGAAGAAGGTGGGATTCAAACCACAAACATGAAACACTACAAAAGATGTCATTACCAATAGGCTATCACTTGAACAAAAGGAAATATTGGAAGTACGGATTTTTCACAATACCAAAAAGAGGATGAAAACTTTCCTAATGATCATAATCCATAATTTAACCGAGTTGGTAAAAGGTACAAAGTATTACATGTTAAGAGCAACATGCGTTCAGAGTAGTAAGTTCTAATATTAGCTACTACGAACAGCACACAAAGAAGTGAATTTTGTCCCATTCTAAAGATTGTCAAGTATGTCAAATAACATAGTTGCACTTTATGAGATAGGTTATCGCCAATATCGACTGCACTCAAAGTAATGTGACTGCATAAACCAAATATTAACACTAACCCAAATTTAGCCATGTAAACATACAATCAGCTGTGCATTACTACAATATCCCCTAAAACAACCATATTCTGAGACTAGTGCATAATAACCCACAATCTATTACCTATCCAATATCCATATAGTATACTTAGATTACATTCCATCTTGCCATATACCTACAAAAATCGCGAATTTCTCAAACTCAATAACTCATTCAATAAAACCCACAATTTCCTAAAACAACTAAGCAACAGAATTAAAATCAAATAATCAAGACACTACCTTATTCCCTGATTAGTCCACTGTGCAAGAATGTCTTTGGAGACCTCAGTCCCAAACACCATCGAAAACAACTGCTTGGCTTCCTCCTGCGACAGCTCCTTCCCCAAATTCACACTCTCCACTCCCAATTCCTTCTCTTTCTTCTCAACCTTCGACACCGAACCCAAACCCGAGCCGGCCAAGCCCGAAGCAGAGCCCGTCCTCGCCGCCAGCATTCGCTTCTCGGCAGCAGCGGCCATGAGCTCCCGCTGTAAACGCCGGGGCGACTCGTCCGGCGAGACAGCCGGAGCTCCGGCAGGTGTGTCCCTTGGCTTGCTCCGCTTGGGCTCAGGTGGAGAGTGCTGCATACTCATCCTCAGAGCGATCCTCAGGTCCTCCTCTTCCTGATCTGCCATTGAAACCCTAAGATCCGAATCCAAAGAATCTTCAATGCGAAATCAACGAGTCGTACAAATTAGGGCTCCGATATCCGATAAATTCAAAATTATTGCATACTTACAAGTCCATAATTGAATCGCAGATCAATACGAACGAATTGTGAGAATTATATATATAGTACTAATTGTATTTGATTTGAAAAAAAGAAGAAGAAGAAGAATGAAAGAAAATTAAATGAGATTTGGGGTTTTATTGTAAAACGGGGTCGTATTGGGGACACCCCCGATGCTTTTTTGTGGAGGGATTGGTGATTGTCTGATTGGTAATTAAAAAGAAACAAGATGATTGGTGTTGGAATGACTGCTGTGCCCCCTCTGAGTAAAAGAGTGAAATCAGATGGATAGGGAAAAATGGAAGGGTATTTTGGGGAATTAACAGTTTTGGATTTAGTGCGTGTACTTGAATGAGCGGCGATACTTTCCTTTTACGGAGAGTAAAGAAGAGTTTCCGATTGATAGTCAGAGAGAGAGAGAGAGAGAGAGAATCTATGCTAGTGAAAGTCTGACACGTTATTGGAAAGTGGGCTTAGATATGGTGGGTGTCTTTGGTTTCCGTACGATTGGAATTGCGTTTCCTGTTTGGGCTTTGCCTTTTTTGAGTTTTGAGAATAGAAACGTAGTCATTTGTCAAACGTTGTTGTACTCAAATGTTTTTTTTTTTTTTTTTCCTTTTAATAAAGTACCCAAAAAAAAAAATAATACAAAACATTTTGCATAAAATTTAGCGGGGCTTGAATAAGAGATATATGGGTCAAATTTGTCTATATCAAAATCAATTATTATAATATTTTTATTGAATTTTAAGAGCAACTATTATATAACAGGTGTTTCTAGCATATTTATATAAGAAAAAAAATTAAGAATAATGATAACTCATTTGTTCCCTAGTATGAAGTATGGAGTGGACAACACCATTTGTGCACCCTTCCCCAAGAACCATTTTGTGGTCTTAAATATACAGAAAGCAATTGGTTTATAACTTTTCCAGAAATATATATTTTGTTTATAAATTCACATGCAAAGAAAAGGAGAGCTTGGTTCCTAAAAAAAATTAAAAAATTAAATTAAATTAAGAGGGTTTTTGTGGAAGTCTTGATTTGAAGGAATGTACAAATGGGAATTGATATCACAATATAGCTAAAATTCTAGTGATTGAAAAGTACTGCTTGAAAAGGAGTTTCAATTTATATAATCTTCTTTAGCGATTCTAATGTTTTATGGTTTTTTTTAGATTTTCATTTCACCAACGAACTCTTTTTCTTGGTTATTTTAACTCTTTTGGTATGTAATCTTGGAATTTTTCCTGTTTCTAAGATATAATTTAGGAAGATTTCATAATTTTTATATTTTTTTCCTCTTTTTTTGTTGTATTAAAGCCAGTCACTATTAAAAATGCCAATTTAAGCTGTGTCTTTAGGATAGTAGTTTGAGCCGCGTTTTGTTCGGCTGAGGCTGCGTTTTAGCTGAAGGCTCAGCGGGGAATTTTTTTTTTTTTAATATTTCCCTGAGCTGCGTTTAAAAAACGCAGCTCAAATACGTTCGGAGCTGCGTTTAACAAACGCAGCTCCATCTGGTATGGAGCTACATTTTATTGAACGCATCTCAAATACGTTCGGAGCTGCATTTATTGAACGCAGCTCAAATACGTTCGGAGCTGCGTTTAATAAACGCAGCTCGATCTGATATGGAGTTGCGTTTAATAAAACGCAGCTCCAAACGTATTTGAGCTGCGTTCAATAAAACGCAACTCCACATCTGGTATATAATTGAAACAAACCCTAATTATTTCAACACTATTGAAATTTCCCGATCCCCAAACTCAGCTCTCACTATCTCAGCTCAACCTCCCGATCCAATCTCGCCGCTGTGCTCTCAACCCACTACCCACAAACCTCACGCCTCCTCCCTCATCAAAACCCGAAAAATTTGCTGACCGAAGAGACCCAAGCTCTTCACTGGTGAGGCTCACTCTGTCACCAGCAGGCTGTCACTCCACTTGATCAAGTTTCTAGATCTTCTCACAGGTGACCACTATCTCTCTCTCTCCCTCTCCATTTTCCATGTCCATTGTCACGTTTGTTCTTTTTCAATTTTTTTTTTTTTTTTTTGTTGTTAAAATTTTTTTCCTGTGGAGCACTGAGATTGTTGAGTCTTATTCTCTCCCTTCCACGCCTTGTGATTTTTGAAGGAGTTTTGTTTCAGGTTTTTCTCCTTCACCAAGAACCAACTAAGCCCTAAATTACGAATTAGTACCATCCATCCAACAATGGCTTCCGGTGAGTTTGTTTTCATATTCCACTGCTTTGTTTCGTTTTCAGAAAATTGAAAAAACTTATATTTCAATGTGTCTGTGTGTTTATGGATATTGTTTGATTTGGAAAACCTCAAATGATTTTTATTCCTTTCACGTTTTCAAGAACTATTAATATAATGTGGTAATCTACAATAAAGAAAGCAGTCAAACAAATGGAATTTTAAAGAGTATATATACGAATTTGTCCACAAGGAACATGCATAGAAACTTCATGTCTTTCAATAACGTGGGGGTCAAAAAGCAACTACTTTGACAATGTTCTTTGATTTTTATCACTTTATATACATGGATGATTTTGATCCACTGCAACTAATACCATGTACCAGACCCTTGCTTCCAATAGCAGGATATTTGAACTGGGTTTCATAAAACCTGGTGATACTCATAACCATAAGCATATTGCGTAGGCATATGGTCAAGTCAGCTTAAAGCCACGCAAACGTTAGAGATTTAAAGCATTTACACTATCAAATGAAGAATTCAATACAGCTTCAATTAGGTGAAATCAATCCAATTATGTTATGTTTAGTTGGATGTTTATTTAGGGACACTGAACTTATAGAATAATAATAATAATAATAATAATTTTCTTCTTCTTCTTTTTGCCTATAAAATTAATATCATACCGAGAAAACATACTGTACCGGCTATTAAACCGGTACTGGTACTCATCCAAAATATATCAGAAAAAATACCGGGTTGAACTAACGTGACCCACAGTATTTACCTTTGATTGAATTTGTCGCATAAACCTGTTCCAAAATATAAACCTGTTCCCAATCATTTTGTCATTACTTTGTGGTAGGTCAGCCTTGTATACTTCTCCACACCCACCTCTTCCTATTAGTTCAAATGAAGCTAGGTTATCTTCTTTTTCCAAGAAGGCTGAGTCCTTTGCCTTTTTTTATCAAAGGACTAAAGATTGTTGGGCTACTTGAGTCTTCTACTCTACCTCTTATAAAACCCATTATGGATCCAGCCAAAATCTAGGTATACTTCCGACCAATGTTCCAACTAGGATTCCAAGTATCCATCTATCTAGCTTCCTAATTAGATTGTTTTTATGTTTGTGAAGTGGTGTTACTGAAAGAGTTGGAGCACTTGAAGTGGAAGCTTTATGACTTGTAGGTGGAGAGAGAGGTGGGGTTTGTAGTGAGAGAATGTCATTTCCCACAAAGCTCGAGGTATGTTTATACCATAGGCTAACTTGAACTAGTGAGGATTTAAAGAAGTTTAAGACCAAGATCTCCGTGTTTGGGAGTTGGGGACGAGAAATCGAGAGAGATGGGGCAAATGAGAGTTGGAGAAGAAAGACTAAGGACGGAGCATATATATATTTTCTTCTTCTTTTTTTAATAAAAAAATATTATTTTTAATTTACATATATTTTTAAATTAACCTGTGCATCGACCAAGCATACTATTAGTATTTAAACAAAATGAGGGTTTAGTTATAATCTAGAAACGTACCAACCAGTCCTTATGACCCTGCAAGTTTTCTGATTTTTCTTGATAGCAAGTTGGCAACTACTGTTCTAACTTTTAAGTGTATGTGAGTTTGAGTTGGGCTGGTGGGTTTTTATTTAATCGGATCGGGCTGTTTTTAATTGAATGTGGGTCGGCCTTCGTTGTTATGGGTTGTGGATTTTAGTGTGTGGGCTGGGGTTCATTCATTTTATGTTTTATTTTTAGGTTGGGGTTCAGTTTGTATTCAGGCTTGGCTAGATTAGTCTGAGGAGCTTGTTGGGTGAATGGGTTGAGATTTATTTAAAATAGGACTTCGTGTTTAAACATCAGTTTTCGGAATGGGTTGGGCTTAGCAAACTAGGCATCACTCTAAAAACTGAACCCAACCTAGGTCTATTTTCTCTAAAATGCCCATATACCCTATTCTAGATCAACTCTCTCAGATTGGAGGTCCTAGGCAACTAAATTTGGGTGTTTTTTTCTGGAACGTGTGGATATATGTATGGGTAATGGCTGTGAACTAGCTTGGTTTGAATAGGGTGTCTAAAAGTGTGTGATGGGTTTAAGATTTATTGTGTGTGTGTGGTGTGCACGTGTTTTGCCAATTTGTGTGTGGAAGAATGATTTTTTCTGTTGTATGTGTATGTTGAAATGTGAATTTTAAGCTTTGTTGCAAACTTGCACACATATACGGACACACAGCCTTGAATTATAATTTTGGAATCAACAATTTCAAAATTGTACTTGAAATCAACTGGCATGACAAACACACTCCGCACACACTAGTATGTAACAGTCAGTGCTCAAATGTGAATCAGTATGCTCTATGTTTTGTGTGTGTTAGTACGCATTTAGGAGAGAAACAATATGTGGACGACAGAGAAAGGAAACATCACACACAAATTAATTGGCTGGTGGTTAGTATACAATTATACATTTACCCTGCCTGGCTGTTTCGGGCTGCTTTTGATATTTCTTGCTTGCTATTGGTTGCTTATCGCACTTCTCCTTGCTTTTAACTGCTTCATGCCCTGGTGTTCATATCCTGGTATTAGGCTGAACCACTGAAAACAAGTATAAAAACTCACATGAGAATTCAAATCAATATGGGAAAGCAAGAACAGAGTGAGTGAAAAGAGATGAAGAAAGAAAAGGTCATTTATGAAATTTTCTGTGTGTTCTTTGATTCTGAATCTTCATGCTCTTTGAAATGTTTTATGTTGTCTCTGTTGCCGTGCTTTCATGGTTGCTGCTTCCCTTTGTTTCTCTTATACTGTCAACCTCATCATAAAGTACCAACCTCTAGATTTTTGGGTGAAAACAAAAAGAGAGGAGAAAATAAAACTGGAGTGTACTCACGGTAGCTCTTGGAAGTTGAGACTCCCTGATCCAAATTTGTTCTGAAATCAAGTACTACCAACATGTAAATGTTTCATTCTCACCAATAAATAAATAAAATAACAAAACAGCAAAAATTAAAACAAACTCCAATCACAACATGTGAACGTTTCGTTGTTCTAATCAAATTTAGCTTTGTTGCTTTTTAAAATTTAAGCAGCCATTTTCACCCTAAATTGTTATGATCCGTGTACCCTAGTTTATTTATGAATTTCATGAAATTATAGCAGTTGTTCTAATCAAATGTTTAGAATTGAATTCCCTCTCTGAGGACTTAAAAAAGTTACTTGTAGTGTCTGTTTTACCTATGAATCTATGTATGTTTTTTAAAAAATAAAAATTTAGTGTGTGTGTGCGCGCGCTGCAAGCCTGCAAGTTAGACATCCCAACCTTGATGATGATATATATTGCTGTATTTTTAGAAGGGGGTACCACTGTTGACGTGGAGATTTGAATGGATCTGAATTTTAGAATGAATATATGTATATATATATAGACACGACAACAACAACGCCTTAGTCCCTAAAATTTGTGGTTGGGTATGGATCCTATTAGCTAGAGTTGGCCACAATTTGGAAGTACGCTTCCAAGTAAATTACTGGTTTTCTACTTTGAATTTCTTTATAATACCTTTCTTGGACTGAAAAAGTACCCGTTGTCAAAAAGTTTTATGTGTTTTTATGAATTTTAGAATAACTTTATATGATCTTTTTGTCCATCATTTGCAGAACTTTCTTTTGGACATAAAAGGACCTGGATTGGCATTTTTGCCTGTGCTTGCATTTGAAGGAGGAACTAGAAAAAACATACCGAGGTTTGAGGTGTGTACAAGTTTAAGGTCATGCTTATATGTTAATAGCAAAGACAAGGTTGTTCATTCTTTAGTTTAACTATGGATACATCATGTACCCATGCATCATCGTATGCATATTTCCTGGGAAGTCAATTCGTTGTGTTTTCCTACATCTTATATTATTTTTCTTTAGGTTGTAACACATAGGGAGAGAAGGCCGAGAGGTGTTCTAAACTCAAAGTTGCTTCCTTGAGGTGTTCCTGTTAGGCTTTGTAATGGGTTTTTAATTTTAATTTGAGGTGATGGGTAATGGGGTTGTTAAATCTTTTGGTAATGGGTGATTACTAGGAATTTTAATTCCGTGCTTCATTTATATAGGCCTATTTGTAGGAATCATTCCTCCAAGTCTCAATCTCACAAGGTTTGTTCCTCGCAGCAGTCGGCGTATCCACCTCAACAACACAGGCTCTTAGCTCCATTGGTATCTCTCTCTTTCTCTCTATCTTTGTCTCTGTATGTCTGTTTATTATGTTTGTGATTGTAATTCTAGGCATGGAAACAAGATTTGCTGGTAAATTGAAGATTATGATTGAGACATTAAGTTCGGAACTAAAAATTTAGATTCATAATCATTTAAGTTGAAGCAACACTTTTACAAGTTGTAATTACCTGATGATCTACTGATCATTACATTATAATTTTAGGGGCGTCTACTGGTCCCACTAAAAAGAACTTGTTATTTTTTCAACAAAAATGAACTTTATTTTGTTGGTACTATACTCGGGACTCATGAGATGATGTTGGAGAGGGAACCATCAAAAAAATACTACTTGTTTTTTTTTTTTTTAATTTCATTTTGTTGAAACTTGTGAATCAACATTATTTAAGGGAGTCCTTTGGGCTGACTGAAAGACTTGGTCCGCCTCTAATGTAAAATGCTAAATTTATTACAATTTATTTGTGTGAGTTCAACAACAACAATCATTTAACAAAGAATCAAAATAATCATGTGATGTAGCAATATTCATTAAACAAAGAGAAGGTATATAAATAAGATTAAGAGTTTTAATTAATTTAAAAATAATAAGATAAAGGGAAGGTATATAAATAAAGAATTTGGAAGTGAAGAGAAACCTAAGGCTATAAAATGAAGTGTATTAATTGATAAGAAGAATTTTTATTAAAAAAAAAATTAAAATAGTACTTGTAGCAATTTAACAACAAAAATAATTAAATAACTAAAAGAATGGAACGTGACCAAGTTTTTAATACCTTTGGAAATATCTCCTGTAATTTGTAAACTGACTTGAAACCCATCTCCAATAACTTGTTATTGAAACCATAAACAAAAAAGATACAATCTTTTTACTTTTTCTTGCAATTTAATGATTATAGAGATACACATGACTAATTTCAGCCCAACAATCATACCAAGCATTCCCTAACTAAAGTAAAAACCTGGTACCAAACCAAACCTCTTGCTCTTCTTGCTTTGCTCACCATGTTGAAAGTAAAAACTCTGAGAAATCATAATAGGATTAAGAGTGAGATTGAGGTGCGGGGCATTAGAGGATTTTTATATGTTGATGTGAGTTTCTCTTTCTCCAAAAAAATAGATGATATATCAACTTAAAATAGGTTTAACTAATGTAGAACTTTAAATTATAATGAGATTAATATTTTTAATTAATTTCAAAATAATAAAATAAAGAGAAGATATGTAAATAAAGAATTTGGAAGTGAAGAGAAACCTAAGGCTAGAAAAAGAAGTGTATTAATCAGTAAGAAGAATTTTTATTAAAAAAAAACGAAGATAAGAAGACTTAAAGTAGTACGTGTAGCAGTTTTTTTTATCAATTAAGATTTTTTATCAACTTCTAAATTTATCTTAAAAATCTTATTTCCAACGTATTTTAATTATATCTTTCCCAATTCTAAAATCTCTCACAACTCTACGTTAAAAAAGAAAATTATATGAATTATAAAATAAGTAGTTGATATGAGGTAAAAGAAGTTTAAGTAAAAATTAAATAGGAAAACACAAATTGCTACTTTATCCAAAAACAAAAAAAAAAAAAAAGTTGATAAGAACAAAATTTAGGATATATTTTATCAACTTAGAAATTATAGGAGAATAAGAATTATATATATTTTTAAAATCTAAAAATCTAAAAAAAATTCTACAATATGGTGAAGTCACTTGGCGCAACCACGGCGTCTAAGCCTAACTTTTATTATATATAATATCATTTAACTAAAAGAAAGTAATAAAATACTCACAAGCAAGTTCATCATACTCATCCTTGCCCACAACATATATGTTGACATCCCCAAGTATTGTGTAGATAATACAAACTGATCTGGTGCATAAAACAAAATTCCCAGCAAGTGAACTCAATATAACAATTTTATAATAAACTCAGTCATAAAAATCTAATATAGCTACCCTATGAAGGCTAAATTCTCCTTAAAGAAATAGAGAATGTGATTGTGTACAGAAGCAGTGCATGCTAATCACATATAATATTTATTATAAGACCTCTAGTTATTTGTATCAAAAAAAAAAAAAAAAAAAAGGCCTCTAGTTATTTCTATTATTATAAGAATAATTATTATATTCCATCAAAAATAAAAAATAAAAGAATAATTATTATTGTTGTCCTATCTGAATTTGCTTCACGATTCCAAACACAATCACTTACAGAAGATCAAACGTAATTTAGGATGTGTTTAGTGTTTTAGGATGCTTTAGTCATTAAACTGTATTTAAATTAATATAATTTGGTGTTTTTTTAAGTTGTGGCTCAAAAAATCAAATTTTATAAAATATATATTTTAGAATGATGACTTAAAAAAATATGGTCTTTCAAATTTTTATGTAACAATCTTAGAGGAAGTTTAGAGGAGTCAAAGGATGTCATATTATATAAAGTTCATATTAGACTTGCCCTTTTAAAATTCCCTCCCCCATTGGCTACTTGTTGAAGGGGATTTTTTTTTTTTTTTTTCTCCAATGGCTTAATAGAAATGATGCTTTTCACTTTGCTCCTTCTGATAACTTTTCAATGGCTACCATTGCATACATTTGTCTTTTTCCATTTCCATAGAAGATTTATAAATTGACATGGTAACTTATGTGATTGGTCCCACATAAATATTATAATAAATACATTTCTTACTTGTTGAAGAGTTAAGACTGCACATATATAGAAGGAACAAGTAATGTAGAAGAATTCATCTACAAATGTATATGCACCCTGAATGGTTGAAACATGTAGACTTTCTTCCTAAAATTTTCTTGCATCTTCTCGATTATGTATATATTTTATGTTATTGTACACACCGCTATGTAGAAGTTTAATCTATATAATTCAAAATATAGGTGACTTCTCTGTCTTAAAATCGCCTCCTGAAATCTCTCCTTCAGAAATGTACTAATGTTTTGTTTAAATGAAATTATAAACCCTTAATATCACATTAAGTTAGTAGATGTCTACATTTTCCATGCTGTGATATGTTTCATTACTTGTGAGAATTGATAATTCAGCTCTAATATTGGTGGTTTTGTATATACAGATGATTATGAACAAAGGCCAGCAGCGGAAAATACACCTAAACGACGTGGTCCTACAAACCTAGCTGACATATAGGCATTGGATGGATCCTGGAAGATCCTGTTGCCGTTAAATGATCAAGGGCAACCGATTGATGATGACGGTAAAATATTTGTTCCGTGGTTGGGAACTTTCTGTCACAATGGGTTGTTATGCCCACTTGTCCCTGCTGGGTGGCCCAAAGTCGATGAAAAATTTAAAGATGATTGTTGGAAGGAGATTAAGGTAATATGAAAATAAAGTATAAGTAATAGTCATTTACAGTCTCTGTCGTATATCCAATGTCATATTCAGTAGGGTCCGTGCTTGTGCTTTGCTAACTCCATTTTTGCATTTCAGCAACGGTATCTCATTGATGAAGATATTGTTAAACCACTTGATCAAAAGGGATGGGCAATGCATATACTCGGGGTCCTTAGGAGAAATCGAAGGACTAAGTTGAAGAAGATTCATGTACGAGGGTGGACAAAGGAACAAGTATTGGCCAGGAGGACACCGCGGAGGGTAATGGCGGAGCAGTGGGAGGAGATGGTTAACTATTGGTTCGATGAGAAAACTGTGGTACTGCTACTTTATTCGTTTATCTCATTTTAGTCGTAATTTAGTCAATGATATCATGTTGGCCATGTTTCACTCTAAGAAAAACTAAATCTTCTTGTTATGTGTAATATAATTAGTGTAGCTCCAAAGCACTTTCCAATAGATGTGATAGAGTTGTTTTGCCCCCATCAACAACATAAACTTAAGATTACTATTATTTAGAGATTGGTTGGGGACTACGACTACTACAAGGGTATGCAAGTTCATCATATTTATGCCAGGGGTCTCAATAAGAAATATATAACAAAAAAAATTTCATTTGTGTCATAGTAAACAAATGAAATAGTAATTTTATCGTAAGTCACTTATCTTGCTGCACTGGCTAATCTATGTAGTTTAGGCTATGGGCAAAGGCTTACATACTCCTTAGTCCGAATTCATTTGTCCTTTATGTTCTATTCCATGCTTGGGTTATGATGTATCTTCTTCTTTTAATACTAAAAACACGCTTTTTAACTAGTTTGTGTTTGTACTTAGAAGATCACAACATAGTTCTTAACATATAACTTAAATGCACACAATACATAATCACACCAATAAACCATCCAGATGAATGAGTATAACCAATTTAGATAAACTAATAGCAAACATGTTGCAAAACCGAATATTTAAGTCACACACATGCTGCAAAACCGAATTTTATCAACTCTTATTTTTACACTGAGGAGGAGGGTAATTAGAAACATAAATATATTATGAATGCACAATGACAAACACAGACGAGACAAAAACTTACATTAAGTAGTAACATACCTTAGTCAAGAGATGTTTACTTTTCATATACTTTTCCGGTAATGTGGTTGCAGACATTAAGTAACAAAAACAAGGTCAGTCGAGGGAAACAGAAGGAGATAGCAATATCTGGGGCTGAAAGTTTTGCACAAATTTCTCATGACATGGTAAGAAATGCATTACAATTGCTACTGTATTCGTGTATCACATTAGCTGATTTTATGCTTTTGAATCACTGTAAATGTTGAAAATTCATTGTTACTTTCTTGTTAGTGATAGATATAAACGTAGAATTCATGAACACCTTAGTCAATACAAATGATAAACAATATGACAAATCTGAGAGCAATTGTGTTTATTGTATGAAATTTTGTTCATCATGTAGGCAAAAGATAAAGGGGCTCCGGTTGAACGCGCTAATGTGTATCTAAAAGTATACCGTAGGAGAGATGGGACTGGTGTTACTCCTCATGCGCAGGGGAACATAGTAAGCACAATTTTAATGGAATTTTATTGTATTTTGTGTTTGTATTGCTTATGGTGTGTAATATGCTATTTGTTTATTGTGGGAAAACTTATAGACTAGGATGGAAGAACTTCTGAGCCGAGAGGGCGTGCGACTACAAGGAGAGACTGGTAGTGGAATTCTCTAGTCCACAAACGATGCATATGCTCAGGTGTTTGGTCCAGAGTGCCCTGGACGTGTACGTGGGGTGGGACTTGGAGTCACCCCATCCGGAAGAAGTGCAACAAATGCTTCACAGTTTACTTCAACTCCATCGTTGCCAACCAGAACAACCTAAAGAATTTTGGAGTTGGAGAGCAACTCCACTAGACTGACTGAGCAACTAGCCCAAGTACAAGAACAATTTGCCCAATCAGAAGCAAGGCAGCAAGAATCAGAAGCAAGGCAACGACAAATGGCTGAAGTGATTATGCGCATGGATGCAATGTTCGCCCAACATACTGGCAGTAGTGTACCTAATTCGTCAATGTCTCAGGTATGAAATTGAAGGTGTATTTAGCAAAACATTACTTTTTGCAATGCATTGTTATGTGATATTAATACGATGCCTTTAATATATTCAGGGTGGCAGTGCTTGATGGGGACTCTCCATGAGAATGAAACTGTGAATCCTCTGGTAAAACAAATACAACTATTCGTTATAACATATACAATTATATTGGGAAAAAATAAAAATCAAAAAATCAAATTATGAAGCAAGAAGTAGGGAAGTAGATGTATTATAAGACATAAAATCAATTTAGAAAATGTCAACTGATGATGCCGAAAATAATACCACCAGTGAGTCACACGTTCCTCGCACGTCGCAAATGGCACCTGCACAATGAAAAGGAAGAACCTAGCAGAGAGTACCGGTGTGGTACCGGCCAAACACCCTCCGAAGGTTAAGTCAGAACTATTCTCACTGCTCTAGAGTGCTAGAGAGGGTAAATTATGCGTACCTTGGTTTGTGAAAGTGTTTGGGTTTTTATAGTAGCAAGGGCTGCCCCTCTTTTCCTTGGAGTAGAAGTCTTTTCCTTATAGGAGTCTTCTTGGGCGTATTTTACGGGATTCTTTCCATATAGGAGTCCTTAGGTTTCATGAAGCGTGGGGAGCAAGTTATTTACTTACACACGCAAACGTGGAGATCAAACATTCCATAGACTGATGCCGTCAGTTTATGTTATTCCGTCAGACTAAGACCCGTCAGCTTCAGGATGTTCAGCTTTATGGTACTCAACATGTGGAGTTCCTTCACTTCAAGTCCCCGTCAGCCTTTGAGAGATGCTGACGGCAAAACACATCTCGTCACCCTTGTCCAAAGTGTGTACCGTCACTCTTGCCTATTTAATTTTATCCTCATCATCAACCATGCCTTTTTACACTTGCTAAATGTCAACCACGTACTCTATTATTAATTTAATTGTTTTAAAGGAAGGATAATAATAACAATGTGGTTAATTAGTACATGGTATACTCGACATGGAGTATTGTTCGCATTTTATTGTTGAAATTTGAAAGAATAGAAATTTGACAACTAGTGAACTATGTGAAGGGACCTTACAGGAAGGTAGCATTCCATCTAAGAAATTATAATATTTGTTGTTATATTTAACAAATGACAGTGAATATGGATTATGTATATATATATATATATATATATATATATATGAATTTGAAGAGAGTGGAATCTATGATATTGTATAGAGTACGGAAAGATTTAAACTTTTCAAAGTGGAATCTATGTCTCACTCTTAGTCTTGTTTTTAAGATGCTATGGTTTTAAATGAATTTACATCAAAAAGACTCTAAAAATTTAAGGGATGTTGACCTTGTTAAAGTGCAGCTAGCAAAATACTTGATTTTGTTTAGACTCTGTTTGTTTGGGCTTAAAATGTTAGCTTATTTCTGGTGTTCTCATTGTTACAGGTAATTGGTTGTACCATGACGTTTGCTGGAAAATCGTTGAGGGATGTTTTTATTTTGTGATGTAAAAACCAAAGTTTGTTGGGAACTTTTATTTTATATGTAATTATTTGGATATGTAATTAATCTTTTGGCAATGAACTTAATTGTTATGTTTATGTAAAAGTATCGTTTATGTAATTAATATTTTGGTAATGATTTGATACTATATAGTATCAAATATGCAATTTGTTTTGTTGATATTTTGGTAATGATTTCATATATGCAATTTGTTTTGTTGGTTCAGTATTGTTGCATCTGAGTGTTGGCAGGAATGTGTATGTTGAATTACAGGTTTTGTTTTGGGCAGTAATGTGTTGAGGAAAAAAAAATATTAAAAAAAAAAAACCTATAGCTGCGTTTTCTAAAACGCGGCTAAAGGAAAGGCCACTGGTATCTGGCTGTGTTTTGGGCCCCTATAGTCGCGTTTCTACACAGCGCATAGGTTCGGGACCCATAGCTGCGTTTTATAGAAAATGCGACTATAGACGGGGCTTGGGCTGTGTTTGAAACGCGGCTTTAAATCTTAGTATAGCCGCGTTTAAAACGCAACCCAATCCATCCTATAGCCGCGTTTTCTACAAAACGCAGCTATAGGTCCCGAACTACGCGCTGTGTAGAAACGCGGCTATAGGACAAAATAAACGCGGCTATAGACATTGTTTGGGCTGCGTTTCAAACGCAGCTCTATGTTGCACCTATAGATGTGTTTTCATAGAAAACGCGGCTATAGGTCCCGCATCTAGGGGTGTGAAAAAACGCGGCTCTAGGGTGTCTAAAACGCAGCGACAAACCCTGGTTTGGGCTGCGTTTTTAAAAACGCAACTCTAGGTCTCCGCAGGGGGCTATAGCCTCGCTGCATAGGCCGTGTTTGGAAACGCGGCTATAAAAACGCAGCTATAGCCTATAGCTGCGTTTTGCAAACATGGCTATAGCCTCTCTTTTTTTGTAGTGAGTAAACCCAATTTAAATAGGAATTTTGGTAGAGTTTTTTTTTTATTTTTTATTTTTTTATCAAATTGTGTCTAAAGCCGCTTTGTATCTAAGTTAATGGTTTTTTTTTTTTAATTTTTGTTTTATAGATATCAAATGGTAACGACATCAACTTTGTTTGATTTTGTTATTCATCAAGGTTAAATATCATCGATCATTCACAATGATGATAGGGATCAATATTTGCTTAAGGACGCATCAAGATGTATAAGAGACTACACTTGTAGACTTGCATGCAAACATAGGCACAAATATTATCATCAAGTGCAATCTACCAAGTTCAATGGACACCATGGATGTAAACAATAATGTTAATATGCTACGAATGTTTAAGGTACGTGAAAGGCATCATGAAATTCACATTCATGTCTCAATTGCTCCTAATAAGTCTTACATTACTCAGTGTCCATTTGGCATGATTAATGTAGGGAATTAACACAAAATTCTCAAACTTGTGAGAAACAAAATAGAGAAAACACACGCCAAAGAAAAATAAAAATCACATGCACAAGACAGTATTTATATGGTTCAGCAATTTGCCTACGTCCACGGAATTACAGGGATTTCACTATAATCAGGGAAAAATACAAAGTATGGCAGTACAGTTTTTCTCTCTCTCAAAAACTACAACAAGAAACTCTAGTCACCAAAACAATGGTTTTTACATCCTGCGCACAGGATTCACAATGGGCTACAAAACGAGCCAAAAAATTTTCCCGGGGGCAAAGGCCCAAGCCATAGCGCTCATGGACTAAGCCTCAGAGAATCTCCAATTTAAAACCATGCAACATTATTTTGGGTTGGGTCATCAACCGAATTAAACACAACTAGACTCCACAAAGCCCAACAATTAATTTTGTCATCTTGTTTTACTATTCAGTTTATTTTTACTACTATTCATGGGTCCAACTGTACTTTTTGATACTATTCATGGGTCTCACTATACTATTTCAACTAACTTTTATCTTTTTCTATAATACTTTCAGCAAAAAGGTTTTAGTTTCAGCAAAATAAGCATCCCAAACAGACCCTCAATGTCCTACTTCTCAACTCACTAAAAAATAGGTTTAGCAACATTGACAGCCACACTCCTCTATCTATGACACCAATGATAATATCTTGGCCAAAATTTGAGGTATTCCATAGGCCAACAAATGCATGAATTGAGAGGAATTTTGGAGTATCAATTGGTGGTTTCAAGTGTGACAATCTTGTCATTGTAAGCTGAGATGAACCCTAGGAACATTTTTATAGCCTCTAATTCATTTGGAGCTAAAACAACACTAAAACCATCGTAGGTGTACAAGATGGTGGGGATTGATGGTTATCTAATTAGGAAGGGTTTGCAAATTTGAGAGAACCAATGGTGGATAAGTACCAATTATGATGAGTAGTAAAAACTTTGGGCATGTGGGCTACATCCATATGAAGAATATATGTGGATCACTTTATTCCCATCGATCTAACACAAAGAGTAAACCAAAAGCACACAAGAAGGGATAAGAAGGGAAGAGCAACTTTTTTAGCATGGTCCATTTTTTTATCGAGGGATGAACTTTTGCTTGAATATGACCAAGATATGTAATGATTGTAATCTAAATATATGATAACAAGAGTTGATGTCGAGGAAGTATTAAAAATTTAAAAGTGCAAACAAAACCACATTCATTCGAACTTGAATTCAGTCATGGGAGGATGGAAAATTAGTGGGAGGATAGAAAAGATTTGGTTTTCCCTCGTGTGTGTTTGGGTGGAGGGATGGAAAAGTTGGAGGGTGGAAAACTTTTTTGTTTGATTGGAAAGAAAAAGGGGAGGATGGAAAACTTTTTTGTTTGATTGGAAAGAAAAAGGGGAGGATGGAAAATGTAGATTATATAAATTGACTATTACATCTTTGTTATATAATATATAAGAAATAGATATATTTACACTCATTAAATAATATAAAAATTAACACAAATACATATATATTTATATTACTTTTCTTTATTATTATATATAATTTTAAATTTATGGGTAGCAAAAATTGATTATGTAGACTTTATCCACATGACCATATGTAGACTGAGAAGATATTTTTTTTTTTTTTAAAAAAAAAAAAACTTTATCTAACCATTGTTATGTGGGAAGATATTAAAAAAATTAAATAAAAAAAAAAAAAAAACTTTATTCACATGGGTGATTGGGCAAACTTTCTTCACCTAGGCAACACACCATTCAACCAATATTTAAATTTTCTTCACCTAGGCAACAAAACTCACTATTCAATAAATATTTATAAATTATTTATCTATTTCAAACTAAATTTATCAACACACTGGAGTAGTTCATGTTGTTGTGCTATGAAAGTGCTAAGAAATTGATAAGGATGAAGAGACAAAAGTAATCAGGTCATAAATGTAATGGGAAAGTGAGAGGGGTAGGTGAGATGAATAAAGTGAGGGTATTTGTGTAAATTATATCATTCAGTACTTTTTTCTTCCTATTTTCCTTCCAAATTGGGAGGAAAAAAAATTGTGGGCTCGGAGGGATTATTTTCCTCCCTATTTTTTATCTCTCTTGTTTTCTCTCCTAAACCAAACAGTGAAAAATGTCATTTTCCACCCTATTTTCTTCTCCTGTTTTCACCCCAACCAAACATACCCTAAAGGAAAGTGGTGTATCTTTTGACAAATAAAAACTAGTCTCATTCTTTGGAGGTATTATACTAAAATAATAAATAAATAATATAATATAATATAATATTTTATGCCTATACAATAAAAATAGAGTCTTAAAAGTTATAGGTACTTCAATTTTCTATTACCTCTTTTTGACAAGTGGCTACACTCTCATATTGTGGGATAAACTCTATTACCAAAACATCAAGTAATGTATTAATTAATTGTTATAGTGCTAAGAATCTTGACTAGTTGTCATTTCCTATTGCTTTCAATGGAAATATCTATGATTTAAATCCTCTCTCTCCGTTGCAACTATCAAAAACAAAAACAAAAAATGTAATGATAGTTTAGTTTAATTTTAACTCTATTACCTATGTTTCAAAAAAATTAAACTCTACTTGAACTAAAATTCTGTACTTTTATATATATATATATATATATATATATATTACCAAAAGTTTCATGTAATTTAAATTAATTTTTTTTTTTATATATATAGCATAAAAACTTACATGTTGTGCTCGCGCCAATTGACTCATATATGTATGTATGTATTATACATAAAATTAATGTGTTTTGTCACATGGAATATTCATTATTAATTACAATAATTAAGTTACCCTAGATAATGTCTATATATATATATATATCTATATATTATAGCTTGTAAATTTAATGTGTTTTTGGCATGTGGCTCATTAATTAAAATAAATTTATTTGTTTTGCTGAAAAATCTTCTATAAAAATAGTTTTCTACATTTTCCAGTATTTGGTAGCATAAAAAAAATTTGGTCAACATAAAACTATTTTTAGTCAACAGAAAACCCTAATAAAAATAAGGCTTAGTTTCTACAGGTTGTTTTCCAAAAATAAAATAAAATTTTGGAAAACAATCTCTTTCTTACGCAGTGCAAATAAACATTATTCTAGCTTGGAAAATAATATTTTTTTTCACGCATTTAGTCTTTTTCATGGTAAGCACTTACACTTCTTTTCCCTTTTATTTTTCTCTCTTCTCACACCCTTTATGTCACCCCTCTAGTCTTTTCTCTTCTTATAGATTTCTCTCTCTATTTGTTTCTCTTCTCTCTTTTTTTCTCCCTGTTTCTCTTCCCCTCTATAACATTGTTCTCTGATAAGGTTTTTAATTTTTTCTCCTCACAGAGCGCAGTTATATAACAATTTGGTGTTTTCGTATTTATCAAACTATTTGTACTAGATTATTTTTCCAGTTAAACTATTTAGCCTATGTGGCATTTTGAACTATTTAAAATGGATTTTATGGTTATTTTGAATTATGAGAAGTATGGTTGATATATATATATATATATATATTACATTAGGTGGGATTACACAATATACATGTTTTAAATTATACAAGAAATATTATAAAAATTCGTGCATACCAAACACCAAAAAAAATTTTCAAGCTCATTTTTAAGGTTATTACCAAACATCAGAAAACAAGATATTTTTCCACAAAATACTCTCTGAAAAATGATCTATTTTCCAAAAAAACGTTAATGCTAAAGAAAAAAAAAAGTCAAATATATCCACATTGATTTATGGAATATTTTAAGAAATTTTTTATGGGAAAAAAAAAGTAATGAATTTTTTATATATATATATATATATTTTTTTTTATAAAAGTGATATCAAAATTTTTCTAAATTGGCCTATTAACAAATGCTTTAAGGACACATTAACCAAACCTATAAATCTAACGACATATTGAACTAGTATTATGTAGTACTAGTACCATATAAATTTTCACAACTTTTGCCACAACTATCTTACGTGTCAGACTGTGACTGATGGCTTGTCACTTTCACATGGACCCATTACTTTTTCTCTATCATTCACAGTCTGTTATATAGACAATTGCGGCACAAATTGTGTCATTTTATGTGGTCTTAAAATTTTTAATTTATTATTGTTTATATCAAGGTTATCAAAATCGAGATTTTATGTAGGATTGTAGGAGGTAGGTAGGATTGTGAATCATAGGATCAGATCGTGGACATAAAATTCTACATTATTTGAGGAAAAAAAAAAACACATTGATAGGTTAAATAATCACATAAATTATACATTCATTCAAAAAAAATCAAAAATTTGCATCCATTTAATATAATTATCGTACATTATTACATTTATTTGTAAGCATCATTTTAAAAGGCTAAAAATCTCAAAACGTGGCCCTCAATGGAGATGTTATTTTTTATTTAGGTCCAACTGATACTCTATTTCTCTATCTTAGAATAGAAAAATTGAGTTTATTGAAATGTTATTTTTCATTTGAGTCTAATTAAACCTGCTGTGAAGTTAAAGAAGTTTACAAAGAAATTAGGATAGTTTGAGGTCGTCAAAATCTTATGATCTTACCGATTCCGAATGATTGTAGTAATTCTACAAAAGATTTTTGAAATATCTGAATCATTTTAGATATGTGAAATTATAAAATCGTAAAACTGTAGTATCCAAATTGAAATTTTGATAACAGAAAATTATATGTGAAATTGGATGCGTTCGGATGAGAAAATCCTAAAAATTCAGAGCGACCTCGTACGAAAAAGAACGCATCTGGTGCGGCGATATAAATTTCCTCGAAGTGCACGAAGTTGTCCACTTCCAAGTGAGGGACAGGTCACAAGGGGCGTATCCAGATACACATTACTGATTACATGATGGAAAAGGAAGGACAAAAAGAGCGGATCAGAAAAAGAAAACGACGAAAGACGTTATCCGCACACAGCAGTGACGACCACTCGCTCACTCCCTTCACTCCAGGTCCGCCACGTGTCCTCCGAAACTTCCGTTGACAGCAGATATGAATATGATGAGATAGCCCCATCCCATCATCTCATCTCATCTCATCTCATCTGCCCCCATTCACTCAGATTCCTTTCTTGCGTGCCACTTTCTTTGCCCACACTTAAATATATATATATATATATATATATATACTCTCTGAGTTTGACCCCGAACCGAGCACCAAGGTGTTTGGAGAGAGAGGGAGAGAAGAGAGAAAAGAAAAGAAAGGAAAGGGGGAAAATGGATCACGCGGCGGAGGCAAACAGGACGGACTTGATGACAATAACAAGGTTCGTGCTGAATGAGCAGTCGAAGTACCCAGAGTCACGCGGCGATTTCACCATCTTGCTTAGTAACATTGTTCTCGGCTGCAAGTTCGTCTGCACTGCTGTCAACAAGGTCTCTCTCTTTCTTTCCCTATTCATCTTTCTCTTTTTTTAATTCTTTTGTTAAATGATATATATATATATATATTTTCCTATTAGGATGTCGAAAGCTCTTCGACCACTTGGCTATGTATTTTCTCATGACTGTGTCTAAGATGATTATAAGTTTTGGATAAAACCCAGGGTAGAACTCACCTATCAATTATGTTAATCTAGCCTCTGGGTAGTCCCCTCCAAGATTTGACCACAAAGAGCTACTTCGATCACTCGACAAGGTGGATGCGCCCGTCAGCTCTGATATCAAATGATATAATCTCATACGTAGAATACTAGAATCATGTCAGTTTTGAATCTAGAAAATCGTGGATTTCACGAGCCTTAGGAAACACTAAAACAAGTTTTTTATTTTTATTTAATTTTATTTTGTGTAACAGGTTGCAAACCTGACTCACTCCCTCGTTATAGAAGAGGGATGTTGCATATAATGATTACACATAATACCACCTCCACTATACCAACCCTTGGTGTTACTATACTAGATAATGATTTCCTTTTATATTTGTTCATTTTTTACATTTATTTTTATAAAATTCTCAACCTATTCATCTTCTATCTTGGACCGAAATTTGCAACAATAAGAAAGAGAGAAGGGGGTATTGAAGTTTACATTGGTTCTACTTGTGATTATTGACAGTAAACGTTGTTTTTGTGCAGGCAGGTCTTGCCAAACTCATTGGACTTGCTGGAGAGACCAATGTTCAGGCAAGTAATATATACTCTCTGTTTTGGGCGATTTTCTAGAAAATGAGTCGTTTTCCAGAAAGTATTTTCTATAAAAGTATTTAATTTTCCTATGCTTAGTAGCAACCTTAAATGAGTTGAAAAATAATCTCCTAACTTCTCTTATTTAGCTTGCTGTGAGATAGAGTTGTTTTCCAAAAAAATTTAGTACAAAACAATTTCTAAAAACAAGCCATACTTTTTTAGTTGACTAAAGATATTTTTCCTTTTGATTTTTTTTTTTTTTTTTTTATGCTACCAAACACTGGAACACAAGGAAAACTATCTTTAAATAATGTTTTCCATCCAAACAAATGGATATATTTATTTAGAAACCATCTTGTCATTTTTCTATGAATGTTTTCGTTTTCAATTTTCGATTTTCATATGCCTGGTTTTGTCATTGTTATATGTTCCTTATTATCATATTTATATGAGGTTTTTGTTCCTTAATAACTCTAGGGTGAAGAGCAAAAGAAACTAGATGTGCTTTCAAATGACGTTTTTGTCAAGGCTCTGATAAGCAGTGGCCGAACAGTAAGTCACTGGAAGATCGTTGATTCTTTTTAACTGAACTGATAATGATTTCTGAGAGTTTGGTTCTTCTTCCAGTGCATCCTTGTATCAGAAGAGGATGAACTGGCAACATTTGTGGAGCCATCTAAGCGTGGAAGGTGTTTGCTGTTGCTCTCTGTTATACACCTGTTCAGGAGTTTATATTTCTTTAATTTGTGTGGGATTCGGATATAAGACTTTATGTAAATTTATCTTAAAATACTTTTTAATAATACAGGTATGCTGTTGTTTTTGATCCACTGGATGGATCCTCCAACATTGATTGCGGAGTTTCAATTGGAACTGTATGACCCCTCATCCCGAGATATGTTTAATGGTTATTATAATGAATTCATCTGCTGATTTTTACTTGAAGTGATTATTGATCCACAATCAATAACTTGAAATTGCAGTAACTTATTGAATGCCTTCTCTTTCATCTAGATCTTTGGGATTTATATGGTGAAAGATAGTATTGAACCAACTCTAGATGAGGTTTTGCAACCTGGGAAGAATATGTTGGCAGCAGGCTATTGCATGTATGGGAGCTCTTGCACGGTACAAATCTGTTGAACCTTTACTTTTCTAACTTTTACCCTCAAATTTTACTTTTGGTGACACAATGGAAGACCATTTGGTGCAGACACCAAAATAAATGCTAGCATGAATTTGAATTGCCATCAATGTAATTTTACGATGATTGAGGATCATGTGGGATTATGCTTATGGTTTAATTCCTTATTGATTTTCCTATCAGCCTCTTTTTTTCTTTTTTCCTTTATTTATTTATTTCTATTCTATTTGTCTCTCCCAGTTTTCTTTTGAACTTGTGCTGCATCACCATTCCAATTGGAACAATTGGCTCTTTCATTACTGTATTGATGTGATGAGTGTATATTAGAATGAACTAAAAACTTTTAATTGAATCTTTTTTAATGATGGATGTATCAAATAATGTAACTTTCTTTATTTGCATCTAGACTTTAACTTTGTTATGTCATTCTATTAACTTGGGAACATAATTTATTTCTCAGTTTGTGTTGAGCACTGGAGCTGGTGTTAATGGCTTCACCCTTGATCCATCTCTTGGGGAGTTCATTCTAACTCACCCAGATATCAAGGTATATGTTATTGTAATTATCAGATATACCACATAAAGCATTCTGTTCTGTATAAATGCTACCTTGGAATCTGGATGTTCCCATATCAAGAGTAAATTTGCTTTATTAGTTTCTACTAATTGTCTCTTTATTATTTACAGTATGCTGATCCTAAATGTCTGTACTTAGTATTGTGACAGAATTGGCTTCAGGATGATCATGCATGTGTTCTTTCTTAAATGGAAGAGGGCTCAATATTTTAATTCACATATATGTTACAAGGGACACATATTGGCTCTGTATATAGCATCTCTGGTTTATTTTGGAGTATCTAGAACTTGTATGTCATATGCCTTTCTCCACAGATTCCAAAGAAAGGAAAGATTTATTCAGTAAACGAAGGAAATGCTAAGAACTGGGATGGTCCAACAGCTAAGTATGTTGAATTCAATAGTATGTCTTGTTTCTTTACTTGGTTCTTTAGTGATTTTGTGACCTCTCCTCTTTTTCCTTTTTTTTCTTTGGGTTTTGTTTTTTTGGGGGACTTAGGTATGTGGAAAGGTGCAAGTTTCCAAAAGATGGTTCTTCACCAAAGTCTCTAAGATACATTGGAAGGTATCATGTTAATAAACCTAGCAACTAAATATTTCCAGGTGTTGAATGTTTTCTGATTTTAGGTTTTTGGCTTGCAGCAATTAATTTAATGGTAGGTATTGCCATCTAGCAGTTTCTAATCATTAATTGATAATGGAGTATATTCTATGTAGGCAGTGGTTATATAGGATAATTAGTAATATTTTTGCGTACAGACATTGAACAATTGTTTCTGCTGACCAAAAAAAAAAGAAAAGAAATAAAATAAAGTTAAGAGGTGGCTTCGTTAAAGTTTTCTTGCCATGCTTAGCTATTACAGATACGTGTACTTCTTAGAGTTCATCATTACTTTTAGAGTTGGAAACATTCATTTAAGATAATTTTCCCCATTTTCTTACTCCTCACAGTTATATTTTATTTGATCACATTCTCGTGTCATAAATATCAAAATGTATAGCCTCTTCAGTGAAGATAGGGCTATCAATTTTTGGCCATTTAATGCATAACAAACAACTAATCCACCCTCTTCTGGTGCACAGTCTGAAGTTTCTTTAGTAAATCACCTTGCAATAAAAGGTAGAGTAACTTGGTCTTGAATTGAATACCATCACAGCAGGTTCAGGTTGGGTTCATACAATGCTCACACCAACCCCAATATCTTTTTCTTCCCCCACTTGAAATCAAGACAAATTTTCAAAAATTTCAAAGAATAATGCGGGACATAACCTTTTTTTTTTTTTTTGGCAATTGGTTGATTAGAGAACACCACAATAGTTGTTAATGCTCATGCATTTTCTCAAATTAAAAATCCAGGAGCAACTTTATACAGGATTTATTGATGGCTTTTAGGCTTTATTAATTACCCATTTATGACCACTCTTATGACTCTGAATTCAGTCTGAAGTAATGATCATCTTCATATACTTGTAGCATAACTTGTCTGCAACTGATGCAATATAGATACAGATAGACCAAAAAGGAATTTGTTTGGTTTACCTCCTGGTGTCACTTTCATCTCTTTCATAAAGTATTTTGTTGTTTCTGATAATATATTATGATGATGACAGCATGGTAGCTGATGTCCATCGCACATTACTCTATGGGGGTATCTTTTTGTATCCAGCTGACAAGAAGAGCCCAAATGGGAAACTGCGGTATGTGAGATATGGTTAGAGTAGTGGTTTTCATTATAAAGTCATTGGACCTTTGTGTTAGATCCTATAGCTTCAACTCATGAATCTATGGTGAGGATTAGTTTGATTTATGTGAACAGTGTTCTCTATGAAGTCTTTCCAATGTCATTCTTGATGGAACAAGCAGGAGGCCAGGCTTTCACCGGCAAGCAACGGGTATTGACTTGATAAACTTTCTTTAATTTATTAAACCTGACCTGATTCATCAACAAATTAATACTTATTATAGATTACCGGCAAGCAACGGGTATTGACTTGATAAACTTTCTTTAATTTATTAAACCCAACCTGACTCATCAACAAATTAATACTTATTATAGATTACCGGCAAGCAACGGGTATTGACTTGTCAACAAATTACTAATTATTATGGATGGCCTAACTCTGAAAAATGTTCAAAGAGTGTACACTGCCTATGTTATGCTTGGGCGGTAAGTAAGTCAACTAAGTTTGAAGACCAGTAATTGTGAGTTTGAAAAGGCAGAAAGTTGGACCAATCATGAATTGCACAGTATATATTTAATTTTTTATTTCATTTTCAAACAGAAAACTAGTATATAATTTGATGTCTTTGAATTCAAAATTTGAGCCAAGTCCTTATAAAACTAGTACTTAATTTTCAAACCAAGTTTTTTTTAAAAAAATTATTTTTTATTAGTGCTCAAACCAATCAGTATCTAGTCTAGACAGACTGCATGTATATCCTAATTAGTAAGAAGTTGGGTTGATCCGTTGTACCAGACTGACTAAGTCCTTATATTACACCCCTTAAAATAATCCACCTTTTAGAAAATACTTCTCTTAACTTTCAAGGAACCGTTGGGCTAAATCCAATGACGTGCATATACCTCTTTCACTAGAAGCTGATTGAAACTTGTTATCTTTGCAGGCGCTTGACTTGGTTCCAAACGACATACATGAGCGATCTCCAATATTTCTTGGCAGCTACGAGGATGTTGAGGAAGTCAAAGCTCTTTATGCTGCTGAAGATAAGAAATAAATTCATAAGTTTTATTTTATTATTACTACCCACATAGCCTTAGCAATTTATGCAGTTACTCCAAAATATTTGGGGTCTTCATTGCAAAATCAGGGTCTAGGCCAATTTAATCATCCATCCATAAGATAAACTCTTTTTGAGGTTTCTTTGTAATGAGATGATACATTCTATTGATGGATAAATAAGGTCAAGTTTATACACTTAGCACCTCCAAATGCACAAAGATCGAGGATAACAATGACCATGTGGCATAGTAGCATTTGCCCCCTTCTGTGAGGTTTAAATATGGGGTTTGAATCCTACCCAATGACATAATGCCTGCTAGTCCAACTATAAAATGGATCCCATGGCTCTTTGAGAAGGCAAAATCGATATGGAGGCTGTTCTAATATGTGCGAGAAGCATTATTTATCTACACTGAAATAAAGGATGTTTTGTCCAATTTATTTAAAATTGACCAAAAAAAATCCAATAATTGATTTGAAAACCTAAAATCTAACACTTTACATCCTAATTTATGGCTCTTTGAGTTCAAAGAGCATGATTATTATTATTATTATTATTATTTAGAAGAAAAAGAGCATGATTATTAATAAAGAAATTAAAATAAAATAATATTTTCAAAAGTATCCTTTATTTTATGTTAAAGTGTAGACAATTTTAATATGGATCCTGAGCATAGTTGTCAAAATCACAATCTGGATCGTAGGATCGCATGATTTTACAATTTTACCTCACCAAAACGTTTAGAATCACATTAGGATCGTAAAATTGGTAGGATCGTGTAGGATCGTATGGGATCCTACCAAAAACATAAATTTTTTTTTTATCAGATAAATTTTTTGTTTTGATGAAACTTGAAGGGTTTTTATTTTTTCATGTTGTATGTTGTGATGGTATGACTTTTTATTTTTATTTTTTATAAAATTATGTCAACCTAAGCAAATGTTTTTTAATTTTTAGTTCATTTGTAATCAAAATGAAAGAATGCTTCATCGTTTCTAAATGAAGAATTTGACGTTGGCTTTGCTGCCTTTTAAGCTATAATATTATTAAATTTGTTTGATCAATATACTAATTTGTGTTCTAATATTACTAAAATATTTTTTTTATATATAATTTTATCAATTATGCTTGTATTTGTATATTGATTAATTGATTTTTTTGAGTATGCTCTTTAATTGTTGCTGAGTGGCATAGTTGTCAATATTATACGATATGTATCGTATCGTGTACAAAAAGTTTCGTGTCGTAAGGGCATATCATAAGTGCTTATAAATTGTCTGATACATAGGTGTGTATTGTATGAATCGTATCGTATCAGTGAATTGTACGTATTGTACGATACATAGACATGTGAGTTTAAAATAGGTTTTTTTGTTAAAATTTGTGATTTTATTTGATTTAAACAAGTTGTTAGACTTTGTTAACACAAAATTATTGGAAAACTTAATTGAGTCTAATGAAATAGCAAGTCCATGAGTTTTTTTCCTCTCTTCTCTTTCTCCTACAAAATTTAGACTATGCTCATAACACTCACTTTCATATGTGCAAATTTATTTTCTATACTATTAATAATGTATTAAATGAAAATATAATTATTTTTTATTTTGTTATTATTATTTTGAGTCTAAAAAGCTAGAATGCCAAGAAAAAATTATTAGAATAAAAAAACCAAAAAAATGTAAATGTTGAAAATAATAAAGAAAATGTCTATGAAAAACTAATTTTGCAATATGCTGAATATGATGATAACATTGACTTAGCCAAGATGATGAAAAGATATTATTATTTTGGTTCATATATCATGTATTACTTCTAAGTTTAATCAATTTGAATATGCATGTTATAAACATAAGTTAATTTGATCTATTTAGTTAGTTTTATTAAATTTTATTACATAAATAATGATTAAATTGGTCATTAGTTGAATATATTTTGAATTTATAATGAATATACATTTTATATATGTATATCTATAATTATTTTATAATTTTATTAGGTGTTTGTGTATCTTATGATACATGATTCGATACGATACACGATACAAAAAAAATAAAAAATCGATACAAAAAAAATCAAAAATCGATTCACGATACGATTCAAGATTTGACAACTATGCTGAGTGGTATAACTTGAATAGTTGAGTGTGAAATTATATCTTGATGTCTTTTACAATTGTAGTATACAAATATATAATGTTTAAATAGATGATGAAATGGGTAATGATGATTAGGAATTTAGGACGGTGGTTATAAGAACCTTAGAATGTGAATAATTAAATGTTCACTTCACCTTAATATTCATCTTGCTTTTGGATTTCATATTGTAGTTAGCTAGAAAATATTTTCATATTGGATTTCAAACTTAGAACTTAGAACTTAAAAAATATTTTCCATATGTTTTGATAAATATTTTGGCATTTGGTTGCTAATTAAATATTTATTGAATTTTTTAGATACATTAGGTCAAAACTTAAATATATTTATTTTGTTAGTATAGACTTAGCGATATATGATATGCAAATTACATCATATGATGCAAATCTAAGTTTTTTTTTTTTTTTTTTTTTTTTTTATTTTTTATGGATGAATTTATAATTTACGTGATTATTCAACATACAAAGCCATTATAAATGTGTTTTTTACTTTAAATCTGAAAATAAGTAGGATCTTACGATTCACAATCTGATCCTACGATCTACAATCCCACTTACCTTCAACGATCCTATGTAAGAACCTGATTTTAACAACCTTGAACTTGAGGTATAAAACCCTTATATTATTTTTATGAACTCTTTTAGAGGGGCTGTAAACTAAGAAGACCATCCGTTGCTGGTGTATGGGGTCTGAAAGATGAAGAAATTATGATATTTTCGCTTGCAAAATTAAGCTCAATGCCCTCCTTGATTCCCAAAGGGGCCACAAGGACTTTTACTTTTTACTTCAACTACATACTATCAGGCTTCAAGTGTCTAACAAGCCTTTTTAGGCTAGAATAGAATTTTATTTCATATCCAAAAAAAAAAAAAAAAAAGTGTCTAACAAGCTTTTTGATATTGGCTTTTGATCTCGAGGGAGATTTTGGTTTTCCTCCTGGAAATCGCGTGATGGATTTGCAGGCAAAACTCAAACAGCTTAAGTTACTAAAAGTAGACGTTGGAGGTAGTGTAAATGTCCCAGCACTTTGGTCACAAACCCAACAAATTTTGGGATTGACATATATCATCCACCAAGAGACCTAAACACCTGAGAGAGAATCAATAAATAAATGTTCAATGGGCTCCCTTCTCTCATTTGTAGAGTGGGCAAAGGGTGTTGTCAATGGGAAATATGCTGTTCAGAACTACATATCGCAGGGATACCCAACACTACTGTCCATACTCCATAGCATCAACTACAAGCTGTTGTGCATCTTTGACTTCCCAATAGTTTCACATTCATGAGTCCAAGGGCCCAGAGTTGGAGAAACGTTCAGCTTGATCGCTGACACAGGTGGATTTGACATTAAACCAGCCCCAAGTTGGGGAGCCCAAATCGCCTTTGACAGGGAGTTTGGATTATATATATATATATGGACGGATAAAATCTTGTTTGTTGATTCTGAGGTAAAGATTGAAGAAAATTGTCCTCTATTCCATTCTCTGACATCATTATTAATCAGGTCCCCAACTCAATTTATGTAATCCAGCCCTCCTCTATGGCCTTGCTCTAAAAACCTCACAAATCACAAGGTTTGGCACCCATGGGTCTGGTAGTAACCATCATTCAATAATTAGCATTTAAGCCTAAAAAACAGATGGGTCATCAGAACCACAATGAATTGGGGGGTTATAAATTTTCAAGTTGAGTTAAAATCAAAATAAACGTTGCATCTTTTAAGTCACTTCAGTTTCTGCTTCTGCACCCTCCAGTGAGACAGTAGTACAAAGTGTCTATTAAGAGTGGTGCAGCATTATTGGAGTTGGGTACCTATTATGAATTGCTTGTTAGGATGGTAAAATAGTTCGCTAGACTTCAAAGCCCTTGCGGGGGCAAGGCACTAATTATCTTCTTACTCATTCGACATATGCATCCTCTTCTCACAAATTTGTGGACCATACAATTGCATCGGTTGCATGCAATCAATCAATGCCTTACAGATGATGGAGACCACACACGGATGGACCCCACAATTTTTAGAGCTTGGTTGCACAAAAGCTTTACACAAGATGCTACCTCCCAGGAGCGAAGGTGTTGAAATATCTCTTTCAACCATCCCAAAGTATTATCATGATCCTGGTGTTGTGCACAATGATTCAACCTAGCAAATCCCAGGATTTTGAAAGATTACCATAAAAATGTGCTTTACTCTCATGCAAAAATGAAAAGGGGACCAACAACAGAGAGTGCAGTACAGAAGGTAATCAAGTGTTTTCTAAATCAGTAAGATAAACCCTGAATAATATATAATTCAAACATATTCAACACTGCAATGGAAAATAAGCTTTGATAAGGTTAAGAATACAGTAACATAAAATATGTCATAGTAGGTATCCTACTCTTCTACTCGAAAATCAAGCTGTCCTTAGTGGCGGGGAAACCAATATCACACCATCTCCTCTAACAAAAAGGAATGGCATTGTGCGCCTTGTAGTCTGTAATGAAAGAAAAAAATGTAATCAGTTAAAAAACAAACATACAAGTTAATAAAATGACATGTACTTTAATGAAGCAAAATAAAAATAATAATCATTTAAAATGTCCAAGATTAAGTAGTGGACATGAGTTTGGGGGGGAGGGGGATTGGAGTTAATTCCAAACACACATGATTCACCCAACAACATTTCCAGAATATTGTTATGTTTATTTTGTTTCATTAAGTGTGTGTTTGGCTCCAAATTAAAAAGCCAGATTATTTTATTACTCAGCTTATTTTTGTTACTATTCATGGGCCCATTGCACTTTTTGATACTATTCATAGGTCTCATTGTACTGTTTAAACTAACTTTTAAGCGGATTCTAAACAGACCTTAAATACTTACTATTTTGCAAACTTTCAACAGTTGTAGGACAAACAGATTATATTATTTTCAACCAAACTTAGTGAGTCTACATAAATTGAGGAGTAAGTTTAATATGCTATATAGGTCCTATAACGGAAAAGGTAATATACAGATTTAATCATTCCGACATTTGATGGTGGTTTTGATTACAAGGAATAGCTTTTCCTCATATTTACAGAAAACTATTCATCCTCAAAAAGGCAGAGAAATTACAATTTACCCCTCTAAATTATACTCCAGATTACACTTTACACCCAAAACTTTTCAAATACACGTTTTGCACCATAAACTATGACCTTTGTTACACTTTGCACCCCGATGTTCAAGTACGATGCTACGTTGGACAAAAAGCTCAATCACGTGACTCGTACGTGACTCTTGCTTAAGTAGCACCAAGTCAAAAGACCGAAATGCCCCTCTTCCAAGTCAAAACTCAAAATACGTATCACAAATCCTTGGTTTCAATCTTTCCCTCTCACTCACTATTTGGTGTTTTTTGGTTGTGATTCAAAACTGGTATGGTCAACTCCAAGAGCTAAAAGTGGCATCCATGATCAGAGCCTGCTTGTATGATTCATCTCGTCTCTCAATCTCTCTCTCTCACTTTCATGGCAGATCTTGGTGATAGAGTGGTTGAGATTTGTGTTTGTGATCTGAATGTGTTGATCAGAAATTGGGGATTTGTGTTTGTGGATCTTTTATGGGTCGGTTTGAATTTGTGTTTGTGATTTTGTATCCAATTCCTGTGAATTTGTGTTTGTGATTTGATTTTTGGCATTGGATCTCATGCTCGAAAATTGGTAGCTATGCGATGGTGTGTGGGTTTTTGATTGTGGATCTCATGGGCTGTGCGACGAGGTGTGTGGTCAAAAATGGTGGAAGAGTTTGGAGAGGGGGGTTTGCTACTGGGGTTGGAAGAGGGGCATTTGGGTCTTTTGACTTGATGCCACTTATGCATGAGTCACGTGGGAGTTAGGTGATTGAGCTTTCCGTCCAACATAAGAACAGACTTAACGTTAGGATACAAAGTACAACAGGGGTCATAGTTTACAAATGCAAAATGTGCATTTGAAAAGTTTAGGCTGCAAAGTATAATTCAAGGCATAGATTAAGGTGGTAAAGTATAATTTCTCCCAAAAAGGGTGACTTGGTTGTAGTTTTGATTACAAGGAATAGCTTTTCCTCATATCTAAGGAACAAGTATTCCACCTCAAAAGGAAGGGAATAGCTATATTGTGAGCTAGGTAATAACTTGATTTTTTTTTTTTTTTTTGGTTTTAAAGGCGGTGGGAGAAGCATAATTCCATGACCTCTGAGTGTGTACTGTGTGATGGACGAATGATGGTACAGAACCAATCACAACAGCTCCAAAGCATTAGTTGGCGGTGTCCTAATTCTTTTCTTGTTCTTCCTGACTCTCTCTTTCTCACTGATCATGTCCCACCCCAATGGCTAGAGCCAATGTCCATTGTCAATGCCACCCACCAGTGGTGTCCTAATATTCTTTTCTTGTTCTTCCTCACTCTCTTTCTCGCTGATCATGTCCCACCCCAATGGCAAGAGCCAATCTCCATTGTCAATGCCACCCACCACCTCCTTCTCCCTCTCCCCCATTTTGATCCAATCCCTCCGTTGCAACCTGCTCCTCTCTGATTTGGTCCACCACTTATTCCCTCCCTGACTTTTTTTACTACATTCAAATCGCCTACACACCCCCCCCCCTCCTCAATCCTTATCATCACCTCCCACTTTTCCTCTCCTCTCTCACTCCTTAATTTTCTGTCATTCTATTTTTCTTATTAGTTATTTCTCATATAAACAATTTCATAATAGATGACTTCAAAGAATTAAAAATCCTTCATTCTCTTACCTATATCACAAATAATAAAAATAAAATCCTTCATTAGCTACAGCAGGCCAATTCAGTGTACTAGATGATTGGCTAAAGGGACCAGTGTGCTATAATTCAACTAGCACTCTCTTCCCATAATAATGGGATGGAGGATGAGGTTATGGGTTCACGATCCATTGGGTGCGTGTTTAACTTACTAATTAATTAAAGAAAAATGATTGGATAATTTGCAATTTGGTTATATCTCACCGTTACGACTTAAAAAGAAGAAGATTAGGATTAAACCATTATTGCAACTAATATCCCCACTAATTTTTATTCCTACTTCTATTCAAGTTCCCTTTAGTATATCAACATGCATTCTTTAATTCTTACAACCACGAGCCTCTTGGCTCAGTGGCATTTTATTTTTGGGACCCTTGGGAGTGAGCTTAGGTTCAAAGCTGCCCAGGGAAACATCCCTCACTTTACTGTGGCCAAAAAAAAATTGCATTCTTTTTTCACCGCACAATAACACTATTCCATATCCATCAGCTTACAAAAGTTTAAAAGTTACTAAATCGTTCCAGATGGCTATTGTTATATATTAGAATTTAAACAATAAAACAATAACATTTCATAAAAAGATCTGACAGAGACAGACTTTTTGATAAGTATAAAAAGAACTGATAAACATGCCCCGATTAAAGGGTAATCCCCAAAATAGGAGTAAATTACATCCCTCAGCTCCTATTAAGGTGTAAATTCCATCTGTGCTAAAATCTATAGAACACTTTGCTGTGGAGGTTCCTACAATCAAGTTCTAATTATATGAGATTTCTACATGACTTGCCATTTTATTTTTTGTAATGAGAGTAGATTTCAGAGTATAAATTGATAAAGAATCTTATTGACTTCAGTTCTTCCTTGAATAAATTTTGTTAGGTTTAGATTAAAAACTTTTCAGACATGAAAAATATGAAACTGCAACTTTCAAGATCAAAGGTGTTTACAATGTAACAATAAAGATAAGATTACATTTCAAAAATACAAAAAAGAAGAACAGAAAAGAAACAATATGAGATAAAGAACATACCCGAACTATCTCTTCATAAGTTTCATCATCAATTTCTACAGTGGTAACAATTTCTTCAACATCACCAAGAATCATATTCAAGTGCTGATCATAAGCCTGCAATGCAAAGGCAGAATTTTTAACCACAAAACCAACCAAAATCACATGGCTAAAATCAAAGACACTATACAAGGTGCTGTCCTTTTGTTGTTGTTGTTGTTTTATTGATAACATATGGAATATTTGTAACCCGTCATCGTGTAGCCTAGTGATTGAAGGCTTGGGATGAGCTATAGACCCAGACATCTTGAGTTTGATCCCCACTAGGAGTTCCCTTGGCTACATGATACAGGGTTCTGGTGGGTGGGATCGTGTATCCGTGGTTTACTCCCCATGGGCGGGTCCGAAGGGCCTTATCTTGGTGAGGTTCCACATAAAAATGATAATAATCTTTCTAAAGAAGAGCCCTTTGGACTCGCCAGAACCAGTTTCCGGGTAAGGTAGAGGGCATTCAACCACAACGGGAAAAGGGGTTTATGCTCATGCCCAGGAGCTCAACATTGCCCTCACAAAGTGGATAACAAAAGGCTCAAATTGGTTCTTTATTTTACAATAAATTCATGAAGAAGAGCCTGGTAGTGCTAGACAAATACTGTTGCTGAGGAAATTTAAATAACCCCCAAGTCCGTAAAGTAAGCAAACAAAACCCTAGGAGGGGTATAATACAAACACAGCACAAGACCAAGACCAAAGAAGAAGAAAAGCAGTGAGAGAGAGAGAAGTACATGGAGTTTGCCGCGGAGTTCACGGTCGGAACGGAGCTTGACGTAGATGCGCTCATCCAGGCTGAGTCTGATGAGATCCAAAGGCTCCTTCACTGCGCTTTCTTCCTCGCTCGCCATTCTATTTTTCTCTTTCTTACTTTCTCAACCCCAGCTCTCACCGTCTTGATCGTAGCTCCGTTTTCTCTTGCTTTTTATTACTACTAGTGTTTGGAAAGAAGTGTCCGATTGGTAAAGGTGGAGGATTCTGGCATTTTACCCCTAATTTTTTTAAAAAATTAGCAATATGTTCCTGTTTGCAAACTATATAGGAGCGTGCCCCTTTTTCGATACTCAATTATCCTAAAATCGAGTTCAATTAAATACTCGATTTGTAGAAAATCGAGTTATGCCCGATCAAACTTAAAAAAAAAAATTCCATGGAACTCGAGTTTCAGGAAATCGAGTTCCATGCAAAAAAAAATTTTATAAGTGTGATTGCCCTATATTCAGGGAGCCCTATAGTGGCGTTTTTAATCCCTATAGTGGCGTTTTAAGGCCCTATAGCGGCGTTTTCCTGTAAAAAAATTTTATAAGTGTAATCGCCCTGTTCTGGGTGCCCTATAGTGGCTTTTTATGCCCTATAGTGACGTTTTAAAACCCTATAGCGGCGTTTTGGAACTCGACTTCCCTAAAATCGAGTTCCATGTTTTTTTTTTTAGTTTTATTCGGCATAACTCGATTTTCTACGAATCGAGTATTTTATTAAAACTCGATTTTAAGGTAATCGAATATCGAAATAGGGGCATATCCCTATATAGTTTCGAAATAGGGGTATATTGCTAAATTTTTTAAAAATTAAGGACAAAAGGCTAGAATCTCCGGTAAAGGTGTTTGAGCGTTGTTGTATATATATATATATATATATATATTTTTTTTTTTTTTTCAAATACGTTTGGAGGAAAAGTGTATGGAAAAAAAAAAAAGGATCAAACGTTGTTTAAAAATTGAAAATAGGTGTTTGAAATGCCTAACAAGCTATTTAAGTTGTGTTTGGCATTAACTTGCTATTTAGGTGTTTGATGAATGCGTTTGGAAAGAATAATGGGTGTGAGTTAAGTGAGTTAATTGAGCTTTTAAAAGAGACTAACAAGCTATTTAGGTTGTGTTAGGCATTAACTTAAAAAGTCAGCTTATTTTTACTATTATTTATGGGTTTTATTGCATTTTTGGGTACTATTTATGATCTCATTGTACTATATCAGCTATTTTTTAATTACTTTTTAGTTTTATCTACAGTACTTTCAGATTTTTAATAAAAAGTTTTCAACTTCAGATAAATAAGCTGTTTCCAAACGAACTCTTAGGGTCTATTTAGGATTTGCTTATATTACCGAAACTGAAAACTTTTTACTGAAAGTACAATAAATGAAGGTAAAAGTTAGCTGAAATAGTACAGTGTGACTCATGAATAGTACCAAAAAATGCAATAGGACTCATGAATAGTAGCAAAAATAAGTTAAATAGTAAAATAAGTTGACAAAAATAATCTTTACCAAACGAACACTTAATTTGATTTGATTGTAGCATGTAGCTATAACTCTCACTAAAAAAATTCATATGGCTACATATTTTGAAAATAATTCATATAATTATAAATTTTGAAAATCTAACTATTTAATTGTATGTTTTTTATTTCCTTAATACTCATGTCAAATTTTGTACTAATCGGATACTATTTACTATTCGATCTTGATGATACACAAAATTGTCAGTGAATCGATCGTCAAGATGTGCAATGACAAGGGTACCTAAAGAATGAAAAGTGAAGGACCTATAGAGAGTAACGGTCGGGTGCCGACTAAAGACCCTTCAAAAGTTAAATCAATAATAGAATAATTATCAATAACTCCAAGAGTATGAGAGCTAAAGATTACGTACTTTGGAGGAGAGAGGGCTTGGCTTATATAGTGATGTAGAGCTGACCAAGATCCCGTGAGTGTAGGCTCTTTCCTTATAGGGGAGTTATAGAGTTAATGCTTTGAGATATTCATGCTCAACTTCCCATATTTGGAGGATACAACTATGCATAATGATCTTTGGGCATGGTGTGCAAGTTCTTTCCATATGGAGATACTTGAATGGAGAATACACAAGATGGTCTCTGAGGCCAAGTGCAATCCATCGTCAGTTACAGGGCACTCGTCTGTCACCCTGAGGCATATGGAGGTAGGCATTGGTTAGGTCACCTTAGAGGTTGTCTAACACATGGGGGACCTGACAAGTCTTTGCTACCTAATGACCTAATTGCTTCTGAATGTCCTGAGAGGGCCTAATGATGCAAGTATGTTAGACAAATTTTGAGATAGTGAAAATATTTCCTATCAGATCTATAAAATTATTTTTTAAACATAATTTTTTAAATTACAAAAACTTGAAATTTAAACATTTTATTGATGACATAGTTATTGATCTTTGATCTTCCATAAATTTTGCAGGAGTTTATGATATAAGAAGAAATGTAATTCAATGGTGGTTTTGTCAAGATTTACATCTAATAAAAATATATTGAATAAAGTCTTAGTCATTGACTACAACCAAGTTTATAACCAAACTTTATCCATTTAATTTACTTTTAGAATGACTTTGCTACACATAAATTTATATTATTAAAAAAATGACAAAAACAAAAGGCACCCCCTTTTTATAACTTAAAAAATAATATACATAATTTATAATAGGGGTAGAGTCGACTGAATAGTTGATGCAATTTATGCAATCGCTTAAGTCTCCCAAATAAAAGAATGTCCCACTTGTAAAAAAATAAAAATATTATGTATATATAATATATATTTATCTATATATTTTAATAACAAAAAAAAAAATTAAGTACTTTTATTGGTCAATAGAATGCATTAAAAAGACCTCATTGTATCCTAAAATGCAGAAGATTAAAAAGGGAAAAAACAAAAATAGTCAAATTTCAGCAAACAAAATTAAAATTTAGGAGACAAATTCATTAACTCATTATTGAAATATGCCAAAATCAAAATTAATACCAGAAAAATTTATTAATAATACAACATAATTGTCTTGAAATATGCTAAAATAAAGATTATAAATTTCTAAAACAAAAGAAAAAATCTCTCATCTCTCTATCTCTCTGCCTCTCCATCTATATTCTAATCTTTCTTTTCTTCATCTTGATTCTTGATCTTTTTCTATAAGCTCAGTCTAGCTTGAAATCATTCTTTGTTCATTCCTTTCAATTCACAGAAAATTCAAAATTGAAGGGGGGTGGTGTGGGCTATGGGCATAGCAGAGGTAACCTTCTCTCCCTCTCTATCTTTCCGAAAATTAAGATTGATAAGTTTGCTTTTTATTCAATTCAAATATTTTAAATTATACTTTTTTTAATCTACTTCACTGCTTGATTAATAGGACAACACGTCTTGTACAAGCTGCACAACCCATGGCACTACACAGTGACATGCACGTTGCACACAGGCTGTGGGCTATGTGGACAAGACTACACAGTGCACACAACACTGCACAGTTTGCCCACAGACCATAGCACATCATAGTTGGCCCCACCACACACTAATTAATAATTTATCACATCTTTTTAAAAGAAAATGCAAACTCTTACTTTATCAATTATTTAAATTATCACACCAATTAATAATTTGATGTAGATCATATCAACTCATTTATATTATAGTGATACTAATTTATTGAACCATATAATAAATTAATATTTATTTGTGCAGGTTTAGACTTTAAAGTAGTCACGGTTTTGGAAAAATTGCAATAATCAGGTTCTATTATTCTATACTTTAAATTTATTTTTAGTTAAATTATCATTTTTAATTATAAATTGTGTTTTATTTATCTATAAATATTTTCTCATTATAAATGTTTACTAGAAAATATGTATTTGTTAGAGGAACTTAAATACAAAAACTTAATTAGTAATTTTGCATCTCAAAAAGTAAGAAATATAGATTTTAAATAAAAAAATTCAATAAATATTATTTAATTAATATTTAAATATAAAAAAGACCCCACTTAAAATTTTTGCCTAAGGCCCCCAAAGTTGTTGAGCCAGCCCTGATTAGGGATCAGTATAATCGATTCGACTAGAATTTGCACCACTCAAACGACCAAAGAATGATGCTGAAAATACTTAGGGTAGTGGTTGGAGGTGATATTGGTTTTTCGACATCAGTAAGCTGGTCTATCAATAGTGGGTCTTGTATTTCGACTGCTACACTATCTATATATAAAAAGCCTTTCACTTTTTCATTCACTCTCACTCTAATTCTCTTCTCAAACTAGATCCCCTTTAGCTAGCCCTTTTCCCAGTTACCTAGTCACCACAGTTGAGTAAAATAGCCGCCATGTCGATACCACCACCAACGAAATGCTCGAAATCAATGGTAAAATTTTTACATCTACTTAAAGTTTTTAGATGATTTGAAAGATTTTGTGGATTTATGGTGATTATGTTGGATTTTGGGAGATTTATGGTGGTAAGGACGGACCTAAGGGGGGCCCAAGGGCTCGAGCCCCCCTGGTCCTAATGATTTTTTTTAGTAAATATATTTTTACAATTTTGTTACTGGGCCCCCCTCTTTCAAAACCTTAGGCCCCTCCCCTCTAATCAACCTAGCCCAATTGGCAACTACCCAACCCAAAAACCTAACTAAAACAAAACTTTAAAAAAATTAAAAAACCTATTAGCCTGATAGTTACAAACTAAACTAAAAAAAAAAAAAAGAGTTTCGTGTTCTCATATATGATTGCATTGCATTGTAATGTATTAAGAAACGATAGTATTTTGTATCTTTTGTCTTTGTTGATCTTTTCAAAGATAATTGCATTGTAATATATTAAAAAACAATAGTATTTTATGTCTTTTAATTTATCTTGGTTGATAGTTTTTTAATAATATATAGATGCTTATTGGAAGTTTTTTTTTTTTTAATTTTATTTTATTATACTCCAGCCCACCCTAACTTGAATTCTTGGGTTTGTCTCCAATGGTGGTCGCGATGGATCTCTCTCCCTTAACCTAAACATCTCTCCCTCTCTCTCTCGTAGCAAAGTCCCAAACCCCATCTGATAATCTTGTTCCACCCTCCACCTAACCCTCCCCTGCCATTCCGCTAGTTTGAACAACTTTCATTGTCTTTTTTTTTTTTTTTTTTTCATTTTCTTTTTCGGGTTTGGATTATGTATGCTGAGATGCTCTCCCATGTATTCTTCTTTCTCTTCTGCACATTATCATTGCTCAAATCCTAAATATTCTCTTTCAAAACCTTAGGTCCCTCTCCTCCAATCAGCTTAGCCCAACTAGCAACTATCCAATCCAAAAACTTAACTAAAACAAAACTTTAAAAAATTAAAAAACCTATTAGCCTGATAGTTACAAACTAAACTAAATAAAAAAAGAGAGAGAGAGAGAGAGAGAGAGTTTCGTGTTCTCATATATGATTGCATTGCATTGTAATGTATTAAGAAATAATAGTATTTTGTGTCTTTTGTCTTTATTGATCTTACCATAGATGATTACATTGTAATGTATTAAAAAACAATAGTATTTTATGTCTTTTAATTTATCTTGGCTGATAGTTTGTTAATAATATATAGATGCATTTGTGATTTTTTTTTTTTGCTTATACTCCAACCCACCCTAACTTGAATTCCTAGGTTTGTCCCCAATGGTGGTCATGATGGATCTCTCTCTCTCTCTCTCTCTTGTGTAGTAAAGTTCCAAACCCCATCTGGGCATCTTGTTCCACCCTCCACCTAACCCTCCCTTGCCACTTTGTCAGTTTGAACAACTCTCTTTGTCTTCTTCTTCTTCTTCTTCTTCTCTTTTTTTTTTTTTTTTTTTTTTTTTTTTTTTTTTTTTTTTTTGGGTTTGGATTATGTATGTTGAAATTCTCCCCTATGTATTCTTCTTTCTCTTCTGCGCATTATCATTGCTTAAATCCTAAATATTCTCTTTCAAAACCTCATGTCCCTCCCCTCCAATTAGCTTAGCCCAACTGGCAACTGCCCAACCCAAAAACTTAACTAAAACAAAACTTTAAAAAATTAAAAAACCTATTAGCCTGATAGTTACAAACTAAACTAAAAAGAAAAAGAAAAAAAAAGAGTTTCGTGTTCTCATATATGATTACATTGCATTGTAATATATTAAGAAATAATAGAATTTCGTATCTTTTGTCTTTATTGATCTTACTATAGATGATTGCATTGTAATGTATCAAAAAACAATAGTATTTTGTGTCTTTTAATTTATCTTGGTTGATAGTTTGTTAATAATATATAGATGATGTAGGGACTAGATTTGAGTCCTAAGCCCAAAAGTTAAAAAAACTAGGCCCAAAGAATCCAATACAATGAATTTGTAGGGAGTGGGTTGGAAAACTAAGCTCTAATGAGTTGAGTAGCAATTATAGTGGATCCAAATGACAATAAAGTAAAAATAGACTGGTTGTATCTAATGAAAATCGTCCTCGGCACAGTCTGAAGAGATCAGTTCTTGTATATAATTCTTGAAGTTGATTACAAGTACAATTCTTATTATTACAGTATTTCTCTCTCAATTCTCCGATCCCCTCCTCTCAGGGCATTCCTTCTATTTTATATTATCTTCCTCCTTTCATCTCTACCCTCCACGTGTAGATTAGATTGTCAGTTTTGATCCTTGTCATATTAGCTCTTTCTTGAAGTCTTTGAGGAGTAGCTGTAAGACTGAAAACTATTGTTCAGGTATCACTTCCTCATTAATGCGGCCAGAGAGTTAGTTACAGAGCATTTAATGAAATGGTAGCAGTTTTCCCTTAGATATTTAATAATCTTCCTCTGTTGTGTTCCTTCCTAATACTTATCCTTATCAGTGGAGTTGTCTAGAACATTGCTCTTGATGTCAAACCGCACCTTCTGACCTCGGCTTTGCTCAGTTGAGGAAGCATTCCTCCTCGGATCACTTTTTTGGACTCTCATGACCATACCTCACCTCTTCATTCATTAACATGGACTCCTCTAATAGTGTTTCCCCATCCTCAGACTACTTAATGTCCTCGGATTGGGCCCCCGGCCTAATATATACATAGATACGTACTACTGGGCCTACCACCCCTACAATAGCCTTCAAAATTCTCCTCTCTGGCTCCTCGAGAAGAAAGGAGGAGTTCGATATTACCACAATTGCCCCTCGCTTATCATACATCACCTTTGTCTACGTAGGTGCTTTTAATTGCCCAACGCATGCTCTTGACGCTTCGGCATCCGAGATGCGCCTTCATTAAATTTCTGCGGCTCCATGTTCCCCGCGTTACACGGCACGATGTAGATCCAACGACTGAGGATTTTGTTGGAACCTAGGAGGGAATTTTCCCGCTTGTCGCCCTCTTTTTGATATAAATATTATCCAAACACTTCATTCATTTCACTTTAGCACTCATACACTGAACTTGCGCACTTATTCAACTTACTCGTGCCTTCACAAATACCAAGAGCCGGTTTGAGGAGAGTTTTCTTCTTCGCATCAGTCTTTATAAATCTTCACATTTATTTTTCCATTTACTTTTCTTTTCTCCGTGTCCTTTTCTCCTTGGCCCACCTACATTCTCTTTATCTTTTTAGTACCTTCAATCTTTTCTTAGGAATGGATAGATTCGCTTACTTGGTAGACTCCGCAGAGAATATAGAGAGTTTTAAAGCTCAATATAGGATCCCGCCAAGAGTCTCCATTAGGTATTGTAATGAAGGGGATTGGCACACCAGTAGGCATAAGGGAGAAGTAGTAATCTCAATGATTACCTTTATAGAGGGAGGGATGAGAATCCCAATGGGTACAGTCACTAGGGATTACCTTATGACTCATTGATTAGCTCCCACCCAATGTGCCCCAAATATGTATAGGATTTTAGGTAGTGTAGATGCCCTTAACGAGAAAGTAGGCCTAAACCTCACCCACCACGACGTTAACTAGATTTACAACCTTCACACCTAAAGGGGCAAGGGTATTACTTGAAAACTAGGTACCCCAAGGTCAGACTTATCTCATGCCTTCTTAATTCCAACAAAGGAATGAACTAGGTACCCCGAGGTCTAACTTATCTCATGCCTTCCTGATTCCAACAAAGGCATGAATAAGGATTTCCTGATCGTTTTAGTGGAGTGGCACGATGGCCTCCCTTGCCCGACGAGAGAAGGGCAGCCAGGTGGGGTTTTAGGTCTAGTTCAATTACTTCAAAGTCACCTTGTTTTCCTTTTGATATGTTTTGCACCCATTTACTTAAGTTTATGCTTGCAATTGAATCTTTTCTTTTAATTGGTGCCATTTTTTGTTGACGATATTTTTTTGTTTTCTAAATGATTTTGTAGATAAGAACGTTGCTGTTCCAAATTTCAATCTTGTCAATAAGCCGAGCTTAGACAAGATACTGAAAGTCAAGGTGTTTGTCCATAGTGATGGTCAGCTGAGAGCAGCGCACTTAGTCCTTAGATACACCCCCCTTTCATCAAGCTTCCAGGCACCAAAGTGCGTGATCAAGGCAAAAGACCTTCACCTACAACAAATAGACGTAGCTGTACCTGGCTTCCTCAACCCAAGTCTGGGGCCTCGAGGTGTGCTAAAAGTAGAACCCATCTTTTAGTACAAAGCTGAGGACGCAGCCACCCCCTTATAGCCAGCTACCACAGAAGAAGAAGAAAAAGAAGAAGGAGGAGTGGTTGAAGTGTCTGATTTTGAGGCCTTCAACCAACCTTAATCTCCAGAATAATTCACTGGTGATTTTAGTCACTTGCCTCTTGCTGAAGTAAGCCTAGCACAAGGAGATCTCCCCATTCCAAAAGCCATGGGAATACAACACAAACCCAAAGCTGGTCTCCTGGACGTCATGGAGTCTCAGTCTGGGAGTAAGGCGCTTGAGAAGACTACTCAGGCGAAGCTCCCCCTCCTCTATCTTCTCTGCCTCCCCGACTTGATCTTGCGGACCATAAGAGAAAAAAGGATCAGAGAGGTCCCGAAGTAGTGGAAAGAGGGAGGGTCCCTTCCCTAAGGAGGCTGAGCAATATAGGGGAGGTAAACAGGCCAAGATAGCCCAGACCTTGGTGGATAAAAGAGCTGAGTCTCAAATAGGGGTCCCTACCTAAATGCCCGCTCTGGTGCTAGACAGAGCTCCCTTGCCTACTGATGCTTCAATCAGAAACTTCCAGCAAGGGAAGGTCGGCTACGTGGCCAATGTTGTGGAGCAGGCCCTATTGTTGCTTGAAGATATGGCCGATTTAAGGTCACTGAGGAAGTACGAGGTCTTCCTTAGTTTAAAAAGAGACCTCGCTCTAGTAAGTCTACTGACTACCTTTCTTTCCTTTTATCATAGTACTAATTTTTTTTATACTTGTACATATACTTTGCTGATTTTATTATTACATTTTTTTTTTAAAGGCTGTCCAGGCTGCCCACAGAGCTGAGGAAATAGTCATTAGCTCTCATAAGGCAATGAAGGAAGAGGAGGGTAGGAGCGTTGTCACCGTGAAAGCTTTAGAACTAGCAAAGAAGAAGTCACAAGACCTTAATGCCAAGCTAGTTGAAGTTGATCGGGACAAGAAAAGGGCTGAGACTGCTTTGGACGAGGTGGAGAGGCAGGTGAAGGCTCAGTGCAAGCAGCTCCGCCAAGTCGAGGACAAGCTCTCCGCTGCCAGAAGCCAGATCAAAGTCCTGACGAAGAAGCTGAAGGAGGCCGAGAAGGCCAAGGAGCAGGACCGCTACGATGTGGGCGTGGCAGAGATCGAGGAAGCTCTCAGGGCTGAGGTCTCGGAGGTGTACAGATTCTATCACCTCTAAGTGTGGAATGAGGCCCTCAACCAAGCTGGGGTTGAGTCCTCCTCCACCCTTAAGAGAGCAGAGAATGTGTACTACCCTCTAGCCATCCACGCCTCGAGCTCCTTAGGCTCTAAGGCTAACTCGGTCTCTAAAGAGGCAAATGAAGGCAAGGAAAGCTCAGCCAAAGCTCTTCCCACAGCCAACATCTCCCCTGAGGCGGCAGAGCAATCCGAGGATGCTAAAAAGGTAGCAGACACCACCAAGGAAGTGGCCTATAATGCCTACCTGCCTCCATCCGCCCCCCAAGGAGAAAGAGGCTTCCTACAACATGGAGATTGTGCTGGCAACTCTCCCCATACCATCCAAGGAATACCTCAAAGGTAAAGGACCAGCATCCACCATGGCGGCCTCCACCTAGCCTCCCAAGACTCAAAAGGATAAGCTTGTAATAAAAATGAAGCCTTAAGTTGTTGTTTTTTTTTAATAGTTGTTTTTATTTTCACAGTTTGTAGTCAACTTCCCCTTTTTGTAACTACTCTACCTTTTACTAAGGCTTAAATTAATGAAAATTATGAACATTTCCTTTATTCTTGTGACCTTTATACAAGTCTTGATATGTTCTCTATCTCATTTAGCACTCAACCAATATGAAAATGAGACATAATTTTACTTAGCTATCTGTGTAAATGATAATGTGTTTGAAATCTATACAAGATATATCCTTTACTCCAAAAACATACACAACAATAGAGCATCCATACATGTCTGACTCCACCTAATCCCCCACTTATTAGTAGATCTAAGGGACTGGGGGGACAATAAATTCTCAAATAGTTTAATAGATATACTTGATATATATACAAATGCTTTAAGTGATACCCATGAATGTCCATTTGCACAAATAACTATCATGAAGGTCTTTGCCATTCAGCACAATTGGTTCTACTTGATACTTAAACGAAAAATAAAAAGTAGCACGTGGTTTGAAGAGCCAAGCATAACTAAGGTTCTGTTTAACACTTAGAAAAATAATAGGAAGTATTAATTTACTCAAAGTATATGGTCCGAGAAGCCCTAAATAACTAAGGTTCTATTTAACACTTAGAAAAATAATAGGAAGTATTAATTTACTTAAAGTATGTGGTCTGAAGAGCCCCACATAACTAAAGTTCTGTTTAACACTTAGAAAAATGTCATAAAATATTAATTTACCCAAAGCATGTGGTCTGAGGAGTCAGGCATAGTTAAGGTTTTGTTTACCACTTAGAAAGATGTCAAGAAGTATTAATTTACCCAAAGCATGTGATCCGAAGAGCCAGACATAACTAAGGTTCTGTTTAACACTTAAAAAAAGTCATAAAGTATTAATTTACCAAAAACATGTGGGTCGAGGAACTAGGCATAGCTAAGTTTCTGTTTAACACTTAGAAAGATGTCATAAAGTATTAATTTACCCAAAGCATATAGTCTGAAGAGTCAGGCATAACTAAAGTTCTGTTTAACACTTAGAAAAATTTTATAAAGTATTAATTTACCCAAAGTATGTGGTCTGAAGAGTCAGACATGGCTAAATTTCTATTTAACACTTAAAAAGATGTCAAGAAGTATTAATTTACCCAAAGCATGTGGTCTGAGGAGCCAGACATAATTAAGGTTCTATTTAACACTTAGAAAAATAATGGGAAATATCAATTTACCCAATGTATATGGTCCAAGGAGTTAGGTATGACCAAGGTTCTGTTTGATATTCAAAGGAATGATAGGAAGTATAATGCATAATGTAATAAATGAAAATATGGCAGAGAAAACTTTCATTAATAATAATACCTTCTCAGGTTGTTTACATTCCAGGGGCGTGATACAACATTTTCATCTAGATCTTCAAGATAATATGCACTTATTCCAGCTACCGAGGTGATGCGATATGGCATTTCCCAATTGGGCCCTAACTTTCCCCATACTGGGTTCTTTGTGGTTCCCAAAACCTTTCTTAATACCAAGTCTCTAGGCGCTAATGGCCTTAGCTTTACATTGGTATCATACCCTTACTTGAACTTGTGTTGATAATACGCCAATTGGACCATGGCATTTTCTCTTCACTCTTCAATTAAGTCTAAGCTCATCCCTAATAGCCTATCATTGTTGCTCAGAGTGAAAGAACTCGTTCTTAGTGTTGGGAATCCAGTTTCCAGAGGAATAACAGTTTCGGTTCTATAAGTCATTGAAAAAGATGTCTCCCCTGTTGACCTACGAGGTGTGGTTCTATATGTCCAAAGGACGTGTGACAACTCTTCCACTCATTTTCCCTTCGCATTATCCAACCTCTTCTTGAGTCCATTCACTATGACCTTATTGACAGCCTCAGCCTGTCCATTCCCCTGTGGATAAGTTAGGGTGGAATACCTATTTGTAATTCCCAGGTCATAATAGTACTTCTTAAAGGGTTTGCTATCAAACTAAAGATCATTGTCTAAGATGAGGGTATAGGGGATCCCAAACTGAGTAACAATATTTTTCTAAACAAATTTTTTGGCATCTACGTCCTTGATATTTGCCAATGGTTTAGGTTCAACCCACTTGGTGAAGTAATTCGTGCTGACCAGCAACCATCTCTTATTCCCTGCTACCGTAGGGAAAGGTCGTACAATATCCAAGCCCCATTGAGCAAATGGCCAAGGGCTGAACAGAGGATTAAGAACTCCCCCTGGTTGGTGAATGTTTGGTGCGAATCTTTGGTATTGGTCACACTTCTTCACATACTCTTGCACTTCCTTCTGCATGTTTGGCCACCAGTATCCCTGAGTGAGGGCCATGTGAGACAAAGACCTGCCTCCTGTGTGGCTTCCACAAATCCTTTCATGTAACTTCTTAAGGAATAACTCTGATGCCTCAAGGTGTATGCATAACAAGTATGGCCCCAAAAAAAGAGCGCTTGTACAACTTTTGGTCTTCGAACAGCCAAAACCGAAGAGCATTCCTTCGCACCTTGTCAGCCTCTAACTTTTTCTCGGGCAAGATATCCTCCTTAAGGAATAGCACTATGGAGTCCATCCAGCTAAGTCACACCTTAATTTGATGGATATGGACCATCCCTCTCTTCATCCCAGTAGGCTTACACAAGTCCTCAACAAGGATAACCCGAGGTAAGCCCTGTGCTGAGGAGGTTGCAAGAGTGGCCAGAGAATCAGCGTGTGTGTTTCCACTTCTAGGGATATGCAACAAGTTGAAAGACTCAAACCTTGACTGCAAGTGCCTAACCTGATTCAAATACTCTTGCATTCTCCCATCCTTAGCCTCTAACTCTCCCTTTATTTGGCCTACGATCAATCTTGAATCTGATAATATCTCCACTTTTTCCTTCTATTTTCTGAACCATAGTCATCCTGACCAATAGAGCCTCATACTTAGCCTCATTGTTTGTAGCCGAGAAGCCCAATCTTAGGGATTTCTCAATAGTGATATTCTCGGGAGATACTAAAACTAATATCATTCTAGATCCCCTTTGATTCACTGCACCGTCAACATATACCCTCCAGGATAAAGGTTCTTGCGAGGAGACCATGCCAACTAATTTTCCATCCATACCCTACTTCTTTACCTCTTCTCCTAATGGGAATTTAGCGAACTCGGCCACTAAATTTGTGAGGATCTGGCCCTTGACAGAGGTGCAAGGCATATACTTGATATTAAAAAACCCTAAGATCATACCCCATTTGGCAATCCTCCCTGTGCAATCGGCACTCTGAAGTAGCAATCAAAGCTGCAGTTGGGTTAAAACAACAATTATGTGGGATTGGAAGTAGTGAGAGAGTTTACATGTAGTATGTACCACTGCCAGAATGGCTTTCTCTAATGGTAGATAACGAACTTCCGCTTCATGCAAAAACTTGTTTACATAGTAAATTAGCCTCTGCACACCATCGTCAATTTGTATCAGCACTAAGCTTACAGTATGGAAAGCCACAACAATGTAAGCAAACAAGACCTTGTCCACCTCAGGCCTGGACATGACAAGTGGCCGAGAAAGGTATTCCTTAAATTGCTAGAAGGCCAAGGCACACTCCTTGGTCCACTCAAATCTCTTCCACTTATTCAACAGCTAGAAGAAGGCTTTGCACTTATCTGCTGACCGAGAGATAAATCGGTTTAGGGCAACAGTCATTCCAGTTAGCTTTTGGACTTCTTTAAGATTCCGAGGTGGTTGTAGACTGCTAATTGCCTTAACCTGATCAAGGTTGACCTTAATTCCATGATGAGTGACCATATAGCCCAGAAATTTGCCTGATCCCATGCCAAAAGAGCACTTGGAAGCATTAAGGCATAGGTTGTGTTTCCTCAGTATTTCGAAAATATCGTCGAGGTTTCCCACATGCTCAGACACCATATTACTCTTCACCACCATATCATCTATATAAACCACAATATGCTTGCTCAATTATGGCTCAAACATCCTAGTCATCATCCTCTGATAGGTAGACCCTGCATTTTTCAAACCAAAAGATATCACCTTGTAGTAGTAATTTCCAGTAGGAGTGACAAAAGCTGTCTTTTCCTGATCACTCAGGGCTAGTGGTATCTGATGGTATCCCTAGAAGGCATCCAAAAAGCTCATCTGACGATGGCCTACAATTGCATCAACTAGCTGCTCTATCCGAGGCATAGGGAAAATGGTCTTTTAGACAGGCCTTATTCATATCTATGAAGTCCACACACACTCGCCACTTCCCACTTTTCTTTTTCACTACTACAGTATTAGCTAGCCACTTAGGGTGGAACACCTCTTTAATAGCCCTAGCCTGCTTAAGTTTTATCACCTCGTCTTTGATAGCATCAGAATGGTCTTTAGATGAACATCGAGGTAATTTCTTTTTGGGGGTGATGGATGGATTGACATTCAAATAATGATAGATGAAGTTGGGGTCCACCCCAAGAGCTTCGTAAGCACTCCACGCGAACACGTCAATATTCTTCCTGAGAAACTCTATTAGCTCTTCCTTTTCCTGAGGAGGTAGCTAAGCTCTAACCTAAAAAAATTTTCCGAATCATCATCTACAACAATCTTCTCTAAATTCTCACACTTCGCCCCCTCAGCTGTCTCATCCACGAGTAACTCAACTGTCTCATCCACGAGTAACACCAGAGTCCTTGATTGCTATGAAACCCTATTAGTAGAGGCCGAGGACCTGGTTTCTGGCTGATGCATAATTACAGACACCACGCATTGCCTAACCACGAACTAGCTCCCTATCAGCTCTTTGATCTGATCCTCGAACGGATACTTCACTTTCAAGTGGAGGGTGGAAGAAATAGCCCTCAGGGCATGAAGCCAAGGTCGTGCTACAATGGCTGTGTAGGGAGAATAAACATCCATCACAATAAAATCCACCTCCACCACCTCTAAGCCTACCTGCACGGGTAGTCTAATCTGACCCTTTGGAATAACAACCTTTCCATCAAAGCTCAACAGAGGTGAATCATAACCTACTAAATCCTCTGGTTTCAAGTTTAACCCCTTGTACAAATCAGGGTACATAATCTCTGTCCTGCTACCCTGATCCACCAACACCTTCTTCACATTATACCTCCTATCCTAAGGGTGACCACTAGGGCGTCATCATATGGTTATATGGTTCTAACCTTATCCTCATCCGAGAAACTCAACGCCGGTCGGATCTCCATCCTAGCCCTCTTCGGTTCATGGTTAGAGTCCTTGACAGGTGGCCGAGCTACAGACATTACTTTAGAGGAATAAGAACCGGTCCTTCCTGGGGCAGCAATGATGACATTAATCGTGCCCAAAGGGGCTCTCGAAGAAGCATATCTCCGAGGTTCCAAACCCGCCTGGCCCCCTTACCTACTAGGATGATACAAAAATTGCTTTAACCTCCCTTCTCGGACCAACTGTTCTAGGTGATTCCATAAAGTTCTACAATCCTTTGTGGTGTGCCCTCAGTCTTGGTGGTATTGGTAATGAAGGCTTTGATTGCGCTTCATGGGGTCACCTTCCATCTTATTAGGCCATTTGAAGAATGACTCATTCTTGATTTTCTCCAAGACTTGGTGTACTGGCTACCAGAACACCGTGTTAACCATTTGAGTAGCGGTAGACCTCGATTGCCCAGCAAAGTCTCTTCGAGGCCAGTTGTTGTTGTATTGGTCCGACCTGAAATCCCTCCTCTCTTGAAGGATAACCTTAGCCTTCCCTTTCCCCTATTGTTGGTCCTCCTCGACCCTCTTATACTTGTCAATTCAGTCCATGAGTTGACGTACGCTATTAGCAGGTTTCCCAGTCAAAGACTTTCTCAAACCATGCTCGGCAGATAGATTGACCTTGAAAGGTCTTGTGGCCATATCATCAAAGTCCCTATCTATCTCATTGAACATCTCCCAGTATCTGTTTGAGTACGTTTTCAAGGTCTCCCCTTCTCGCATGGTCATATACAATAGGGAATCTAAGCACCGAGGAACCATATCATACATAATAAAGTGAGATCTAAACGTCCGTGTGAGTTCCTTAAAGGAATCTATAGAATCTGCCCCTAGGCCATCAAACCATCTCATTGCCACAAGCCCCAAATTGGATGAGAACACCTTGCACATCAAGGCCTTGTTCCTAGAATGGATTGTCATTCTCTGGTTGAAATGACTTACATGCTCTACAGGGTCTGTTCGACCATTGTACATGGTAAACGTTGGCTGAGCAAACTGTCGAGGAAGCTTTCCTCCTTCAATTCTACATGTGAAAGGTGATCTGAAAATTTGGTTTAACACCTTGCTTATAGCGTCGTTTCCCAAGCCTTTGCAAGACGGGCCCTTATTCCTACACTCACGGTGGTAGTCCTCATCACACGAGAAAGATGTACTGGGTGAGTCCTTGACCTGGGTCTATAACTACCATTCCTCTCATCGCTAGAAGAGAAATCAAAATTGGAAGGAGTTCGCCTCCGCCATTCATGGTGCAACTTCCTTTTCAAATGATCAATCTCCAGTTGCATGGCTCTGGTATTCTCCTCATGAGAAAGGTGGCTCCCACTTCGAGATTGGCTCTTTCTAGTATTAGTGGTATGCACACTAACCTCCCGGTCCCTTCTTTGCTTAAGATTAACATAATGATCTTGACGTTGGGACCTTATAGATTTTTCCTGATTTGGACTTGAACCTATCATAATTGAACGTTAAACTCACTATAGCACCAAAATTTTCCACAGACGGCGCCAATTGTAGGGACTAGATTTGAGTCCTAAGCCCAAAAGTTAAAATGATCTAGGCCCAAAAAGCCCAATACAATGAATTTGTAAAGAGTGGGTTGGAAAACTAGGCTCTAATGAGTTGGGTAGCAATTATAGTGGATCCAAATGACAATAAAGTAAAAATAGACTGATTGTATCCAATGAAAATTGTCCTCGGCACAGTCCAAGGAGATCAGTTCTTTTATATAATTCTTGAAATTGATTACAAATATAGTTCTTATTGCTATAGTATTTCTCTCTCAATTCTCCGATCCCCTCCTTTCATGGCATCCCTTGTATTTTATACTATCTTCCTCCTTTCATCTCTGCCCTCCACGTGTATATTAGATTGTTGGTGTTAATCCTTGTCATATCAGCACCTTCCTGAAGTCTTTGGGGAGTGGCTGTAAAACTGAAAACTACTATTCAGGTATCATTTCCTTATTAATACGGCCGGAGAGTTAGCTGCAAAGCATTTAATGAGGTGGTAGCAACTTTCTCTTAGATATTTCATAACCTTCCTCTATCTTGTTCCTTCCCGATACTTATCCTCATCAGTGGTGTTGTCCGAAACGTTGCTCTTAATGTCAGACCGCACCTTCTAACCTCAGTTTTGCTCAACCGAGGAAGCATTCCTCCTCGAATCACTTTTTTGGACTCTCATGACCTTACCTCACCTCTTCATTCATTAACACAGACTCCTCTGACAGTGTTTCCCCATCCTCGGACTACTTAATGTCCTTGGATTAGGCCCCCGGTCCAATATTTACATAGATACGTAATACTGGGCCTACCACCCCTACAGATGATTATTTGAATTTTTTTTTTTGTTTTGTTTTTCGGCTTATACTTCGACCTGCCCTAACTTGAATTCCTAGGTTCGTCCCCCCCAATGGTGGTCATGATGGATCTCTCTCCTTTAACCTAAACATCTCTTTCTCTCTCTCGCTCTCTCTCTCTCTCTCTCTCTCTCTCTCGTAGCAAAGTCCCAAACCCCATTTGGCCATCTTGTTCCACCCTCCACCTAACCCTCCCCTGCCACTTCGCCAGTTTGCACAAATCTCATTGTCTTCTTTTTTTTTTTTTTTTGGGTTTGGATTATGCATGCCAAAATTCTCCCCCATGTATTCTTCTTTCTCTTTTGCACATTATCATTGCTCAAATCCTAAATATTCTCTCACTTTGCATGTTTGCTCTTAGTCAGAAAATCATTTCATTTATATGGATGGTTTTTAGATTTGATATATTTTCTAGTAATATAGGTATTCTTCCTCAATAGGGTTTAAGGTACATTTTCGTGCCTTTTCTTTTAGAAGAAAAAAAAAATATTCGTTCGTTTTTTGCATTCAAATTGTAAAAATTTGGTTTTTATTACAAATAATCGTCAAATTCAAGGAATTGCAATACTGTGGGGTTTTTGTTGTACTCCCGGAATGAGTTCTTTCCCTCCAATAAACTTTATTGCTTAACTTGAGATGTGGTAGTCACTTAGAGCTAATGCATACATTTAGGGCAAATTCTAGGTTATTCTTTTTCTTTCTCTATTTCCCAAACATTCGCTTTTAGGATTTTGGTATCTTAAAAACACTATATATATTTTGGTAGAACTTTGCTTGTTTTGAAGAAAATATCATGCATATAAGCTTTTATCATTATTTTGTATTCTTTTTTTTTACCTTATGAATGAGTAACCACACAGATTATTGGAATTTTAGCTTTCATTTTTTATTTTGATTGCTCATGTATATGTGTCATACCTCGATCTAGGATGGACCAATATGCTAATACTAAGTTTTTACTTGATATTAACACGAACCAACTAAAAGGAGTATACTAAAAACATGGACTATTAAATTTTCATGGCATAATCCCTTATCTTGGTTAGCAGTTGAGTATCAAGAGTCGCAAGTAATGTGTAAGCCTTCACCTATCTTCCCTTGCTTCCCCTAAATAAATTCCAAGTTCTTAATTCATCACTTAGTAAAATCAATGCTTAAACCTTAAATTAATAAAGTCAAGCTTAACTAAATGTTCTAAGCCTTTACTAAACCCCAAAAGGCAAAGGGTGAAAATGGCAGAATGAGAGAGTTTTGGAAGGGGTGGTATCGATAAAGAGGGAATGGGTTGGATGGGTGGATTGACAGAGACAAGTGGTGGATGGGTAGGACTGTTGGAGATAAGGAACAGATAGTGGGGATTGGTAGAGGAAGCATTGGTTAGGGGGAGAGAGGGGGGGTGTGTGTGTGTGTGTGCTTGGTTTAGGTGATTGGTTGGTGGGAGAGTACAAGAGCTTGGAGGTGATGAACTGTCTTAGGTCACCTACCCTACAACTGAAAAGGATCTTGCTATTTTCCTTAGTTCATCTTACAAGGTTCTTCTAGTTTCATTTTTTAGGTGTCTATATACTTCTATGATTATCCTAGGGTTATTTTGGGAATATGAGAACCAAATGATTAATGAAATATTGATTTTGGGTTGTGACTTTTATGTCAATTTCAGTTTTTCAACCAAAAAAGAGACCACTTGATTTGCCCTAGTAAAACCTAGGTTTTCAATCATTGATTTCATTTTATTATAGTCTACTTTAGTTTATTGTAAAAATATACAACTAGAACTATGGTACAACCGTCACAGGTTGTACCACAAGTGTGGCCAACCCATTGATCCACGAAAACTGACTAAATCCGACCCAACTCGGTGGGTTGGGTTGGTTTTTATGGGTTGGTGGATTCCCAAAATTCTTTTTATAGTGAGTTGGGTTCAGTGCAAGTTAGTATATTCACAAATCCACCTAACCCACCTATATTTAATATATTTGTTATATGATTTTGTTGCTTACTAGCCCCTTTCCTTAAATTAAAAATAAACTCCTAACCTATTTTCACATTTCATTTGAATCTCAAATTATTTATGTTGGTTTGATGCAATAATCAAATTGTTTGTATTGGTTTGGTGCTATGCTCAAATTTGTTAGTACATCAAACCAATACAAATAAGATTGTAAATATGTTGTTATTTGTGTTGATAATCTTATAAATTTTCCGTTTTAATGCTTAGTTTTTTGTGAAAAAAAAAAAAAAAAAAATTGTCCAACCCAATTACGTGGGTTGAATTGGACCCTTGTGATGTGTTGTTGTTGTGTTTTGTTTTGTTTTGTTTTTTTTTTTCAACCCGACTATGGTTGGTTTGATTAAAAAATCCTCTTTACCCGACCTAATCTAATCTATGTAGACCTCTAAATATAATCATCACTGTTGGTGCCTTGGTGCGACATGACAGTGACAGACTTAAGATTTTAAGCTAGCGGAGACCAGAGTATAAATAAAAAAAACTCCGAATAGGCATCCATATAGTATTAAAAAAATTATAAATATACAAAATCGTTATTTCTAAATATATTAAAATGCAATCATCTACTAACAAAGACAAAAACTAAAACAAAATAAATTTTTTTTTTAATACTAGACTAGCTAGGATTTTTTTTTTTTGTTGTTGTTGAAGTTAGAGTATTCACAGTGATAGTGCTAAAAATTTTAGCTTTTAGCACCTCGAAAAGCTATTTTATCTATTTTACCACCTTACTTTACAATACACTGAATATCGAATGTTTTATTTTTTTTATCACTTTATTTAAAATAATATAAACAACTCATTAAAATAATAAAGGAAGAGAGAGAATTTGAGTTTTTTAATTGAAGAAAGAGATATAATTTTAATAAAATATTGTATTTTATTTTTAACAACTTACTACAATCAACTAATATTTATACAAGTTTACTGTAATTGCAACAAATTTAACTTTAGCTTCTCCTATAACACATGATTTTTTGGTTCTTTGGCGGTAAAATAGTTTTTTTTTTTTTTGGCTAAAATACAATCATCATTGACGAACCCAATAAATTCCTTCGTCAAGATAAGTCTACGCTAGATGAGGGAAAGCACCATTAAGCCTATATTAAATGGAGTGCCGTTACTCACCATTAAATGCAGGAAATAGGGCCGTTGGAGAAGATATCAAATCCACTCGATTAAATCATCCAGGGGCGTTACAGAAGGGCATTCAAGTTACCATTAAATGCTACCAACGACTAGAAGGGAAGGCCTTGCATATATACACAACATCAAATCCCAAAGAGAGGTACAAATTCATTTCTATCCACATATAACAAAATCAGAGCTATTATCATTACCACTATTCCTCAGTCATTTGACTTTGCCATCAGAGACTTAGTGGCTGGCACTACACTGGTGACCTCTCAGGTGGAAATTATCTTTTTGTTCTTGTGCAGGTCATCTGACGACCTTGACCGACATCCTGTTTGGATGATTACCACGACTGACGATTTTGACATCATCAGTTTGGCGCCGTCTGCAGGGAAGCTTTTATACTTCAAACCTTAGTTTGAAAACATAGCTCTACCATTTATGATGCCCAGATGGAGTCTAATACATCTCAAGATTCAGCAGCACTGACTTTGCAAATTCAAGCACTCACAACTAATGTAGAAGAGCTCACCAAACAAAATCAAGAGATGAGGCTGCAGCTATAACAGAAGGAGAATCATGACACTAACAGGAATGAGGACGAGGAGAACTGCAACAAGAAGAATGGGTTGAGAAGGGCAGACCCGTCTGACAGGGCCATCAATGATCTTCTAAAAAGCATGTGAAAGGAGATGGACGAGCTCAAGAATGCGATGAAGGAGAAGACGGATAAGAACCTAGACGGAATGGTAAAAAGGACTAATTCTCCTTTCACCTCCAAAGTCATGGAATGCCCCTTATCGCCGAAATTCTGTCTCCCCCAGCTTAAGTCGTTCGATGGTTTGAGAGATCCTTTGGATCACATAACCACCTTCAAAATGACTTTGAGTTTACAACAAACTCCCGACGAGATCTTGTGCAGATCCTTCCCAACTATCCTTAAGGGAGCTGCAAGAGTATGGTTCAGCAAGCTCGCTCGATTGTCCATTGATGACTTTGAGCAATTCAGCAACTCCTTCGTACATCACTTCATCAGTAGTCAATGATAGAAAAGGCTAACGGATCACTTGCTTATTATAATCAGGCAAGAAGGAGGGGAATCGTTGAGATCATATGTGAAGAGATTTAATAGGGAAGTATTGGAGGTGGACAAGGCAGAAGGCAAAGTGTAACTGACCATGTTCAAAGCTGGGTTGAAGCCTAAAGATTTCGTGGTTGCTCTTGCCAAAAGCCCTCCTAGGTCAATGGCAGAGATGTTGCTAAAGGCCCAAAAGTACATGAACGCTGAAGACGCTTTGTCCGTGATTGGACAAGGGGACGCACAAAAGGAAAGAAGGAGAACTTGGGATGAGCAAAAAGGAAGAAAAAGGGAAAGAAGCTCCCTTTTGTCTAGCTGTGATACCATCAAGAGGAGAGATGACAAATCCCCAAGAACAGTAAAATTCACTCCCTTAGTAATGCTTGTTGACAAAATATTGATGTAGATTAAAGACGACCATGCCCTTAAATGGGCAAAGCCATTACACTACTCCTCGCCTACTGTTCACGTTAAGAAGAAAAAGTATTGCCGTTTCCACAAAGACCATGGCAAATAGAAGAACTGATCCAAAAAGGGAAGCTACAAAAATTTGTGAAGAAGGATGTGCCAGAACAACCTAAGCATGACACATGGACAAGATCAAATGAGAGGCCCAGAGGTGAGGATCGTCCACAAGATCGTCTGAGGGATGCCATAGGAGAAATAAGGATGATCAACGAAGGCCCCACCGCAAGGGGCTCGTTCAAGTCCCTCAAAAAATCTTAGCAAAGGCAAGTAAACAGCATCCATGTGATGCCCCCGTCAAAACACTGAAGAAGGGAAAACCTAGATATGTTTTTTTCGGAAGAAGATGCCCAAGGAGTGAAACAACCACATGACAACCCCTAGTCATCATGCTTATGATAGAAGGTTTTAATACCAGGTGAGTCCTGGTGGATAATGGAAGCTCAGCAGATATCATCTAAGGTAGGGATGAACCTAGATATCTCCACGAAGGAAAAAATTATAGGGTTTTTGAAAGAAAACCTGGACGTTTTTGCGTGGAGCCATGGGGATAAGGCTGCTATACCAACAGACATCATCCAACATCACTTGAATGTGAACCCTGAGAGAAAACCAGTCTAGCATAGATGGAGGGTTTTCGCCCCTAAACGAAACAGAGCAATAATGGACGAAGTGAATGAGTTGCTCGCTACCAATTTCATTCGAGAAGTCTACTATCCAGAGTGGTTCGCTAATGTCCTCATGGTGAAGAAGGCAAATAGGAAATGGAAAATGTGTGTGGATTTTACGAACCTGAATAGTGCCTGCCCCAAAGATAACTTCCCACTACCAAGGATCAACTAGCTCGTTGATTCAATAGCAGGACATAAACTCCTCACATTCATAGACACCTTCTCGGGCTACAACCAAATCCAGATGTCAGAGGAAGATCAGGAGAAAACAGCTTTCATTACCATCTAGGGACTTTATTGCTATAGAGTTATGCCTTTCGGATTGAAAAATGCAGGGGCCACATATCAGACGTTGGTAAAACAAAGGTTCAATAAACAAATTGGGAGAAAATGGAGGTTTATGTCGATGATATGCTCGTCAAGAGCAAGGAAGGAGAGAGCCATCTGGATGACCTTAAGGAGACCTTTAAAACACTAAGACAATACGATATGAAGTTAAACCCGACCAAATGCACCTTCAGGTCTCCTCGGGAAAATTCCTTGGTTTTATGGTGTCACAAAGAGAGATAGAAGCCAACCTAGAAAAAGTAAAAGCTATCCTCGAGATGTCATCACCAAAGACTATCAAGGAAATACAAAAACTCAATAAAAGAATCGTTGCCCTTAACAGGTTCGTCTCTAAAGCTACAGATAAGTGTCTTCCTTTCTTTAAAACTCTAAAACAAGCTTTCACATGGACAAACGAGTGTGAAGCAACGTTCTAAGAACTGAAGCGCTATCTGAGCAACCCCCTACTCCTAAGTCTGTCTAAGGAAGGTAAGGACCTATTCTTATACCTAGCGATATCCATAATTGTAGTGAGTGCAATGTTAATTCGGGAAGAGCAAAGGGTGTAGCGCCCGGTGTACTACATCAACCAGGCTTTCCAAGGAGTCGAGGCCAATTACCCACGCATGGAGAAGATCACATTCGCCCTTATCGTAACTTCTCGAAAGCTTCATCCATATTTTCAGGCGAATCCAATCATATTAATGACGGACTAGCCAATTAAGAAGGTGATGAACAAACTCGAGGCCGCAGGATGAATGGTACAATAAGCTATCAAGCTCAGCTAATTTGACATAGAGTACAATCCTCGAACTGCCATAAAAGCCCAAGCGCTAGCTGACTTCATTGCAGAATTCACTGTACCTGAAGACAAGGAAAACCAAGAAGAGCCAACCCTTTGGATGATACATACAGATGGGTTGTCAGTATAGAAGATGGGAGGGGTTGGCATCTTCATCCTTACTCCCAAGGGAGACACCCTAAAGTACGGAGTCTAGCTCCAATTCCCTGTGACCAACAATGAGGCTAAATACGAGGCAATATTGATGGGGTTGAGGGTTGTAAAGGCCCTAGGGGCTAAGAGTACACTACTGAAAAACGATTCAAAGCTCGTGATAGGACAAATCAACAGGGATTTCAAAGCAAAAGAAAGGAGGATGCAAAAGTACTTGAAGCTAACAAACCAATTAATAGGAGAGTTTGATTGAGTAAGCTTTGTTCAAGTCCCACGAGACTAGAACTCAGAGGTTGACGAAGTGGTCAGATATGCATCATCAGAAGACAAGACAAGATTGACGGATTTGAAATTGGAAACACAAAAGTCCCCCAGCATTGAAGAATTTCAGACCTTCTCGATACAAGATCACAACAGCTGTATAAGTCCAATCCTGTCTTACCTCAGGGACGGATAATTGCCCTCAAATTCAGATGAAGCAAGGAAAGTTAAAAAAATGAGCTACCAAATTCACGGTGCTGAACGGTGTACTCTACAAAAGGGGATTTTCATAACCCTACCTGAGGTGCATTAAAAGGACGAGGCCAAGTATATCCTAGAGGAAGTCCATGAAGGAATCTACGGAGATCATATAGGTGCAAGGTCTCTAGTAAGGAAAATCATGAGGGCAGGCTATTTTTGGCCTACCATGCAGAAAAAGGCAAAAGAATTTGCTAAGAAGTGTAACGGATGCCAGAGGTACGGAAACGTTTAGCGGTTGCCAAGGGAAAAGATGACGGCCATAACTTCACTGTGGCCATTTGCTTAGTGGGGGATCGACATTATGGGTCATTTGCCACAGGGTAAGAAACAGGTGAAATTCCTACTCGTAGCAATTGATTACTTCATGAAATGCGTAGAAGCAGAGGCATTGGCAACAATCACAAAAGCAAAGATCCAGAACTTCGTGTGGAAGAACATCATGTGCAGGTTCGGGATGCCCAGGACGATCATCTCCGACAATGGTTATCAGTTCGACAGCCAAGGTTTCCGCTCTTTTTGCTCGAACCTTGGCATCAAGAACAAATTCTCCTCCCTTGGGTATCCTCAGGCCAATGGGCAAACGGAAGTGACGAATCAGAAATTTTTAAAGATCATCAAAGTCCGATTAGAGGGGGCAAAGGGTGCATGGCTCGATGAATTACCAAGTGTCTTATGGGCCTATCGAACCACAGCCAGAACCCCAACAGGAGAGACGCCTTTCAACCTCATATATGGCACGGAAGCAGTAATCCCCATCGTAAGAAGAGAGTTTTTCAGCGAAGACCAATTAAAGTTGAGCCTGGACTGCCTGGACGAAGTTAGAAATGAAGCTTCCAAGAGAATAGCAAAATACTAGCAGAAGATGACCACATATTACAACTAGAGGGTAAGACTCAAGAGATTTAGTATTGGAGACCTTGTCTGATGGAAGGTGACACCTACGACGAAAGATCCAGCGCAAGGCAAACTGGGTCCAACATGGGAAGGCCTATACAGAATCGTCCACTACTCAAGACAAGGGAGTTATCATCTGGTAGATCTAGACAGAAAAAAGCTACCCCGCCTATGGAATGTTGAACACCTAAAAAGGTATTATCAATAGAAGCCAAAATTCATTTGTAAACGATTGACAAGATTTTATGATTTGAAAACAGATTAATAAACATACTATACATTATTCCTCATTGTGAATGTGTTCAAATAAAAGCACAAGTGATAAAATTCTTTGAATGGATGTAAATCACATGACGAAGCAAAAGTGATAAAATTCCTTGAGTTGAGTGGATGTAAATCACATGACGAAGCAAAAGTGATAAAATTCCTTAAATGGATGTAAATCACATAACAAGGCCAAAGTGATAAAATTCTTTAAATGGATGTAAATCACATAACGAGACCAAGTGATAAAATTCTCTAATCTAAAGGATATAAATCACATGACGAGGCCAAGTGATGAAATTCCCTAATCTAAGGGATGTAAATCACATGACGAAGCCAAGTAATAAGATTCCCTCATCAAGGACAAAGCAAAGTATTAAGTTCTATTTGACAAGAACAACAATGCGAGTTAGGTAAAGAACAACATTGAATGACGATAAAAAATAAGGTAAATCATTTAACATTAGGAAATATCACACATGCACAGAAACTTGCGATGAACTTAAGCATTAAGAAATAAAATTGTTCGAAATTGTCAAAGGCCCAAAAACATGTAGGGCATCACCCAAAAAAAAAAAAAAAAAAAACTATAAAAACTAGGCAACAGGAGCTTCACTTCCATCAGGCTTCAAAACTTCCCCCTCAGGCTTAGCTGGATTCTCGTCAGTTTTGGCGTCAGCCTGAGCAGCTTCATCGGCCTCCATCTCTTTGTTAATAGACTCAAAGTCCAAGTTCTCCAAGTTCGCTTCCAGGCTGTGCTTCACCAGATGCCTCTTCAGCAGTTCGAAACCTTTGTAATACCAGTTGAACAGAACAGTGTTATACTCGTCGGTAAGTTGGAACGCTTGGATGGCTTTGGCAGCCACAGACTTGATCTTCTGGTTGGTTGCCTAAAGCTGCTCATCCTTTTGCACTGTTAGTAGCTTCTCTGCTTTGAGCTCCTCAGACAGAGTCTTATTCTTCTCTTTGGACGCATTGCTGTCATCCATCGCCGTTATAAGATCCTTCTTCAAGCGAGAACCTTCGGCCTCCAGTGTCTCCACCTTAGAACTAGTCACCACGGCCTTCTCCTCGTGGACCAGGTACTCAGAGGTAATATGAATCGTCTTTCCCAGTACCTAGTAATCATCCGTATAAGAACGAAGTTAAAATATATATATATATATAGAGAGAGAGAGAGAGAGAGAGAGAGAGAGAGAGAACAAAAATGGACGACGAAGAATTACCTGGACGAGCTTGTGGATGTGACGGTTCACCATCTCATGAGAAGGTACCCCTGAGATCTCCTTTAGCTCCTCGGCCATGACAATGCTATGAGCTATTGTCAAAGCCATACCAGCGTCATCCTAGATGTTGGCCCTAACTTTCTCCTTCCCTTTGTCTTCGGTCCGACACTTTTTTAGATAAGGAGTGATCTCCTCAAGAGAGACGGCAGGAGAAGCGGATCGGGTTTCATCGGGAGTAGGAGTGGAAGAAATCTTTTCAACGGTCTCCTTCTAGACGACCCGAACCCTCCTCTGGCCGATGTTGGAAAGTGGCTCATTCTTTTTTGCCTTAATGCGAGCATACATCTCCTGATTGAATTTGGTCATCATCTCTACAAAAAGAACTCTTTATCATTTCAGTAGAAAGAAAGTAAAGATAAGAATGCAAACAGATTCAGTTCTGATGAACTTACTTTTTTCCTCCTTCTGTATGGCATGGAGAACGAGATGAGAAGGCTCAGGACCTAAGTAGTGACGAGCCAAAGTTTGAAGGTCAACAAGCTCGTCAAAATCCTCGATGGTACTCGCGTATTCAATAGCCACCCAGACATGTCCTTCAAATTTACCCTCGATCTTTGGGCGCTTCTTAATTGCAAAACAAAGGAAGGAAAATTAAAAGTTAGGTAGGAGCAACCAAAAGGATTAATGAAAGATTTCTTTTTCCACAAAAGATAACACACCAAGTTGAGGGGTCTCCCATCTACGCAGTAGCCTAGGGACCTTCCCCTAAAAATCATTAGAAAGAGTCTCCCAATCGTCACCAGGCACGAAGAAATACCTAGACTTCCAATAGTGGAAGGATGAATGGAGATTGACGATAAGCCGAGACCTTCTGTCCCAAGGCACGAGCTCATAGTACCCGAACTCCTTTGATTCTTTCAGACAATACATGTGAACAAACACGTCCAACCTGATTATATCCCCGTCGGTAACAATTGTCCATATTTCCATACAACTAATGTCGATCCTCCATATGTTTGGCGTAAGTTGCCTAGGAGCAATATTCAAATAATGGAGAAGTTCCATTATGAAGGGATGAATAGGAAACCTAAGACCACAAAGAAAAGCGACTTCATAAAAACATACCTCACCATGGGCAAAAGCACAAGATTTTTTGCCTGAACAAGGAAGGCGAATCCTAGTCTCCTCGGGAAACTGAAACCTATCCCTAAATCTACTAAGGGTTTCCTCATTCAAAGAATACTCTTCCTTGAGAACGTGAAAAAACCTCGATGGTTGTGAAACGGAAGGTTGGGAGGACGAGGGCACTGAGATGGCAATATCTGTCTCAGCTCCAATGACGTCGCCGCTAGACGACATACCCATTTCTAAGTCACTCAACCTAACCTCAGACCCCATTCTCTCCCCCGCTAACACCCCTTGCATAGCCTTAAACCAATTCAGAGACTGGTGTAACAAAGGGTACAAAACAGCCAATACTAGACCCAAACTACTATCCCTCAAAGCAAAACCCTCAATTTGTGGACAACGACCACCAGAAGAACTAAGGGATGCTCCTAAGCGAGCAAAAAGAATGAAACAGAAGGGGAAAGATGCCTAACTTCAGAATAATCAACCATCAAGCAAAAAGAGGGAAAATGACTTTTCTTAAAAAGGAAAAAGGAAAAGTCGTACGTGAGAAGTGGGGAAATCAAGCTCAAAGGAAGAAAAATGCAGAGTAGAAAAAAGAAGAGCAAAGTAAAGAGGAGGAAGAAGAAGTTTTAAAAGCTCCATTGGAAAACGGAAACCGTGGGAAATTGAAGAGTTTTTCTCAAAAAAAGCGCCACTCCCAAACAATCAAAGCACGACATGTGCACCACCGTCACATCACAATAAATGCAAAAGAAGAGGGAATCTCAAAAGTTGTAATTGGAAAAGAGTAACCCTTCGTATTCCTAGGATCTTCATTACACATCTTGACGATCATGGAATAGGGGGGTAGCTGATGAACCCAATGAATTCCTTCGTCAAGATAAGTCTACGCTAGATGAGGGAAAGCACCATTAAGCCCATATTAAATGGAGTGTCATTACTCACCACTGAATGCAGGGAATAGGGCCGTTGGAGAAGATATCAAATCCACCCGATTAAATCATCTAGGGGTGTTACAGAACGACATTCAAGACACCATTAAATGCCACCAACAACTAGAAGGGAAGGCTTTGTATCTATACATAGCATCAAATCCCAAAGAGAGGTATGAATTCCTTTCTATTCACATATAGCAAAATCAGAGCTTTTATCATTACCACTATTCCTTAGTCATTTGACTTTGCCATCGGAGGCTCAGTAGCCGGCACCACACAGGCGACCTCTCGGGTGGAAATTCTCTTTTTGTTCTTGTGTAGGTCATCTGACAACCTTGAGTGACATCCTGTTTAGACGATCACCACGACTAATGATTTTGGCATCATCAATCATTATGAATGTTTTTATTATTTTTGTTAAGTTTTTGGGTTGGATAGTTGCTATTTGGGTTAAACTAGTTAGGCTGATTGAAGAAAATAGAAGTCTAAGGTTTTGAAAGGGAGTCCAACTACAAAAATAAAATATATAATAACTATATAAAAAAATATATTGGACCCTGGAGGCCGCCCCCTTAGGCCCCACCTGGGTCCGTCCCTGAGACATAATTAGGCTAGCCTCCTCAACTTTTCTTTATTTTCTCTCTTCAAAAAAAAAAAAAAAAAAAACTTTTCTTTATTTTCTTATCATTGTCAATTCTTTTACTTAACCATATACCACGTGTTTCTAAATTTGTCCCATTGCTAGTGGTAATTTCAAAGGAGTAACGGAGAAATGCTACAAGACAAAAATTAAATTAACAGTCGTGTGCTTTGCTCGTGCATCACGACCAATATAAAATCTTTAATTTTTGGAATTGAATCCTTTTGTTTTGAAACCTTCTATTTAATAATCAAGGGAACCAGCATTTAATTCTATTTTCCGGAAAATAAATAAACAAGTACTTATATTATATTATCATTCCATAAACTACTTCAAATTGTCCTACATGCGGACTAAAGCGTCAAATCCCTATTACATGTAACAAAACTACAAAAACTCAAGTTAAAGTAATTTTTTTTTTTGATGAACAAGATAAAGTAATTTTAATAACCATCTCAAATTATTATTTTTTTATAACAACAATAATAATTTGGTGGACCATACCTTTCGTGTCCCATGTATTTTTTAGAGTAAAATTTTTTGTCACATAGGCACATACATGAACTTGGTCTAGACGTCCCTTTTGTATAGTAGTTTTATTAAACAACAAGCTATTCCTATAATGTGTCGTAATAAGTATATGATATTATTCTTTGGTATGTTTCTTAAAAAAAGAAGATATTATTCTCGATATATAATTTATATTGTTCTGACCCTAATTTTGTTGTTACTCGGCGCTAATTTAATAGAAATAGTAATGTTAGGGTCATATAAAATGATACAACTTGTGTTATAATTTGCCTATGTGGTGAGTGGTAAAAGTGCGATGATTGATCTATGTGGGTACACACCTCCACCACTCACAACTTATCACATAAAAAAGTTGCGGCACAAATTATGTTATTTTATGTGTTTTTAGCATTTCATTAATATAAAAATTAATTAGGAAGTGATCTGAAAATCAAATATTGTTGTTATTAAGGACCCACCGAATCTTTCCATACATTGAACCTGTTAAAACACTACATAATAATGGCTTCTTCGAGACTGAGGCTGAGACTGAGACTGAGACTGAGACCAAACAAACACAAGCGTGTAAGTGTAACATAGGTAGTTTCTCAACAAACAAAAGAAAAAAAAGAAAAGTGTAACATAGGATAGGTAGTGTATTAAGTTGGTAACATATAGTAAAAAACTTAGCGATAATTTGAGGGTTACATCTAATAAAAACTGTCTTTCTTCTTATCAAAAAAAAAACTGCCTTTCTTCTGCTGTCTATGCCAGTATATTTATAGATGGTAGAGCTGTTTTTCGTGATTATCGACCCTGGATTCTCGGCTTAATCATTGGGAGGTCCGCTTATGCCTTTCTGGTGGGTGTTGTGAGCGGGGGTTAGCTATCTAATTCGAGATTTGCTGCAGATAAGTAGCTCTTTTGCTTATTTGTGAATCGACTCTTTGAGGATTTGATTATTTTGTTTGTGTTGAATATGTTGGGTACTTTTATTTGATTCTAGTATTGGTGAAAAAAACTGTTTTGGGTCTTGGTGGATGTTGTATAGAAAAAATTGTGGTATTTGTAATTGGTATTGAAATTTTGGAAGTGGGTTTGTATTTGTTTTTTATTTCTATGGGAAAATATGGGTATAGTTGCTTAAAAGTTGAGATTTTGAATAGCCCCAGGAGGGGGAGGAGGAGGTTGTAGACTGAACAAGGAATTGGGGTTGAAAATAAGAAATGGGTTATGCATATTTTTTATTTTATAGAGTTGGATTTAGTATATATGAATGGCTTCAACTGAGTGGGAACTGGGAAGGACCTGCAACCTAGGGTTTTAGGGGTGATGGGATTTATGGGTCTGATCTGAATTGTTGTTTGGAGTAAGCAATGGAAGGTAATTTACCACAAGGAGGTATGATTCCAGGTGGTGGGGGTTCCTATGGAGGGTTTGACTTGCAAGGATCAATGAGAGTTCCTCATCAAACACAACACCCACATACAATACACCAACATCAATCTCTTCCTCGCCAAGGGTCAGCTGTACATCCCTCGATTCATGAGGGCTTTCCGCTCACAATGGCAACCATACAAAACTGTGATCAAACCATTCCAATGGTAGATTTCAATAAGGGGGAGAGGAGCAAAAACTCAATGAGTGATGAGGATGAACAGAGTTTTACTGAAGATGGTGTTGATGGTCATAATGAAGCAAATAGAGGGAAGAAGGGGTCACCATGGCAGCGTGTGAAGTGGACTGATAAGATGGTGAGGCTTCTGATTACTGCTGTTTCTTATATAGGTGAAGATGTTGCCTCCGATTGTGGCAGTAGTGGGGGGAGAAGGAAATTTGCGGTTCTACAAAAAAAGGGCAAGTGGAAATCTATCTCGAAGGTCATGGCTGAGAGGGGTTATCATGTTTCACCACAGCAGTGTGAGGATAAATTCAATGACCTTAACAAACGTTATAAGCGGCTTAATGATATGCTTGGGAGGGGCACTTCTTGCCAGGTTGTTGAGAACCCTGCACTTTTGGATGTGATAGACTACCTGACAGAGAAAGAGAAGGATGACGTTCGGAAAATATTAAGCTCAAAGCAGTTGTTCTATGAAGAAATGTGTTCTTACCATAATAGTAACAGATTGCATTTACCTCATGATCAAGCATTACAGCATTCATTACAGTTGGCCCTTAAAAGTAGAGATGATCATGATATTGATGATGCCAGGAAGCACCAACATGATGATCTTGATGAAGATGATCAAGATATGGAAACTGATGATCATGATGACTTCGAGGAGAATCATGCTTTACATGGGGATAACAGGGGGATATATGGAGTGTTAGGGTCAGCAAAGAAATTGAGACAAGGCCTGGCCCATGAAGATATTAATATTGGGAATCCCTTGAATTCCCAGGACTACAACAGAAGTCCTTATTCTCAAGCACAAATTGCCCAATCTGATATGAATCAAGCCTTACCTGAGAACATGAGAGCAGCTTGGTTACAAAAGCAGTGGATTGAATCTCGTTCTCTTCATTTGGAAGAACAGAAGCTCCAAATTCAAGTTGAGATGTTGGAATTAGAGAAACAGCGGTTCAAGTGGCAGAGGTTTAGCAAGAAAAGAGACCGTGAGTTGGAAAAACTGAAGATGGAAAATGAGAGGATGAAACTTGAGAATGAGCGTATGGCACTGGAATTGAAACGAAAGGAAATGAGTGCTGGTTTTAACTAGTTGGCTGGTCTTGTCAAGCTTAGTTTATCATTATTGTTACATGCTTGCTATAAGTCTCCTTTGCTACTGGCAAGCTGCAGTTGGTTTCAAGTGTTTTATCACAAATTGGATGGGGGAGCCTTGTTGGAAATCAATGACACTGTCAGCATAACTGTGTAATCATAGGATGGTTCACATTACCAATGGCTAATTCTAGTTCATTTGCCTTAAGTGAAATCATATTGCCTATGGTTGAAGAATTTTGTGGCTAGCATTTCCTGTTTTTACTTTGTAAGTTTGAATATTTAATATTAAATCTTCTGTTATTGGTTCTCTTTATGAAATTCAGCTAAGATATTTATGTTTTAGTGCTAAAACAGTTCCATCTTTTAGTGGTAACTAAAGAAGACTATAAAACTAAATTGTTGCTTCTGCCTACATGCATATATAAGGCAGCATATTAATGGGTTCTAGGACAACTTGGTACTGAGTTTCTATGTTACTATTTCATGTTACCTTAAAATGCTTTTTAGGTTGATTTTCCTACTTTTAATAACTAGGCCAGCTTGGTTTCCCTGATGGATGATCTCCTGGAGGTCATCAGATATTGTGTAAGATGGATTGATATTTAATGTTCTCTAGTTGTAGGATATGCGTAATGTGGAAGGGTGCATCCTGCCTGCTCCTGTCCTATAGAATGGCATATTTGCAGGGTAAAATCTTCAGATTTTGAATTCTTCCAGCGTTTCACATATCTGATCTACTTTGCCTTAGCATTTTATTTCTTCCAAAGAGAACAAGACTATTATCAAAGGATTGTGCAGTAATGCTTGAAAGGATTGTGCAATTCTATTGTCAAAGGTGGTTGTTACGGAATACTTTTAGGCTGTTTGGAACTATAAAAATAATGGTACCCTTGGAGATTTTCAACTTCTTAGAACTGCTCATTGAAGAGGCATCATTGTGGAGTGTTGTAGTAAGTGTGAGCATTGTGAAATTTTGGCTTAGAGAACAAGGGAACATTCTCTGAAGGACATCTGTCCCATTTTGTCGTAACATTTTGGCCATTGCACTATTGATGCTGGCTTCTTGCAGGACTTGTGACATTTCATTTATTAGAGTCAAGCCTCTACTAGGCATTTGAAACCTGCTTTTTTCTGTGAAGCTTTTATATGCTTCTCAAGTGTTTTCAACATTAGAAGCTACTACATCAGTGTTCTTATTAATCTTTTTCAAATAATGTAAGTTTCCAAAGAGAAGAAGTATAGGATGTTCAAGCTGCACATATACAGGCATATGACAGCTTGGTATCATGTGTGTCTGTGCCACATATACTTCATCAGTGTTCTTATTTCTACTTTACCCCTTTGAGGTCCTATATGATACTCCATCCATCCCATATTGTTTGGTCTGTTTAGAAAATCCAACTTTTTAAGGGAACACCATTTAATGCATTGTCTTTTACATAAAAAGGTACAAGCTTCGAAAACTAACCTTCATAATTTAAACTTTAGTGAAAGAGGGGTATTAACCTTTTAAATAAAGTAAAGGGTGTGTTAAGAAATTTATTTATTGACTTTTCAAAGAGGACTTCATTTTGGGATATCTCAAAATGGAATAGAGGACTAACAATTTGGGACATAGGGAGCATATAGGAATGGGACTGTGTGAATTCTTAAGATTAAGGAGTCACAAGTACCCAAATGCCACGAGATTTATGATGTGGATCTTTTACACTTTGAGCTTAATGTTGACACCTCAATCCTTTCATAACGATAAATACACTGCCATTCAAGTAAATGACCCCCTCTAATTCCAATCTTTACATACCCAACCATTAAATGCGTGGACAATGGTTATTTTCTTCCCTTAAAAAGGAAATCCATCAGACTTTCTGAAGTCCACCTTCATCCTTTAGTGTACATTGGACTAGCTGGTTGTCTAGATCTTATAAGCGAGTTAAGGGATTGACCAAAAGAAATCCCAAATGCTTGATCAAATGTATCTTGAGATCTTCTCCGGAAGTGGATGAACAATAGATGTGAATGCTCTCAAGCTCTAAGGAGATCAGCTCCATTCTTCTGGCGTATGAAAGTAGCCTTCTTTCCAATTGCTAATCCAGAAATTGAACTTGTCCAGGTGGGGGAGACAGTCAAGAGTGTCTCACTGTGATAGATACTAGTCCTCCAGTATTTTAGAGGGAGCTGCTTCTCACAAATGATTTTTTGTTGGACCCTATACAGTTTTTATTACTCTTATTATTATTATTATTATTATTATTATCATCATTATTATTATTAAATTTAGAAATTAATAATACTTGTCCACTCCCACCTTTAGTTTTCTTATTAGTAACTATATAATTTTAGATTGTGACATGGAGAAAGTAACAATAAAAAATTTACTTGAAGAGTATTTATCAATTCATGTGTCTTCAAAATTTTAAGTTAGGATAAAAGTATCTATACACAATATATGAAGTTGATGGAATCCTTCATAAGGGATCAAGAACTACTATCTGCATGATTTTCAGTTGTATATTTATAAAATGTATATGTTAGCATAGCCCTAGGTCAGTTACATGATTAGAACATGTATTAATCTAAACAATAACAACAACCTTTTTCTACTATTTTGGATCTACTTGACTTTTGTAATATTCGTTTTTAATTTGTTCACCCCTGTATACTTCCTGTGTACTTGGGTGTCTCTCTGTTTTGATATCAATGAATCCTTATTACTTATCAAAAAAAAAAAAGAAGTTAGGGTGATCCATAGATTAGTTAGGGTTGGCTACATGTAATAACATAAATGAGTTGATATTCATAGCTAAGCATAAAGAAAAGTTGAATTTCTATTTAGTATTTATAACATAAAGATACTGAACTTCACGCATTTGGTAATCCAATATAAAAATTGAGATTAAATTTCTATATAATATCTATAAGTTAATATAGGCTTATGTCATTGATATGATAAGAATAAGCATGTGTTCATCTGGATTAGCTGAAACCAATGGTAAGTGTAAAGAATTACTGATTTTCTGTTTGGTATTAAAATATAAAGATATCAAAGTTTAAAGCATTGAATAATCTTACTTAAACAAATCCCGATTAAATTTTAATGTTATAAAAATGTGATCAAGATAAATGGCTAGTTAGTTATGTTTGAATTAATGACTTTAGCTGTTGTAACTCAAACTATAATAGGAACACTCAAACTAATAAACAAAAGAGAAGGTGATCAAAATTTGAAGGAAAAATATAAACAAAGGTTTACTGCGAAATATGTGTTACAAAAACTTTGGTTCTTTTGTATATCATGGTCATATTTTCATGTTGATATATTTAATGAGATCAGTGAAAATATTAATTAATTTTATAGAATTAATAAAATCTCCAACACAAAAAAGACACGTGGTACAGTGTAACCATTCTAGGGTTGTACATTTGTGCTAAGCTAACATATTCATTTGGCAAGAAATTAGGCAGGAGCCTCATAGCTCAATTGGCACATCCTGGTGATTCCAATGGAGACATCCAGGATTCAAACCCCACCCCCAACTATCAATGTCTCAAGAAATTAGGCATTCTAGGGCTGAACTTTTTCTCCGCTTAAAATGATATCCAGTGAGGTCACTATATTGTTGGTAATTTAATTTTAGAATGCATATGTGGAAACTTACTATTCCAGGGAAAACTAAAATGACTAGTTTTGCCAGTTGAATGAGATAGAATAAGAGAGTAACATTGAGCTGGATGACCTAACTCTGGAACTGAATTAGGCAGGCTGTGTTTGGCCTTTAGGGTACTTCAGGATTGACTTTCTAGGCTGATGTGATCTTCCAACTGAGTGCAGACTTCAGAAATTCAAAATCAGGTCAATTACACCCAATCATGCGTAGTAAATGTGTGTTTTATTATCCTCGTATAATATTAAATCATATTATACTTTTTTTTTTTTTATAAGTAGTGTTAAATCATATTATACTTGTTTAAAATTATATTTATTGATTCCTAATAAGCTTCAAAATTTACAGATTTTGTTTCAGGTTTGACAGTTTCTCCTCAGGGTATGTTTGAGCTATAAACTTATGTCTTTAGGGAGGCTAGGCTAGGGAATACAGTAAAGAATGATGTGGTTAGGTACTGTTGTGAAGTTTAATGTTACAATGAGCACTCTATATCTCTATTGGTTACAGCGAGGAATACAGTAAAGAATGGTGTGGTTAGTACTGTTGTGAAGATTAATGTTACAATGAGCACTCCATATCTCTGTTGTCTCTGAAGTTTGGTTGTATTTCCCTATGGTTGTTGAGTTCCTCAGAAATAGGTGAAATAGGTGGATAGCATAGTTGGGTATTGAGTAAATTTAGCCTCTTTGTCAACTCTTTCAACAGATTATTGGTAGGACAAAGGTTTTGTTTCTCATATGATTGCTATTAATTTTAATCTTAGCGAATCTTTCCTTTTTGGGCACAATATATTTATTGGAGGAGGGAGATCCATCTATGCAGAGGAAGATTGTAATAATCTGTTGTGTTTTTCATATTTTCAATAATCTGCATTTAGGCTGTGTATGTCATGGCGTAAAATCCAGCTCAAACTGAAAATGTTTTTGGTTGACCAGGAAAATGCAGTTTTGAGATGTGTAAATTGTTTTATGCCCCAAACAAACTTAAACATTTTTCTCTCTTCACATAGCCTTTAGCCAGAGGTCAAGCCTTGGTGTAATGGTAAGTGCCTTCCATCAAAAGAGACAAGTCGCGGGGTTTGAGTCTAAGAATCAGCCTCTACCAAAAAAAAAAAGATAAGACTACCTACCATGATCACTTCCATGACTCGCAAAAGTGGAAGTTTTGTGCATTGTCTATGACAAAACCTTCGGCCCCTCCATACACCAGGTATGAGCCAACACCTTCCCTCAAACCCACCGACTGATGATGCCAACCTCTTTCCCCAAAGGCACTCAACTGGCCAATGATCTACTGGTATTTCAATAAAGCTTAACCTCACCCCAAGTCGTCGTTGACTCACCCAGCCATCCCTGTTGTTACTGTTGATCACAACCCTCCCACCTCTTGCAAAACAACCCAGACCAATTGGTTTAAGCTCTCCATAGAGTCACTGACTGGATTCACTGGACCCTCCACTGAGATGACACCTTCGGCAACTTATATACCAACCAAGCCACTGATCTTTGCTTTTCCAGCGTCCTCCTTTTTGTTGCTGAGGTATTTGATTTTTTTCTTTTCAAAATTTGGTTTGTATTTTGTGTTTGATATACTCTAAGAGATTATATGGAATTTATGATATGCGTTTGATTTTGTTAATGGTAATGGTTATTTGAGTTTTAATTTGGTTTTTTTTATTATTATTTTTTAAATATTGATGGCTTTTTGTTTTGTTATGATTGGTAAGAAAATTAGTGGTTTTCAGTCAGAAAATATTTTCAGGAGCATTTTTCAAGAATTCAACTAAACCCCGAAAAATAAGTAGTTTTCCTTGCTTCAGGATGAGTCTCCCCATGCTTGTACAAAAAGCTAATTTGCTGTTTCTTAATTATCTGATTTTATGCCTTCACATGGGGGCAGATTGTGCTGTGTGAGGAGACTCATTCTCCCAATCATGAAGCAAGGAAAAAAATTCATGTTCTATTGTAATTCTTAGGATTATATGACGGCCTTTTTCTCTTTTCATCACATTGTATCATAATATGCATTTCTCAAATGGTGGTCACACTCTACTGCAGTGTCGTTGAGAATCAAATGCTTACTGTTTTTGGAATTTCAAATGTTGTGTTAAGTGCAGGCAGTTGTTAAGGGGGCATCTGGACAGGATTTGATAATCAAATCATTTCTTTTTCCATTCATAACTTTTTAAGATTTATTTTTTTTTAAAATAAACATGGTATGTTTTTGTTTTTGTTTTTGTTTTTGTTGCTGTTGTGTTTTGTAAGGTTTTCTTAGGATTTCAATTTATTTGTTCATCTTTTTTCTTCATCATTCTGGTGATTAGGTTTCCAGATGTGGGAGATTAAATCCAATTATTTCTTTTTCTTGTATGAATGTACCTAGTGCTTTGTTTTCTCTCTGTAAATAACTTATTTGTGATAATGTCAGAATTTTGTAACATGCTGTTATAATTGCCTCTACGATCTTTTGATAGAATGATACCAAGGGTGGCTGCAGTTGAGGAAAAATGGGAAACAGTTAGTTGAGATAGTTTAATCATTTATAATGGAGGCTGATTAATTTAGGGCACCATCGAGAAAAAATGATAATTCATGGAGAGAGAGAGAGAGAGAGAGAGAGAGAGAGAGAGAAGTATTTATCTATTTATTTGTTATGGATTGCCTAAATCTTATCTTCTGGTACAAAAATGGAGTGTAATTTTTTTGTCAGCTCAATCTTCACATTACTGATTATTGCCAATTCTTCCTAGAAATCTCTTCAGTTGATCATGAGGGTTGTGAAGAAGAATGTGTTTCTTTGGAAGGGTACAAAGATTATGGTTTTCAATAGGATAGAATGGACAAAAGAATAAATGTGATTGACCTTGATTAGTTGATGAGAATCCATAATCAACCCCAATTAAAATTGGGATTAAGGGTAATTTTAGTTGAGCTGAATTGTTACATTGAGAAACTATGAACTTAGTCTTTTCCATTGGAAAAATGACCCAAATTATATGAATAGGATGAATACATTAGAGGATTGGTCTTCATTTCATTTTAACCTATCAAGATATAAGATGTCCCTAAATAGCCTGACTATTGAAATATTGAGCCCTATGAGTAGATAGGATCCTGATTGGCCTATGGAATTTAAGAATTTTGGTCACCCAAAATATAGGATGGCGATATATTTTGTTAATGGGATGGTTTCTGGGAACTATTTGTCATGATTATAATTGGTTGAATTATCTTGGATCCCTTAGCAATAACCTGGAATATGTATATTTCAGTTCTAGTTTATTCTGAACTTCATATCACCATTGTCGCATGGTTGACATTAATGGGTTATTGCGTCTGTATCAGATTAGAGCATGCTAGCTGGTCAGGGTGAAGGTTAGCAGTGTTATGTCTGGTATGCATACTAACAACCAAAACTTTCCTGTACATGATGGATTTCCTGTTGAACTACAAACTGACCTGCTAAATTAGGGACTGTTTTTCTCATTTTACTAGTTCTTCTAGGAAATATTGTTGATCATCAGGGAATTTTGATAGCCCGATTTCCATAATGCAACACAAGATATCTCGCTCTCTCTGATCTTAACATCCATTGCTACCCGTCCTCCCAAAATTAGAGTTGTGAAATGAAACCGATATCATGGTGTCTATCCAATGATTTCCGCGTTCCCAGTTATTCCTGGTAGTAAAGTGTAGCTCAATTACAGATTTTTCACTGTGCTACCACTCTCAAAAGTATATTAAATTCTTGTTAAATGGCAAATACCACCGTTTAGCTCCAATTATGATATGCCCAGCTACTGTGGATTACAACAGAATGTGCGGGTGTTGGTTTACATATTATTTTCTGTTGGCAGGGGAAGGGCGGTTGGGGTGAGGATAGTTGAGATAAGCATTATTATGTAACCTATAGGTTCAATACGTTCACTCACTAACTTGAATTTACTGTTAATTAGTTTTTTTGTCACTTTATTTTTAGATTGCAACAGTTGGTTTATTGTTTCTCAATTATTATGTTATTATTAATGTCTTTATCATTTAATAGGTTTTAATTTAACTCTGTCATCTACTGTACACTAAAAGTACCATAGCAACTAACTGTGTTCTCTACAATGATGTTTTTATGTGAACCTTGAAACAGGCTTATCAAAAAGTTATATTTGAATAACCACATATGCAGGCACTCTGATGCTACTCAATAACCGAAATTTCCTTTTCTATTTTTCTTGTGTATTGTTTTTAATTGACCCTTTGTTGATGGAGCTCGAAAGGGTGGACTCCAGATTGTAATCCAGATTGTAATGTGGTGTATAATCTGCATTTCTTAGTTTCAATGATCAAATATGTATATATTCACTATCATGAAGTGTCTTGACTCCTGATATATATTGTTGTTGCCAATCATCAGGCTTATATGAAGGGATTTTATTGGGACTGGTTCTGGTTCTTCACTACATGGAGTTCTGTTCTAGATTCTACACTCTTATGTTTATCTAGACCTGGAGGCATGGTTGCTAGGTGCTTCCCTGCCAGTCCAGACATCGCTTTAATCATGTCAAAATAATCCTTGCTTAGTTTACTTGTGAAGAACAAAAAAATTTCAAGCTTTATATACTGGTAAGTACCATTTCTAGCAAAAGTTGTAGTTGGATAGCAGATTATTATTTGACAATAATTTTGTCCTTGATCATGCAATTTTTTTTTTTTTTTAAACAACAGTAATGGTTGGAGGGTTTTAGGTGAAGAGTGTTAATAGTTTGTGCATTATTAAAAAGTAGGATTACGGTCTTGCCCATAGGTGGACCGTTTGGAAGATAGTATAGAAAGTGTTACTTACAAAAACACTAACTTAAAAAAAGTTCAATGGCAATGGCTTATCCTGTTATCCATTTAAGAGAGAGTTTCTCACTCTCACTCACATCACAGAGAAGTGGACAGGAGTGTGGGTGTGTGTGTGTTACAAAGGAAAAAAGCAGTGAAGTGGACATGAGAGGAACGTGTTTTTTTGTTAGTACTCTCCCTTTCTTACCCATTGTAAAAAAGTTGTTGTTTATGGCACATGGGGGCCTCCCACCCTACCCTGCTCAATGTGGGCTTTTTTTAGTGCTCTCTTTTGGCCCACATGGAGGGCCCATCTACAGTGACATTTTTAAATATTTGTCTACTATGGTGGGTGTGCGTTATGTTTTTAGTAATTCTTCCCCTACCTGTTTTGGTCTGTCGGTAACTCGTTCAATGCACTGGAAAATTTAACATGACATGTATGTTTTTAAAAAATAATGTGAAGTTATAGTTACTAATAGACATTTATTATGATTGTGTTTCTATATGGAACTATTTCCTGTTTAAAGAAAATATGATACTTTAAGATTCTACTAAAGGATTTAATTATAAAACAAAAATTATATTTATTTAAAATTATATATTAAATTAGAATACTCGTGTAAAATATAAGGTTTCAAAAACTTTTGTGATAAAATATTATGAGGTCAATTAAAAGTCAATTTTTTTTTATATTGTTTTATTAAAATGATAAAATTTTAACTTATGAAGTTCACTTCGTTAGGCGAAGACACCAATTAAGTTTCGATATAAGCGAGATTTAAATCGTCAATATTTTATTTAAATATGAGATACTCTATCAAGTTTGAACTAATTGAAGCCCACCATTTTTTTTTCTTCTTCTTCAGTATTATATATACATTAAAGATAGCCCTTAGGATGGGTTAGTTCCTTTATTTTGTGTGACATTGGTTTGTGCGTGCACATGCTTCCACGTTCCAATGATAGACAACTCGGCGGCATTTTGCCATGGTAGGCTAACTTTGAAAGCTTTTATCATAAACATTATATTAACAAACAAAATCTTTGCACATGGTTATGATTGCTTGAAATTCACTTTCGCTATAATCTTCATTGTTATAATTTACTGCAAGGTTATTATATATGTATATGAAGGATTCTAAGGAAAAAAATAATGACAAAAATGTTGAACAAGCCACTACGGAAGGTTCTACTGATAATGCCAAGTATTAAAATATGAGAAAGGAGAGGTGGAATATCTTTTTATATATGTACTATGCAGTCTAAATATTTATATACAAGTACAGCTAGTAGGAAAAGTGACTAATGTGATAATGTTCTGTAAGGGTACACAAGTAATAGGCACGTTATTTTAGCCTTTGTTAATGGGTCATATTCAATTAAGTGTGATTACCTTGCGGAAAAAGAAAAGAAAAAGAAAAATTGTTTCATGGGGTTTTGGCTTAGATTCTCCTATGTGGGCTTCATGGGAATGAGTGATATGGATGCAAACTCGGGTTTCTTTTGGGAGAATAATATTGTTTTATCATTAATTATTTAAAGATAATGTTGTCCTAAAAATTATTTAAGAAAATGACATCTTTTTCCAAACATGATTTATGAAAATTTAAATTTTGCACTAAAATCTTGTTTTCAAAACACGATTTCAGTTATTATATTTTGCTCTAAAATTATGTTTTATAAACACAACTTTAGTGTAACTGTAAACAAATTTTACACTAAAAATGTATTTTGGAAATAAAATTTTCAGTGAATATTTTGAAAACACAATTTTCTGTGTTTTCAAAGAGAGACCATTCTCCCAAAAAAAAAAAATTACAAAATTATTTTTAATAATTGTAAATAAAATAATATTATTTTTCCATGCAAACTCTTTATGATTTATTTGTTTGAGGCCCTTCAATTGTTTATTTATTTTTTATTTTTTAAAAGAGAGAGATAAATAAAAGGGTAGAAAAGAAAAGAATGAGGCAAAATAAGGGGGGAAAAAGAAGAGGGGGGAAGGGGTGGGAATCAACTTATTGGGGAGCTAGCTTAGCTGGTGACAGATAAATATTGGGGTTAATCCACATGGTAGACAGAAAAATGTTAGTGTACATTCACATCACATGCCCACCCATGTGAAGTAAACCTTTTGTCTTCATCTTAACCTTTTTCATATGGGCCTGTAAAATAAAAAGTCAGCCAGCTCTACAAAATTGTTACGTATTTAATGTTTACATATGTATTTGCTTTTTTCCGTCCCACCAAAAATGACAAACCCACCGTTTTCCTTTATTTTCCTTTTGTTTTAATGTTATTACTTATTACCATCATATGAAGGGAATTTTAATGGAAGCAACAATTAAAGGTTAAATTTCCTAATTAATTCTTTTGTAATAGACAGTTATGCAAGTATTAATTTTTAATTTTGATGTACAATATTAGCTAACTCTTTTTTTTTTTTTTTTAATAATCAAAATTTCAAAGTTTTAAGTATGTTGGAACCTTAGCTTGTTTGATACCAATTTTTTTCTCCCACTTTTGGGCTTAGTAAGAGAAAGAGAAGAGTATGTCTAGAGGGAAAGCCTGATACCACTTGTTGGTTTATGCTTCATATACATGAAAATTCTCATTTTAAAAAAATTGTAATTGTAATTGGTTTATGCTTCATATACAAAATCTAAAAAGATTGATTGACACAGAGTGGGATTGCTATTTGATGGTTTCAACTTTGTCTTTTTTAAATTTTGATCTATACTAGTATTTTGTGATTTTTTTTTTCACAAGGGTATGTTATATTATATTGTGTACACACACATTTAATAATTATCTTATGCATAATATATACATCCTTGTGGAATCCACATTTTGTAAGATGTGTATATTGATGTTACACCCCTCCTTTTTATTTACACAACATATGCCACTTTACATTATGTACGCATACAATAATTATCTTTCATCTCTCTTAATATGTGTGGCTTTTATAGTCATGTGGGATCCACAAATTGTGAGAAAAATGATGCATATATTGATGATACCTATATTCCATTTATGAGATGAGATACCTTCTTGTACACATACGACATTGTCGTGTTGGTGAAAAGTTAATTGCTTGGGTAAGATGAGATGATATGATTTTATATTTTATTTTTTTATTTTTTATTTTTTATTGGGCTATAGATAACTCACTTTCTATTAGGCATATATGGGGAAGGTGAACACCCCCCACCCAAAAAAAAAAAAAAAAAAAACGAATCTCTATCACCAATCACCCGTACCGCTCTCCCTCTTTGGTACTAAAATTTAATTCATAAAAAAAGAAATAAAAAATTGAAATGAATAAATAAGTGACGTATAGTCATGTAGTTAAATTTTAGGCTTAATCCCGGAGTTGTATTTAATATTAATGATTTCACATTGACCATCACCGAAATTCCTTTATTAACAGAAGATTTTTGTTGTTGGAAGGATGGGGGTCAACAAATGTTTTTTCTTCTTCCAAAACCCTTTCTTTTAATGTAATAAATAATCACTGTAAGGACTAAAATTGGATTGGACCCAATATAGGATTGAGTTTCAGTCCAAAAAGCCCAAACAATAAATTTGTAGAGCGTAGATGAAAGAACTAGATCTACTCTAGAAGAAAAACGATAAAATTTGCTAATTTAAGGCTATTAAACACAAGTAAGATAAGAAAGTCTGTCCTCGGAGTGACATGAGGAGCTTATATTATATTGTCTTGTTCATCAACAACTTTTTACAAGAATTCACAGTCTTATCGTCAAAATTGCTTGATTTCTTCTCTCATCCCTTTTTTAGTACATATTCCTATGCTATATACTACAATCTTGGTATCATCCCTACCATACACGTGTAGGTTAGATTCGGGGAACTCCTTCTTGTCCCATTCAACACATCTCAGAACCATCAACTAGTAATTGTAAGGCTACTTGACCACTGTTCAGGCATCACCTCCACATTAATGCGGCCAGAGAGTTGGTTGGGAGGTATTTAATGCGGAGGTAGCAGCTATTTGAAGATATTTGTTGCCCTTCTCCTTTCTTACCCCTTGTCCAACGTCCAACTCTTAGTTGTGATGTAATTTCGAAGAAAGTTCATGATGATATGACACTCTTACTAACCTCGGACACTTGTTGCCAAGATGGCTTTTCTCCTTGGACATTCGTTAGACTTATCTCATATTATCTCTACTCTTCTCTTTACTCCGTTCCCCTTATAATCTTATCTGGACATCCTCGGATGGTCTAATGTCCTTAGATTTGGCTATAGGTCCAATTAGTACAGCTTTAACAGTTCCTTCTGATTAACTGGCCCCCACAATAACATTTTTTTTTTTTAAGATAAGGCACAATATATTTCACTCTTTATAAGTAAATATATTATACACTGGATTAAGTGTGTGACCCTCCCATTTTAAAAAAAGTATGTGACCTTATTTTGAAGAGGAAAGAGATATCATCTATAATCTATAATAATATATATCAAACTGAATTCGTTTGACTTTTAGTTAACCTCATAAGTTTTTGATACTTTCTAAATTATATGTCAGTAATATATATTTTCTAACTGAATTTAAATTTTATTATCATATATTGGTACATTTTATTATCTTTAAATATTATTTTTTTAGAATAATCTTTAAATAGTAGAATATATAATATTATATATAAATACCATAAAAATAAATTCCAAATAATGGCTAGAATATATAAATACATGTACACATACAATCATAATTATAAAACATTTCAAATTTTCATATTTAGACCAAAAATAAAAAATCGTATAATGTTAAACTTTTCAATTGCATAATTATTAATTACCGACTAGTTTTTTTTATGGGAATTACCGACTAGTTTGATTTAAATGCAATTGACACTTGACGTTCTCTTTCCAACCATAAATACTTGCATGACTTCATTATTTTCAAAACATAACTAATTGTATGAGTTTGTTGGTGGCTAGCTATCAAAATTTTTTATAGACACATGAATGAGTTCCCACAAAGTGTAGTCAACTAATTAAGTTTGATCACACACATATCTTTATATGAAAATTCTCAAAGCAACCAATCCCGTTGCACCATGTGACTGCCTCGTACAATTATATAATGCTAGCCTGCTGCAGATGATATATATTTCACTCATCAAATAAATGTGTGTGTGTGAGAGAGAGAGAGAGAGAGAGAGAGAGAGAGAGAGATTTACGGTAGTAGTTGCTGTTAGGCTGTAAATACCAAGTGGTGGGCATAGTGGGAAAGGCATCTTTTTCCAGCTAGCTAGAGAAGTTCTACAAGGCATCTATCCTATCCAGCGATTTAGATGTTCTTCTGCCAACGAAGCAACCCGACATAAAACAAACCCAAGTAAATAAATCTATTGTTTTGTTATACAAGCAAAGCAATATACATACATATATTTATATATATATATATAAACCAAAAATATAATCAATAAAAAAAAAAAAAAAAAAAGAGAGAGAGAAAGAGAAAACAATGTTATCATGACAGCGCCCACTTTCTTTGTTTATCAACTCTTCTTCCCTTTTCCTCTACTATTATAGGCGAATAGATGCTAGCTCCACATTCACGTGTAATAAAAGCATTGTGGATATATAAGCTCATTAAACTAATTTTGCATTAGCACACACTTTTGGTGCGATGGTCTCTCCATAAGTATAAATGTTTATGGGACATGGGAGGTAAGGATCGGGGTTTAAGTCTTCAGAAGGGAGCTTCACATACATATATACTTAGATTAGATTAGAGTAAAATTCTATCTTGTAAAATAAAATAAATAAAAAAACTAATTTTGCATCTCCAAATAGTACTCTATATGAGAATATCTTTTGTTAATATTATTATAAATAAAAGAAAAAAACTCATATTATACGCAAAAGATGCTATTTTGTATAAGTAGAAATTAAAAAAAAAAATCAAAATAAGAAAATCTGTTTAAAATGGGCTGGGTATATTTAGAGAAAAAAAGATTTGATTTAAGTTGAACGAAGGAAAAGTTAATAAAAGTAATAAAAAAAGACAAATCAATTAAAGAGGTGATAAATAACAAATATGTTCGATCCTGATTAAGCTATTGAAAAAAGGACAAATCAATTAAAGAGGTGATAAATAACAAATATGTTCGATCCTGATTAAGCTATTGAAGACTTACAGCCGATTTAAAAACTTTGAGACTAAATCTTTGTTATTGTCGTATACATAAAAAGATGCTCTTTACAAATTCTTGATCCAAAATACAAGTATACACGGCGCATAATTCCGTTTGGTGGCACCTAACTTACGACTACACATTAAACCCTTTCTATTACGAATGGGTTACGTATTTCAGTTATCTAAACTACCCCTATACAGGATGATATATTCTTCAACTTCTCTCTCTCTCTCTCTGATCTGATCTGATCTGATCTGATCTGATCTGATGTCCTTCGATTTTTGCACCCAATGATGGTATACTTGTGTACATAAAAGTTTATCTCTGATGATGTGGGCATTAAATAGCATATTGATTGAGTTGGTCCCACATTCTTTACATTATGTATGTGTTGGGCAATCCACTTGTTTTTGGACTTTCAGTTTCAATAATTGAGAGTTTACTGAAAATCGATCCCAAATCACACTATCCTTTTCATTTCTTCCACGCTCTCTTATCTCATTTCATCTATTTTTCAATCTTGGTAAACCTCTCAACTACAACCGTGGGGGTCTCTTAGATTTGACTGACTTTTCTCTTTTAAAAAATTCATTTATTATTGATCAGAAAAGTCCACCACTTAAAAAAATATATATATAAAAAAAGAGTGAATTCTATAAATCAATTTTCCTCAAAAAAAAAAAAGAAGAAAAAGAATTCTATAAATAAGAGCGTAATTTCTAATTTCTAATTTGTTTTTTTTTTTTTTTAATTTTTTTTGGTTACATATAGATAGAAATAGAAGTATGGGTTATATGAATATCTATCTATATGTGGACATTGGCTTTTCAACAACCCTATCATAATATGTGGTCATTTTTCTCAATTAAAAGTGTGACTACAAATTTAAAATTTGAAAGAGAAATATAACGTTAGAAAGCGGTGATGCCGCAATTGTATGGCTACCAATCTTTGACAGAATTAGAGAAACATCCAATTAATCACAAGCTACCACGGTTAATGGTCCCGGAAAAACCCCAATAATTTTTAGTTTGAATCATCACTGATTATATTATATAAGAGATCAAGGCCATTGAATTTTTTGAAACCATTTATTACGGTAGGTTGCAATCCAACTGAATTGTCCACCATTTACTTCTATTCATAAATGGCTTTGCCTAATAACATGACCTACATCTAACTAGTTCCATTCAACAGTGGATCCCACTCACAATGTCGTCTTCTTCTTCTTTCCCTTTTTTTTTTTTTTTTTCAAAAAAATAAAATACCTATTTTGGAGGCTCAAATTTATTTGGAAATTTTATTTATTTTTTCTTTTGCTCAATTATGAATACAGAATTTGTCAAACTATTATGGTCGCGATCAATGTAGGTCCCTTTACGCCACATTGTAGAGTACTACAATCCCACCCAACAAGTTGAAAATTTAGTACTTAATTTATTTTTACAAAACTTCTAACCTAGGGGCAATTGTGGGTATCAAGGACAACCTAATATAAAATAAATTAAAAAAAATCCTAAACTAAGCAAACCCAGATCAGAAACGGAATGATATAATAAAATATTATCTCAAAATTAGCTTCAATGATTAAAGGTCAATGGTTCTCATGTTAGGGATAATTCAGTAATTTACATTTTACACTCAGTGTGGCCGATCGCAGTAGACCTCCAACGTAAAGTTGTTGTATATATTACAAATTTTACTCTACCGGTAAAGCTTACAAACTAATGTGTTACCAATTATAAAAATAAATTTTTACTGCATTAATGTATAAATTTTTTATGGTAGATTACTTCATTTGTCTACTATTCTACTAAAAGACCCTTACTTATTTAAAATTTTTAAGTCAGAAAAAAAAATTTCAAACAGAAACTAATTATTCAATCATCAATTTTAAACAAATGAGAGTGCTTTAATAAAATGGTGGACAAATAATATAGTCCACAATAAAAGCTATATAACGATTACAAACTGACATTTCACCAATTATAAAAATAAGTTTTTACCACATCACTTAATAAGTTTTTTTCTAATGTAATAAATTTAACATATTTTTTATTAAAAAGAAACAAAATAAATAGAGCTGACCTACATGGGCCGGCTTTTAACTAAATTTAGCTGGCCAGACAAAAACCAATATATTATCACTATCGTCTATACGCGCAGCTGTTCAAAAATTTCTGTAGGAGTTGGAGTGACTTATTTTATCTTTTTCTGTAATTTAATTTATTTTATCTATGGATGTATGTATCTTTCTGTGCCACTGTTATAATTACAGAGAGAGAGAGAGAGAGAGAGAGCCCAGGTGGTGATCCCTCCCACTATTCCTTTTTAATCAACTAACACCAATAAAGCAAAAAATTATAAATATAAAAAAAAGGACAAAATAAAGATAAAAATAAAAAAAAGACTGAAGATTCCACGGCTAAAAGAAAAGAAATAATTAATTTATTAAAAAAAAAGAAAAAAAAAAGTGAGAAATAAAAAAGAAACAACTTCTTGAGATTGACAAGCAGATCCCCACCATAATAAATTAATAAATTCACCATACACTCATCTTCATAAAACCCCTCTAAGATTTCACCTTGCTTTGTTGATATTTTTAATTTTATTCTTTTTTCCCCTTAGAACAAACTGTTAATTGGCACACAGAGAGAGAGAGAGAGAGAGAGAGAGAGAGTCCTCTCTTGTATCACCTATGCTATTATGCTGGCCGGGGATTCAAGTAGCAGTGTGTTAGGGAGCTCTGCAGATGCTGTGGCATCTGTAGCAACAACAAGTGCTCATGATGTTTCTGCTGCTGCTGCTGCTGCTGAGGTTGGTGGTGGGCTTGGTGGATCAACTTCAGGTGAAGATGACAAGGGTAAAGGTGACGAGCTCGGCGACCGCTCTTTTGGCGGAAACCGGTGGCCTCGTCAAGAAACTTTGGCTCTCTTGAAGATAAGGTCAGACATGGACGTGGCTTTTAAGGATGCAAGTGTTAAGGGTCCATTGTGGGAAGATGTTTCCAGGTGAATTTTTAATTTTTCCCTTTTCTTTCTTAATTATAATTCTACAGTTCGAGAATAGTCGATTTGAATCCTGAACGTCTCTATTAGAAATACTAAGTATGTTCTTAGTAATTTCACGCGTTTTTAACCGACTATTCTCTATCTTCCGGCCGTATGAATAGTCTTGGTGTTCATGAGAACAGACTGGAGATCTGTGGAATTTTTTTTTTTTTTTTTTTTTTGGGGAGTTTTTGTTTTGTACCTCACGGATTATTCTCTTGCGGGCAGTTCACATTTTTCTTGCTTTCTGGATTTAAGGGTTATTGTTTCCAATTCCAAGTAATTTTTTTTTTTTTTTCAGCGAGTTCCCTAGTTTCTTTTCTTGGTTCATTTTGTGGGAATTTAGCATCAACAAACGAAATTCTTAGCTGTAGAATTAAGATACTAGGCATATGGAATTCGGGTTTGTTTTCTTTTCAAGCATTTTCCCCTTTTCCAATATTCCAAAAAGGATATCAGAATTTATGTTCAGTCTATAAACATGAGTTTGTTTTCTTAGCTCACTCTTGTTCAGTTTAGTTCTGGAAAAGTAATAGGAAGAATAATTCTCCCATCTTGAGCTATATAATTTCCTTCGGAGACAACAGTGCTTAGTTATATACCAATTCTTAACTCCTCCTATATGTCTTGTTTCATCCTTCTCTTCTATAACATGTTGTTTTCATTATGTCATAACTCTTCTTCTCTAATTTTCGTATTATTCATGTGTTTTTATTTTATGTGACAATGCTACTTTGTTTTCTTGTTAAAATTAAGATGGGATAGAAACAGAAACTGAGTTTATTTTTATTTAAAAAAAAATAATAATAATTTTCATGGATTTTTATTTTGTTTTCATTTTTCTAAATCAGGAAGCTGGCAGAACTTGGTTATAATCGAAGCGCCAAGAAATGCAAGGAGAAATTCGAGAACGTGTACAAGTACCACAAAAGAACCAAAGAAGGTCGCACAGGGAAAGCCGATGGAAAAACATATCGATTTTTTGACCAATTAGAAGCTTTCGAACATCATCCTCAAATTCAATCACCTACACCTCCGAAGCCTCCAACTCCAACAACAACATTGGCAATGCCATTACCAAACCTTCCAAGTATTGCTCAACAAGTCACTGTTACATCAGCCACACTACATACTGTGAATGTGTCACAAGGTCAGGCTAATATTGTTACACAACCAGTGATCAATGCTACAACAATTCCTTCATTCCCACCAACAAACCCTACAAACACAATTTTCCCACCTCCACCTCCACCACTACCACAACCAGCAGCAACAATAACAACAAAACCTTCACAACCCACAATTCCGTCCTTCCAAAACATTTCGGCAGATCTTATTTCCAATTCCACCGAGTCTTCCTCGACTTCCTCGGACGAACAATTGGAAGACCGGCGTAAGAAAAAGAGGAAGTGGAAGGACTTCTTCGAGAGACTAATGAAGGAAGTCATAGAAAAACAAGAAGAGTTACAAAAGAGGTTCTGCGATGCCATTGAGAAAAGAGAACGCGACCGAATGGTTCGAGAAGAAGCTTGGAGAGCGCAGGAAATGAAAAGAATCAATAGAGAGCGGGAAATATTAGACCAAGAAAGATCCATAGCAGCTGCTAAAGATTCAGCAGTAATGGCTTTTTTACAAAAGATATCCGAACAGCAAAATCCGGGTCAACAACCTCAAAACAATCTGCCACCGCCACAGCCAACCGCGACTCAGCCTCAGCCTCAGTCATTGCCACTGCCGCAGCCAGTGGCACCAGCTCCATCTACCGCGGCGCCACAGACAATTGTGACAAGTTTGGAAATTCACAAGAATGATAATGGGGAGAACTTCACGCCAACAAGCTCTTCGAGATGGCCTAAAGTGGAGGTTCAAGCTTTGATCAAGCTAAGGACCAGTCTTGATGCTAAGTATCAAGAAAATGGGCCAAAAGGACCTCTATGGGAAGAGATTTCGGCCGCAATGAGAAAGCTTGGATACAATCGAAGCTCAAAGAGATGCAAAGAAAAATGGGAGAACATTAATAAGTACTTCAAGAAGGTCAAGGAAAGCAATAAGAAAAGGCCTGAGGATGCAAAGACTTGCCCATATTTTCACCAACTTGATGCTCTATACAGAGAGAAGAACAAGTATGAAATTAGCCCTTCAAGTCAAGTGAAGCCCGAAAACAGTAATATGGTGCCATTGATGGTACGGCCTGAGCAGCAATGGCCTCCTCAGCAATCCGACGCCGTCATGGAAGATGTGGAAAGCGAGCCAATGGATCAAAATCAAGAGGAGGATGATGATGATGAGGATGGAGAGGATGAAGAGGAAGATGAGGGTGGTGGTCATTATGAGATAGTGGCTAGTAAACCTTCTTCAATGGGTGCAGCTAGCTAGCTGAGGCTCGCTTGAAAGAGACATCATGACCAAGACTAAGAAAAAGTCCTTTTTCTAATGAATGTGGATCAGGTCAGGTCAGGTCGGGTCGGGTCAGGTCAGATCGCATGGGACAGCCGGTGGGAAGTGGGTCGGATTCCGGCGCGTGGTGGTGGTGAATTTGGAGAGGAAGAACTTCAAGAAAAAAAAAAAAAATTATATACGGCAAAAACACATGGGGGAGGGGGTTGTAGCATATAGTCAGTGGGATTATATGTTTTTATTTTATAGATTATTTATTTTTTTGGTTAAATAAATAAGTTAAGAGAGAGAGAGAGAGAGAGAGAGAGAGAGAAAAAGAGGGTTGTTCAGGTTCCACAGAATAAAATAAAAGAGACTTAATGTTGTATTTTTGTTTATGTTTCATCATTCATGGTGGTGTAAGTGTGAGAAATGGTTATTTACTTATCAATGTTTTTTTTTTGGGGGGGGTCTATATATAATTTGGATGAATATTGACTATTATTAGTTTCAAGACTAATTTCACTAAACAATAGCTGAGAGAGAGAGAGAGAGGGAGGGAGAGAGAAGCATCTTTTCAGTCTTTGTTTTTAATATTTAATTTTTCAATTTAACGGCATCTGGTGGTTTTGCAGAGAAATTCAGAAAACAGTATATGATGGGGTTCAGATTCATGTAGTGCAGAACAGCTTAAAACGAGGGCACATTATGCTTGCCCTTTCCAACAGGGCCCTTACCACAAAAGGCCAATGTCACATGGAGTCATGAACCCTACAACAACAGGGTCCACCAAAAGGAATCTTCTAAGTTTTCTTAATTTATAAAGGACCTAACTTGCATGCAGTTTTTCCTTCTTTTATTTATTTTTTTTTCAGGAATTAATTACAGACAGCTTTTCCTTGTATAAGTCATTGGTTTTCATTAAATTCATGATCATGAATTCATGATTTGACGTGAGCATGAGTATTAAAAGAAAGATGGAAGGAGTGTATTTGTTTACTTTTAATTTTTTTTAAGGTAGATAATGGGAGAGTGGAGATAAGAGTAAGAATCGATCCACTCACATGTATAAAGCACTATAAAAGAAGTTATTAGATTGTCACTTGAATTCTAAATGAATGTAATTTAATACAGTTGAAATGTGTGCAAAAATCGACACCTAAATATTTGTGGTGAGATGTTTGACAAAGTTTTGTTAATTATTATTTTTTATAAGTGGTGGATTTCAATTAATTCAATTAGTAAAATTTTTTATAGTTGAATAAGAGATCTGTTAGATATGTTACATATTTTTCTTTGTTGATGGAGGATGTTCCTCTACACTTTAATGTTAATTCTAGCTGATTTGGTTTCTCTTTAATGGAATCTACAATCTTCTTCTAAAAAAGAAAGAAAAAAAAAAAGATTTGGTTCAAATCTTACATACATCATAAAAAAAAATCGATTTGTTTTTTAACTTGATAATAAAAAGTAACAATCATGAAATATATATTATAGATTTCAAATCTTATTGTATCTATTAAAAAAAAATTGTATGAATGTTCAACTATGAGATCAATTTAATTTATGTGATGAGTTGTTTTGAAAAGAAAAAGAAATGAAGAAGTTCAGATGATCATTTGGTACAACTATGATTGCATAAGATTTTTCTACTAAAGACAATGCTATACTTTAGGAATTTCATTATGGAATAAAGTGGCTAATATTTTCCTTTTAAATCAATTGAGCATAATGTCGGCTGCATCCAATCCTCTATTATTATTATTTTTTTCTCATTTTCATTTTAGTTTAATTTGTTTTTGGACATTAGTATAAGATTCCAACCCTGTATTTCCACTTAGGACAATTTGGCCAATCAATTTCCTTCAAGTTAATAATGGAATTATATGTTCTACACACTTCCCTCCTACGTATATGGATAAATTTTATACGTAGGCTCTACAAGCAAAATTCACTGTAATATTTTTCTCAAAAAAAAAAAAAAAAAATCACTCTAATATGAGAGGATGACATGGTACATTGAAAACATGGAATAATTTTACTTAATAATGACAATCATATGTCATTTTATCACAAAGCCATTATTTGAAGCCTTGATCAACTAGCTTCCGCCTTGTCATATCTTTACATTATATAAGTAAAAGACAGTCAATGTAAATATTCCAACCGTGAAAACCTATGATCCAAGGTTGGCTGATTGGCTCTAGGCCTAACTCACTAAACCCATTGCTAAAAGACTCACTAAAAATTGTTTTTTTAGTGCTCTCTCTCTCTCTCTCAACACCAAAATGAAAATTAGAAATTAGATTTCAACTTTCTTTCACCATGCATTTCCCTTATTCAAGGTAAAATAAAACTCTTTAAAAAAACATATATTTTTATTAAAACCATGAAATTTTTTTTTGGATCTTGGGTTGGTTATTGTTATTCATATTATAGTTTTACATTGTAGATATATGGTATTATTTTATATGTAGATATTTCTTAATTATAAATTTCTACTACAAAATATTAATCTAGAAGTGAAAAACTTCAGAAAATGAGAGACAAGAATAGAAAATTTATTGCTATCAAATATGATCTTTTAAATTTGTTATTAGCAGTATAAAAATATAACAGAAAATTAATATAAATAATTTAAAATTTTATTGCTATCATATATGATCCTTTTATAAATCTCTTAGTAGCAATATAAAAAATATAATAGTAAATTTAGATGAAATCTCACAAATAAACAAGAAATTCATAAAAAAAAAGTTAGAAAATAATGAAATCATACAATTAAAAAGGTCATAATGAAAATAATCATAATGATATTCGAACATGTAATATTACAGTTACTATTAATATTAAAAGACTAAATTCTTTTTAAAATGTATGAATTGCTTACAAAATTTTATCGATAATAATAGATATAATTATTTATGCTGAAAGAGGCTTTACTAAATCAAAATCCATAAAGGCTTAGTTAAGATCAAATATGTTCACAAAACCTAAATATAAACTTGAGCGTCAATTTTGCATAAAAAGTAGATTTTTAATTTTTAAAATTTTTTTTAAAAAAAAATCCTATTTAAATTTATTGTGTTCAACATCAGACTGTATTATTGAACCGACCCTTTTGTGATCAATTACGCAAAGCCATTCATTTCATTCCTCACCATTGGCGTATTTCCATTGACTTGTGCGTGCACTACAGTTTTGTCCATTTTAATGAAAAATACAACAATTTTGTGCAATAAAAGATGTGCCCCACAAATTGATTGGTTTTGATCTATCATCTATCTGACAGGAATAAATACTGTTACGCAGTAACAGTGTAAGACATAAAAGCTCCTATTGCCATCACACATACATGCAGAAAAGTCCGTCTTCCTCTGGTAATTTTAGTGGGACAGGATCCAACTTGCTTCAACTTATCACCCTTCAGTGTCAACTGGAAAAGGAAAAAGATTTTTACATGCATTCGATAAAATGCTTCCCTCTAATTAACCACCTCATTCTTTCTTATTCACTTTTTCTTTTTTACCACTATCAGTTTTTTATGTGAACCTGAGTAGTCATTTTCTTGATTTGATATCATTTTTTAAGAAGTAAAAAAAAAAAAGAGTTGCGTCTATGGTGAAAAAACATATATATATATATATATATATATCTAAACCTGATCTACCAATCAATTAAACAGAAAAGCATGGGCATAAGAGAAAACAAAATTATTTTATCAATACGTGTAGCGATCTTTTCAAAATGCTTAACAATAACATTTATTTTGAATAACATCTTCTTCCAAAACGTGTTGCAATAAAGTTCTAGTTTTTTATTTTTATTTTTTGGTGGGTGAGTTCTTGTTAATTATTTACCCCATAGCACTGCAAATCATTCCAGGTAAAAAAATTGTTACCTAAATGACATGCATTAACTGCATGGTGATTCCAATTTGATTGCTAATAATGAAATGTGAAATTCCAGTAATTAAAATGACAAAAGATACCCAATACAAACTTCAAGGCCAAACTGATCATAAATCAGACAGAAAGCAAAATATGTACAGTGTAACATAGTACTGTCGTATTCCCAAGACTAGTTTCTCAATATCTCAACTCCTTTTTAAGTCCAATTACCTTCCGTATTTAAACACTTTGCACATTTATTCTCTGACAAAGACATTAAAGAGACCACGTATGCTGCTATATGTCTTAATGGCAGACTTGAATGAAAGCCGTGGTACTAATTCACATGCTCTAGAGATTGAAGAATCTACAAGAAGTTTGAAGTAGAAATTGCACTGAAAAAAACCTAATAATTTATGTTCAAGTTCTTGAAAACACTATCTATTTGTTAATCTTGAGGTTGCTTAGCGTTCAAAACAAAACAATATATTTGTACCCTCAATGCATGATTTCTCGGTTGGTTTTTTTTTTTTTTTTTTTCTTTCATCTTTGTCAGCTCTGATTCTCTATAGCATGCATGGAAAAGTATTGTGTCCATTTTCTTAATAATCATTCATTGGCAAACCCCAAAACATGTCGTTTCTCCTTACACTAGAAACTTGAAAGTTTTATCGTGCTATTGTCATTTGTATAAATGTTAGGTTGGACCATATGAAAAGTGCTGCTTCCATTTGATAAAGGTGGGTTTGGATTTGATAGTAGGCCATGTGGATATTCTCTATTAGAGAGGGTGGGAATGTCTTATTAGAGAAGGATAGTCCATTGGATAAAAGGAATTAATTTGCAGATCTTACATTAATGAAGATAAATGCAAGTTGAGGAGAGGTTGTCCTTTCAACTTTCAAGAAAGTAAAAAATTAAAATAAAAAAAATTTGTGATGCCGGCATATCAGGTAGATTTATATCAAGGCCAGCTCATTGTTTTAATTGTTTAATTAAATTTTATAATATAGTACTGATCAGCAAAAAAAAAAAAAAAAAAAAAAAAATCCAAGCAGGTTTGGTCAAAATGTCATGAAAATTGCCATTTCAATAAAAGAAAAAAAAAATCACTTATTTGTGAGACAAATTATATAAGATGATTATGAATGAATAAGAACAAATTTACTTCCCCTGAGATTCTTGACTTATGAAAATGTGGCAATCAAAGAGGCTGAAATGAGTAATGGTATCAAAGGGAAGGAATAATCGAAAGCATGTGGCTGTGCAGCCAATACGTAGTTGATTTCCCAAGTGTGTGAAAGGGTTCCGCGGCCGTCCAAAACAGCGCGACTCACGCCACATTTGACTACCTATAAGACCTCTATCTAATTGAATACATATAATGTTCATGATCATGACCCCTCTTGGGTTTCAATTTTCAAATTCAAATGATAACACCCATGTCACGATAAATGAATAAAATGAGATATCTTTGTGCCTTTGTTTATTTAGTTAAACATCAGATAAAAAGTAGCTTTTTAATAAATAAGCTCACGACAAGTAGAGATGGAATGGGGCTTTTTGTTTATTTATTTTTTATTTAAAAGAAAAAAAACTTATAAGTTATAACACATAGTTTACTATAAACACTACTAAAAATTGATTGTAACTTTTAAAAAAAATGTGACAAGTTATACTACACACGGTTAAATCTTCTAGATGCTGGCTAATTCCATGACAAGTTTCAATGTATTTTGGGTTTCAAAATTCATATTTCTATGTATGTTTTTGTGAGTCTTTTCTTGTATTGGGCTTGTGGTTTAAAGTGGTTCAAGTGTATGAGGTGAGAATGGTATGAAGTTCAAGTTTGAAAAGTCTTTGGATGGTGAGTTTGCCTCAAACTTGCCTCATTCTTATATCCCTATGAACTCAACTGAACCTGAAACATTCGATTACTTTTTGTTTGTTGTATCGGCCCCTTTAACCTACCTAAATAAGTCCCATTTTCCAAAAAATTGTAAACCTAATTCAAATATTGAAACACTAGAGAGAGCCCTAAAAGCCCTAATACCCCTTTGAGAGTTGAGAGAAACATTCCCTTTTGTGAGAGCCAAACACCTACCAATTCTCTCTACTATCTCCCTCTCACCATAGCCAAATCCTATGAGAGGAGATTAGATCCTTCACACCCATCACCACTTGTGTTGTGATTGTTGTTTGGAACCTTGGGAATCATTTTGCACTCCTATAAATCCAAGGAAACTTGGTTGCTTGTGGTACTTGGGTGATTGTAGTTGATGGCTCAACTTGCAGATTGGTGGCTAGATTGAAGAAAGGACTTGGTGAAGTTGATTTTTAGTAGGAGCTTGGAAGGCTTATGTACATAGATAACACTAGGCTTGGAGGGTTTTATGTATATCTTGCAATGCAACTATTCATTCTAGTGGATAGTTTTGTTGGTAGTGCCACATAGAGGTTTTTCGCTTGATTATCTAATTTTCCTCTTTGATAATACATCTGGTATTATCTTGTTGACTACTGTGCCAATTATTTTTTGCGGTTGCTCATTTTGATTGTCATCCATGCAATTAGTATCATCCTTGCTTATATCAATCGGTTAATCACATAAACTTGGTGTTAATTGATAGACTAGCCTAATATTGATTAAGGCTTAATTTAAACTTTGGGGTCTAAATTATTACCATAATTGAAATTGGTAATCTCACATACAACACCCTTTCTTAAGTAATTAATGTGGGGAAATTACCTTTTTTTAAGACACACACACACACACACACACACAAAAGAGAGAGGACAAATCGGTGACATGGCTCAGCAAATTGGTAAGAGAGAACTTTAGTTTTGGTACGTGCTAGATCAATCTGGATAGATCGAGCTTTGGGGCTTCATAGGTTCAAGGGAAAGAGAGGTAAAGAGACAGAAGAAGGGAGAACGCGAGCAACCTAACTGGCGGTGAGAATGAGAGTGACGTTCAATGATGGAGGTGGTTGTTGGTTCAAGCTCTCCTCTGTGCTATCTCTCTTTGCTTTGGATTTGTAAAGCGTGAGTGTGAGAGTGAAGGCTGAAAATAAAATGCTGTAAAATGAAAGTGTAATTGATTTTACACTCTAGTCAACCTTGGTTTACAGTCAAAGGGAAATTAATTTCAGTTTGACCAAGTTTTTCAATCCACCCAAACATTCATAAGGTTGCAAAATGTTTTCAATAAATGCTTTTCACCCGAACCAAACACAGCCTTAAAGTTGTTTTCTACTCCTAAAGGGCTAGTCTAGAGGTATCTAGGCATCATGTGATTTGTGAGGTCCTAGGACCAAGTCTCTTAACTTATATATTTAGCTTCACTCCAAGAGATTTCTCTATTCACTAACTAAATTCACTAATAAAAAATTGGATTTTATTAACGAATGTTTTAAAGACATTAGTTAAGATATATTTAATGTTTTATTAAATAATATTTTTATTATTTTTCAAAAATTAAAGTCAAATAGTACACGTATATTAAAAAAAGTACACTTATCACAATAAATTTGTATATGTAAGTCAATGAATCATTAACATGTGTATTTTATTTTTTATTTTAAAAGTGCATTATAGTTCATAATTGAACATTTATTAATTTTTAACTTGTACTTCTTGGGTGGAATTGTGGTGTGCCTTGTGTTAGAACCTCTTTCCCTCTCTTTAGTATATGTCTGTGTTTGTTTCTTTAAAAGAAAAAAAAAAAAAAATTGTACTCCTTGGGCAGTGCTCTAAGAATCCTAGCCGACAACGAAGTAGCAAAAGGAAAAGAAAAAACGAAAAGATGTTCTAAAAGTTCAAAGCAAAGGTTGTTCTTGGTTCCAATAATTAATGCTGAGCTTGTTCCGAGCGTGTATAATCATCATTAAATAGTGCATGACTCACATATAGAGGAAAAGGATCATACCCTGCTTCTCATTTTGTAGATCATAGATCACTCATTCTATTCAGGAAAAAAAAAAGTTTCTTTATTTGCAAAGAAGTTTTGGTTTAGTGGGAACTTCTACCTACGACTGAACTGAAATAATGTGTTCAAACTCTACCGTTTGGGAAAAAAGGAGAAAATCTTTCGATCAAGCTAAGTTTCGTCATTTTCTAATGAATCATTCATCTTTGGCACTTTTCAAGCAAAATCAGATATTTCAATCACTTCACTGTTAGTAATTTTTTTTTTAATCAAACAAAGTTTTATAGTCCTTAAACTAAACCGACTTCGTATCATCGTTTTCGGAAATTTGAACTCAAGATCTACCCCAATAAGATCCTAATCATTGGACCAAGACTTTGGGGGATAGTCAATCATAGAAATTGATAGTTTTGACCATTAGTTTTAATATAATAATTCAGATAAAATGGAATCCATCTATTTCGTTGGGTGGTGTAAAAGTATCTAAACTGATAATATAATTATTTTAAAGATATGACCGGTTAATGGGTGCATTGAGGATAATTGTTAATAAACTGTTTTGAGAAATTTTTAACACAATTTTTATGAAAAATATAAAAAGACTTCAAAACAATTAATTTTTTTTTTTAAAATTTACTATAAAAAGTTTTTAAAGATATTTACTAAACCAATGAGCTTATAATATTCATTAACTTTTTCTTATAAAAATAACTTGTCTTTTTTTTTTTTTTTTTTTAATTTTTATAATTAATAGAAACTTTAACTATAGGTGATCAAAACTTTTCCTACAAAATGATCCCACCTAAAGTTGCAACCTCCTCCGGTTTTTTTCCATGAGGACATAATTAAATTTGAGTGATTATTGCCGCAACATACTGGTTGTGGCCCAATTAAAAAGTGCCCACCCATTGTTACAACTTATCACCTCCTCCATTTTTCTACTTTATACTCAATTAAATTTGGGTATAGCAGTAACAGCGAATACAAATCCTCTGTACCACTTTCTGTATTCTACTTTATATTTCACCAATTACAACTAGTCATGTGTTTATTTTTTTTCCATTTTAAACTTCGACTATTTTATAAGGAAGATTAAATAAATGCATGATAAGTTGTGATTTGTGGAATATAAAATAGAATACAAAAAATGGTACAGAAAATTTGTATTCAGCCACAACCTACTCATTCCAATCAATTATAAGGAAAAGTTTCTCGAACAGTTCACTAATTTTTTCCCGTCACCCCTTCTGTTTGAGACTTTGAGATGTAAGAAAGTCTCTAAAAATTTTATGTCCCTTGCAAACTTGGAATTAAAAAGTGACCAATTTAATTAATATTTAAAGTGACAACCCACGCCCTAGGTTGTAATAATAAGTAATAACTATTATAAGATTAAATGGGCACCCTAATAAATTAATTCAAGAGCGTCGAAAGTACAAGTTCACACCATCAATGCTTAAGGCAACAACTGATGGGTTTTCAACACAGAATTTGGTGATAAAAGGTGGAGAAGTCGATATTTACAGAGGAAAATCAGAAGAGAAGGTATTCTCTAACTTGAAACTCAAGCACGGAATAGTTGCTAGGTTCCAGGACATTACTACCACAACAATGCGCAGGGACGGAGCCAGAAATTTTGGTTTGGAGGGGCCAAGGTGTGATACTAATATATTAGTTAAGACAAACCTCTACACACACACATACATAAATTAATTTTCTAAGAAAATTTATCATCTTCTAAATTTTAATGAGTATATAAAAGTCATGTATTTCTTCTATTAGATATGTACAAAAATTTATCATTTTCTACATAGTTTAATTTGTTAAACCTCTTAAATTATAAATTTCTCTTTCTTTTAAGAGCACCATTGAAAGGACTCAATTTTTTTTGCGCGGGGGGGGGGGGGGGGAGAGGGACTTCAGTTTTTACATGCTACATTTTTTAAAATGTAAACAATATACATACTATAAAATAATTTTTTTAAATTTTTGGGGGGCCTTGGCCCCCCACTCTTGTGTGTGGTTCCTCTACTGACCATGCGATATTTATAAATATTTCAACCAAACTCTATCTTTGTTGTAGGATGCTTATTAGGGTAGGTCACTGTGATGAAGAAAAAGCTTTCCTCTCACCTTCGGTCACCTCTATGGAGCCCAAGTCCACACATTACACTATCTATGAAGGAAAATCCTTAGGAGAAGGTTCTCACAAAGAGAAGAAGATGTTGCTCAGGCGTGATACAATAAAGGGCCCTTGGGAGGAACCAATAGGGTATAGCCTCGGAGTCTCTAGGTCCACTAGAAATTCTAATTTGTTGAAGTAGCTCCTATTAGTATTCTTTCTGTCTTTCTTTTATTTAAGGGCATGTTTGGATTGAGGAAGGAGGGAGGGAGGGGAAGTGAAAGAGAGTAGAGTAGAGTAGAGTTGGCCCAAAATATTTTGCGCCAACTCTACTCTACTCTCCTCTACTTCCCTCAGTCCAAACGGATCATAAAAGATTTTGAAAGTACCGAACTTGGCCGCTTGGCCTATATGGTAGAAGGCCAAATTGAAAATTATAGTTTGGCAGCAAGCAATGGCAAAAGAGTGATCAACATTAAAGCACTACTTAGAAATAAGACCCTGCTTTATTATTATTATTATTATTAGAAAAAACAAGAATTGCCAAAATGTGTTTGACAAAGTGTGAAGAAATATCTCCTCAATCCTCCCATCTTAGTACCACTATCGCTTAGTCGACCTCTCCTAATGTATCTGTTAGTAATTGATGCTCATTAAAAAGGGGGAAAATAGAGCTTACGAGCAAAGGAAAAACACTATGAGTTTAAGAGAATAAAAAAATTCTAGAGATTTGAGAAGCTTGGGGATCTTTGAGATGGAGGTAGATAGGATAAGGGTCTCATGTTTTTTTTTTTTTTTTTTTTTTTTTTTTTTTTTTTTTTTTTAACAAGATAGAAATTCTACTCTAACCTAATCTATGTGTATATGTGTATGAAGTTCCTTCCTAAAAACTAGAACCCCAGTCCTTGCCCCCCCACACTCCACAAGCACTTATACTTGTAGAGTGACCATCGTATTAAGGGTGTGCGGTGATGAATAAGGGTCTCATGTTAAAAACGTACACAGAGAATAAAATTGGAGGACTAAGAGGGTAACATTATGACAAAGGCTTGGAGATTGCTTATTCTCATTAATTGCAATTAGCTGTAGAAAACAGTTTTATACTAGTAGAACGGAGCAACTAAATAAAAATTGACTAATAATTACTATAGGCACCTTACTTTGTTCCGATCTTTACCCAAAGTCCTCGATTCCAATGATAAGAAATCTAATTGCAACCTAAATTATTAGCATTATGTGTGAAGTTGAATAAACCACCAAAATTATTAGCATTATGTGTGTAGTCGAATGAACCAAGGCACCACACTAATTTATTGATTCAATGCTTTCCTTATAAAGTAATAGAAAATTACAAGATATGCCATTAAATTAAGTTGGCAAATTGTAATAAATAAATAGTTATTATCATTTATCAAATTAATCAAATCCCACACTCTACACTAACCTCCTGTGTATTGGTGTCAATTCAATTTCTCTGTAATCTCAATCAGATCCAAATAAGGAAAGGTATTATAGGACACAAATCATAAGGGTTTATTTATTTATCTAATTATCATTCCATCCTTTTTTTTTTTTGGAGCATTGATTATTATACACTATTTAATACACACTAACTGTACACACTTAGTGTAAAGTGTGGACATTTCTAAAAAAATGTAATTTTATAAAATATTAACAGTGTGTAAACTAGTGTACATCAAGAAGGAATGAAACAACAATTTTCCCTTTTCTTTTGGGGTCCGGGGGATTAATCATTGAAAATAGAACTCAGAAACTTTGCTCTTTCACATGCTTTTGTACCATTTAGGACACTCTTTTTACACCCAATGACGCAAACTATTTGTAACTCTATTATAAGAAGCTTCCCTATCTTGTCTCATTCACCATTATCCATCGAGGTAGGTTTGTTTATTACCACCTCAAAACCGCCGCCATCATTATCTTCTTCCTCACTATCTACAGCTTCATTTTCATCGTCTTCTTCATTTTTTTCCACATTTTCAATATCTTCCATCACTGTCTCCTGCTGATTATTGTCTTCTTGTGGAGGCCACTGCTGCTCTGGCTGGACCATCAATGGCTCCATTAAGTTATTCATATCTTGACCAGAATTGGCTGAGCTTTCAACTTTTTTCTTCTCTTTGTATAGTGCATCAAGCTTTTGGAAGTACGGACACGTCTTTGAGTCCTCGGGCCTTGTCTTGTTGCTTTCCTTCACCTTCTTGAAGTACTTGTTGATGTTCTCCCATTTCTCCTTGCATCTCTTGGCACTCCGATTGTATCCAAGCCTACGCATTCCAGCTGAAATGTCCTCCCACATAGGCCCTTTTGGCCCATTTTCTTGATAGTTACGGTCGACACTTGTTCGAAGCCCTATCAGAGCTTCAACTTCAGCTTTTGGCCATCTGGAAGAGCTTGTTTGTGTCGGTGAAGGTGTTGAATTATTCTCAAAGCGAACTATATCCATTTTCTGAATCTCAGAATTGGTCTCTGATGAGAGCGAGCGTGGTGGCAGTGTTAGCCGAGGCACAGGCTGTGACTGCAGATTTGTATTGTTGTCATTTGATATCTTCTGCAAGAATGCAATTACCGCTGCGTCCTTCGCTGCTGCGGTGGATCGTTCTTGGACCAACATTTCATGCTCTCTATTGAGTCTTGCCATTTCTTGTATCCTCCAAGAGTCTTCTCGAACTATTCGTTCATTTTCATGTTTCTCTATGGCTTCCAAGAATTTCAGCTGTAGCTCCTCTTGCTTCTCTATCACCTCCTTCGCAAGACTCTTGAAAAAGTCCTTCCATTTCCTCCTCTTCTTACAACGGCCTTTCAATTCTTCATCAGACGCTGTCGAAGAAGAGGTCGAAGTATTACCCGAGAAAAGAATCCCAGAAATGGTACTTTGCAAAGGATTTCTAGGAACAACAGGTTTTGGTGCTTGTAATGGCGGAATTGTAGGGTTTGGTATTGGAGGGACAACACTCTGGGATATGATTGTAGGGTTTGTTGTTGATGGAACAGTAGTACTCTTAGAAACACCATTGTGGGATATGATTGTAGGGTTTGCTGTGGATGGAATAGTAGTTTTAGAAACACTTGAAGCCATTGCTTTAGATGGTTGATGTTTGTTTTCAAGGGCTTGTAATTGATCAAAAAACCGATAGGTCTTTCCCTCTGCCTTCCCGGTTCGACCTTCTTTGGTTCTTTTGTGGTACTTATAGACATTCTCAAATTTCTCCTTGCATTTCTTGGCGTTCCGGTGATAACCAAGCTCTGCTAGTTTCCTAACACCGAAATTTTGGAAAAAAAACATCATTTTTATAAGTTTCTATCCCAAAGATGATTACTTTCAGAATAGAATCCAAAATAATTGATGGATAGAGTCAAGGAAGAACGACCTAGAAAGATGAGAGAGACTATCAAACAAATCATCATCATGACCAAAGTTTTCCCAAGGAAAACACATTAACTAATGTCGGAAAAAATGTCATGTATCATTATGAATATATCCCTCTTCTAGAATTCTTCAAAAAATGGTTATTAATTATAAATAATACTAATCTTATTCTTAAAAAGTAAATCAACTTGATTTTCACTTAAGAGCATTGAAAATGGTGATCATCGTTTCAGAAATTAATATATATTTGAGAAACATTACCAAATGAAAGTACAAGAAGAATTGCCAATATCCCAAAAAAGTGTATACTGTGAAATGACTAAAAAAGTTTTTAACCAAAAGGTGAAAACAAGGTTTCAGTGGAAACCCAAATCCGGATCTCAACTGATGATGTAAAAACAGCAACAAAAATTTCAACAAAACATAATAAACATATTAAAAAGAAAAGAAAATATTACAAATCACCTTGAAACCTCTTCCCATAGTGGACCTTTAAGATTTGAGTCACGAAACACCCCATCCATGTCCAACCGTATCTTCAAGAGTGCTAAAGTTTCTGGGCGAGGCCACCGGTTTCCACCGCTAGTAATTCTGTCACCACCTTCTTCACTCTTACCCTTATCTTCTTCGCTTGAGTTCCACCCGATAGCACCGTCCTTATCGCCTTCATGATCAGCTCCAACCATCACCGTGTCCTCCTCAGAATCCCTCAGCATGGTGCTCTCTCTCTCTCTATCTCCACCAGGCAATTACAGCCGAAAAGAAAGTATAAAAAAGAGAGAGTGATTCTGTTTGTTTATTTGGGTGGGATCTGCTAGCTTTGTATATCTCAATAAAGAAAAAGAGAAATCAAAAGTTTATTTCTCTAATGTCATAGGTATGGAATCTTCAGTGAAATTTGTTCTTTCTGTTGGTTAGAAAAAGAACATATTATGGTCACTTGGGTTCTTTATATACATAATTAAATCAGTGAAAATAATAGAGGCTGAAATTAATATATTTAAAAAAAAAAAAAAAGTAGATAAAGAAAAAATATATGCATAAAATATTGAATTAATGGAAATGTGTAAGTAGCAGTGGTAACAGCTGCAGATAGCGACGATGGGGATAAGTTGGCCCATTGTAGGTCAGCTCTGCTTTTAGGGGCCGCTTTGGATTTCAGTGGCCATTGGCAACACTTGGACTTGAAATTACTGCAAAACCCCTAACAGAATCCTATTGATTGACCCTTAATCATGAAAAAAAAATAATAATAATATTTTTTTTTGTTTTAAAGTGGTGTTAAAGTATTTGGTCAAATTATTTTATTTTTTTGACAATAAAACGCAACAAAAAAATTATAAAAAATTGATAATATAATAGAATAAACTTAAAATTTTTGGGTTTACATTAGACTCCAAACATTTGAATACCCGTGAGAGGTCTTAATCATAAAAGTTAATTGTAAAAGTATTACATCAGGTCAGTAACAGTGTGGAATTGCCAATTTATATCAATTTTTTTTTTTATTCCTCACTTGGGTATCTTTCTTTATGCCCATATACCCTTTGGGTCCCTGAAAATGAAAGCAATAAAAATTGCCTGTAATTTTTCAACTTTGGAAGGAAAATTTTTGGCGCTTGTGAAGCCACGTGGGCAAAAGGAGCCTACTGTGTTGTCGACCATGCTACATGGTTTGACAAATTTTGATTGCCATGTCATCAATGGAAAAAGAAACAAAAACATTAAAATTACTAGTAATTCAACTAACAAAAAATTACCATCTAGGGTAAGAATGAATATGATTAGTATCATTTCAATAATATATGATACTATTTTGTGATTAGTTGCACATCTAATTATAGAACTTATATAATCAAATTTGTAACATACTTAACGTTACTCAAAAAGGTTTCTCAAAAAAAAAAAAAAAAACATTACTCAAAAAGAATCTCTATAAATTTATAATAAATTTAAAAGTACAAAGTTTATCAAAAAAAAATTCATTACTATTATTTTGTTTTGCTTTGATTAATGCATAATAAAAATAGTATAAACAGTGATTCATTTAAAAAACCAAAAAAAATTGTTTCAAATTCAATTGGTGCATATCAATGACTTAAACTAGGTAGATAAAGGTCATGTTATTAGGCGAAGCCATTTATGAAAGGAAGTAAGTAGCGACCGTTTCCGTTAGGTTGCGACCTACCATAATAAATGGGATTGAAATTTTTGATGGCTAAGAAAGATCATATAATTCGTCATCATTAGCTTATAATTTGAAATTTCATCAGGACCATACAGGCCGTGGTAGCTTTGTGTGTCCTTAATTTGGAGGATATATATTACATTCCCTATCTGTCAAGAACATGCCCTGTGGCTGTGGCCAATACCCTTCGTGGCACGTGTAGAATGCCAATTTCCTAGTTTTGGTATTTCAGGCCATGATTGCTCTCTCTATATATTATACTTGTAACATGTTGCATCACATCATTTTCATAATAATTTCACGACAAATTTTAAGTATCAGATTATTATTAGTTTTAATCTTGGTCGATCATTTGATATTATTTTTTTACTCGTCAATAAAAATATTGTGAACGTAATATTACTCATATAATATATGCCACTTTTAAAAAATAAAAACCATTGTAATATATGCCACCTTGAAGTTACTTTTCGTTGAGCTTTGGTTGTGAAAGTTCACTCTTTCTGACTTTCTTTATCATTTCAGTGCAAATTTAGCCATTTGAAGGCAAGAAAATTTGAAAAATAATCCATATTATGCGTACTTATTCTTATGCTAATAGCATATTACTCATAATTGAAGAAAGAGAGAAAGTCTTTTTCGTTGTTTTATTTTAAAAAAGTAAAATACGTATTTGAATTAATACACCAATAACATGCGTTGACCCCACAACGTGCATCAATGTGGTGGACTTTATGATCATTCAATACTTTATGCGGTTAGAAATTTTTAAACTTCAATTCAGAGGCCCACCATGTTTAGTCAATTATCCCGGTAGATGAAACTTGAAAGTAATAGAGTGCAAGTTTAATAAAGAAAGGTTGATAATTATAATCATTGGTGCCATTTTTTTAATTTTGGTATAAAGAATTAGTGCATTTTCACTGACATAATTATATGTATCAAGAATTTTGTAACTTAATTAATATTTTCAATAAAGTGTCATCAAATGTTGAAATTCTCCCGCTAACTATGGAACCAAAGTTAAAAATAAAAATAAAAAACAATGGAGTTGGAAAACTGATAAAGGCAGAAACATATAATATAACAAAGTGGGACCCAACCATTCAGTTAAATATGTGCACAAAATCACTATTAGTTTGATTTTTTTTTCTTTTCTTTTCTGGCAGGGTGGCAGGGTGATAGAATAATTTATTAGTATCAAAAAGAATGTTACAATGAAGGGCAAAATTCTTATACAACCGCTATGGAATTGCATTTAGGGATGTTTAAGTGTTCGTTTAAAAATTGCTTATTTTTAATAGTTTATTTATTTGTATAGTATTTATTAAAAAATATATAGTTTTGTAACTTTTATATTAAATATATTACAAAAAAGTTAAAATCAGTTTATTTTCAAAAAAAATATTAAAAATCATATTATTTGCAAAAGAGTTGAGAATTGGGACAAATAAAAAAAAACAAAACAAAACTTTTTAAGCAATTCACGCACCCTAAATCGAGTAACATGAATGGTTACCTTTCTTTGCTACCATTAATTATCTAACTAAAAAGAAAAATTTCTCATGGGGGGTGTTCACTTGTTCTACATGATTTCCTTACAAGGAGGATTTCATGAGTACATACAGGTGTCCAAATTTTCTTGAGGCCTTGAGGGTTAGAATATTTTTTTGGGTTTAACTTATCTCCAGTACATTTTTAATTGGACATGTTTATTTTGAATGTAAAATGGCAAGTGATAGTGGATTTTAATCCCTACATTTTTTTTAATTAGTGGGTGATATGGCAGTTTCTCATTAAAATAAAAGGAAATTCATTTTAAAAAAGTACTGGAAGTAAGCCAAACTCTATTTATTTGGGGTGAATTTCGTAACTCATGCTTATACAATCCTTGAAATTAATTATGCAATTAAAGAGTCTCAAAAAAAATATTATGTAATTAAAAAAAAATATAGTGACGAAAAGGACCTTGTAGACTTTGTTGCCTATATCACCTCATAAAATAATGAATTGGATGATTGCCACATAAATGTCTGAGACTATTATGATCAACTCACTTACACAAGTCAAGAGTAGGTGTGTGAAATGGAGAACAGAACCGTGGCAAGGATTCCAATAAGCACAGAGAATGGACCCTATTATGATCACCGGAAAGAAATTTGCAGACTGATCGAGAATGACATATTCATTAGGTCAGAAACCAATTAGTGGAGTTGGTTAGAGACTATAGAGACACTACAAAAATCAAATCAGTGAAGAAATTAAGAAATAAGCTTAAAAGATAGGGTCAGGTTAACAAATGCCTTTAGGGCAATTGTTAATAAATCATAATAAAAAAGTTTTGACACCTTTTCTTAGGGAACTTTTCCTGATAACACTTTCTCCATTGGTGTAGTGCTGTTGTATATTTTTTGAAATATAAATTGTGATTCATTACTTATAATTAATGTTGGATGTTTTTTAGGGTGGTTATTAAGAATTTTAAATTATACATAATCTAATAAAAATAGAACTTAAATATATCTACATCATAAAAAATAGCAAATATATGAAATTTTACAATTTTCGTCTACAAACTAAATTAAAAAACAAAAAGAGACTAATGAGAAACTAAGTGAGAATTGAGAATGCTGAGATGAGAATAATAAAATGAGTAATAATTTGAAATGATTGTAGAAAAGAGACAAATGGAGAAAGTGAGAGAGAGTAACGAGTAATGTTGCAATTACAAGCCAAGTTGCTGAGGAGCAGAGCTCCCAGCATCACGAGGAAAACTCACGACCATAATCTCTCTCTTGGTGCAATTTTTGGAAAATTAAATTAATTATTTTTATGGAATGAGTTTATCGAGTTGCAAATTTAAATGATTTGGGGTTTTTATTTTTTTAATGAGCTTTTGTTGAATATTTTGTTTATTTGTTGTTGATTGGTCTAATCTTGTTTTTTGGGCTTTTTTTTTTTGGTTATTTGGGCTCATTTTTATTGTTATTTGAACTTTTATTTTAAAGGTTAAGGATTATGCTTGAGGGTCCAATATTATTATTATTATCTTTGTGAGTAACGCTAAAGACACAATAAGTTGTTACAACGATTTTGACATTAGCATACAAAACATTTTAAATTGGAGATTAAAAAAAGCCCATGTGAGTTGGTCAGCTAATTTAGCAATGTTGTAAAATTAGTTGTTATAACATTTATTGTGTCCATATGATTACTTATATGTTTACTTAACCCAAAATTTTGAGGTTATCGATCAGGTTAAGGTGGTTATATTATTTTTTAGATAAATAAAATATGCTAATTTAAATATAATCTATATATATATATATATATATAATTTTTTTAACAAGCTAGGGCGGTCTGTGAGCACCTGACTATTATGTGCAGCCGCTTCTGTAAAGAGGAAGACCTCCTAGACTCCTCGTACACACCCTCTATTTTTGGCAGATGAGGTTGTCAAACCAATATCTACATGTATCTCTCTTGGTTTAATAGAATGTGGATCGCGAGGCTTGCTCATCTCATGGTGTAGCCCCGCTTAGCTCCCTAGCTACTCTGACCAAGGAGCTAAGCTTGGGGTTTGATGGTCAAGTGGCCCAAAAATGTCTGGTAACTAATGATTGATCGATGGGACTAACTAGCCGGATTAGTGAGCCAACAAGGTCAAGCTAAGGCCAGCCCTAGGCCTAAGCCTAAGATTTCCCTGTAACTCCAAAAATTTTAAAAGTATCTCTAGGTCCTCCACTATACAGACAAAAGAGCCTAAAAATTGTAAACGAAATTTTCAAAATTGATAAAATTTTACTTAAGATGCATTATGTCACAAGAAGATTAGATCGAATAACTATTGTCAATTTTATGACAGGTGCTAATAAAACCTTAAAAATTTTAAAGCTCAAAAACAAGAACGGTTCTAAACATATAAAAAAAAAAAGGAAAAAATATATTGAAAGTTAAATAAATCATATTTAATTGATATTTAAAAATATTAATAAAACCCACTTAAATTTATTGCTTTAGGCCTCAAAATATATTAACATCTATAAATTTGTTCTAAAAAGGAAAACAAAAAATTTCTTTAAGTTAATCTAAGCTTTTTATTACCAAAAAAAAAAAAAATAGAGGTGATAATAGATTCTAAAATAATTTAAATAAATAATAAAACTCCTTTCAATATTCTATAAGTTTTGATAATTAACTTTTAATTGGAGAATTATCTATTTTATTTTATATTAAATTTGGCAATAGAGTTTTACTTAAAGTAAATAATGTTAATAAATTCAATGTAATTATATTAAGTTGCATGCTACTATTGTACAAATTATAATACTTACACATAGTCACATAGTACAAGCACAACGTGTATTATTCAACATTTATTAAAACATAAAAATTAGAATTAATTATTATATAATATAAAAATGAGTAATGAAACTTCTTCTTGTTTTCTAAAAACTCTAAGTATTATAATTTTAAATGGCATAGTATTTTTAAAAATTTTGAACTTTGACAATAGGATATCATTTTGAGCAACCATGTTAATTATTTTAATATGCTAACAGTCTGCCTTATGACAAAAGGAGAAAAAAATGATTATAAAATTGCTAAAAGAAGTAGAGGGTATTCACTTGGCACAACCACAGTATTAAAGACTAAACTTTTATTTTATAGTATTTAACTATGGGTATGATTTGATTTGGACATAAATTTATATTATTGTAATTTTAATGTGAATATTTTTTGTGACAATAGTAAATAAATATTTTTTATTTAATTTCACAATTCTCACCTATTCCAAAGGTCTTAAAGTTTCACATGATAAGATTTTTTGCATTTAGATAGGTCTTATAATCAACTTATATGAATTTTTATTATTTGTAATTAATAAATAGACGCTTGAGAACATTAATAGAGATGAATTAAAAAAAAAAAAAAAACACCATAAATTTAGTAGTTTTTTTTTATAAAAAAAAAAAAAAAATGACATTTGATTTAAAACTACTACAAACCATTGGGAATTATGTAATTTATAGAAACTTGTAATTAAAGGAGCCATTTGGCTCAACCATGATATTTAGAATCCAACTTTTATTATTTAGTTCATCATATGAAATGAAAAACTTTTGACTTTTCGTTGACTTCTTCTAAAGTTGTCACATAAAGTTATAAACTTTTGAAAGCCCACATTTGTCATTGTCATCATTCAAATGTATATTTTTTAATTTAGTTTTTAAATTAGGTTGACCCTCTTTAAAATAGTTCTATTTAAATTATGTATATTCTTTTCTGTAAATTTTTTTATTTGATATTTTTTTTTGATAATTTTAAAAAAATAAATATCATATATAAGTTTTTTTGTCTCTATGTATTTAATGGTCTGGCGAATAATATTTTTGTTGCAAAACTATTAACTATCCTTGTGTGTGTGTGTTTTTTTGGGGGATTAAAAGTTAGAATTGTGTGTGGTTGTTTTCGGTGTATATGATTGTATGTTTTATGTCAGATGCTTGTAACGTGGCTGGTTTACCAATTGTGTGGGGTCATGGGCCCAAATCATACAATTGGGTTTTGGGCTTTGATCGAGAGTGTGGGGCTTTGGCCGAGAACGTGAGAAATCCGAATCCAATGAGGAATATCTCCTTGGATAAGCTAAACGCAGATCGGGTATAGATCCTAATGATCAAAGTGACCTTCCAAGAAGCTCTAGTGATAGGGACGTGCACCATAAACGTACAAGAAAGATGGGAACCCAAAAATATCTAAGGGAAAACTGCTACCACAATATTGAATGGTCTGTAGCTAATTCCCTGGCCGCATTAATGAGGAAGTGCCTCTGAACAGTACTTTTCCAACCTTATAACCATCCTCCAAAAGACTTCTAGAGGAGGCTGATGGGACAAGTATTAGCCTAAGCCATCAACTATCCACGTGTAGGGTAAAGGTGAAGGAAGAGATGTAGTATAAATGAGAATAGAGACCTTAGAGGAAGGGGATTGGAAAACAGAGAAAGAACACTGTAGCAATCACAATTGCACTTGTACTCTGTTTACTTGATTTATATGAGCACTTGCCTCCTCGGACAAGAAGTTCATCCATATTAGCCGTTGTCCAATTCACTAAAACCTAGTTCTTTGACCCACTCTCTACAAATTTATTGTACTGGGCTCACTAGACCAAGATCCCATACATTTTGGGTTTGGACTGCAAATCATGTCCCAAATTGTTTTTATACGCGATTTTTTTTTTTCCAAAAAAAAAGAGAAAGAAAAAAGAAAAAGAAAAAGAAAAGGTGTCTCTTAGCTATAGCAAGTTGTCCTTGTGAGGACGGTTTGGGTAGATTTTAAGGGTGTTACAATTTTGTGGCTAAGTAATTAGAAATTTTATCTTTTCTTTCGGTAAAGTCAGTAAACTCTCTTTGGGGTTCAAATGATATTCACGTGGAAATGAAATTCTTTATGATGTCTCATGTTTGTGGTTTAAATCCCACCTGACGACCTCTCATTCTTTTATTATCTACTTATCTAAAAAAAAAAAAAATGCTAATAAACTCTCTTTTGTATTCAATATGTTTAAAAATTGATTAAAATAAAAATGGTTTCAATTCGAAAAAATAAAACTTGTTTAAAAAATTGATATGGTGTCATTTTAGTGAGTAAACAAGTAATTAATTATGGATTGATGGGTTGGGTTGGAATTTAATTTCAACCTTGGGTCGGGTCAAGTTCGGGTTATTAGTCTTTTCAATCCATTTAACCCAACCCGAGCCTCCATGTATATAAGTTCATTTTATTACAATTATTTTAATTTTTAGTATGATTGATTTTGGTACTTTGAGAATTAGTTTTGATGAATTTAGAAAAAATTTGGAATATAATTTAAGCATATTATATGAAATTTAATAATTTATTGAAAAAAATGTTTAAAAAATTTATGAGAACCTAATTTTGCAAGGCATAAACACATGTATGCATAACCCACTAACTCAACCCGACCCATGTCAGTTGAATTGGGTTAGTTTCTTCACATGTGATGGGGTTGGGAATTTCTCAACTCGATAAAGTTGAGTTGGATTGAAAAAATTATCCAACCCAGTAACCCAATACCCATGCACACCCCCACTCACACGGTTTGGTGTATATTTTGTACCTACCATGTCTATAATTTAACACACTATGTTCTTTTTAAAAAAGTAAAATAGGTGATATATATAAACTTAAATGATATACAATAAAAAGGGTGTGAAAATTATTGTCTAATTAAAAGCCATATATAATTGCTCTTTCATAAAAGGTATGAGGAATAAAATTGATGAGACAATACAATAACGCAATACAAAAACAAATTAAATTTTAGAGGGAATAAATTGTAATTTATTCTTACATAAGAAAAGGTAAATTTATTATTATTTATGCAAAAAAAAAAAAAAAAAAAAAAAAAAGAAGCCATAAATGCCATTTTATACAACCAATGGTTTTATCATCCAGCAATCGATCGTGGCATGCCGTAGCTGTTGATCTTAACCTTGTTGGCCCACTTTGAAAAGTTACATGTGGACAAAAGGTTGTTTAACATGGAGGGCACATGTGAAGCAATATCATATGTCATATGTCATCCATGTGGAACAAAATTGAGAGGTTTTATCTGTCACTTAGCTAAGCAATACCCAGCTAGGTAGCTAAGTTTTGATTCTCTATAATTCAGTCTTTAATTATTCTTGATTTTTCTCCTTATAAAGAAGTGGTTGGCATACGCGTCACACATTCTTAAGGAATCTAACAAAAAAAGAATTGTGACTCCAACTCGTTTATTTACTATATTTATGTAAAGATTAACAATCAGAATCAATTGGATTTTCGTGAAGGGAATTAATTAATCCTTTGATTGTGACCCCTTAACAAGGTTCACAAAAATGTCTAGGTAACTACTACATCTATATTTACTATAATGATATTTATAAGCATTACTAAAGAACTAAGACCTTGTTATAATTTTTTTTTTTTTTAAATCATAGTTTTATCATTAGGAGTTAGAACACATTAAACCTCATATTTTAAATGAGATGTTTTAAACCCCAGACTTTCATAAATGTATCATAAAAAATTTTCCAAACAAATTCCACCCTCATACATAAACTGTACATCTATGAAAGTCTAGGGTTTAAAACATCTCATTTAAAAATATGAGGCTTAATGTGTCTTAATAATAAAATCTTTGGGTTTTTTTTTTGGGTACTTTTTCCTTATATTTAAATAATAACGATTATAGTGACTTCAATTGCACTATTAATTTTTTATTTATTTAAGATGGTAGTCCATATGTACTAAATTGGTTATTATTAGTGACTAGTATGGCCTTTCGTTTTTGGCCAAGTGTACTATCAGGTTTTTTTTTTTTTTTTTTAACTGATGCTAGTCCATAAACACTAAATTGTTCGATAAATACATTTTAAATCCTATTTTTCAAAGATGATTTAAACATTATATTTTCAAAATTTTCAAATTAAACCCTAAAGTTTAAGAGTTTTACAAATTAAGTTCTATAGTTTCATTAGTTTAAATCTAATCTCGGACTATTAAATCATATCAATTTAAACCCTATAATTTTTTTTGGTTTGATTTGGAGGTGGGTTTGATTAGGGTTTAAACTTTAAATTCATAGTAAGATTTTAAAAGTTGATGGGTTTCGTTTGAAATTAACAAAACTATAAGGTTTAATTTGTACTAGTCTTAAATTTCAGATTTTAGTTTGAAAATTTTGAAATCATAGAATTTAATTTGAAACCACACCTAAAGTATATGGTTTAAATATATCTCTTGTGTGTGTTCACATCACCAACCTGACGACATGGATTGGTTTTTCATGGGTTGATGGGTTAGATTGGATTCTAATATTCTTTGAAGCGAAGATTTTAAATTTTTTTATTTAAATTAAAATAAATAATTCATGATCATATACGTTTAAAATTGTTCTTACATGAAAATTCTCATTTAAAAAAAAATTGTAATTACATTTCCATGCATTGTGTAATTGTTTGAGATTGCGTTTCCAAGAATTTCATATGATCATCCTCTTTCATGGATTGTAACTATGTTCATGCATTTTGGTATTAGAATCATTGTCTTACTTAAAACAAGCCAATTATGAATCTTATCTTAGTTTAGGGGGTGATTGGTAAGAGGATTTTTGTTTTTGTTTTCAAAATAATAAAAAAAAAAAAAAAATTGAACTAGGAACTAGTTTTCAGATAATAGTTTTTATATTTTACGTGTTTGGCTCACACTTTTAAGAACAATTTTCAAAATACTAAAAAAAAAAAAAAAAAATTTGGGAGACCATTTCTATTTTTGAGATTTAAAAAAAAAAAATATATTTACAAAAAGTAATTTGTAAAATCTGTAAATTACTTCTTTTTCTTTTTTGTGAATAATGATAAGGGAATAGAGCTCATCATTTTTTTTTTTTAATGACAAGTTTCAAATTTGAAGTGTGAGAATTCTTTTTGTGATAAAGATAAGCCCCTTAATTTAAGAGATAAAAGAGTTTGGACAAATATGTGGGGTCCACTATTTTCAATTTATTTACAACTATGTCATTAAAATTTTTTTTTATATCTTGAAAACATTCTTTAGCTGTTTTTAAAATCCTATTTTAGATCAGGAAAATAGGATACAAGTTTTTGAAAACTGTATTTAGAAAATATTAGCCAAACAATAAATTCAAGTGTGGGACCCACCATTTTATGGATTGCAGAACAAAAAATTATATTTAAATACTCTTACCAAACAGGCCCTCAGTTATTATTATGATTTTAAAAAAAAATTTAACTAGTTCTCAATTTTGGCATTTCATGGATTTCTTCTTATCATTACCCTATGTTTGATTCATATGAAAAGGGAGAGATGGAAAATGGGGGAAGAAATGCACGATTATCTGATATTAACTAATATAACAATTCTACAAATACAAGAAAATTTTGTAAAGTTTTCTCAATTAATTGAAGTGTTAACTATTTTACTCATCATAGGTATAAATATTGCATTTTGTACCCATTAATAAATTTTGGTCCCCGGCCCCAATGATGAGCTTGACATATGTCAACCAAGGGTAATTAAAGAGTTCACAATAGTTTGGAAGTAATCATAACTTAAAAGTGCTCAAATCGCTTTAAAATCAATATTGAAAAATGACCTTTGCTCACTCTTTTAACCATAACTTTTGATCCACAAAGAGTTTTTGAGTGAGATTTATTTTATTGAAAAGTAGACATCCTGGGCTTCAATAATTTGAATACAGAATTTTCCTAATTTGGACTTATATCAAGTAAGTTATGACTATTTGAAATTGGGTCAACTAGACAATCCAATTTTCTAGATTTTAAAGCTTCATTTTAAGGGCCCAAAACATCATACTTTGATGTGGACCGGCTCATATATCCTTGAGAACATCCAAAGATCATTAAAATGCTTCAAAAACCCTAATTTTAACTTATAAATACTCATTTTATGTCTCCAATCAAAACCTTAGCTAGAGAAAGTGATTTTTTTGTCCTCCATATTCTCTAAATCCATTTATTCTCTTTTCAAAACTGTAGGATAGCATCTTAGAACGTTTTTAACAAAATTAAAACCTCTCTTTAATTAGTTCTAAGGAAAAAATGTTTGCTTTCAAAATTGTTTTCTAAAACATTTTCAAAACCTTGTGTTCTTGAGTTGTGATTACTAATTATTGTTGTGTTCTTTGATTATTGTTGTCTTCTCCATCTAGTATTTGTATTGTAGGCAATGAGGGGTCAGTTAAACAATCTCAAATTTGTGATTCTAAAGCAAGGTGAGTCTTTTCTCTATGATTTCCCACCTTTTTACATATGATTCACATGAGTTCTTGATGTAGTTTCTCTAGTTATGTTATTTTATTTGCTTATTGATTTTATTATGTTTGATATGTTTTAATTTGATTTTAGGATGTTTATAATCTATTTTAGGTTGTTCTTGTTTTATTATTCTGGTTTTATGTAAAGTTTAATATGCATATTTAGTTTATGTTAGTTTAGTATATTTGTTTTGTTCCATGTTTATTTGTTTATATTGATGTTTGTTTTATTTTCTTTATATTATTTTAGTGTTTAGGGTTCTAACATGCTTTCACTAAAAGAAAATGTATTTTTAGTGACGAAAAAATTCGTCACTAAAAGTCCTGTTTTTCGTCACTAAGAACCTTTAGTGACGAAATTGGACTTTTAGTGACGAAATTCGTTTCGTCGCTATAGCCCCGTCGCTAAAAGTCCTGGCGACGAAAAATTTCGTCACTAAAAGTCCGATTTGTTTTATATAAAAAAAACTTTTAGTGACAAAAACGTTTCGTCGCTAAGTGTTTTCCTCGCTAAGAACAGTATTTAGTGACGAAAATATTTCGTCACTAAAACCATTTCAGTTTATTAAATCATATTTAGTGACGAAATATTTCGTCACTAAAACTATTTTTAAGAAAATTCAAACACATATAGTGACGAAAATTTTCGTCACTAAAACCATTTCTTACAAAATTCCGCTGCATTTAGTGACGAAATATTTTGTCACTAAAACAATTTTTTGTTGCCATATTTGTGACGAAAAAATTCGTTACTAAAACTTATTTTCTATTTTTATTATTTTCATGGCGTTGATATTAACCTGTAACCTGTCATTACATTATTAAAACCTCACATTTGATTAACATATTTATTTCAACAACACTTTTATAAAAAATCGATCCATACATTCTACAAGTTAAAATTTAAGTAAGTATCTAATTCAAACTCCTTCCATACAATAAGTGTTTGTAACACATACAATAACTTAAGATGTTTTATAACAATACAAAAAATGTGGCATAATATAATTAGAACTAACGGAAGATGTCCTCATATGTCTTCAAATAATGCCTAAAGGAAATCCCCTAAAGCCACCAATAAGAAATCTGCACAAATATAAATCTTTAGTCAAATATAATTCTACATAGTGCCAACAGAAATTTCACTTCTATATCTTCAGTATCATAAACTAAAGATTGAATAACCTATCACGTGACAAATATTAGTTTCAAATGATACATAAAAAATGAAGTGTTTTAATTTAAAGATAAAGTACTAACCAATAAGTGATTTAGCTTGAAGATGAACCACCTCCATAGGTAAAAGCATCATCATAACCTTGCTCCTCAAAAAATTAAGAATATTCTTTTGGACCTCATCTTGCTTAGCTCGCACCTCTTGCTCCTTAGCTCGCTCCTCTTCGTCCCTAGCTCTTGCCTCTTTGAGCTCAATTATCTCACTTTCTAACCGATGAATATACTCCACCGAGGAATTAGATGAGGCAGTGGTTACTAGAGAAGAGGAAGGTCTCATGCCAAGTCCTTTTACAATACCAGATTTCTTCTTAAAAACCAAGTTTGAGATCTCCTCTTGTGTAAGGGAAATTGCATTAGGATCTTGACAATGATCCTCTTGCACTTTGAGAATAGTTTCCTACCATTTGAAAGAGAAAAAAACAAGCAATCATAACATTAATAATACATATGCTATAGCTTTACAAACATGATAAAGATGGAATAATAGGGATGGAATGATACACATACATATGTCGCTTCATCCTCAGGCTGTATCCACCTATTTGTATTTGGATTGAAATGAACATCTTTGTAGATTTTTGCCAATTCAAGAACTTGACCGCCATTATTATTTGTCTAATTAAGTAACATTCGAGTGTTAGTTATTTATAGTTAATTAATCACAACATGTAATACACTTAAGGTTTAAGAAAATGAAAAAAAACACCTCCTCATCAACCCTAACAGCAAGTGCTTTTGTCCCGCATCTATGTTTGCCTGAAGTTTTGCTCCTATTTTCAGAGTTAATTCTTGATTTTTCCTAATAAAAAACATTCAAGATATTTATTAGATCATGACTAAAACAATATACATTTACTTCATCTAAGTATTAATCTAATCATTTGACAACATAATATAGTAAATATTAGATAATAATAATATACGCATAAATAATTTACCAGCCAATCCTTATTGGTCCATCTCCCTTCAATGAGTCCAGTCCACTGCGCAAGTGTGACATTCTTTGGCGGGTGGGTTTTTGCATGGTCAGCACCATGAGATTGTACGAGCTTTTTATAAGTCTGATACAACTTGTTAGAGCCGCTACTCAATAATCTTCCACATTTTGTATTTATTGCTTTTGTTACTAAGTTGGAATCTCCTTCTAGCTCAAACTGATCCTGTAAATTAAAGAATATATGTATTATAAAATTATTATTATATGAATTTAATATGCTTAGTGACAACAAAGACGAGTTAGACATTATCAATATAAATTTACCTCGATACTTTGAAGCACCACATCTCTAGTAGCAGCATCAACACTTTTCCAATTTTTTACGTTGTAACTTGACAAATTATTTCGCACTTGTATGCCAATTTGATTGACAAGCTTGCACACATTCTTCTCAACAGGAGCATCATACTCTGCATCTATACGTACTGGCAGTTTACCACTTTTTTCAACAAATGCCCGTACTACTACACCACGTGTTGTTCCATGGATATTTCTGCTAGTAGATCCTATTTAAAAATTATCAATGTTATAAAATAATACATTCTATGTACATTAAGTATAATCTCAATAGTAAAGACAAGGTGCAGTTGTAATTAAGTATGTTTTATGTAATTACCAGTCGTGCTAGTTAATGCGTCGGTAGCCTCTGCACTAGAAGAACTTTGGATGGGAGGATTTGCTTCAAGAGGTGTTTCCGTAGATTGAACCATAGATTGGACCACCGGGATAGATGCCCCACCTCGCGAGTGTGTAAGTCGTCCTAGTGCCATCTGTAACTAACAAACATACATATAATGGAACAACAAAGTCATTACAAATAATAGAACGACAAAGTTATTATCTATTGTACCCTATGGAACATCTATTGTACCTTATGGATTAAAGAGTTAGATGACTCAATATCATTCTCATCGTCACCAATAGGTGGTACATAATCATCATCTACCACAACACTAGCTCTACTTCTTTTCCTTTTTGCACAATTGGACTGAGCGGAATCCTTTAAAGAAGTTGAGATGTGCTTCAATTCCAAAGCATCAATTATCTCTTGGTTTTGCCTCATTCTATCCAATCTTGCCATCTTATACCTCAGTATATTATGAGTGTATTTGGCCTTTTTGGGCATTTTTTGAAACTATCTATTGATATGAAAGATAAGTATAATTGCTACTAACTTAACATTATAGTCCACATCATTATCCATATCAAGCAATTCATAAGTGCAAAATTTGAATACAATTGCTACTAACTCAACACAACAAATGACCACATTAATATCCATATCAAGTTTAAGATAAGCACAAAACATCTCAATAACAATTGTAACGTAGACAAGCATAAAACTTTAAAACAAGCATAAAACTTTAAGACAAGCACATAACATTTAAGATAATTGTTATAACTCTACATATCATAATCCATATCAAGATCAACATCAGGTATGTCATGCTCTTCATTTTGATTAGCATCTCTTGAAGTTCCACCTTCAGAAACAACCTCAGTTTCAACATCACCCATACAATACTCAATAATATTGTCTTCGACATTGATAGGGACAACATCAATAATTGCTTCTTGTTGGAATGCGTCACTATCTTCTGTATTATCATTGGATTCTCCGCCCCCGACTTCCGGGACATCAAACACTCCCCTATGTTGGATGTACTGCATAATTTTCCAAGGGTCACACAATTTCGTATCTTGAAGGTAGAAAACTTGTTTCGCTTGACTAGGAAGTATAAAATGGTAATTTTGATACCATCGACTTGTAACATCAATGCTCGTGCAGTGTGCATCGGTTCGTATCGTTCTCCTTCGACCACTGGTACCAGTATTGTACCATTAACAACTTTATGGCGAAATATAGACTCTAATTCCCAAATTTTGCACACATGACTATAGAAGTCGTGCATTTCTCCCTCATGATCTCCTTCGGTACATACACCACTGTTTTGGGTTACACGACGATTGTCTAGGTCCCTTGCATGGAACCTTACACCATTGACCTTACAAACTGTGTACTCCTTCACATACGGTTTAGGACCATTTGCTAATGACCATAACTGTTTAGTAGCTTCTGATGAATCGTTAACTTTCAATTTATTCATCTATAATGACATACAACAAGTGATATTAATTAGTAATAAGCAATGACGAATACAATTAAATGTTTAAATTTATTAGTGCGTGATTAAATTTCAAATGTCTTACACGTTCTCTAAACCACTTGGGAAACTCTTGCTGTTGGATTTGAGTTATGTCTTCTCTAGTAGGATTATGCAATGTGCTTTTGTGTTCGCTGTTAAAAATAAGATGATTTATTTTCAACTAAGCATTGTGGATAATATTCAAAACTTGATTAAACAATATATGCATATGAAATCACATACTTTAAATAAGGTTCTAGCTCAGGACTATTATACAACAAGTACCAATGAGCAGTATCAAGCAATGCACGAGAGAAGTCCCCATCATTTCGCCTACCACCTGTAGGTCGAGCAGTCTATGAAAAAACTATCAATCCTTCGCTAGATTCACCAAAATCTTCATTTCTTTCTCTTCGATTATGCACAGTTTCGATCCCATCAATATACAAAGACCAGTTGTTAATACATTCTTTAAGAATGTAAGCCTCTGCAATGGAACCTTCTGGTTGAGCTCGGTTGGAAACGTATCTTTTCAATTTTCCAAGATACCTACAAGGAAAAAATACGCACAGAATGTGATTTTATACCACGTGGGAAATATGCAATTGATGAATGCATCAAAGAATTTAATTACCTTTCAATTGGATACATCCACCGATATTGTACCGGGCCTCCTAGAATTGCTTCTCGAGGCAAGTGAACAGCAAGGTGGACCATAACATCAAAGAATGCTGGAGGCAAGAACCTCTCAAGCTTGCATAGTATAAGAACTATACGTTCTTCTAGTTTCTCCAATTCACTCCGCTTTAGGGTCCTTGAGTATAAGTCTTGGAAGAAGTTGCCTAACTCAAACAATACAATACTAATGTCTTTATCTGCAAACCCTCGCAACCTAATTGGAGGAATTCGTTGTAGTAGCACATGACAGTCGTGACTTTTCAAACCAGATAATCTATCATTTTTTGCATTCACTGACCTTGATATGTTGGCTGCATAGCCATCCGGATACTTGACTAAGTTCAAAAAGTCATAAAAACCATCTTTTTCATTGGGGCTTAATGAAAAGAAAGCCCGAGGCTTGTCCTATGATCCATCAGGACGTTGTTTCAAATGCAATGTGTGCCTGAAGTTCATATTTTGCAAGTCTATCCGTGCCTTGTCAGTGTCCCTATTTTTCCCCTCAATGCCCAACAAAGTACCATAAGTACTCTCACTAATGTTCTTCTCCATATGCATGACATCAATGTTGTGCTTAAGTTTCTTATTTTTCCAGTATGAAAGCTTGTACAAAATACTTACCTTTGACCAATTTGGCTCCCCAATGAGTTGTCTCTTCTTGTTACTTGGATGCTTTCCTAAAATTATATTTGGCATTCTATCTAGCTGCTCTTGTATCTTTCCCACTTGTAACTCTAAAGATCTCTTCCCATTATGCAACCGACTATGTCTCCAACGATGTTCCATAGGTAAATAAGCTCGATTATTAATGAATCCAATTTTACTTTCTAAAGCTTCTGAATATGGTTGATCGTCGCAAGTGTAACAAGAATGGTAACCCTTTGTCCTCCACCCGGATATGTTACTAAATCCATGATAGTCATGTATTATCCACAACAAAGTTGCACGCATCTGAAAATGCTCTTTACTATAAGCATCATAAGTTTCTACACCTTCTTCCCACAACTCCTTCAACTCATCAACCAATAGTTTCAAGTAAATATCAATATCATTCCCTGGTTGATGGGGACCGGGAATAAGCAAGGACAACATAAAATATGGTTCCTTCATAACCAACCAAGGCGGTAGATTATAGGGGATAAGTATGACAGGCCACATACTATAATTATTGTTCATATTCCCAAAAAGATTAAATCCATCTGTAGCCAACTCTAACCTTACATTGCGAGGTTCGAGGGCAAAATTAGGATGTTGCAAATCAAATTCCTTCCACTTCTTACTATCAGCCGGATGCCTCATTATCCAATCGTCCACACGTTTGTCTATATACCATCTCATGTCCTTAGCTCTTTGGCCTGACATGTACAATCTCCTCAGTCTCGGTGTCAACGGAAAGTAACGCAAACTTTATGAGGAATCTTCTTACCTTGGGTACATGTATCTTTGTACCTAGGCATCTCACAAACCGGACATTTCGTCGTTGTAGCATACTTTTAGTGACGAATTTTTATTTCGTCACAAAAGGACCCAGAATTTGTTAAACTTTTAGCAACGAATTTTATTTTCGTCACTAAAGAAACCATTTTTTGTTAACATTTTTAGCGACGAAATTTAACTTTCGTCGTTGTAGTATACTTTTAGTGACGAATTTAGATTTCGTCACTAAAAATATATAAGTGCAAAACTATTATTATTTTTAGTAAGGAATATGTTTCGTCGCTAATTCTTCCTTATAGCGACGAAAAGATTTTCGTCACTAATACTATCCACAACAATACCTACAGTGACAAAATAATTCGTAACTAAAAATTTCAACTTTTAGTGACGAAATATTTCGTCGCTATAGATTAATTACACTCCCGCCAAAATTTCCCTCCGCTAGCGCCCATTTTTTAGATCTCAATAGCGACGAAATTTATTTTTCATCGCTAAATGTTATAATTTTTTTAACTATTAGTGACGAAATTCATATTTCGTCACTAAAGCTGTATTTTTAGCGACGAAAAATATTTCCTCACTAATTTTCGTCACTAAAAATACATTTTGTTGTAGTGTTTGTTTGATCTCACATTTTATTTTTTTTTGGATTAAATTTGTAAAAATGTAATTTTTCAAATTTGTGTTATCTTTGTTATGCGTACGCACCCTGAATCCAAATTATGGCAAAATCTTGTTTTTATTTGTTTTAATCATTTCTAACATGTAATTTGATTCTATTTGAATCTGTTTTAGGTTAATTATTTATGTTTAATTACTATGGTTGTTTGAGTCTTTTTGCTATATTTGGTTTATTTCATAATCTTTTCTTATGTGTATGATTTAATTGTTATCTTTTCCTTTTTTAATATAATATGTTTGATTGTGTTTTATTTGTGCATGATGTATGTTTAGGTTAAGGATTAGGGCTCTCTTAATAAAGACTTTAATTAAATATGGCTATTTGAGTCTTTTTGCTATATTTGGTTTATTTCATAATCTTTTCTTATGTGTATGATTTAATTGTTATCTTTTCCTTTTTTAATATAATGCGTCTGATTGTGTTTTATTTGTGCATGATGTATGTTTAGGTTAAGGATTAGGACTCTCTTAATAAAGACTTTAATTAAATATGGCCTAGCAATACATAATTGAGGCCAACCCACAAGCCGGACGTCTTGGGTGCCTAACATCTTCCCAAGCCATACCCAAACTCGGGACCCATATTTTGGTATGTGGACCCATAGTTGTCAAAACGTGAATCGTATCGTGAATCGATTTTTAATTTTTTCGTATCGTGTATCGTATCGTATCGTGTATCGTAAGATACACAAACACTTGATAAAATTTATAACAAATTATAAATATACATATATAAAGGATATATTTATTATAAATTTTGAATGTATTCAACTAATGACTAATTTATTCATCACTTATGTAATAATATTTAACAAGCTAACTAAATAAATCAAACTAGCATGTGTTTATAACATACACATTTAAATTACTTAAATTCAAAAGTGATAATATATTAAAAATGACCCAAAAATAATAATTTATTTTCATCATATTCATCAAATTGCCTAATCAACCCCATCTAAGTCAACGCTATTATCATGTTTATAATTTTGCAAATTTATTTCTACATTAAAATTTTCTTCATCATTATTCGTCATTAACATTTACTATCTCGTTTTGTTCTTTTTATTTTTATAATTTTTTTACAATTTTTTTTGGCATTCTAGTTTCTTGGACTTATAACAATAATGATAAAAAAAAATTTAAATAACTTTTTAAATATTAAAGTAAAAGGTAAGTGTGTACTGTGTAGTCCAATTGTAAAAAAGAAAGGAAAAAAACTTATGAATATGTTATTTTAGTGTGCTAAATTAAGTAAACTGATAATTTTTTGCTAAAAACAAATCTAATGACTTGTTAGATTCAAATAAAAGAACAAATTTTAACAAAAAATCTCATCTTAAAGCATTTGTCTATGTATCGTACGATACATACGATTTTACGATACGATACGATTCATACGATACGCACATTGTATCGTACGATTCATGAGCACTTACGATACGCTGATACGATACGAAACTTTTTCCACACGATACGATACGTATCGTATGATACGTATCGCGTATCGTACGATACTAACAACTATGTGTGGACCCATGTATGTAAGTGATTGGCCCAAAAGGCCCAACATGGTTCCTAGACCTAATCTAGGTGGTGACTCCACTTAATTTTTTCCGCCATGCATGGTCTACACAGCCAAGGCGTACTCTCCTTTGCACCTACAATAGGTCCAAATAAAATTGACTTATATTATATCGAGACCTACAACAACTAAAATGAAAATGTTTTGAAATTCTTGTGTCCTTAAATTTTCTAATATGAGAAATTAGAACTGATGAGGTGTGAATTCGTCAGTCGAAATGGGCAGATGGTACTCCCCGTCAGCACCAATGTATCCTTTAAAAAGGGTCACCGGTGTGGTGCCTGCCACAACGCCTCCGATGCCAAAGTTAAAACAGAAAAAGCAATTTGCCAATATAGAAAAGTAATAGGTATTTTCTTAGAATATCAGTATATGTACCTTGTGCTGCCAATGCAAGGGCCTTATATATGTGATTTTGGTTGCTGGTCGTTGGAGTGTTAATGCCTCTCTTGGTAACGCCTCCAGCCCAATTATGGGGCTTTTATTAGGCTCCGAATGGTTTGTTTTGCTGGTTTCGTAACTGCCCAGGCTACTAGCTGGCATTATTGAATGACTTTCCTTACCTCGTTAGTGATGGTTGATTTCCTCGTCACTAGGGATGACCTCATCAATAGTGTCTGCTTCGTCAAGGTAATGCATTCTCGTCACTCCCATCAGTTGCCCCCCAAGTTCTGTGGTCGTCAGTGACGTGTCATAAGGTCCACAGAAGGTGAAAGGTTTTTCCTGAGTTGTTTGTGACGCTTGGGGTTTTGCTCCAAATTTAATGCACGACGGCGGCGTAGTACGCAACGTGGCACGTGCTGATTGAAGGCGTTGATGGCATGACCCTTGGGTTTCCCGCTACTTTTCAGTTTCCATTGTTTTTTGGTTTCAAAACTTTTCTTTTTCCTTTACTTTGATTTTTGCTCCGAGCGTTGTCTTTCTCACTTCCTTCTGCGACTACTCCAATTCTGCTCCGGCGACCTCGACCTTTATTCGGCGACACTTCTTTCTGAATTTTTCCGGCTTCGACCGTTCCGCTTTTCAAGGTACGCTACTCTTTTATTCACCTTCAGATCCTTTTTCTTAACGGTATCCTTATGAGTTCCTGATTTTTCCTTGGTTTTTTGCTTTTGTTGTTCTTGTGTTTGGTATTTGGGTTTTTAGGATTGTGTACCCTTTTCATGGTTAGTTCTTCTAAGGTTTGGGTAGCTTGCCCCTCAGTCTCTTTCTTTTTTGCTCGCTTAGGGGCGACTTTAGGTGTTTCCGGTGACTTTTTCCCTTTGGTTAAGGACTATCTTTTTAGGGGCTGTGGGTTGAGTGTGGTTTTAGGGGACTATCTCCAATTTTAGGCCAGTCAATAGCTTGGTTTGAGGGAGAGACGAGGAGGATGTCGGAGGTGAGATCCAGCGAACTAGACACTGGGTTGTCGTCTAGCGACAGCCCGGTTGAGGGTGATACAACCGTTTCCATCCCACATCAGGTTAGGGCTATTTATACCCTTAACAAAGAGTGTGGGCTGGATGCTAACATCGTGGCTAGGTTCAAGGACAGGTTTCAATTTCCTGCGCGAGTCCGTGTTCGTCGGCCTGGTCCTGAGGATCGGGCCTGCCACTTCTTTCCTGGTGAAGTATGTTTCTACGAGGCTGCTTTCACTTCCGGGCTTAGGTTACCCGTCCATCCTTTGGTGATGAAGCTCTTGGGTCATTTTGGCATTGCCCCCGGGCAACTCATGCCTAATTCATGGAGGATAGTAATCAACTGTATGGAGATATGGTTGGCTGCCAACGAGGATATGATCAAAGTGAGTGAGCTCGTCCACCTATACCTCTTAAAGGAATCGAAAGAGTATGGGTATTATGAACTAGTCCCTTGGACGAGGAGGACTAGAATCGTTAAGGTTTTAGCCTCGTCCTTCAGGTCCTGGAAGTCACGTTTCTTTTTCGTGTCCGGGGACGATTTTAAGAGCCCTTCTAGCGAGGCTTGGGGTGATATCCCAAGGTTACTTCGTCGGTGGGGAACCCCAAACTTAGGTGCGTCCATGTTTCTTCTCGTCTGTTAATTTTCGTTTTGCATATTTGGTCGTCGCTAACCCCTTCTTTACTTTTCTTTGCAGTTAAAAGACGCCCCAAATTGAAGAGCAAGTACCAGGGCCATATTGAGAAGGCAATAGAATACGCCAAGTCAATTGAAAGTTGGGACGACCTCATTGACCCACGGACGCTTGCTTTCTACTGCTTAGGCCCGGACCCATCTCCTTACGTCTTGCGCAGTATTAACATTGAGGAGAAGAAGAGTAAGTGTTTACCTCATCAGCACTGATCTTCACATGTGTATTTCGGATTTCTTAGTTTCTCTCTCTTTTTTTTTTTTTTTTTTTTTAGAGATGACGACCAAGTTCAACAAAGATATGTATGCTAAGATGAGGTCCAAGAAGGACGAACCTTTGTCGAACATTGGCAAAAAGGGGGTTCGCGTTACGGGGAAGGGTCCGTCCGTCCTCCCCTCTGCAGACGCTACTCCCATCGTCTCGGGAGTCGAGAGCCTATGGGTGGCCTCACCTGTTACTTCAGTTAAGGAGATCCCCACTCCGTCATCAAAGAGGCAGCATTTGTCAGCTAAAGGGAAGGAGAAGGAGAAGGTGGGTTCGTCCGTCTGGGATGATGAGGGTGTGGCTGTGGAGCGGGCACATAACCTCGTAAAGGCTGAGGACCTTAAGGTCTTTTCTGGAGTGCCTTTTAACGTGGTTGAGAGCCAACATGTACATAAGATCGGGCAGGTAACACCACTTCAGCATTTTCCTTGGTCTCCTTTCACATGAATTTCCCCATTTTTTTTGTTTTTTTACTGACGCACTTAATTTACTTTGTCAGGTGTTGGGGGAGAGCCTTCACCTTGCTTCTGAGTGCCTCACTCAAGAGGCTAAGGTGGCTTCTTTGGCATCCAGGATGGAGGCCTTGGAGAAGGAGAACTCCAAGCTGAAGAAGGATCTCATAAGGTCGATGCATGAGGCTACTGCTTTGAAGGAGAAGGTCAAGGCCTTGAATGTTGATCTTAGGGTTGAGCGTCAGCTGAACCTGGAGAAGGACGACTAGATACAGGCGGCAAAGGAGAAGCTAAAGACGATCGCTGTTAGGTCCGTCGAAACCTTCCAGCAAACCGAGGAGTACTCCATCGTGCTCTTTAGCTGGTACTTCAAGGGCTTCAAGCTCCTGCGTAGGTACCTTGTCAAGCATCCTACCGGGGTTGATCTAACGAACCTGGATCTAAAAGTGGTAGATCAAGAGATGGCGGCTGACGAGGCTGCTCAGTCATCGGCCCCTGAAGGTGACGCCCCTGATGCTGGTGAAGCTCCTGCTGCTGGTGAAGCTTCTGACGCCGAGGCTCCCCTTACTGACGCTCCTACCGACACCCGAACCTGTTTTTATGACTATGCTTGTGTTTACGACTGAGCTTGTACTTGTGATGTTTAAGTTCGTCCGTACCTTAGCGCAAATTTCTTAGCTATTGTTAGTGACTTGTTTATCACTCTCTACCCTTGAGGAGGGCTTGAATACAGCCTGAGTTTTGTTTTGATTTGTTACAAGGTTCTTGTCCTTCTTCTTTTTCTCTTTAACCTTTTTCTTACGGATTCGTCAGTATCCTGAGTCCGTCAAGTGGGTTTTGTGTCTTTGTCAACAACTTGTTCTAGGGACATTTGCTGCTTGTCTGGTTTCGTTAGTGACTTACATCCGTCAAAGCAGAATCTTATCATTTGGCCCTTTTTTGTGACTTACATCCATTTAAGAAATCTTGTCATTTTAGGCTGTGTCAGTGATTTACATCCGTCTTGGCGGAATTTTATCACTTAGCCTTTATAGCCTTTGTAACCATTATAAGGGTCGTCAGTAACTTACATCCGTCAAGGCGGAATCTTGTTACTTTAATTTGTCTTATACCCGTTGGTGTTGTCGTCAGTAACTTACATCCGTCGAGGCGAAATCTTGTTACTTAGTTTTTGTATGCCTTATGATTGATTAGACCTGCTTGCACAAAGACATCAAAGGAATAATTCTTTTATTAAATTCAAGAATAAATGCATTCGTTTATTACATCTACTGGTGGTACTTTTTTAAATGCTCAATGTTCCAGGGTCGAGGGAGCCTTTGTCCGTCCATGGTTTCTAGGTGGTAACTTCCTTGTCTTGAGTAATGAATGACTAGATAAGGTCCTTCCCATGTAGGACCCAGCTTTCCTTGGGTAGGGTTTTTAGTTGCTGTGGTGGTCTTGGGAAGGACGAGGTCTCCTATGTCCAATCGCCTGAATTTAACCCTCTTATTGTAGTATTCGGCCATCTTTTTCTGATACTTTGTCATCTTGCTGGATGCGTTGTCTCTTACTTCGTCCAGACAGTCCAGATTGAGTCGCAGTTCGTCGTCATTGAGCCCTTTGTTGAACGCTCCTCGTCTGATGCTCGTTACCCCCACTTCGACTGGGATTACTGCTTCTGTGCCATAGGTAAGCTTGAAGGGGGTCTCTCTTGTCAGGGTTCTGGCTATGGTTCTGTAAGCCCACAGGACATTAGGTAATTCTTCTGGCTAGGCTCCCTTCGCGTCGTCCAACCTGGTTTTGATAATCTTGAGCAGCGTCCGGTTCGTCACTTTCGTTTGCCCGTTTGCCTGGGGATGCCCCGAGAATGAGAACTGATTCTTGATTCTAAGGTTTGAACAGAATTCTCTGAAACCTTGGCTGTTGAACTGCCTTCCATTATCTGATATGATCGTCAAGGGAATCCTGAACCTGCAGATTATATTCTTTCACACAAAGCTCTGAATTCGAGCCTCAGTGATCGTTGCTAGAGCCTCTGCTTTAACCCACTTTGTGAAATAATCAATAACAACAAGTAGGAACTTTACCTGACCTTTACCTTGGGGTAGTGGGCCGACGATGTCAATTCCCCATTGTGCAAATGGCCATGGGGAAGCTATAGTCGTCAGTCTCTCTGCTGGAAGCCGTTGCACATTCCCGTATCGCTGGCACTTGTCGCACCTCTTGACGATCTCAGCAGCGTCTACCTTCATGGTTGGCCAAAAATATCCTGTTCGTTTTACCTTATTCACCAAGGATCTGGGGCCAGTGTGGTCGTCGCAAATTCCTCCGTGGACCTCTTCCAGGATGTATCTAGCTTCTTCTTCGTCGACACACTTCAAGTAAGGCATAGAGAAGCCTCTCTTGTATAAGGCGTCATTAAGGATCGTGAACCTGGCCGCCCTCTTCTTGATCTTTTTAGCTTCCTCCGTGTTCTGAGGGAGGTGCCCGTTCTGGAGGTAGGATATTATGGGTGTCATCTAGCTGTTTGTGCTCTGGATGGTGAATGTTGCAATTTCTTCAATACTGGGGTGTTTCTAGACCTCCATCGCCAGATCTGTGCTAATCTCCCTTTCTTCTGATGACGCTAGCTTCGAGACTTCGTCAGCCCCCATATTCTGACTCCTTGGGATCTGCACAAACTCCACTGTATTGAACTCCTGAGTTAGATGTTTCGTCAGCTTGAGGTATTTCTGCATCCTTTCTTCCTTTACTTCGTACTCTCCCCTAATCTGCCCGATCACTAGTTTTGAATCACTTTGGATCAACAAGTTTTTAGCACCAAGTGCCTTTCCAAGTCTCATTCCCGATAGTATCCCCTCGTATTCAGCTTCGTTGTTGGTAGCTGGAAATTTTAGTCGGACCCATATTTCAGTATTGCTCCGTCAGGGGTGGTTATGACGACCCCTACTCCCCCCTTCCTCTGGGCTGACGAACCATCAGTTTGTATTGTCCATCTATCTACCTCGTCGGTAATCCTATCTTCGTCTAAAAGAGTGAACTTTGCAATGAAGTCCGCCAGAACTTGCGCCTTGATCGCCGTTCTGGGATGGTACTCGATGTCAAACTGACTAAGTTCAATCGCCCACTGGACCATTCTCCCTGCTGCTTCAAGCTTGTTCATTGATTTCTTGATTGATTAATCCGTCATTACGAGAATGGGGTTTGCCTGGAAGTATTGCCTTAGCTTGCGCGAGGCTACTATTAACGCAAACGCGATCTTTTCGATCCTTGGGTACTTGGACTCAGCTCCTTGGAAGGCTTGGCTGACGTAGTAAACTGGGAGCTGCTTCGTGCCCTTTTCTCTGATCAGGGCTGCACTTACTGCCGAGGCCGACACTGCCAGGTATAAGTGTAGGTTTTCCCCTTCTTTGGACTGGCTTAAGAGGGGTGGACTGCTCAGGTAACGCTTTAGTTCCTGGAACGCAGCTTCACATTCGTCGGTCCAGGCAAAAGCCTGCTTCAAGGTCTTGAAAAAGGGCAGGCATTTGTCTATAGCCCTGGAGACGAACCTGTTCAAAGCTACTATCCTTCCTGTGAGTTTTTGAACTTCCTTGACGGTCCTGGGTGACGTCATGTCGATGATGGCTCGCACTTTCTCTGGGTTTGCTTCTATTCCTCTTTGAGACACCATGAATCCCAGGAATTTTCCCGAGGCTACCCCAAAGACGCACTTACTTGGATTCAACCTCATCTGGTGTGTTTTGAGGGTTGTAAATGTCTCCTTCAGGTCGTCCAGATGTGCGAGCTCTTCTTTGCTCTTGACGAGCATATCGTCCACGTACACTTCCATGTTCCTGCCAATCTGTTGGCTGAACATTTTGTTCACCAACCTCTAATACGTAGCCCCGACATTCTTCAATCCAAAAGGCATTACCTTGTAATAGTAGAGTCCTTGACTTGTGATGAAGGTGGTCTTCTCCTGGTCTTCCTCAGCCATCTTGATTTGGTTGTACCCTGAGAAGGCGTCCATGAACGTCAGTAACTTATGCCCGGCTGTGGAGTCCACAAGCTAGTCTATTCTTGGTAGAGGGAAGCTGTCCTTTGGGCATGCCTTGTTCAGGTCGGTGAAGTCTACACACATCCTCCATTTCCCATTTGCTTTCTTTACCAGGACGACGTTTACGAGCCATTCAGGATAGTACACCTCTCGAATGAATCCTGCCGTCAGGAGTTTGGTAACTTCCTCTGCAACTGCTTGATCTCGTTCTGGGGCGAAGGTTCTTCGTCGTTACTGGACGGGTTTCTGTTTTGGGTTCACATTCAACTTATGCTGGATGACCTTTGGATCTATGCCCGGCATGTCCTCGTGGCTCCATGCGAAGACGTCTAGGTTTTCTTTAAGGAACCTTATGAGTCTTGTTCTCATCTCGGGGCTTAGCGTCGTCCCTATCTTTGTCGTCTTGTTGGCTTCTCCTTCCACCAATTCCACCGTTTCCAGGGCCTCTATCCTATCTTCTTCCTTTTCTTCAATCATCCATGTGTGGTTCTCCTTCGCAGCCAGGACGGCTTAATAGCATTCTCTTGCCAGGACTTGATCTCCTTTCACTTCACCGACGCCATTATCTGTTGGGAATTTTACCTTCAAACAGTAGGTTGACGTCGCTGCCTTCCACCTATTGAGTGTGGGCCTCCCAATGATGACATTGTAAGATGAGGGACAATCTACCACCAAGAAGTCTACTTGACGTGTCAACTGCACTGGGTAGGCCCCCGCCGTCACCGTCAATGTCACTACACCCCTGGGGTAGACCCTGTCTCCGCTAAAGTTGACGAGTGGAGAGTCAAAAAGGCGCAGTCTTTTAGGATCTAGTTTCAGCTGCTGGAAGGCTGGGAGGTAAATGATGTCTACGGAGCTACCATTGTCGACGAGGATCCTCTTGTTATTGAACCCTTCTATATTCAGCATTATGACCAAGGGATCATTGTGGGGCTGCTTCACTCCCATGGCGTCTCCTTCAATGAAGGATATGTCCTGGTATGTTCGTCTGTGCTTAGACGGGGGTACGGCGTGGAAACTGTTTAACTGCCTTTGGTATGCCTTCTTGAGTGATTTAAATGATTCTCCTGAAAACGGCCCTCCTGTAATCGTATTTATCTCCCCGATCACCTTGTTTGGAGGCTGGGACGGTCGGTCGTCATCCCGGGAAAAGGATTCATGCTGGATTTTATTGTCGTCCCTGAACTTGCTATACTTTCCTTTCTTCACATATTTCTGTAACTTCCCTTTCCGTATTAACTCCTCTATTTGCTCCTTTAGGTCTATGCAATCTTCCGTGTTGTGGCCGTGATCTTTGTGGAACCGGTAGTACTTGTTCTTGTCACGAATATTGGGGGATGAGTGCAATGGTCTGGGCCATTTGAGATAATGCTCGTCCTTGATCTGCGTGAAAATTTTGTCAACAGGCATAACCAAAGGAGTAAACCTTACCGTCCGAGGACTTTTATCATCTTTCCTCCTGTTCCCGTCATTGTTTCGACGATCTGGTCGATCTCTCTTCTGCCCCCTACGATCGTCTTCCCTCTTGGCCTTGTCGCCTGGCTTTTCGGTATCCTTTATGGCAGCTAAAGCATCTTCAGCATTCATGTACTTCTGTGCCTTCAGGAGCATTTCCGCCATCGTCTTTGGTGGGTTTTTTGCGAGGGAGGCCACGAGATCTCTAGACCTCAGTCCCGCCTTGAAGGTCGTCAGCTGCACCTTGTCATTGGCTTCGTCCACCTCCAGAGTCTTCCGGGTGAATCGCTTGACATACGACCTCAGAATTTTCTTCTCTCCCTGTCTTATGGTGAGTAAGTAGTCTACTGGCCTTTTTGGACGTTGCCCCCCTATGAAATGGCGCAGGAAGGCACTACTTAATTGATCGAAGTTGTCTATGGACGAGGTTGGCAACTTCGTGAACCATTCTCTTGCAGCTCCTTTGAGAGTGGTGGGGAAGGAACGACACAGTATCTCATCAGGCAGTTGTTGAAGACCTAGAGTCGTCTTAAAGGTATTAAGATGATCCTGAGGGTTTTTGAGTCCGTCGAATGGCTCAAGTTGATGTAAGCGAAACTTTGACGGTACAGGGAATTCAAGTACCGCTGCGGTGAAAGGCGAATCCGTAGCCCTTACCATTTTGTCTATGCTTTGGTCCGTCTTTTCCTTAATGGCGCTCCTTAGTTCGTCCATCTCCTTCCTCATTTCTCGAAGGAGATCTGAGTTCTATTCGTCCGGAGTAGCCTGCCTTTGAGAAGTACCTCTCCTGTGGCTATCCCCTTCTCCCTCCAAGTTACCCTTGGACCGGTTTTCTTCTTGTTGAGCCTGTTGAACCTGCTAGAGTCATAGCTTCATTTCCTGATTTTGTTTGGTGAGTTCTTCAATGGTGGCCGCAAGGGCTTGAACTTGCTGGGCCAAGGCTGTTGAATGTGGGTTGGATTCCATCTGAATGTAGAGGGTTGATGGAAACTACGTTTTCAAATATAAATCTGAAAATGTCATTCCCCACAAACGGCGCCAAACTGATGAGGTGTGAATTCGTCAGTCGAAATGGGCAGATGAAACTCCCCGTCAGCACCAATGTATCCTTTAAAAAGGGTCACCGGTGTGGTGCCTGCCACAATGCCTCCGATGCCAAAGTTAGAATAGAAAAAGCAATTTGCCAATATAGAAAAGTAATAGGTGTTTTCTTAAAATATCAGTATATGTACCTTGTGCTGCCAATGCAAGGGCCTTATATATGTGATTTTGGTTGCTAGCCGTTGGAGTGTTAATGCCTCTCTTGGTAACGCCTCCAACCCAATTATGGGGCTTTTATTAGGCTCCCAACGGTCTATTTTGCTGGTTTCGTAACTGCCCAGGTTACTGGCTGGCATCATTGAATGACTTTCCTTACTTCGTCAGTGATGGCTGATTTCCTCGTCACTAGGGATGATCTCGTCATTAGTGTCTGCTTCGTCAAGGTAATGCATTCTCATCGCTCCCATCAAGAACATTATAAAGAGAACCTCTATGCTTTTTAAATGAAATAAATGCAAATTTCACCAAGGGAAATGTTTTTTCAAATTCCATTTTCAATTCAAAATTTCTTTCCAAATTCAAAATTGATTTATTTTTAATTTTCTTTTCCTTTTTTTCCTTAAAATTTCAATTTTGAGTTTTAAAAATTATAGACCCCATTTTTTTTTAAATTCTAAAATTTTGCAAATTATTATTTTTTTAAAATTCAATTTCCTTCCAAATATTTTGAAATTTTATAATTTTTCTTGAAATATAATTCAATTTTTTAGAAATGTAATATGTTATTTTTAAATTTTTTACATTTTGGATTTCTTAATTTTTTTTAAAAAAATAAAATATTACCTTTTTCATGTTTTTTCACTTACCTTTTTTTTTTAATCAAAATTTTGAAAAAAAAAATTACATTTTGAAATTAAAATTTTCATAAATTTTTTAATTATTATTTGTTTTTGAAAATGTTTCTTTTTTTTTTTAAATTTAAAAAAGATTAATTTTTATTATTTTTGCTAAAATAATCTTTTCATCACTAGTCTATGTTATATTTTCATCCTTGAAATTTAAAATTTTTTCCATCCATGAAAATTTAAAATTTTCTACCCTTCAACCCTCATTCCATTCATGTTAAGTTTTAGGAATAAGAATAAAACCTCGATGATGTATGTCAAAGCCAAAAATATAACCTAAATAATATCCTCTCTCTCTCTAAGATCGACCACTTGAAATGGTGTCACATGTTTCTCCCACGTGATCCATGTATTACCCATGGATTCATGAAATAGTGACACGTGGATCATGTTTAGGATGATGAAACGGTCAATCTAAATAGAATCCCGATTCAATTAAGAGAGATTAGCCACCTAAAATAGTGACACATGTTCCTCTCACATAATTCGCTCTAGTACATGGATTCAATTGGTGGAAAATGAAGAATTATGTGATTTATGAAGTCACTACTAGTCTTTGGGTTTTAGGCTGTAATTGGTCATCTGCATCTAATCTATTTTATTAGCAAACCTAAGTCCAAGGGACATTTAAATTTTAAAGGTTCCTTAGACTAGATATGGGTCAAAATTATGTTTGTGAAAGTCATGTCTTAGGGCATAAATATGATTTCAAAGTTTGAGTATGCGTGTAGAAGATGTCAGGCACCCCACGTTATCTATTTGGCAACAATAATTCATTTTAACTTTATGAAAAACAAATTGAAACATTGCCTTTTGATATCTAGAGTGACACATTTGTTGTGATGTGTATTTGGAAGCTTGGAAAAACACATTTTTGAGTTTGGACAGTTATTTTAGAAAGCATGTGGGATTGTTAGGTTTGTGTCAAAATATTCTGACTCTTAATATAACCTAGGACGACTGCTTGCTTTTTTTACAATCGGGATATCATTGCCTTTGTTGGAGTAGGAGCAATGCAACCTATCACTTGGCGAAGGTTGGTAATGGTCTAGGTACACATCATGCATGTTTTGTCAGTTTATATGAAATTCGTGACTTGATTTGATAATGAAAATCCGATATCACTTTGCCTTATCTTCACAGTAGGTGTGTCATGAGACATTGGTGGTCTCGAAAAAAATATGAACTTTTGAGAGAAGCTCATGCATGTCCTTGGTTATGCGATTTTCCTACACAGTGGCCATGCCATGAAGATGACTTAATACACATGACATGTTCTAGTGGGTTAATTTGGTCATTTTCATAAAAAAAAAAAAATATATGGACAATTTACACACATATATACTTAGATTAGGTTAGAGTAAAAATTCTATCTTGTATAAAAAAAAAATAGAAAAGCATTTTTTTTTTTTTAGTTTTATACAATATTCAAAAAGGAAAAATTCACTTTTTGTCTCTATGTTTAGTGGGTATTTTCATTTTAGTCATTGAGTTTTTATAAATGTTGTTATAGTCCTTGAGTTTTTTAACAACACTTCATTTTAGTCCATACCATCAAATCACTTGTGGAATCTGATGATGTGGTCAACGGAATGCTTACAAGGCACACTTAAAGATGACATGGTTTGTAAAATAATCAAAAATATTTATTTCCGTAAAAAAGTCACATAAAAAAAATCTTTATTCAATTAAATTTTAAAGGGGAAAAATGAATTAAATGAATCAGTAAAAAAAGAAACTCAATCCTCGTTTTATCTAATGATAAAATCAAACAATAACCATATATAAACATAAAAACTTTTTTTTTTTTTTTTTGATCCAAAAAAACTTAATTGATCCAAAATAAAACTTCAACATCAATAAAATCCCAACTTTTTGATTTTCCTTTTCTACAATTTCTCACAAACCAAAAACCCAAACTCATAGTTCTAGTTAGCTTAACTGGTAAAATCTCTGATGGTTGTATAAGAGATCTGGGGTTCGATCCCCGCCTACACCAAAAAACTGATTGGTGTCTTGGTCTGATGATAAAGAGCAATTATCAGGAGCAGACGCCATAGGTTGAAACTCTTTCTCAAAAAAAAAAAAAAAAAAAAAAAAAAAAAAAAAAAAAAAAAAAAAAACCCAAACCCATAAACCTAAAAGCCCAATGACCAAACAATCCCCAATTAGACCAAGCCCAAAATGAGAAAACAATAAATAAAAAGGGGGGGGGGGGGGGTGCAAAATGGTGTGTTTCTTGGTGTGTATGAGAAATCAGGATGGTTATATGGTACAAGAGGAGGGGAGCAAAGCTATTAACATAAATTTTTACCTCGAGAATTGTTAAATGAGATTGAGAGGTTGAGATTTTGATCTGGCACATAAAAAAGAGAACAAAAAACTGCCACTACTCACTACTTAATAAAATCAAGTATGTGTGTGTGTGTTTTTTTTTTTTTTTAATAAACATGGACTTTCGAATTTTGATTTGGCACACAAGAACATGGTGTCCATTTTTTTGTTTGTGGTGTTTGTACCTTTTTGGGCTTGTCTTTACTCATTAAAAAAAAAAAAAAAAAAAAAAAAAAAAAAGAGTTATATGTTGGGTTTTTTTTTTTTTTTTTTTCTATTTTAATTGATTTTAATTCTTTCCTTCTTCTTTTCTTTCAAAATTGTGGAATGATTTTTCTTTTTTTGTAGATTTTTTTTTTTTTCAATAAAATTCTAACTATTAAATTTTTTTAGTTATTCAATTAGCCACAATCATCTTTAAGGGTGCCATGTAAGCATTCCGTAAATGAAATAATGATAAAGACCAAAATTAAATGTTGTGTAAAAACTCTCAAGAACTAAAATGAAATGTATGAAAACAAAAGAACTAAAAATAGAAATAGCCTCTGAATATGTGGACAAAAGGTGAATTTTCGCCAACTAGAAATATTGCATAGTGATAGTGTATCCATAGTCAAGTCATTTACCCTTTCTTCATGCAAAGTGGTATGTCATTAAGATGCTTGCCCAAAAATGTGCCATGTACACACTTGGGTTTAGTCATCCAACATCTATAGGCTACGGCGCCCTAATTAATTAAAAATGGTAAAGAGCATCAAGGAATGCAATAAGAGTTGGTCTCTGATTAAGATTTTTAAGGTGTTTTGGTCATTTCAAAGGAGTTCAAGTGTGTTTTGCTAATTTGTAGAGTGTAAGAAAAGTTTGATAATTTTCATCACGTTTAAGGGATAATCTAGAAAGTTTTTCATAGTTGAAGTTAATTTGGTAATTCTTGCAATCTGTTTTTTTTTTTTTTTTTTTTAACAGGGGAGGGGGGAAGGGAGATAATTTGGTATATTTTTGGAGGTTTAGGGAAGTAATATTAAAACATTGATGGTTTTGGGGATTTATGTTTGATGTAATTGAGGATTAATTTGGCAGCCTTAGTAGTTCTAATGGTATTATGACTTAATTTAGGTCAATCTTGTAATTTTGGATAATTTTGAGAATTCTAGGGCAATTTGGCAATTTTGATAATTAGGTAACTCTAACTTCGGTGGGTTTGGAGATATTTTAGTCTTTTTTTTTTTTTTTTTTTGAACATGATATTTTAGTCACGAGGTATTTTGCCATTTTGATACAATCTAGGATCAATCTTTAAATGAAAAGGATGTGGGGGGCTTTATGTAATTTTGGAAGTGTTTAGGTCAATTTGGTAGTGTTCATAAACTTTAGGGGTAATTGTTACAATTTGTACAAAGCTTATGGTTATTGGAATCTTACATTTGGGCCTTTGTTTTGGGTTCGGGTTTAGGTAATATTTTGGGCCTATTTTTGGATTATGTACAGGTTAGTGGGTTACCTGACTCATACCTGATATTTAGACTTATGCTTGGATGTTTGGATCAGGCTTAGGCTAAACATTTTAGAATGAGAGATGGATTTGGGAATATTGGGCTCTAGATTTTTTCTATAAAATAACTTAGATTGGGCTTTAAGAATTGGGTATAATTTTTATTAATGTGTTGGTTATATTTATTTACAAATGGGCCGATGGAGTTGGGCATGTGGCTTTCTTAGGATTCGAAGGTACTATAGGAGATTTGATGGGTTTTAGGTAGTCAAGTTCGGAAGTCCGATCCATTTAGGGGTTTTAGTTCCTGGGGCTTGAAATTGGTTGCCACTCTATGGAGGGGATGTGATTGGTTGATGAATAACTATTTCGGGTTTTCTAATGGTTTGGAATGTGAGATTGAGAATTTAATCAGGAAAAAAAAAAAAAAAAAACTAGGGTGTAAGGTGTTTTGTTCTCTGTTGTTACTTGTGACTTGTGAATGTATAGGTTATATCTACATACTACATATTTATTATTCTTTTGGAGTATTTCATAATTTTTTTTTGGTATAGGGTGGTTGATTCTATGAATTCTTAGGCTATTTTTACGAGTTCTAAAATCATAGTACACCATCCATTTTGAAAGGGAAAGTCCAAATACATAGGAGGTGTTTGGTACATATGTTTGAAAACATGTGTTTTGTTGTTTGAAAATATGTGTGGAAATACGTGTGGGTAAAAAAATATGTGGAAATACGTATAATATTATTTAAAAACTGAAAACATGTGTTTAAACATGTCTACCAAACAGCCCCATAATATTTCACTCTCTCATGCTTTTGTATGTGGTAGGTCTAGATACTCTCAAATCTATGTTTCTATCTAGATACAAGATTTGACCACAACTCTTGATATTAAATTTTTTTTTTTCACTTAAAAAATATATATATTTTGTGTTTTGAAATGCAAAATTATTAATTAATTTTTTTATTTAAATTCTATTGACATTTTATTATTAATTGATAATATGGCTAATTCACTTAAATAGGATTTTATCAATATTAATTTTGATAAAATTTCTGTAATGCTTTTTCTATTACTAGCAAATATTTATCCAAAAGATATTTTTTGAGATTAAGTAGTTTTTCTTTTTCTTTTTTTCAATTTTTTTATATCCCAATAGTTTTTTTTTTTTTTTTGTAGACACTTATATTAAAAAAATTAAGAATAAATGATTCTATGATAGAAAATTAAAATTTAACTAGAATAAAATAAATTTTAAAGTATAGAAAATAGAACCTACTTTATCAAAAACACAATTGCATCTTTACCTAATAGTATGATGCACTTTATACTCTAAGTTGCACAAATAAAATTTATCAACTACAAGTTAAAGGACATGCTTGGCAAAAAAAAAAAGGTGTGCCTTTTGTACTTTTAAGACATTAAGTTTTTTGAATTGATTTTGTTTACTTCACTATTAAGTTTTATTTTTTTATAAGATAGAAATTTTATTCTAGCCTAATCTAAGTATATATGTGTGTGAAGCTCCCTCTTGTAGACTTGAACCCTGACCCTTGGCTCCACACTCTCACAAGCATTTATACTTATAGAGTAACCAACACACCAAAGATGTGCGGTAGTTACTACACTATTAAGTATTAAGTGTATTAAGTTATGTTTACCCCCAAAAAAAAGTGTATTAAGTTATATTACAAAAAATAAAAGTAAAATACTAAATGTCACGTGGGAGGCTATGCTAAAATGATGGTGAATAGGTGATGTGATAACTCATACACTTCTTCTTTTTGACAATGAGTCATGCTAATTGAAAAAGAGGAAAAGTATTCAACTTTTGAAAAATAATTAATTTTTTTTAAAGGGAAAAGTAGAAAATGTTTATTCACTTTCTTTATTTTGGAGACTATCCTTAATTTTGTCTTTTTATGATTTTAATAGACAATGCATTTTATTGGTCAATAAAGAGGTCTTAACTTATTTTTTCTAAGTGGAAGGGGTTTTCAATAAAATGTACATTATGCAAGCCCGATAAATATAATATATTTTATTAATTAATAGCGCCCCTTCTTTCATTCGCGAGCCTTAGGCCATCACCTTAGTTTTCTACAAGGATACAAAAGAGATGCTAGGTTAAATTTTCATGTATTGGGGCCATGTTTGATAAAATTCAAGGAAGATACCTAATAACCTTACCTTGAAGTCCATTAACAGCTGATAAAGCCCTAGAGATAATGATTGAAGATTAATTACCGTAATGATGATACCCACCTATATATTGATGGTCAATTTAATTTCATTGACAATGTACTAGTGGTAGGGTTTCCAAAACACTTTGAGATGAGCGGTTTCTGTTAAACTACAGTACTACACTAAGAACACATGCTCAATTCCTGAAAATGGATGTACCAGAGATAAGGGTATTCTGATACTCTGTCAAAATCAGACCATATATATGCAAGCGCATATAATTCGTTGATAATATCCATACCTGCAAAATATAACTAGAGAATAAAATAAAAAATGCTAATAACAACTAGGCACAGTGGTGGGTATTATATCGTTTCAATTTGTACATACATCTATGCAACCTTGATGACTGTCGGAAGATTATCTTCTATGACAGAAATCTAAACCTCTCAAGAAAAGGGTAAAGAAGCATGAGAATTCAATATTAGTAGCTCTGAGGGGGCGGCTGCACATACATCTCAGGGGGTTCAAATGAACCCCTGACTTGAAAAAAAAAAAAATTATATATATATATATATATATATAATATATTGCTTTACTAATTTAATAATTTTAAAAATATTTTTGCATACTTTATTTTAAATCTTACACACTTTGAGCTTATCTCACAATTAAACAACAACTTATTATATTATTTATGAATGGATGAGTGTGGTTGTGTGAATTAATAGTTATTCAGTGCAAGTGGAGTTGAGTTTTTTCATCTAATTTAAAATATTTTTATAAAAAAATGACAAATATATTACCAAAATTGCATAAAAACAAAAATATTATACAAACTTAACAAAATAAAATTGTTATACTTATATTGACAATAAATAATGAAAACTAATAATAAACTATCATGAGACAATTTCAAAATATGAAAACTCGTAGAAGAAAATTGTAAAATTTCATATATTTGTGTGTTTTTGTTTTCAATAACTCAATATATTCAATTTTTTTCTCTAAATTAAATTTTTGTTTAATTTAAGTTTCTTAATGACCTCCCTAGAAAAAATTCCTAGAGCCGCCTGACTCCAATGGCTCAAACAGTACTGAAGAAATGAAAATTGCAATTTGGTGGTTAGACCCACTTGAGTCTTGATCCACAACTTAATTAGCGAGGAATATAAACTGAATGAAGGCCATGTCTAACAATGACCGAAGGATCGAAGTCATGTAATCTATGATAAACATAAAAAATAATGCAGGATTAGGCTTCCCAACAAGAATCATTAATAATTAATTAATAATTCAACAAATAAAAATAAAAATAAAAATGAATGATTGCACAGGGACATCATGGATTCATGGGTTGAATCTTGCGTATATATCTCCATGCAGTTGTAAGTTTAAAGCGAATGTGAACCTTCCTGTTTACATGTCTATACGATCCCAGACAAGATATATTAATTAATTATGCCTATGTCCTTCAGCGCAAAAGGCATACTTTTAAGGGACATCAGCGGTTGCCATGTGCCGATATTGACTGAAGGATGGGTTCCCAATAAATGTAGGGTAACCATCAACGAACGCATCTTTATTATGTCAGAATCCATATGAAGATTCAGGAGGTTGTCAAAGGAAAATATTTGAGTAATAGTGCATCCATTATAAGCAAATTTATAATAAATAAATTAAAGAAAACAAAAAATAGAAGTGGTTGTAGGAAAATTTACCTCCCTAAATAACTAAAATCTGCAAGATATGCTGCCTTGGTTCTGGTATCGTACATGCAAACATATAAAAGGTCATATTTATTTATACCATGTTAGCAAGGGTATCGGTTTAGGAGGAGGAGTTACATATCATGTTTTCATAGAATCTATTCTCATGTGAGGGAAAAGACTCATGTTATGAAAACATGATATATTTTTTCGTTTAGGAAAGTTATTGTTGTGCACTATAAAGAGAAAAATCCTAAACTTAGTTTTCACTAGCTAGCAAGTACTTTGACGGTCACTGTTTTTTTTCCATATGTCTAACTCATTACTCATGGGAGATTAATATATTTTTTAAAATAAAAACTAAAGATGTAGAAGATAAGAAGATGAAGATGAACAAGACAATTAAGTAATTTGAAGATTCTAGAACATCTCTGCTATATAACATGAATTTTCTTTCTTTTCTCAACTTAATTTACATTAAATATAGATGGCAGTTGGATTGGGGACATGGCAACCTATACACAGCTGAATTCTATGTCATCTTTAAAAAGTAAAAAATGGGAAAAAAAATTAAAGCAGACAATCTTTACCATGCAATAAGTCTAACAACACGACAAATTTTACAATATTTTTCACAAGGGTTAAGATGTTAGATTATGATTGATGTAACAATCTCAACAAAAATGATGTTGCACTAAACACACCATCTCTAGCTCTAACAAATTATAAAATTTATTGTGTTTGTAATATTATGATTTGCATGCCATTTATAAGTTTCGCAACATTGCAGTGAGTGGACCAGTATCGGCATAGCATAAGACGAGGACATGGTCAATTTGTCACCGCTTGCTTCTATTGGTAGGACTTGATACTGGTTCAGTGGTTCTGGAACAGTATATTTATGCCAAAAATACTGTTCGATTTTAGGAGCACGTGTTCATTTCCAATGTGAAGGATAAGTTACACAATACCCTTGTCGCATGCAGCAGAAGCCTCAATGTTACTCATGATTTAGTCTTTGACTTATGATGAAATGCTGCAACAGTAGAAAAAGACTATATAGCAACTCTACTCACTCATAGTATAGCTGAAAAATACTAGCAAGATTATCCACGTGAGAATATTTTGCGATACATTGAAAAGCTTGGGTGGTTATTAATCTATATATGTCACGTTACCACGCATCATACTCATCAATACTGCAGTGATTTAGAGCAGGTTGGGAAAACTCTTGGTGACTGCGAATGAATTTCAATTCCAAGACTAAACTGCAGTGGTGCACAGATTTAAGAGAGCTAGTGATGCTACAAACAAACAAACAAGAAAAAAAAAACATTCTCTGAGAATTTTTTTTATTAGTTCTTATTTTACCACACCATTGACATCATTATATATCATCTACTATCAATGGCGGCTCCAAGATTTATTTTTTTAAATTGATGAAATTTAAATTATACAAAATCTAATAAATTTTTTTTCATATATTGACAGAAAAAAGAAAAACATGCAAATATATAAAACATTACAATTTCCTTCTACAAGTTTTCTTACTTTGAAATTGTTGCATTATAGTCTTATTATCAGTACTACAAACTACATCTCTTTCAAAAATTTATTGAAATTTTCATTTCTGTTGGTAAGGACCTAACATATTGTTAAGGGAACCAAAATTTAAAAATAAAATTTGACTACAAACTTAGTTGTAGTTTAAAGCTACAACTTTCACTAAACAAATTAATATGGTTAAATATTTTAAAAATTTGACAGTTGAATTGCATGTTCTTTAAGTTTTTAAAACACATATCAAATTTCATGTCAATCAGATATTATTTACTATTTAATTCATAAACTTATTTTTTATGTATAATTTTAAAGTCTGTTTGTGATCCACTTAATTTGCTGAAATTGAAAATTTTTTGCTGAAGCAGTACAGTGGAACTCATAAATAGTACCAAAAAGTATAGTGAGGCCTATGAATAATAGCAAAAATAAACTAAATAATAAAATAAGCTAGTCTTTTTAATTTGGAGCCAAACGCACACTTAGACTACAAAACTCAAAATTTAAACATTTAATTGATAACATAATTATTGATCTTTGATTTTATTTATATTTTGCAAGTACAGAGGATTTAAGAAGAAAATATAATCCAATAGTGGATTTACCAACTTATTTTACTATTTAATTTATTTTTGCTACTATTCATGGGGCTCATTGCACTTCTTGGTATTATTCATAGGTCCTACTATACTATTTCAGCTAACTTTTATCTTTATCTACAGTACTTTCAGTAAAAAAATTTCAGTTTTAGCAAAATAAGTGAATCATAAACTGACCCTCAGTATATAACTAAATTTGTTGTCAAACTTTATCCAAAGTGTAATTATATTATATCTAAAAAAATTTAGAATAGTCACAAAATTTTTTCAAGATAAAAAAATTATAAATTTTTTAAAATTTATATATAATAATTATTTTTTCAACCCGTGTCTACCATTAACAATATATCACTTTGACAATAATGAAATACTAATCGATATCATGCACTATGCGCTGTTACATTCCCTTACAACAATTCAATAACAAAAAAAAAAATTTAAAAATTAAAAATAAAATTTAAAAAAAAATAAAATAAAAAAAGGAAAAAGAAAGAAAGAAAGAAGAAGAAGAAAAAGGGAAGGAATCTTGATCCCTTACACAAAGGCGGAGGTAGGGTGTTGACGGGAGCAATTGCTGGCCCCATCAAAACTCACCGCTTTATATATATAGTAACTTACTGATTTCATAAAAATGTGTATATATAAGTTATAAAAATTGAAAACAATTATATAATATAAAATCCATAAATTGATATATATTGCTTTGAACTTATACTCTAAAGTTTTAGGCTTACAATATAATGGAATTTTTTTTTTTTTTTTTGGTTTTCTAACTTTAAAATAATGCTTAATATTCACATGAGTGATATTTTATTCTACAAATTAGTTTTTAAGTATGATAATGTATATGTTGTGCTCATCTATTTTTATCTAGAAACTAACTGGTGTTATGTTCGTCTATAATGTGTATAAATATATGTATGTTTGTGGATTAGTTATAAAATTTGCCCCACTGAAGTCAAATCCTAACTCCATCACTACTCTCCATATTATGGATAATTACTGTGTCATTAGACTTTTTATTCCTACTACTTCCATTATTAAATTTCATTGAGGATTTTATATATAAAGAACACATCTTCTTAACCATTTATTTTTGTGTGTATGTGTGTGCCCACGAATGTGTGTAACTCTACACCTCCTTTGGTGTGCAAGTCTTATGGCCTCCATTTTCTAATTATTATTCTACTCTATTTTCTATTCGGCTTGGCATTTTCACTTTGTATATATATTATGCTAAGTGGTTTCCATACTTTATTTAAAAATAAATAAAATAAATTGTAAGGAAATAAAATTATTTATTGTTGAATACAAATAAATAAATAAATAAAATAACATATTACAATTTCTGCTTAGGTGGAAGGTCAAATGAATACATTCATTTAAAGCTTTACTTAGGTGGAAGGTTAAAAAGTGATATTCTTAGATTCTATTATCAAATAGTTAGTATGATTTTTTTTTAAATAGTAATTGTAAGAATGCAATTTGATTCTCTAACCCAAAGAGCATAATACAATGAATTTGTAGAGAGTGAATTGGAAAATTAGACTTTAATGAGTTAGACAACAAAGTGGATCTAGATGACAACAAAATGTAGATAGACTGGTTTAATTTAAAGAAAATTGTCATCAGTATAGTCCAAGAAGATCAATTCTTATATATTGATTCTCAAGTTTGATTATAAGTTTAAATCTTGATTGCTACAGTGTTTTTCTCTCAATTTCTCGATCTCCCTCTCTCATTGCCTTCTTCTTATTTTATACTATCCCTCTGCCTTCATATTTGCCTTCCATGTGTAGATTAGAGTGTTGGTGCTGATCTCTGTCACATCAGCACCTTCTTAAAATCTCTAGAGAGTAGCTGTAAGGCTGAAAGCTATTGTTCAGATATCACTTCCCCATTAATGCGGTCAGAGAGTTAGTTGCAGAACATTTAATGCAGTGGTAATAGTTTTCCCTTGAGATATTTCATGGCTCTCCTCTGTCCTATTCCTTTTTGATACTTATCCTCATCCATGGAATAATCCAAAACATTACTCTTGATGATAGATCACACCCTTTGACCTCGGTTTTGCTCAGCCGAGGAAGGATTCCTCCTCAAACCACCCTTCTGGATCGCTTTAATTGGATTTCACTTCTTCACTTACTAACACGGATCCTTATGAAAGTGTTTACCCGTCCTCGAATTGCCTAACATCCTTAAATTGGGCCCCTAGCCCAATATATACATAGATATGGACTCCTAGGCTTATCACCCCTACAATAATATATAAATATTTGGTAAATTAGTCCAAAGAAACTTTTAAAAATGTTAACTAGCTTAAAACTTGTGGTCTTTCTCCACATAAAATATTTTTTTTTAAAATGGTATTCAATGTTTTTTTTTTATGCAACTAAAATTCTTTAGTAAAGATGTTTATTTAATCAGCAGAAAATTAAGGGCAAACTAAGAAATAAGAGACTTCAAGCAAACTTAATTACTCTTAGATTTTTATTGTAAGTTAGTTCCTTGATCTTATATGTGCATATATGGGTGTCCACGCATGTTTTCATTTTTTATTTTCTTTAAAATTTCTATGTGATGGTAGTAGATCTAAAGTACACATGTTTTTATTTTTTTCATTTTATTCTTCATAATTTCTTTTTGAATGCTGACAAATGGTTTGGTAAAAATTAAAATATTAACAACCTACCAACTTCTTTATAGACTGACAACTTTTTAATTAAAATTAAAATTTAATTTTGTACATTAAAAGAGAAATTATAGTGAATTTTGTACATAATCAATCATAGATTATTTTTGGGATTTAGAAGAATCTTAATTCAATTTTGATAAATTAATGACTTATTTAAAATGTATAACTATTTTGTATCTTTTTTTTTCTTATATATTGTTAATACTGAAAGGATTCTAGTTTTATTTTTCATATTATATTTATTCTTGCATTTTAGTATAATTTTTATTCGTAAATTTAGAAGGGAAATAAAATTGGTTCATACTTTGGCCCCAAAACTAAAATCTCAGCTCCTGACTCCCTTTTTTTCCTTGCCTTTTTTTTTTTTTTCTCCATATCATCATAAAAATCATACATATGAACGAGATATTAATTTGAACTGTCTATTAGAATTATATATATATATATATATATAATGTTTGAGTATGCACGAAAATTATAATGAAGGGCATTTTTGACATTGACGAGGATTGGTGAATGGAGGAAACATGAGAACGCACAAGTGAGGAGAAGGAACACCTCCAGCGAGCGGTAACGCTAAAAAGAGGGGCACTAGCTATGGGGTCTAGGGATCATCGCAGGCAAGTCCTCCTACAAGGATTCCCTTGTCCAACTTAGTGGATTCTGGGAACCTTGTCAGACTAACCTTTTACCATGATATATCAGATCAAAACTATATGGTCCAGATCCTGTCGATGGTGGCATTTCTTTTTGTTTTTTTTTTAAATAAATGTGATAGTATTTTAATTTATGATATCATTTTTATAATAATTGCCTTTTATTATCAAACCAACACATTAATTTTTTTTTGTTTAAATAAGGTTTAAATTTTAAATTTCTTATTAATTGAGCTAGCTGAAACTCATAGATTAACATGCAAACACTAGTTTTTTTTTTTTTTTTTTTTTTTTTGAGAAACACATGCATACACTAGTTTGGTATCAAAAAGTTACGTAGTTGTTTAGCTAAAAATCCCAGGCTGACCCATGCAAGCAGCGGAATAACATAAACATTAGCTTTCATTTCACCTACTTCACATACTCCATTGGCTTGCCGGCAATGGTGGATCCAGGATTTGGTTTTAGCAGTAAAATTTTTAACTAACATATAGATTTCTCAAAAAAATAAAACATATAGATATCTCCATATACCCACAGGCATAAGGAAATTTTACATATTATGACGAGCGCAATGTTAGAAAAAATAAATAAGATGAATTAAATCAAGTAGACAAAGAGTAAAATTGAGAAGAAATAAGAACTTATCGTTAGATTGAGAGCAAAGGCATGGAACTTAACCCACTATCCTAAAAAATGATTTCACCCCACTGGATATAATTTATCCTTGGTGCAAAACTGGCTTCGAAAATCACCCCTCAAGATTCACGGCAAGCTTTGGTTGTATGCACTCTAAATTGGTTAGCAATCTTAACCAATAAAGGATTAAAGGAAACATTAAACTTTTTAAATCTAAGGAAATTGATAGATTGTGTTGTAGCTAGGGGTCTTCAGCAAATCAACTAGATCTTGGGTATTGTGAGTTGTGGACTCACCATAATATTTAATTTCAATTAAATCTTCCACAATATTCCCAACAACTCCAATCTCACGATTTTTGCCATTCCCCTCAATAACTCATTTGTCTTTTATTTGATATCTTCTTCAATCTCTTGAAAAGTATCATCTTTAAGCTTCAATTCCTCAATATGTTGTAAAACTTCATCCTTTTTAATCATTTCAAGATTTTCTTCAAAACTTGGCTCTATATTGTTGATCCCCAATCTTATAATTTCTATTGATGGTTGAATGTAGAGTTCATAATGTCGTGGAAGTCTAAAGAAAGCACACATGATGCTCTATTGATGGAACAGAAAATAAACTGTTAGTTCCTGGTAGTAAATCTCAAATCCACGAGGGGTATCCTTGAATCCACGAGGAGAAGAAAATTAGAATCCACCAGAGAAATAATTTGACAGAAGTCTATGTTTATTAATAATAGTCTATTTGCGTCTGACGGCTACAAAATATATAAATATTGAGAAAAACGTCTAAAACCCTAATTCACACTAATTAAGCAATTATGTGACAAAATATCAAAATTTACCAAAAATGGCATAATTGAGTTAAATGCAGAATCTTAAACTACTGACCTTAAGAGTCATCCCAAAATAGATGGGACCTTATTCTGAATTTTAAACTAAAAGTTATTAAAGAAAAACAAATATTACTATAAATAGCAAAAACATTGTTTTCAAGGACTTAACGAAGGAATTTGCCTAAATTTAGGTGGCATTTATAGTATTCATTGTGAGTTTAGATCAAAATACCATTTCCCTTCAACCTGTCAAATTTCATGCAATTCTGACACTATCGCCCCGATGCCCTCTATTGGCACCTCCCTTTGATTTTGCGTTGTGACTTCTGGCACCCTTACTACTCCAGGGAGGCATGTGCTGTCTGTTCTACATCAGTCTCCCCCCGCTTGAAAAGAACTCGACCCCGAGTTCCCACTATCTGGCGCATCAGGAGGATGGTACTCATACAAATCAACAACATTGAAGGTGGAAGAAATATTCATGTCTAGTGGAAGAGCAACTACAAAAGCATTGTTGTTGATCTTCTTTGTAATCTGGAATGGCCCGTATTTCTTGTCCTTCAACTTGTTATAGGTACCAACAGGAAGCCTTTCCTTTCTAAGGTAGACTAGCACCAAATCCCCAACACTGAAAATCTTCTCATGTCTCTTTTTATCAACTGCTTCCTTGTACTTGGCATTAGTAGCTTCTAGTTTCTGTCTCACTTCCTCTTGCATTGCCTGAATATGGTCAGCCATATTCTTTGCAGCTTGACTCACCCCTAGAAGCTTAAGTAATGGTACTAAGTCCAAAGCGTGTTTAGGGGGGCACGCAATAGACAATAGCAAATGGAGACTTACCAGTGCTTCTGCTAACTAAGCTATTGTAAGCAAACTCTACCTGGGACAATGCAAGATCCCACTACTTAGGCTTCTTTCCTGAGATACAATGGATCAGATTCCCTAAAGTGCGATTAACCACTTTTGTTTGGTCATTAGTCTAAGGATGATTAGTGCTGCTGTAATTCAAGGAAGTGTCAAAATGCTTCCACAAGGTCATCCAGAAGTGACTAATGAACTTGGTATCCCGGTTAGAGGTAATGGACTTTGGCACTCCATGCAAATGCACAACTTCTTAAATAATAGATTGGCCACTCGAGTAGCATCTGAAGTCTTCTTGCATGCTATGAAATGGGACATCTTCAAATACCCGTCAACCACAACAAAAACAGAATTCATATCTCACTGGGTTTGAGGAAGACCCAGTATAAAGTCCATAGACAGATCCTCACATGGTGCTTGTGGAATTGGCAAAGGCATGTATAAACCAATATTCTGCGATTGATCCTTGGCGGTTTAGCAGATTAGACACTTCCTTACATGATTGCCAACATCCCTCTTGAGTTTTGGCCAACAATACCTCTCCTCCATCAATGCTATAGTCTTATCTTTGTCCATATGTCCACCCAAACCTCCACCATGCAGCTTCATAAAAATCTGCTCCCTCAATGAACTTTTAGGGATGCATAATTGATTACCCCGAAAGAGGAAACCATCCAGGATGTACATACTATTGACAGCAATATGAGTTTGTTAACACTTACCTTAAATATCACCAAAATCCTCATCATTCTCATACAGCTCCTTAAGGTAATCAAACCTTACAACTTCAGTATATAGGGTGGTCAACAAAGATGCTCGCTTGCTAAGCGCATTTGCCACCTTATTAGTAACACTAGACTTGTGCTTCAATGTGAAATGGAAATGCTGTATATAAGCTACCCACCAAGCATACATCATGTCAATGCTAACTTGATTGTTGATGTGCTTCAATGCCTGATGATCTGTATATAATACAAACTTCTTCTGAATCAGGTAATGCTTCCAATGCTTAAGAGTTCGTACTACAGCAAAGAACTCTAGCTCATAGGCCAGTCATTTACTTCGAGTTTCACAAACTTTCTCACTGAAGAATGCTACTGGTCTATTGTCTTGTAAAAGAACATTGCCTATCCCGACCACAGATGCATCACACTCCACCTGAAAAACCTTATCAAAGTTAGGCAATGCCAAAATTGGAGTTGTGCTCAGCTTCTCCTTGATCAAGGCAAAACTCTATTTTGCCTCATTTTCCCATGAGAATCTCCCCTTCTTTAGACACTCAGTGATAAGGGCTACTATACTATTGAAATCTCGAACAAACCTTCAATAAAAGGTTGCCAGCCCATGGAAGCTTTGCACATCACTCACTGTCTTTAGGGTTGGTCATTCTCTAATTGCACAGACTTTGTCCTCATCAACATGAATCCCATCCACACTGACCACATACCCTAAGAACAACTTATCAGTCAAGAAGCTGCACTTCTTCAGGTTGATATACAATTCATTGACCTACAACATCATCAATACTTCTTGCACATGATTATAGTGGGCTGCTTCTGTCTTACTGTAAATCAGGATATCGTCAAAATAAACTACCACAAACTTCCCAATAAATGGTTTCAATACCTAATTCATAAGCCTCATAAAAGTGTTGGGAGCATTGGATAATTCGAAAAGCATCACCATCAACTCATATAATCCCTCATTTGTCTTGAGAACTATCTTCCACTCATCTCCAGGTCGAATCCAAATCTGGTGATACCTACTCTTGAGATCCAGCTTGGTGTAACACTTAGACCTACTCAGCATATCAAAAATGTCATCTAGTTGGGGAATAAGAAATCAATACCTGACTGCGATCTTGTTGATGACTCAACTATCCACACACATACACCAACTCCCATCCTTCTTCAATGTTAATAATGCCGGTACTGTACATGGACTCATACTCTCCCTGATCTGCCCCTTACTCAGAAACTCATCCACCTGCCTATGTAGAATTTGACCCTCTTGAGGATTCAGCTTGTAATGTGGCAGATTTAATAGACTAACTCTAGGAGCTAAATCAATGCAATGCTAGATGTTGCGCATTAGTGGCCAAAATGGCCAAATGGCCATAAAATCCTAACTATATAGTTAGTAGTTCTAGTTACCAAACTATATTATTTACTAGTATCTCGAGTCTAAAAGACTCGATTTTGGCCTATAAATCGAGTCTCAGGGACTCGATTTTCATGGTCTAATCATTTTCGATGTGGCATATTTTTCCACGTGGTGACCACATGAAAATCGAGTCTCTAAGACTCAATTTATAAACCTTATAAAGGTCAAAGAAGAACCCAGAGAAAAAAAAAAAAAAAACAGAGAGAGAAGAACCCAGGTTACGCGCCGTGAGCGTCCCAGGCCAGGCCGTGCCGCGTACCATGCGCATCCCAGGCCAAGCTACGCCGCGCATCGTGCGCAACCCAGGCCAGGCAGCGCGGTGCGCGGTGACCCAGGCCGACCGATCCAGGTTCTTCTTTAATGTTCTGGGTTCTTCTCTCTTTCTATTTCTGGTTTTTTTTTTTTTTTTTTTTTCTCTGGGTTCTTCTCTGATATGTTCTGGGCAGGTCGCCTCTCCTATCTGATCTGATTCTTTCTCCCTTTGATCTGATTGTTGTGTTTCTGGATTTCTTAAAAAAAAAAATTTGTGTATTTTGACTTGTACGAGAGACTTGAGAGTTAAAATTTTTTTAAATTTTTTTGATTTATAAATCGAGCCTTAGAGACTGGATTTCCAAGTAGGAAAAAAATTGCCACATCAGAGCATGGAAATTGAGTCTTTGAGACTCGATTTATAGGCCAAAATCGAGTCTTTTAGACTCGAGATACTAGTAAATAATATAGTTTGGTAATCAGAACTACTAACTATATAGTTAGGATTTTATGGCCATTTGGCCATTTTGGCCTGCATTAGTGGTAAAACTGGAGGTAGCTTTTATAGAAAAAGCTCTTAAAACTCCTTGATCAATGGTTATATTGCCTCAGGTATCTCAACAATCTTCTTCGGCTCTCCATCTATCACCACTACAGCATATACATGTTTCAACTCCTTACACTCCCTGTCAAACTCATCCTCATTGTTGACTATGAGAAATGATGGCTTCCCCTCCACTTTAGAAGTTTTGGGTACATTGCCTTCCTCAATAGGAACAATGACAATTTTTCTGCCATTCTTTAAGAATACATACACATTATCCTTGCACCTATGAGTAACATCTACATCATACTACAAAGGTCACCCAATATTAAATGACATGCATCCATTTTAACAATATCACAAACTACTTCATCTACATAACACTTACCCATAAAAAAAGTAACACGACATTATTGAGTAACAAGAGTTTCTTTACCTTTCTTGATCCAACCTCTCTTGTATGGAAAGGGATGCTTTTCTATCTTCAATCGCAACTTGGTAACCAAACTCTTCGATGCGATGTTCTCTACATTGCCATTGTCAATGATCAGATCACAGACCCTCTTACTGATGGTGCATCATGCTCGGAAGATCTCATTTCGCTGATCACTATATTCCACCCTCGGTGTGAGCAACAACCTCTGAATCACCAAAGACCTCCCTAATGGCATACCTTCCTCATCTTCTTGGACCTCATTGGGATTATAGGCTTATGGATCAACATCATTATACACCTCTTCACCCTCCTATTCACCTTCTGCCTTGCCTTTTTCTGCCACCTCCAGATTCACTGCATCTCGCTTAGGGCAAGTATTAGATCGATGTCCTGATTCTCCACACCTGTAGCACTTATTCCCAGTTGGCCTAGCATAAGGGTTGGCATTCGCTATCGGTTGGGCTGCAAAACATACTACCACCATTGTGGACTAGTTGACACCACTATTCTCCCTAACCACGGGTTGTGATTGTGGTGTAAACATGGGTTGTTTACCTTTGTTGGCAGTGGAACTGGATGACTCCGAATTGCGGTTGGAAAACTTCGAACTTGCCCTAAGATGTTGATATTTTATTTTCTTGGATAGAGTTAAAGCCTCATTTAAAGTATATAGGTTTTGTAAGGATACTTGATCTCGGATGGAAACTCACAATCCGTGTACATATCTGTTTATCCGTTGATCTTCAGTTTCCTCCAAATCATTGGGATTAGCCAACTTGTCAAACTCCTTCGTGTACTCATTAACCGTCCGAGTACTTTGCCTACAATCCTGGTACTGTCTGAACAACTCCTGCTAGTAATCTGGTGGTAAGAACCGATCTGCCATTATTCTCTTCATCCTCCTCGATGATCATATCAGAAGCTTTCATTCACGGGTACAATTTAATTAAACACAACCCCATTAGGCAGATGCTCCTTCCTTCAACTTGTAAGCCACCAAACACACCTATTTATCATCTACAGTACCCATATAATCGAAAAACTTCCCCACCTCACTGACCTAGTCCAGATACTCTTCAGTGAAGACATTACCATTAAAGGATGGTAACTCTACTTTCATCCAATAGTCCTTCTGCTCCTGATAATCTCGGCCATTATCCCTCACAGTACCACGATTATTCCCAAGAACTCTCTTTGTGTACTCCTTGTCCTCACTATTCTCTTTGTTGTAGTCTTGCTACCTATTCCGATTTGGACCGTGATAAGGAGGGTCACGCGCTCGGTTATCATGTCGCTCTTCATCATCACGATCAGGGTTTTAGTTAAGTAGGGTGGCAAGTGCTTCTTGAATCTGGTCTAGAGTCTGTTGGGTTGAATCATGAAACTGTTGATTTTCATCACGAAAATCAAGGAACTCAACCCTAGTGAGGAATGGGTTGTTGATGTCATCACCGCTATCATTGTTGTGGTGGTCAGTGTCTCACCGGTTAGCCATCAGACCAGGGTAAGTCTAAGCTCTGATACCAACTTATGTCGTGGAAGCCTAAAGAAAGCACAGACAATGCTCTCTTGATAGAACAAAAACTAAACTGTTAGTTTCTGGTAGTAAATCTCGAATTCATAAGGAATTTTCCTGAATCCACAAGGAGAAGAAAACTGGAATCCATCAAATAAATAATTTGACAAAAGTCTGTGTTTATTAATAATAGTCTATTTGCCTCTAACGGCTACAAAACATATAGAAAAACATCTAAAACCCTAATTCGCACTAATTACGCGATTAGGTGACAAAATACTGAAATTTACCAAAAATGGCAAAATTGAATTAAATACAGAATCATAAACTACTGACCTTAAAGGTTGTCCCAAAACAGACAGTACCTTATTCTGACTTTTAAACTAGAAGTTATTAAGGAAAAACAAATATTACTATAAATAGCAAAAACACTGTTTTCGGGGCCTTAATAAAGGAATTCGCCTAAAATTAGGCGACGTTCCTGGCATTTGAGTCTGGATCAGAATGCCATTTCTCTTCAAACTGCCAAATTTCATGCAATTTCGACACTATTGCCCTGATGCCTTCTACTAACACCTCCCCTTTGATCTTGCGTTGTGACTTTTGGCACCCCTGCTACTCCAAGAAGGCATATGCTATCTGTTCTACATCAATTCATTGATATAATTTCTTGAGAATGAACCCTTTGACCAATTATCTTGCTTTGTATATGAAAATAGTACATCATAATTCATGGGAAAGAATTCAATTGCAAGATTTTTTTTTCATCCTTAGCCATGAACAAAATTTTTCTTTACCTCATTAGATTTTACATATTTATGTATATACACACAACCCTAGAGATGGAGTTTTGGTGAGGTTGGGAGGGCAATTCCCCCCATCACATGGCTCCGCCATAACTTGCCACTATATATATGAGAACTACAATATGAGTACGTATAAGTGCTAAAAAAAAAAAAAAAAATCCAAGTGTTTTCTTTTAATGAGAGAGAACTTAGCTTCACTAATGATCAAAGGCTAAATGCTAAAATATCAGACACAATCAGAGGTCATATATGTTACAAAGAAAATGTAATCGGACTGACACGTGGAATAAACATGGATCAATCAATATCTTTTCTTCTTCTTCTTTTTTGCTCTCACACAATGTATCCTCAAGGCTTTCAACTAAAGACTAATCACTGTTCACGCCAGGTGAGCCCACGAAGGGGTAAAGCACTGGCCCAGGAAATTCTTTTCAAAGTGTAGGTAGCAGGATTCAAACTGGGGAGCACACCCAATCGAGCCCAGTACAAGCACCCTGAGACCAAGAACCCAACCAACTCGGCTAACCCCCTGAGTTGGATCAATCAATATCTGATGATTGCAATAAGCACATGTAGTATGGTTACATGCTACAATGGAATTATCTTTATCTCAAAAGTGTATGTCTTAATGTGTATATGGATATTCTCTTTGTACAAATATCAATCTTGCCGCTCCTAAATACGATAGAAATTTCTTTAAGAGAAATTACCAAGATTTTTTTTATTTTTTGTGGCAAATTATACTAACCTCTCTTGAGATTTTAGGATATGTATGAAAATCCCTTCCATTTTTAAAATCAATACTTAATTCCCTAATTTTTTAGTCATTTGTTTGCTTCTGGTCAGTAAACATTATTTGGAAGTTATTTTAGATGAAAATTTAATTTGAAAAGAATGTATTTTGACTCAGTTTGTAATGAACACAAATGTTTATTGGGAATATTTGTTTATATAAATAAAAATCTAAAGGGTTGTAGTGTAATATATAAAAATATGAGAGGGTTTGTAACATTTCTCCAAACCACGAGGAAAGTTGTTGTAATTTAACTCCTTTTTTTCCTTACAGCAAGTGGTAGATGGGTATTCAAATCAAAGTTCACCATTGCAAGAATTAGGTAATATCATTGAATCATCATAAGGCTACTAGTCAACTACCTAAACCTTATCTGAGAAATAAAAATCTTCTATTCTACTTTTAATTTTTATTTTATATTTCACCAACTGCAATATGCTTTTTTTTTTTTTTTTTACTTTGATAACTTTATAAGGGAGAAAAATAGCAGTTTAGCAGAAAATAAAGTAAAACATTCAAAGTATGAGAGGATTTTATTCTTATCATGAGATATTTTGGGTTTCATTTAAATATCTAAATACAATCGGTAATTCTGCTCCTCTTAATTCTAACTTCAATTGATGGTGCTCCTAATAATGTCGCTCTTGTTAGTGCTTGTAACACATAGACCCATGCCTATTGGATCTTATTTTGAAAAGCTGAGCAGATTTTAATAACTACAGATTGATAAGAAAAAGAAAATGCCATTTATTAGTTGGCAAACTTGAGTGCGTGGGAGGATTCCTATTTGCCCTTTTTTATAATGAAAATGATAGAATTTGAATGTATTGTTATATTAAGTGATAATTGTTCTTTATCATCAAATTAAAATATGAATTAATATTTTTTTAATATATGAAATAAAAATAAAATCTTAAACTTGCTGACGCCATGGTGATAAATTTTTACCACACACCAAGCTTGCTTCCTTAATGATTGTTGGATTCGCAATTGTTGGGTGAAGTTGCTTGACACCACACTCATTTAGCCAAATGAAAAGAGAGAGAAAGAAATAAAAGAAAGACACTCTATTTTAATACTGATAAATACTCTTACACACACTCTATTACAAACGAACTTGTGTGTAATTTTTTTTAAAATTAAAATCGTAACTTCAAGTCATAATTTTAATTTTAAAAAATTGTATACAGAAGTTTGTGTATAACAAAATAAGTGTAATAAATACTACCCTCTTAATATCTTAGTCATAGTTAAAAAATATAAATATATATATATATATATATATATATGTGGGCTAGAAATAGGAGTGGAGCTAGGACTTTGAGTTAGGAAGGGCGACTCTGACCTCTAGTTCGGCAACTTCTTAGCCGTAGAAGGTTTTTTTTTTTTTTTTTGATGTGTGCGTTTGTTGGGCAAAGACAAAATTATTCTGTTTAAAACTTTTTAAAATGCTAGTTGTTTCTTTGAGTAAAATTGGTTAATTAGACTTAATTTTTTTTAGCTTTGCTATTAGTGATTTCTGTTGTTGCACAAATGTTTTTGGGCTAGTATACGTTGTTTTAGATTTTAGATCTATAAATTTTTTTAATGGCCTTTAAAATGAGGAAAGTGCTAGAGGTATATTGCTGATATAGGATCTGTTTGGATAGAACTTATTTTCCTGAAACTGAAAATTGAAAACACTGTAACAAAATAATTTTTAAATGTGTAAATAATACCGTGGGACCCATTTTTAATGAAAAAGTTGCTGGTGAAATTTGTGAGTCCCATGAACAGTGCATGGGTGCACTGTTCATGGGAGAATTGGTCAACAATTGTGGCTAAAAAAAAAAAAAAAAAAAAAAAAAAAAAAAAAAAAGAAGAAGAAGAAGAAGAAGCTGAAAACGTGGACGTGGACGTGTATCCAAACGGATACGTAATGAGTGAAGTGATTATTGGTAAGTAAAAAAGTGATGTAAGTGATAGGGCCAAATACGAATCAATAAGAATTTGTACCTCAACAGTTTATAAAAATGTTGTAGATAAGTTTGTAACGTTACTCTAAAAAGAATCAATGATATTATTAAAGGGGCAAAATATAATTTTATAGAACAAAATTACTAAAACTAATGCATATATATATATATACACACTAATATTATTATTTTTTATTTTTTAATTTAGGGGGGCCATTGCCCCCCCCCCCCCCCCCCCCCCCCCCCCCCCCCCCCCCCCGGTCAATTAATGCCTCTGTCCCTGGCTGGAAAGTGATCATGGAAGGGCATTGTGATGCTTCTCTATATAAATAGAGTTTCCCAATTGAGAGATAACAGCACAAGTGTGACTAACCCTAAAGAAAGCCTATCATATAGTCTCAAGATAAAAGAGTTATGGAAAGCCATAAGCCTTATATTGCAATGCTTTTCACTCAGTCAGTGTATGCAGGCATGGCCTTGTTCTCTAAGGCAGCAATTGCTAAAGGGATGAACCCTTATGTGTTTGTTGTTTATAGGCAAGCTTTTGCCTCACTTGCCTTGGCTCCATTCGCATTCTTCCTTGAAAGGTTATTTAAAAACAGTAGCTACTTTCATATCTCAGTCTCTCCACTCTTTTACCTGCCTATATATAAATCTTACTGATTTTTTTTTTTTTTTTTTTCACTTTTGATGAATATATGTCCTCCAATATTATACAGAAACAAGGCTGCTCCCTTATCATATTACTTACTTTGCAGAATCTTCTTGGTTTCACTTTGTGGGTATGTAACATTTCTAATTTCTATTTTCAAACCATAAAAAATATATTTGTAACACGCCTTTGTATGTACAAATTTTTAGGATCACACTCAGTTTAAACCTCTACTACGTCGCTATCAACTACACATCTGCAACATTTGCGGCGGCCACGACTAATACAATTCCTGCCATTACTTTCATAATGGCCGCTTTCTTGAGGCAACTAATTAACTAGGAATCTTCAATAATTATTGATTAATAATTAGATTGATTCAGTTTCAATTTATTAATAAAATAAATTGGTTTTGTTTATCTAGAATGGAAAGCATTAACATAAAACAGTTGCACGGATTGGCCAAAGTGTTGGGTTCTGTAGTCGGTGTTTCTGGTGCACTAGTGTTTGCTTTTGTGAAGGGACCTCCTATAAATTTTATGCACTGGCATACAACAACTGAAAAGCCAAATACAGACTCATCAATACATAGCTGCTCCACAAGGGAATGGATAAAAGGCTCTCTTATTATGCTCTCAGCCAACACTTTTTGGTCTTTATGGCTTATTCTGCAGGTTTTTCCTTGAGCACAAATGATGGTTTTATTGTTATCCTTTTATGTTGCTTTGTTAATTTTTTGTTTTGCTCTGCATTTTTCTTTCTTAGGGTCCAATTATTAAGCAATATCAGGCAAAACTAAGGCTTACTACTCTACAATGCTTCTTTAGCTGCATTCAATCATGCTTTGTGGCCATTGCAGTGGAAAGGCAACCATCAGCATGGAAACTTGGATGGGATGTCCATCTTGTTTCAGTGGCATATTGTGTAAGTTACTTTAATCTCCATCCACAAACTCATTCTTAACCTATGCGCAAAGCTAATCAACAATTCAACATGCTAATATATACAAACAATGATTAGGTAAAGCAATTAAAAAAAAAAAAAAGAAAAAGAAACATCACTGCTTTCCCAACCAGCATCAGCATGTTTTGTCTAGATTTTGTTTTGTTTTGTCTTTTCTGTTTCCTTTTCACCTTTATTTGAATGTCCAAGAAGATAACATCCTTATCGAATTGTGAAGATCTTGTCCCATATGACAATCTAAAACCATGATTTATCTGTTCATCAAAACAATTTTGTGGATCAATAGTGATCATGAGTTGCATTTCTTACCAAGCGATAAAACAATGCATTAATTCCCAACTCTTTGGTAGGAAAAAAAGATATTCTCTATTTGAAATGGATCCATTTAATAATTCGTATTATTAAATATTAAAAATATAAACGTATTCCAACAGGAGTGGATCTTGTTCCCCGTTGGTTTGGTCACATGACTCACATCATCTAGTGATTATTAGTTGAACAAATTCCTCCCTTTCACATCATAATTGACAGCAGTTCATTGCTACTCAGGCATATTCCTTTGTAAGTGCATATATATATATATACACATACACAAGTGAAGAGACAGCAGGTACATCAGCTCAGGCACTCACAAAGAAATTTCATCCTCTTAATCCCTAACAGTTTCTTTGAACATGGTAGGGTGTAATTGTAACTGGAATTACCTATTGGCTACAAGTATGGGTGATAGAAAAGAGAGGCCCAGTTTTCACGGCAATGTTCACTCCACTGGCGCTTATTATTACAGCCATCATGTCAGCATTCTTGTGGAAAGAGAACTTTTATTGGGGAAGGTCCATACTTCATACTCCATATTCCATTTCCATAAAGCTTAATAGTTATTTGTCACTGAATATTTCTTTCCAAAAAAATTAGGTATAATGATTCATATATGATCAAGTTATCATAGGCCTCTCTTTTGTTTAGTATCAACTAATTATTATTACCATATGGAAAAATTAAAAGATTAATCTTTAATCTTTGTGGCAGTATTGGTGGGGCTATTTTGCTGGTGGGGGGGCTCTACAGTGTCTTGTGGGGGAAGAACAAAGAGGATAGGAAAAGTGAAACAGACAAACAAAGACAAGAAACCAAAGAAGAACTCGTACTGGAGTGCATTACACATCACTGAGCAGTGATGGAAAGAAGTCACTACCTTTGGGAGTGTCCTTGTATTTTTTCAAGCTTTGAATTTTTTTTTTCTTTCTTTATGCTTTTCCATTTTGTTTCTTCTGAGTTTGTACTACTTCTCTCCCCTTGTCCTTTTTGTTTCTTTTAAGTTTGTATTATATTGTGGGTTACAGTTAGCTCAACTAGTAAAATCTGATGATTGAATAAGATATTTAGAGTTCAATCTCCACCTACACCGAAAAACCGATTGATTTTTTGTTCGATAATAAAGAATTATTATTAAGAGCAAATACTATAGATTGAAACTCTAAAAAAAAAAAAAAAGTTTGTACTATAAAAGTCATCAGCATGCAAACATTGTAATTATGACAATACACCCATAACGAAAATCTCAACATGTACAAATCCTTAATAAGCCTTTCATGTATCAAAAGTTTACCCTCTTCAAAAAAAAAAAAAAAATGTTTCAAAAGTTTACCATGCTGTAACCTTGGTTCCTAATCTCTAATATAATTAGATATGTCTTTGCTTTGCCCATTTCTATTTGGATACAAATTGCAATATTTTTAACTGGGAACGAAGTAAGATATATATATATATATATCTTACCTATTCTTCTAAGTTATGAATTAATGTCGTATTTTGCCCGGTAGCAATCAACAACAAGGACATTTTTATGTAAGATCGAGTTATGTCTGGATTAAAAAGGAAAGAAATAAAAAGAAGAGCATAAAACTCAATGACTGACATTCCTAAGGAAGTGGCCAGCGGTAGCCAATCCGTTTAAACTTGAAAGCCAATAATTCCGCTAAATTGTTTCTTTCAAACTTTGATCGATTTTTGCAAATTTATACATTAGTTAAAAGCTAAAACATAGAATTGATCTTGTAGGACATTTTTGAATCATAATTCATAATTGCCATCCCTTGGTACTATTTTTAATAGGTCGTATTAGTTAAGAATATTTTTTTTTTTTTATAAATTTTATTTTATGAACAAAAAAAAGGATCTCATGTGTGTGATCATTGACCTAGCCCACTTGATTCTGGAAAACTCATTGTGTGGAGTATCCCTATCATGGCATAGCATTTTTACGAAACGCACGACTTGAACCAGGCAACTCCTGAACTCGCAGGTGTGACTCAGTCCGGAAATCCTACCAATGCATCATGCCCCCAATAGGCTTTTCTTTTTTCATTTAAGAATCTATTGATGGTATGATTTACATAGACAAGGTACACCTCCAAAAAAGTAATAGAAAGATATTAGCGTTGTGTCGGCCACAAGATCTTTGATGCTAAAATTTGTCACAATTCTCTCATTTGCTTGAAAAGAAAAAGGTAATCCATCATTTGACTTTTATTTTATAATGACATGAAACTTCGTTTATAACCTATCATTAAGAAGTCTCCACTTTCATAATGAAGATAAATCATTCTCATTGATATGTTATAATTTTCGCATATAAAACACTAATTTTATTCATTGATTATAAACTAGAGTTTATGAGTTTATAAGAAACTTGTGATTTAGATCTTTCATATGTGAATGATATTCACATACTTCAATCACATATAATGCATCTCATGAACGGTCTAAAGAGTTCATGCACAAATAGTCTCAAAAAAAAATTATTAATCAAAGAATGTCATACAAATTGAATTTTAGCGCACTACTCCTAAACCAATGCCAAGGGAGGTCCGCTTGCAAGAGTAGAGGAAAATAGAAGGAATTTAGAGGAGTTGGATCAGGTTAACTTTGGGCCTAAGCAAAATGGGTTAAATCGTGTAGACCCTCATGCAAGGAGAGCCTTGAGCTGGGTGGACAGTCCACAAATGTCCATATATAGACCTTCTCTTACATTGGACTTTATTCAAAACTTAGCCCAATTCCTAGTTAAGTCTCTCGGCCCATTCATGAACCAAAACCCATAAGAATCAAATAAGAATTTAATTATTATATTACCCATAGATTGCTTCACGGTGGCTTTGTCGGGCTTCTGTAGTCCGTAGATCATGGAAATGGAATCAAATGGATAATGTTAGACAAAGTCAACGGAGGGCTAAAGGATCTTACCCTCCATATTTTATCCAAATATGCTTAACATTTAATTAAGATCATGTAGATATATAAGCCCTTCTGATTATCAATTACGTTAAGCTTTCTTTGAATCTACTGGTAATTGATGAGGAGGTCAACAAATTAAAGGAGCTATTGAACCACATAGTAATTACTAACAAATTCAGATGCATGTTACTTAAGATAGAGGTAAAGTGGGTACACTTCGTAACAAAGTTTCGAACAACTTGCATGTTTGATATTGTAAGACAGAAAATATAAAAATAAAACATAGTTTGAAGAGACAATTTCATATTTATATAAGCACAATTAATTTCACAATAAGATCTAAAAGAGAAATCACAATATTTAGACTAATAATTGAAGTAAATTGTCAATTTTTTTTTTTTTTTTTGAATCCTTTGTCAATTATATTTGAAGTCAATCTGATTGATAATGAGACTGTTGCAACCAAAAATATGCGCGGAATAAACATTGGTAATTGATGTTTGAAAGAAAAAATAGAATTTTTAATAACAGGTTAAAATTGAATATTGTATTAAACGAGCTTGATTAAGAAATTTGAAAAGTTTTAGGACCACAAATTATTTCACAATTTTTTTGTTAAAACTTTGTCATGGTAGACTGTAAGTGGTTAACCATCAACGTTCTATTTTTTCTTCACTAATCAAACTCTATTGACAATTGTGACAAAAAATTGTGAAAATTTTGATCATCCTAAACTTTTTCAAAAAATTTACTCAAAGGACCGTCTTTCTGTTGGCATGCATTATTGCCCTGCTATATGTAACTTATAAGAGACTCAAAAAAGTTGAAACAGTACTGCTTAATTAATTGCACACAAATTCCTGATATATTGAAATGCACTTTTAGCTGAAGTATCTTATTCTTGACTTAAAAAGAGATGTGTTCACTTCGTGGCCTTTAAAATTGATGGTAGATGGGAGTAGTTGTTGATGATGATTATGATTACAACAACGTTAGGTAGAAATCAAGATTTTCATATATCACTTTTTTAATATTAATTCACTAATTAAAACAAAAGTTAAGGGAAGAACATATATACATACAATGACCCACTTGATAAAACCATGTTGCATGTGGATGTCATGGCTAAGCAAAGCTGTGTTGAAAGAAAAATAAAAAATAAACCCACTTCTTATAATAATAGCATACGTTTACTTGTATATTTACACGTGCATATCTTGACAAATAATATGAACTCATTTAATCAAATTATAAAAAAGAAGTAGAAGAAGAAGCATGAACTCGATCAGTGTGTAAACACAAAGTACATATCTTTGACAATTGGCAATGAACTCACTGTGTAACCACCATGCGCCAGTAATGACTTCCACGTGCTTTGGTTGAGGTCTACATCTGATCAATTTGACTCCTTAGGAATGTGACGTTGGTTTACTCAAAAATACCCATCAGTTTGGTGCCATGATTTTGTAAAAAATACATCAGACTTGGCTAAATTATCATTTTTTTTTTTTTTTATAATTCGATACTTACAAATAGATAGAGAAAATTTGAATTTTAGATGTTAGAAATATTAAAATGTGTCAACAAGTTGATCTATAAGAGCATTTACATCTGAAAATGAAAAAAAAGACATTTAACATTATTAAATACTAATTTATCTATTTTACCAACTCATTTAACAATACACCTAACATCTCAATTCTTATTTTTACATATAACTCAATCAAATAATATAAACTACACAATCAAATAATATAAAAATATATGTTTCTTTCTTTTCTCTTCCATCTCTCTTTCCTCTCTTCCTTTTTGTCTCTCTTTTATGTTTACAACCTATGAACAGTAGGTTCTATATATGCAAACACACTATTCATTGGAGCTAAAAAAAAAATATAGCATTACATACCCGGATAAACTTGATTTTAGGCTTGTTAGTTGGTAAAATAGCAATTAGAGGATTTTCACACTCTCCAATACTAATGCTTTAGTATTAGTATTACATTGAAAGGTAAAATGAAGTGTATAAAATTGTGTGGTAGTTCCAAAAATGACATAATTGATTTTTTTTTCTTTTTATTATTTTTTTAGAAATATTTATCTGTTCTTTTAAATGCATCTTAAATTTTCATGTTCATGAACACTTTTTCAAATGATCTTCAAGATCTCAATTTTTTTGATGAATAATACTACTTCGTAATTTAACATTAATTCTGCTAAACCAAAAGATCTTCAAGCTTTGTTTTCATGAATTCTTCTACTTCACTCATCACAGGCCATAAAAATTATTTAGGTTTCTTAATAAATTAGGTACAATACTGTCATTTCAAGTGCCCTGTGTAGCTTCTATCATGATAGCGTGCCCCATGTCATCATTTTTTTTCTCACATGAATCCGCCGCACGTTCCACATTAAAGAAATAAATCATAGTTCTTCTCAAAAAAAAGAAACAAATCATAGCCCTTCACGTTCCCTCCCTCATCCCCACATAAAACAATATACACGCCTCCATAACATAATATTATACACCATCACGCATCTGAATCAACCCCCTAGGCTGAGAAAGGCCATGATGCCTATCATTTTTTTTTTTTTTTTTTTTTATGGAAAAGAAAGATTTTATTGAACAGAGAAACCAAAAAAAAAACAAACAAAGGCTAGCCTATCATATTCTCTCTTTTTCTTTTTTCTTGAATAAATTATGAAAGGGTATGTTTAGCATATCGTAATTGTAATTGCTTGGTAATAAGAATGAAATGATCTAGAGATACCTTTTAAAATAAAAATAATATATATTAAAACTTTTCATGTACCCCATCAAAAAAAAACTATTCATGTACATTTATTTGGTGATAACATTAACATGATTAATAATAGAGCCCTTAATTTATTTTTCTTATTTGGTACACTATGATATGACAAAACAATGAGATCATATTAATCAAGCTTTCTAATAAATAGATTCTCAAAAAAAAAAAAAAAAAAAAGCTTTCTAATAAATACTTATAAAATTATATTTTTACTTTTTGTGGATTTCAATTAACATTCAATTATATATGTATAAATTAAATAATTGTATAATTGATAAGTTAATATTCTTGACATTTGTTCAAAAGTAATATCTGCATAAATATTAAAAAGGCAAAAAATAAAAAGAAAAAAATCATCCTTCTTAAAAATGAAATTCTAATAACTAACAAATTAACATGCTTAAATAGAGTGATGATATATAAAACAAGCTTGATTTTTTTTTTAATAAAAAAATTAATACATGTTTCAAAATAAGTTAATACGTATTTCAAATTTGACTACTGATGGGAATCTACACAAGTATTACTCCTCCTTGTGTTGTCGTCCAAAGTTCAACCATGTCTGTTCCAAGTCATTTGAGAACGAGAACATACACATACGTTGATAATCAAGTGATATGATGAAAGAAGTTTTTCGTAGACGAGTTTATTCAGACGGACATATGCATGGACGATAAAATTGTACTTGATAATTCTACAAGAAATTCTCCAAAGGTTCTACATATGTAAGACACGACACGTTGCTTAACACATGGAAGAAATTCCATACACTCTGTTCCACATATCCCATTTTCTTCACTAACCACCAACATCACCCATGATGGTGATAGGTCCCAAACAAGTAGACCCACGTAAAAATCTTTATAAAAGCGAATAGGCCCCATCTACCAAAGGTAAGTTCTGACCATTTACTATTTTCCATCCTTGTGTTCTAGAGAGAAAACTGACTTAACCATCGGAGGGTCCTTGGTCGGGTCACGCTAGGTCATACCGGTCACCTTTGATAGTTCTTTCTTTCTTTTCAGGATTTATAGCCATCATCATAGTTCGAAGCATTCCAGTCTACTGATTTTCATGCATCATCAACAACTATAATATTATTTTTGTCCCTAAAACTTGCATGAAGTTTGATTTTTACACCTAAACTTAAAAAAAAAAAAAAAAAAAAAAAAAAAAAAATCCGATCCCTAAACTATTGAAAACATTACATCTCTATCCTTAAACTTTAAAATTTTATTTTTCATCCTTAAAATATTAAAAACAAATTTTCATTTTTTGCTCCTGAATTAGTGAACAAACTCTTTAAAAGATCGAAAGTGTAACTTTTTAATAGTTTAGAATAAAAAAAGAATTTTCTAAAGTTTAAGGATGAGCTTTTTTCAAAATTTAAGAATTTGATTGTTACCGTTTATTTTTTTCAACTCTTTTTTTTTTTTTTTTAATAGAGTATTTGACAAAAATGTTCCTAAACAATAGCGTCTTTTTTATTTAATGTACTTTAGAAAAGTATGATTTTTAATAGCCCTCCAAAACCTCCCTCTAGTAATGATTAATTTTATTATCTATTTTGTTTGGCTGTATATCAATATATGTAATGCTAAGTTTTGTTAAAAAATATATATATGCTAGGAGAGGATAGGGGAAAAGAAAAGGAAAGAACATCTTAATAGTTTTTTGTTATAAGTGTTCGGTTGGAATAATAGAAAAGATGATCAAGAAATAATATATATATATATATATATTTAAAAAAAAAAAAAAAAACTTGGGAAGGACATTGAACCTAAGTTATCCTCCATGTGAAAATTGAGAAATGTTATTGAATTACAAAAGTCTTGGCATTAAATTGAATTAATTTTAACAGATTAATTTGATAAGATATTCAAATTACCTATGTGGCGGGCAAAAAGTATAACTAACGGATTAAACGGATTTTTAGCGTGCTACTTTCTGCTTACACAATTAATTTTTAGAGGTGGGATGCAAGGTCAACCTTTAAATACCCGTTATAAGATAAATAACAATAGTTAGATCAGTCTCTGGTGTGATATGAATGTATTCAATTAGAAAAAGCCTTGAAGTGACTAAGTGTTCGTCCTCGGGTTCAGTCCAAGGAAGTGGTTACAAGTGGATAATCTCTCTTTTTTCTAAAAAAAACTCCCTCCTTGGTTGGGAAGGTGTGAATCGACCCGACAAGCTATCCCTTCGGGTAGGGGTGAAAACCTTGGTTTTTCCCTTGCTAGAGTTCTGGTTGTCCTCGACCCTTTTATGCTCCTCAATCCGATCCATCAATTGATGCATACTCTAAGGCGGTTTCATAGTAAGCGATTTCCACAGGTCGAAGTGTGTAGGAAGGCCTACCTTGAAGGTTCGTATAGCAACATCTTCAAAGTCTCCATCAATCTCATTATAAATTTCCCAATTTCTATCAAAATAATTCTTCAAGGTCTCTCCCTCTTTCACGAATATCGAAAGTAAAGAGTCTAGGGGTCTAAGGACCCGGCTACATGTCACAAATCTTGCCCTAAAGCCTTCGTTAGCTCCTCAAAATAATGTATAGATCCTTCCTCAAGACTATCAAACCACCTCATGGCCACCGGACCAAGGCTTGAGGGAAAGACTTTACACATAAGGGCTTTATTCTTGGAATGGATGACCATTTTTTGATTAAAGTGGCTCACATGTTCAACAAAATCGGTTTTTCTACTATAAATGGTAAAAGTGGGCTGGTTGAAGTGCCTTTCCTATGGCATCATGCCCTTGGCCTCTCCTTGGTGGAGTTTTAGACTTTCTATGATAGTGTATTCATCCAGAAGTACGATGAGATGACGATGTGAACGATTCACTAGGCGAAGTTCTACTTTGAGGTCGGTAACTTCTATCACTTCCAGTACTTAAATCTTGATCTGGGGAAGGAGTCCTATCCTCCCTTATTTGAGTTCTACGACGTAACCGTTCCACCTTCTTCTGCAGGTTGTACACTTCCTCGTCGCGCGAATTATGATTGGCTTCATGCTAACCAGTTCGCTCAAAGTGAACGAAGCGATAAATCCTTTTTTGTATTTATTTTAATAGAAAAAAAAAACATAAAGATTTATGTTGAATGATACATAAATCCTTAAGTTTATAGTTCGATAATTAATTTGTATAGCCTAGTATTGCAATAATTCCATAAAATAAAAGAAATGGTGTATACATGTTATACAAGAGACATGAAATAAAGTTAAATCACCTATAAAAATAACAAGTGTACATTTGGATTTTTTTCTTTTTTTATTTTGCTGAAAGTTTATCTATTTTGTTGAAAGTGGGTAAAAGTACATTTTGTTAAATTACCGATCATCCCAAAAGCTTAAGTTATTATAAAATAATAAATTTAATTACATACTTCTAATACTCCTCCCTTCATGTGTGAGCTCAAACTCCTTTTTAATAGGTGATGTTCAACATGTGAGATTTTTAAATGGGAAGTAAAGTGGAGGAGACAGAGATCGAACCTAAGATCTCTTACTCTAATACTATGTTAAATTACCAATTCTCTCGACAACTTAAATTTTTGGGAGAATTGGTAGTTTAATAACTTTTGAAGCAATCGGTAGTTTAACATGATATCAAAGCAGAATGTTCTGATTTTGATCCTTATCTCCAATCAACATCCCATTTTAATTGTTAAAAATTTCACTTGTTAGGCCGCACTTATTATGGAGAAGTTTAGGTCCACATGTGAGAGAAGGTGTTAGAATTATGATTAATTAATTAAATTCACAATTTCCAAACAATTTAAACTTTGGGAGAATTAGTAGTTTTATTTTTAAAATTTGAGTTTAAAAAAAATTGTATAGTAATAAATAATTAGTTAAAATAAAAAAGTAATCCAAACTCACATTATATAGAGATTTAAGAATAAAAATGAGAAAAATTACATTTTAACCCTTATAATTTATGTGGCATAACAAATTTAACTTGTAATTTATAAAGTAACAAATTAATTTTTATAGCTTCAAAAATAACAAATTAAACCTTGAGGTTTCAAAAAATAAAAATGTCAGGGACATATTTTATGTAATTGGCTAATCTTTTGACAAAATACACTTTACTTGTAATTAGGTAGATCTATGATGGGTTTAAGACTTCAAGAAACATGTTGTTCAAGTTAAGTGTTAAAACCATGAAGATCTGACCAAGAAATAAGTGAAGAAGAGTTATTCATTAAAACTCAACAGCAATCTCAACAGAAAGGCTTCTAACGAGATTTAATGTTGAAGCTCAACACAAGCTATATCTGTCAAGAATTACGAAATTAGACTTTTCAGATTTGATTACACGCGTATGCTTATGTATTTTTGTAGGGTTTCTTTTCTCACAACCCTAGATATATATAAGGATTATTTTAAAGGCCATCGTGCATGCATTGTGTGACTAGAGGTAGAAATTGCTCTAGTTCATCATTCTTTCTGAAGAAGCTACTGTGTCTTTATGCAAAGGTTTTGTGACTAGGGAGTTTCCTGATTTTCATTGTTGATGAATTAAAGAACTTTGCAGCCAACAATCTTCTTCAAGTTGATGAGTTAGTTACGTACTAGGATCCGTGCATCATTGGTTAGTCACGTATTGGGATTCGTGCATTGAACGGAGAGATTGCTACTACAATACAAGTCCAATTGAATATTAGGGTAAATGTTTAATTGTAGGTTGGTGTTTCAGGGATAGGCCAAAGAGTTTGGTAAGATTCATTATACTTGTAACCGTTTGTGATTGATAATAGTGGATTTTCGAGAGTGGTGATCTTAAATTCACTCGATAGGGTTTTGTCTCAGTGATTTTCCCCATTTGTAAACAAATCACCTGTGTCAAAATTTATTTTCCGCTGCATTTAGTTTAGTTGGTGATTTGTTTGTGCTACCACGCCATTGCATATAATTGAATCTAATTAATTAACTTTGGTAATTAATTAATTTGCAAGGGGTCAATTCTTTTTAACCCAACAAAAAATGTATATGCTTACTGTACATTAAACTTCAAAGTTCAAACACAATTTTGTTCCACTTAAATGGACTAAGGTTTATTTTGTTACTTTTAAAAGTTTAGGTTTTAAGTTGGTACTTTCGATCTTATAAGATTTGATTAGAGCATTAGCATTGGAAAATGCTAATTCTATTCTATTTTACCATTCTAAAAACTCACTTTATCATTATACCATCTTTTTTTACAATACCTCCACATCCCAAACTTCTATTTTCCTCTTTTACTCATTAAAATAATATATTTACAAAATAAAATATTATATATCAAAATTTTTTCTTTTCTCTCCCATCTCTCTCCTCTCTCTCATTTTCAGCTCTTCCCTCTGTAACTTCCGCCGAATCCTTCATTTCCGGCGAGGTGGTGAAATAGTCCGACAATAACCATCAACTCAAACACCCAAAACTTCATAGATCAACCAAAAATGCATCAATCAACAAAACCCACAAACAAAAAATCCTAAATTTCACTACTCGGTTTCAATAAAACCCAAAACTTCATTCGCGCCATGACGAGCTCGTACTCGCACTGCTCCGGTTGTGGATCGTGGGTCGTGGATCGCTGTGTTGGTTTCGCCGTGCGGATGGCGTGATATGGTGCTGGGTTCGGCGATGGAGATTGCAGAGACAGAGATGAGGGTTCGGCGATGGAGATTGGAGAGATAGAGATGGGCGATGGAGGAGAGACAGAGATGGGCGATGGAGATTGGAGAGACAGAGATGAGGGTTCGGCGATGGAGATTGGAGAGATAGCGATGGAGATTGGAGAGACAGAGATGGGCGATGGAGGAGAGACAGAGATGGGCGATGGAGATTGGAGAGACAGAGATGAGGGTTCGGCAATGGAGATCAGAGAGACAGAGATGGGCGATGGAAACAAGAGATGAGAGACAGAGGAGAGAGAGTCAGATAAAATATCATTATTTTTTTACCATACTTGCTACAGTGCAATTCTATGTTTAGAATTGCACTGTAGCAGTTTTGCAAAAAAATTTGCAATACTGCTGTTTAGCATTCTCCAATGCAGATGATTTTGGGACTTAAAATCCTAAATTTCCCTTAGATATAGCATTAGCATTCTCCGATGCTAATGCTCTTATACTTCTAAATTATAGGGTTTACAATGTATTTTTTTCCAATAAAATATAACATCTTAGTTCTAGAAAAATAAGTAAAAAATTAGGAAGAAAATTTACAATGAACTTAGAGATGAAAAGTAATGATTTTAATATTTTCATCTACGATATAGAAAATCTAATATTCTTTATATGCAAACATATATTAAAAATGAATTGATAATATATATATATATATATATGTATATATTATAACATAAGTTTGGTGAATGACTCAGATTGGATTTAGATTGATTGGGTCAAAATTGAGTTTTTTTTTTTAGTTTTTTTTTTTATTTTTAGAAATAGGTCAAAATTATGTACAAGTAAAAAAACAAGTTGCTAACTTGCTATAATATTTTATCCATACAAATTTAGGCATATTAATGAGTTTGGGTCTAACTTTATCATGGGTACGTAATACAAAGAGTATCCTCTCATATATAGTAGATTCTACACATTTGTGAGACCCACGTAATCGCTGATTTTATAAGATTTATTTTTTCCCCCAAATCTATTGTTGGACGCTTCATTCATAAGATATTTTATTATTTTTTAATTTTCAATTCCATTTTTGGATGTTGTTGGATCCTTGCCACTCTGGCTAACAATTAGTAATATTATTATTTTACATTACATTTAAGAAAATATGGTCTTAAATCAGCAACAGTTTCTAACATGTTCTTTAAAAAAAAATAAAAATGACGCCTCTCCTGTCCTTTCGTGCACGCGGTTCATCCAATTCCAATGCGGGCCGCGTCAAAGGCGAAGCTACGAAATTCTCGGATGCACGGACCGTAGGTCAGTCAGTTAACGGAAGTTAAAAAAGAAAGAAACGGAAAGGTCAACCGTCAAGGCTAAAACAGTCATTTCGTCATACCAAAAGTGAGTGGGAAATTAAATAAGACAATAATGTCACTAGTACTAAATTTTTATGTATTTTTATTTACGTATTTATTTAAGGAAACGTAGTAGAAGTAGTAATTTTTTAACCATGTTTATGTCAGTGTTCCTGAGTTGGATTTAATAAGCGCTTCATGTCCAAAAGTCTAAGAGGAGAGAGAGAGAGAGAGAGAGCGCGTGTGGTAAAAAGCGAAGCATCTACAGAAGAGAACAAGATGGTGAGCTACGTGTGTTCTTCATCTTTCTTGGTACGTCACTTTTATCTTTGTTTTCCCAAATTCCAAGTGGGTTCTTGTGAGTTGCAGTTGGGTTCTTGGGAAACTTGTAGTTTTGCACAATACTGTTATAAAAAAAAAAGAAAAAAAGACTTGGTCTTTGAAACCTCATTTTGGGTTTTTCTTGAGTCTATGATAAGGGCGAATCTTTTCACTGACACTCAACAAATTTCAGATTTTTATTTTTTGAAACTTTTGAGATATAACGCTTGCTTTTTAATTTTCTGATTTTGTTTTTAATCATAAAAAAGGGTAATTTTTTTTTTCGAAACTAATTTTGGGGTTTGCATTTTAGTAGAATTATACTTAAAAGATTTAATCTTTGCATGTTTTTGATGGATCTCTGGTAGCTTTTGGAGTGAAAGAATGGATCTTTGATCAGAGTCAAGTCAGGCTCATCTATTCCTTTGGCTTAGTAATTTTTACCAGTGCAGAACTGTGTAGGTTTCTCACTTGTTATTTACTTGTAGATATTTAGCCTGCATTATTTGGTTCTTTTCTATATAAGTGAGTTTTCTTGTTTTTGTGGATGCTTTTTGGTTAGGGGAAATTTTAATGTGGGATAACCGTGCGAGTATGATTTTTTTTTTTGCTAGGTTGTTCATTTGAATTAGATCGTTGCCAAATAGGGAGTTTGGTTTTGAATTGATGGTGGTTTATGATTCTATAAATCAGGTTTAAAATCCAAAAAAGTCTGGTATTTTAGGCTGCTTTAGCCTTTAGGACCATGTGAGTCTGTCTTTTTTGAGAATCTCCTTTTCTTGCTTTGTGCTTTTCCCTGTCTGTGTTCTTTGCTATAAAGATTAGTGAATTTGATTTGAGTAAGCGAATTCAATTTGCAGTTGTACTTGGAATTTTAATTGCACAAGCAATGGGTTTATGGTCACTGGTCATCCTTTAAGTTAAGTGGAATATATAATTTCATTGAAGAGATATTCGCATTACATTTACATCTGGGGCTATTGGCTTCCTTGGAGTAAATGTCGTTCCGTAGCCTAGTTCGTGATGTAAGGGATGGATTAGGTAGCTTATCGAGGCGGAGTTTTGAGGTGAGGCTGCCAGGGCATCACAGGGGGAAATCACATGGATCAGTCCATGAGTTGCAAGATCAGCCTTTGGTTATCCAGAACAGCCGTTGGGCTAGCCTTCCACCTGAGCTTTTGCGTGATGTGATCAAAAGATTGGAGGCAAGTGAGAGTACATGGCCTGCTCGTAAGCATGTTGTTGCGTGTGCTGCTGTCTGCAGGTCATGGAGGGAAATGTGCAAAGAAATTGTTAGAAATCCTGAATTCTCTGGGAAGATTACTTTCCCCGTCTCCCTGAAGCAGGTGAGATATATATATGATCATTAATCTTGCTAATCAAATAGTTTTGTACAATTTTATTGCTTAATTATTATCTCCTTCTCAATGTAATTGCTTGGTTTTGGTTACCTCATGTGTATACTTCATTTTGGAGAAATATTGATGGTGGGATTGCAACTGACATGGTTTTCGTTATTTTTTGTTTACAGCCTGGCCATAGGGATGGTCCCATTCAATGCTTCATTAAGAGGGACAAATCAAATTTAACTTACCACCTTTTTCTTTGTCTTAGCCCTGGTAAGCACTTCCTTCAACATTTTGATTGCAGTTAATGTTTTTTTGAGTTTAATGTGAATTTCCTTGGTTTATGATCAATTGGGATTTTCAAGTTCTGTCTGCAGTTTACTCACCATGGATCTCTAATTTCCGTGCATAATAGACAGATTTTTACAATGGTACTAAAGGAGTTCTGCGTCTCAAAATTATATGGCTTCCTGATTTGCTTAGGACATTTACAAAGTTTGTCTTGGATTGCAATTAATTTTTTTTTTTTTTTTTTTTTTTTAACATCGTTTTAATGATTGATTATTGTGATGCCTACTGATAATGTTTGGTTATTGTGACAACCTCGGTCAATCTATTTCTGCCACAAGTATATTTGCCTCCTTGTTCATGTCACAATTAGGGGCTTCACATTATTTGTGTGGCATTGCCAGGAGACATGGTTCTTGCTGAAGCAGTGTGATGAATTTTGTATGCAATGAGGATATTGAGCTAAGTATGGACATGAAATGATACGGCACACTATATGGAAGGTCGTTAGGACTTTTAAAGCTTGGAGATGGCTTTGATTGAGGCAGATTGTCAAAATCATCCTTCTTTCCTTTTTATTTTTTATTTTTTATTTATTTTAAAATTTCTCCTTTGGCCATGATGGGACTATGTCTCTGATGCGACTTGACCATGTCCGAAATTTTAAAAAATAATTATTTTAGCCAAACGCTTTATATACATGCATTCAACTGTGTCATGCAAGGCTTTTTGCTGTGTCCATGCTTCATAGATACCGAGTTTGCTGCTAATGAGCTCTAGCTCAAATAGCACTTCCTCTCCTTGTAAGAGCAAGGTGGAGGTGGAGGTGGAGGTGGAGGTTGAGATTGTGGATTCAGACATATTAGGTGCATGTGTAACCTGTAAAAAAAAATGATAATGCTAAGTTGTTTGTTGAAAACAGATGTGGCATCATCCAAGTATCTGAAATGCTAATTAAGTGTATGTGTGTGTGCACGTGCGCTGTCTAGTAGTCCTTAATTTTAACTCAGCTCGAATAAGTGACATTGTTCGTCATGACTGTCTCATTTGATCTTGTTCCAATTTCAAGCCTTATCAGACATAACGGCTAATTCAAATTTACATGTTTGTATCATAATAGCCCATGGCTTTAAGATTGTAGACATTCTACTTAGGATCTGTGTCAATGATGTAAATGTTGGGGGCTGTTTGGTGAATCTTGAATGACAATTTTGGCTCACTATTTAAACTCAGTCTGATTCCTTAAAATATCTATTTGGCAAACACATGGTGACTTGTGTTGAGTAGAGTCTGCATAATATTTTGAGCGAGTGATGGATTTGGTCTGTGATATATGGGATAAATCTTAAATCTAATTCTTAATGATATGTGTTTTTTTTTAATACACAGTGGTCCAAATGTTGTTGAGAATAGCTACCTAATATATTGATTTATTCTACTACTGGTTACCATATAGGCCTTTGGGGGTCGATTCTAGTACCTGGTGGCCTATTTTGGCTCACACCCCTCAAGCCTTGCTCTGCCTGACTCACCCCCATTGCCCCTTGTTGCTAAACCACCTCCCATTGCCCTTTGTCATGCCTCAACCACCTACCATTGCCTCTTGCCTTGCCTCACCTGCCACCTCTTCCCTAGTCGTTTCGATCCACTTATGCTCGACATTGTTTTGCTTACTGTTGTTTTTCTCATAGCCATTGTCGTTGATGGGCCAGCCCAATGGAATTGTTTGATTTCAACCAACTACTTGTAGAGGAAGTTCTGTTGCAGTATTGCAGAGCATTGGTTGCAAATTTTGAAATCCAATATGATTGGTTTGGGTGGCATGTTGTTCCCAACCAGTGATTACCCCTAGCTTGTGCTTCTGGTTTATATTTGATTGATTTACTTTTAATGTATATATCAATCTTATTTGCCCTGTGAAATAGGCCTGTGTTTGGGTATGTTTGCAACCTTTTTTTTATCATTCTATTGAAGGGCATTTTCTTTTTGGATATTGTGGATTAATGGTAATTTGCTTCTATCATTCCGGTACTAATCCATTAGTGTGCAAATTTTATTTAATGGTTATATTTTAACATCTTAAATATTATACATATATTTTGTTGCAAAATTTTCCCTTTTGCTTTGCCTTTTGTCATTCTATCTGGTGTGCTACTGACCAATTTATGGTCACACAGCTTTGCTTGTTGAAAATGGGAAATTTCTTCTCTCTGCAAAACGGACCCGGAGAACAACTTGCACGGAGTATGTGATTTCCATGGATGCTGATAACATTTCAAGATCAAGCTGCACTTACATTGGAAAACTCAGGTAGGACTGGTCCACCTCACTAAAATATGTTAAAGTATGGCAAATTCCATATTAACCCCCCCGCCCCTCCCAAAACACAAAAAAAGGGTCCAGTTAAGTAGCCAATCTAATATAGTTGCCAGCACATAAGTAGCACTTCATTAGCAAAAAAAATCCTTTGTCAAATAAATTGTTAGAGCGCCTTGTTTCCATGTCATATGACTTATAGTCTTGATTTTTTTAATTTTATTATTATTATTTTTTTGTGATCGTATACTAAGGATGTTGGGGGTACATCATAGTGATTAAGTTTGTGTTGCATACAAATTAATGATTTATATCAGTTCATCAATTTTTGGTGGGTTTAAAGTTGTCTAGTTTTTAGTAGATAAACCTAGCCTAAAAAATTATGTTTTAATGCGCTTTTCAACATGGATAGATGTTATTTATTACAACCATGAATTTGATTAATGAGATGGTATGGTTAAAGTTGTGCCTTAGTTAAGGATTCTGAAGAAGTCAATAAACTTATTTTCTTCTAGATAGTTTGTACTAGATCATGTTGATATAAACTGCAACATTTGTAGCTTAATCTGCTGGGGTCTAAGCTGTAACATAGATTGACTATGTAGCTTATGATGGCAAGTTTAGCAACATGATAAATTCAGACAATGACAAGTCAACTCAATACCTGAATTTTGTCTACATGTGATAATCTAGTCACAACCTTTTTCACCATTCATTGCTATCTAGCTCCATATCTTCTGTAAAATAATAATCAAGCTGGACTACTATTGTAATTGGCATACCTATTTTCAGTTTCAACTCTAATGCCCCATTTTTGAACTAATTTTAAACTCCACTGCTGCAGCTAAGTAGTATTTGTTGCACGTGTACCATATCAAATGAGCTTCTTTAGTGCGTAAACAGTTGCTGCAACCTAAAAATTTCTCATTTAATGCAAATCTCAATTTGTAACTACTTGTATTGCTTCTTAATTTAAATGGCACTTCATTTTGGCTGTGTCCCTTTACTGGCATGTTTCTTGACCTTTTGCATTATGCCATTGAAGAGATATTATATGAAATAATTAATGCTCCTGGAGGATTTACTTAGTAGTAGTATTATTTAATCAACAAAGGATAATTCAATTGTTTTTATCACCAGAGCCACTGTGTCAACCTAGGAATATTAATTTGTTTTGAGTAGCCTTCATTTTAAATAAATGATTTCAAGCTTGTAATCAGGTTATCATATGAAGTATTTTTGCAACTACATCTATAATTAAAATGCATATCTACATTTTACTTCAGGTCAAATTTTCTGGGCACCAAATTCATTATATATGATACACAGCCACCCTATAACAATGCTCAGCTCTCTCCGCCTGGCCGAAGCCGTAGGTTCTACTCGAAAAAAGTTTCTCCGAAGGTCCCCACTGGCAGCTACAACATTGCCCAGGTCTCGTATGAGCTCAATGTGCTAGGCACTAGGGGACCACGCAGGATGCACTGCGCAATGCATTCAATACCTGTCTCATCAGTTGAGCCAGGTGGCTGTGTTCCTGGCCAACCTGAGCTCCTCCCTCGTTCCCTTGAAGACTCATTTCGTAGTATTTCCTTTTCGAAGTCAATTGATAACTCGACTGAGTTTAGCAGCTCCAGGTTCTCTGATATTATTGGGCCTCGTGATGAAGATGAGGAGGGAAAGGAGAGACCATTGGTTCTCCGAAACAAGGCACCGAGATGGCACGAACAGTTGCAGTGTTGGTGCCTGAACTTCCGTGGGAGGGTGACTGTTGCATCCGTCAAGAACTTTCAGCTAATTGCTGCAATACAGCCTGCTCCTGCTGCCGCTGCTGCTGCTGCTGCTGCTGCTGGCACACCGACGCCATCACAGCCAACCCAATCTGACCATGACAAGATTATTCTGCAGTTTGGTAAGGTTGGGAAGGATATGTTTACCATGGATTACAGATATCCTCTGTCAGCATTTCAGGCTTTTGCCATTTGCTTGAGCAGCTTTGACACCAAATTGGCATGTGAATAGAAGACGACAGACATAATGGTGAGAAATAGAAAATTTAGTTAGTAATGTCTTATTTTATTTTATATTTCTTTTGTAGGGTTTTATAGGATGGGGTGGTTGTATGAAGTCATTGTAATCCTCAATGCCCTACTAACAATACACGCAACATTCCCACCTGTTATCTTTTTTCTTTGCTTTGTATGATTCCATTATCTGTCTTTGTTGTTAAAAACTTACGCTTATATTAACAATTTGCTATTGAAAGTTGTTTGTTTCGTAGGTCCGGTGCCCATGTTATGCTTCACAAAAGTTTCATTTGTCTTAATCTGTTTAGGTGAAATTCCATAAATTCTATCAAAGAAAATTATTCAGTGGTCAGCAATGCGCCAAATACCAATTAGACGGTACATGGTCAATGTTCTCTTGGGGCCCTACTCGTTGAAGGTGTAGCCGGCCCTATTTAGAGTCGAAAATTCCTAAATGCTCCTCTGGGCTCTTTAATGTGTTTTCTCTTGATGGCTCACTTTCCTTGAAACTCTTCTTCTTCTATTTTTTTTTTTTTGACAAAGTATGATTCCAACCCGGTTGAGCTATCTTTTTCAACTCTTTACCTGGCAAATTACAAGACTATTTATGCGTATTATTTAAACAAGTTACATGATTAGGTTACAACAATATGACTTCAAACTGATTCCAAGTCAAACTTTTTTCTTATTTCTTTTATTTTATTTTTGGTGTAATTATCTTTTTGGTTTCTATATTTTGGGATATTTTCAATTTAGTCCTCGAGTTTTTAAAACTTTATTTTTGGTTTTTATATTTTTAAATTTGTTATTACTTTGGTTAAGTGATGGTACAGGAACCAAAATAACAGCAAATTTGTAAATACATGAACAAAAAATGAAGTGTATAGAATTTGAGGACCAATTTGAAAACATGACCAAAATACAAACAATATCATGTTGTTTTGATGCATCTCCGAACCGATTAAATTTCACTTGAACCTCGAATTAGAAATAATATTTTATACAAACAATAATAGAGAATTGTTATGAAATTTTCAAATATCATTGTAATTATTTTCTCAGTAAAATTTCTATTATATTATTTCATTAAATCCTTACTCATTTCGATAACTTCCTAATTCATTTGTAAGAATCTCATTAAAATTTATGTTATACTTTTTATATTGCTAGTTACTAATTTATCATGAGATTTTGTTTGAAATTCAATTAATATATATGTATTTATCCTATTTAAATCGATATTTTTTAGTACACATTTATAAATAAAAATATTTACATCTATCTAGAATATGAAGTTATAATATGATAATAATAAAATAAATTTTAAAGTGTAAAATAAGTAAAATTTAATTAATTATCGTATCAAAGTCTCTATTATAATTTTACTTAACAATTTCCCAATAGCCTTAACCTGCTTAACTAATTTAGATTGATTCAATACATAACTTGAGGAATTATTACTAGCTAAACCATTAATTTCATATAGAGAATAAAATATTGTGGCTTTATTACTTTTCAAAAAAGAATCAAATATTATGGTTCATGTATAAAATTGATCAAAAGAGACAAATATTAAAAAAAAAAGGTTTTACTTTACCTTGATTAAGGCAATTCATGGTTAATTAAGGAAAGCTGAAATCTAATTTTCAATTTTGATTTTGGTATTGAGAGAGAGAGAGAGAGAGAGAGAGAGAGAGAGAGAGAGAGAGAGAGAGAGAGATGTTGTTTGGTGTATGGTCGTGTAATTGGGTGTAATGTTGACAATATATTGTGTGGGAAAATAGTTTATGAAAAATTGAAGCCTCAAACCATTAGGAAAAATTAATTGTAAATGGTAATTCAATTACTAACAATTTTTTTTTTCCTTTTCTAGTGAACAACTTTGAGTTTCAATTAGGTTGGATTTCTAATGACTAACATTTTTGAGAGCCTTATTAGAAATAGGGGAGAGTGTCCACTACTTACCAAGTTTAATATTTATTTCTCCAATAAAACCAATTAATGCTTGCAATTTTATAGTATTTTTCTAATGGATAGGATTGGGCAATGACCTAAGTATAGTAAACCTTGGTACAAAGTAGAAACCAGGTATGACCGTATGAGGGTAGGAGGTGGGAGGGGGAGTGGGGGTTATGAACTTTAAAGTTTAAAGATGCTCATAGATTATTTTCCTTTGCTAGATAACCATGAAGTTGTCCTATAGCATCTCCTTTTTCTATCTAATAGAATACTAAGACTATAAGGTTTATACCTGATTAAAATATCCTAAGATATATGTATGTTCTCTCTTTCCATGATTAGGAGGAGAGAATATAATTTCTTCATTTCCTACTTGAAAATGATAGATTTTTGCAAAAGGGAAAAAAAGATTATGTTAGAGGTATATAATTTTTCAAAATTGTTGAAATGATAAGTTGTGATTAAAACATGACTTTCACATAGACTAGTTATTTACACAATTTTTATTAACTTCAATCATAAAATGACACCTTATTTTGAAAAAGATATATTTATATATATATATATATATATATATTTTTTTTTTTTGAACTTACTACTTTGATAGAGAATATATCCGAAGAAAGCAAAATGACTAAAACACCTTATATAGCATGCCCTTTTGAGTTTGTCACATGGATCTTTTTTCTTTGGAATATTCCTGAAGCTATTAGCTTCCATTGCATTGGAAGAAATCTACTTCCTGTTCTTTGGATTATTCTTGAAGCTATTATACACTATGGAATAGTTTCTACCCTTAGGTAGGCTTTTCTTAATATTTATTTTTGCTTGGTAAATATTTTCTTATAAATAAAGTTTTTGCTAATTTTGATTCAGCCAAGACTTTTATAATTCAATTGGTTGATACTTTTTAATATTTCCAACTGAGAGAAAAAAAAATTCTGCATTCAAACAAGAAAGAAAAAAGGGGGGGGGGGGTGTGAATAAAAATATAGTCATAAGAGAACATAAAAGGACTTTGGATTCATCATCTACACGTTACAACAAACTTTAAGAACTGAATGAAGTAAGAAACCTCTAAAAGCTCACATAATATGGTCATGCTTGGACAACAAGCCAACGACACAGCAATTCCTTGATGGGGATCTTTAATTAATCTTTACAAGGGTGAACTTACAAAGGCGACGGGAATATTGTCTCACAGTTATGGTAGAGAGAACAGTATTGACTATTGATTGAACCTTGGGGCTCAACCCTGTTGACAGAGTTACGAGAGGTGAGCACTGTTTACCATCCTAGCCGACCAAATTGAATGCAAAGCTCTGCATGCACTACCATGGAGGCATATGTATGCTCCAAACCTCTATGAGGACCAGATGGTATGGGACAACTCTGATCATTATTAGTATCAGAGAACTCACTAAATGATCAACTCTAAACGTTTGGTGGCTGAGACAGGATAAGGATATCTCTCTCAAAAAAAAGCACACACATGCTTAGTCACAACACAGACAGAAGATATATATAGCATTCTCAAGGGCAGAGCTGGGTACATGCATCGGACCAGACCCAAGATTTGACACTTTTTAAATAATTGACCGCATTATGACTTAACCCTTATAAAATAAAAGCTAATGTCTCTTACACACACTTACACAACCATACACTTACACACTTTTTGAACTAAAATTATTACTTAAAGGAGTTACGATTTTAAACTTGGAAATCGTGATTTAAATTCATGATTTTTGTGCAAAAGTGGTGTGTTGTATGGGTGTGTGGGTAATAGACATCACCCATAAATAAATTACTACTTACCTTTATTGGATATCAATTTGACCCTCTCAAGTTACAAGTGTTATTATATCTTAATATGAGTAAGTATGGCCCTCTCAAGTTACAACTCCCAAGTCCCAAGTGTCATTATATGTTCATATCAACTTCATTTCCAATAAAAAAAGATATCTACATATTAATTTAATTTATATTATTTTTTATGAATACTTTCTTTACTAAAAACAAAAGGATATGGACTAGGTACAAGGACACTAGAAAAAAACAATTTAATTTTTGACTTTAATCTTATATTGTATCAATTATACAAATATTAAGTTTTTACCTTTATTGATACTTTGGCACCCGAAGCATTTATATGTTTTCTTTTTTACTCTGCTTAATTAGCATAGTGTGAATATATGGTATATAAAAGTAGTAAAGGGTGACAATATGTAAACCATTCAGTTTCTGTGAGGGTGTATTGCACTATATGTGGATTGTGGCTATCGCAAGCATATGCTTTGAGCATCTCTTTTATGTATTAAATTCATATAATAAAGACTGAAAATGTTTAAATGTAGTGGAGTTTTGAGTGGGGAAGGGGGGGCTGACTCATTGTGTAGGTTTTTTGTGCCAATCAATCAAAAAACTTGCAATTGTGTAATAACAGTCCTAAAGAATGCTTTCTCACAAAAGAGTCAGCTTCTTTAAAAATATATTTTTGTGTTTTAAATTGTGAAAGATAATTTTCAAGAAATTTGAGTGCAGACTATGGATATATCCATGAAAAAATGACACGATCATGAACCAATTTGCTCTCAAAAGGGCTCCCCTTTCTCACAAAAAAGTGAATCTTATAGACCTAATCTCAGAAGATTGTCTAAAGATGGTGGACTATAATGCCGTAATCTTTTGCGCATGATGCGATATGGAGATAGAGATTTCTCTATATAGTGATGGTTGGCGAGCACTAAAATCTGACAGATTACATCTACTAGGTTTATATAACAATAGTGCTTGTGCAACTGGACTCACATAGTGGTCACTACGTAGTGTGTCTTTCTAGAAGATAAAGCACTCTAAATTTTAAATTCGGACTCCTTTCTTTAAGTACTAACAAGCACAGAAAGTTTTTGGAATGCAGTGTGACCCAAAAAAAAAAAAAAAAAAAAACACCTACACTCAGAGATTACACAGTTTCATCAAAACCTGGTATATATCTAATTAAGGAACTGGACAAATTTTTTTTGATAATCCGCATAGACTATATATTGAAAACAAAAGAGAGATTACACAATAGCTAGCTGGGTTTGCTCCTTTACAATAACATCAACAAAAACCTCTGGAGCTGAACCCAAAACAAAACAACCAGAAAATTTGTTACAGAGACCAAGATGCTAAAACACGAGCAGCACTATTGGAATCCCTAGGGGTCCACTTAAACTCTACCCTGCAACTTGAGGACTTTAGCCTTAAAAGTATCCTGAGTTAGAATTGAAATTCTCCATGGAACTGCTGAAGTGGGATTAGTGAGAGCATCTACACATACCTTGGCATCACTCTCAATAAATGCTACTTCAATATACCATGAGACACCACCTGGACAAATTGAATTTACTAAAAATGAATGCATTTATTTGTTAGGTTTGAGTATCCGGTTTGGCTGGTATGAAAATTTAAAAATTCTTTTAATATAATTTGATTGTTATGGCCGGTATGCAGATTGAAATACATACATATATATATAAATATATATATATATATATATTTATATTTATATTAATATTATTTGATTGTTACAACTTAAACCAAGTAAAGAAAAGATATAACAAGTCTAGGCACCAGCACTTTGAAAACACTCCCTAGGCCAGCGATTTATCCTGCTATGGGCCCACCATTCGCAAACAATGATTAGTCTCTGGTTGAAAGATTTGAGAAAACACGGTGGAAAACAAAAAAAAGAAAGAAAAAATATTCAAATCTCAGTTCTCTGTAGGGATTATATCAAATAAGGTAATGGCACACGACTGCAACATCCTTGATAGGCACACAACTACGACATCCTTATTTGGCCAAATGGTCTCTTATGTGTAATTTTGTTGGGTCCTTCAACTCAGGCAGTTGCCCACCCTTTTTGTTTTTACCCATTTTTTCTCATTTCTTTTTCTATTCCTCCTATTTCACCTCATACCAAACACACTCAGGATTCACCATCAGACTTTTAAATGGGATACTTTAAACTCCAAATTTTCATGTATTTAAAAAAATAAGTGAAATACTATTTTGGTCCCTAAACTTTATCAAAAGTTTATTTTTTTAAATCTAGAATTAAAAAAAAATTGTTTTGTCCCTAAACTATTGAAAAATTCATTTTTTTGACCCTAAACTATTGATTTTTTTTTTTTTTTGTTTGTTTTTAAATTTTACCAAAAGTTTATTTTTCATCCCTAAGCTATTGAAAAAAAAATATTCTTTTTTCATCCTTACTTTTTGTCTCTAAACTATTAAAAAAAATCTCTTTACAATGTTTAAGGATAAAAAAGGAATTTTTAAAGTTTAGGAACGAAAAATAAATTTTTGGTAAAATTTAGATACCAAAATAGTATTTTACTCTAGAAAAACTTAAATGAATCTATTTCACTCTAGAAAAACTTAAATGAATCTCAACTTCACACATAAAATATTCCTTTATGAAAGTTTAGGGTTTAAAATGTCTCATTTAAAAAAGTCCAAGTATGTATACCAAAAACAAAACTGTGTTTTCTCCCCAACTAATTTGTGATATTGGGTCATCATGAGCCCATAACAAATTTGTATATCGAATACTCTAGGCTTTGTCTTTGTGGGCCTATTCTCGTTTCTTCGAACAGTGGCAACTAAGCTTGTCCAAAATTTTCCCCCTTATTACTTTAATACCAATGGAACCATGCCGCGTTTGCTAACTAAACAATCTTTTACTACTAAAATTCTAATAGAGCTGGTTTCTCACCCCCAAAAAAAAAAAAAAAATCCTAATAGAGCTACTTTTCCTATACTGAAAAAACAGTTACCAAAGTATTCTTAATTCTTTGGTCTATCTTTTATGAACTTGCATTGGCCTGCTACTGAGGCGGCTATATGAGCCGAGTATTCTAAATTTGACTCATTTTTTTGTCAAGCAAGTTCAAGCTTGTCCACGATCTATTTGATTAACTTATTCTTCGCTTATATATTGTGAAACTATGACTAAAATATTTTATTTTTTCACAAATCCATGACTAAAATATAAATAGTCTATTCATAACAAAAATTCATAAAATTGTGATAAAGGTAAAATATTTTAGTCACGGTTTCATAATATATAGGAAAAGAATAAGTTAATCAAATATTTATATCATTGTTGTCGTTGTTGTTGTTGAGAGAGAGAGAGAGAGAGAGAGAGAGAGAGAGAGAGAGAGAGAGAGAGAGAGAGAGAGAGAGAAATATAATAAAAAAACAAGTAGTATTGCTATAGTGCACTGCTACTAGTAGCAATTGATGCATTGTAGCTGTTGATACCCATTTTTTGAATCCGTACCCAAAAGCTTATACAAAGGAAAGCCCAATGAAAAGTAAGACCCAAAGGCTCACCAAGAAGACAAAGAGCAAGAGAGGTCCAAAGAAAGAAATGCAAGGGAAAACGATCTGCAGCAGAATAAAAATCTGTTGCAGAATAGAGCTTTGCCGCAGAATACAATTCTCTGGCAAAATGGCTTCGGCAGATGAAGATAAATTGGGCCGAAGACCCTTTTGATCCAGTCAACATTATTTGGCCCACAAAGGCCTAGATCCTTTTGTATAAAAGATAGATAGACGTGAGAACTAAAATGAAAAAATACGAAGAAAAGAAACAAGGAACAGCAGGAAGTGTCAGCAGCAGGAATTGCGTGAAGCAAAAGTCAAACTAAAGGAAATGACAAAACACAGCAGGAAACACGTGAAGAAATAAGACAGAGCCACGCAGCAGAATAAAACAAAGCTAATCTGTTACGACAAAAATGGCGTGGGAGACAAACACAGAAGATAGTGGAGCAAGTGCAGAAGGACCGGAGCACCACCAACCTGTACCCAGCTAATACAAGGGAGGTGGGCCCACGGTTAAGGGGATTCAGAGGGTGTGGTTGGGTGGTGGGGGTAAAAGATGGTCTATATTTGGTTTTCTGTCATGACTTCTTTTGGGAATATACCTTGCTGGGATGGTATCTTACCCAAAAGAAGTAATAAATGGTAGGGACCATCTGATGCATGTCATAGAACTAGGTAGTGAGGTAGCTCAATCCTTATTGGTTAGTCACCTAGAGGTAGAGGTATACAGCAATAACAAACGAAAGGGAATTTGGTCATGAAATGAGTAATGTTGTAATTGACGTATTCTGAGTAATGGTAGTGGCTGGAGCAACCAATGCCCACAACAAACCAAAAATAATTGGTGAAACCCTAAGGGTAAAAGGGAGAAATCCCATTGAATCAGTTCACTATAAAAGGGAGGTAACCATGGCAGAAAAAAAAAAGGGAAGGAAAAAACATGGAAGAGAGAAAAACACCGAAAGAGGGAGACTCAATGGAGGGAGGCACTTAAGGGAGAAAACCTATGGTAAGAGAGTAGTAAGCGCCCAGAGAGAGGGACCCATGAAAAGGAAAGACCAAAAAGGGGGAACAACCCACGACAGAAGAGTAATAAGAAATTAAGAGTAAAAAAAGAACGGAGAGAAAGAAGGAAAGTGGTAAAACAAAGAGAGAAAAATACGGTAGGAATATGGGCATGCATCAATAGACTATCTTTTCCCTCCCTCTTAGCAAACCCACTCTTTGATGTCCCCAAAAGTAATAGCTAGTAGCCATTTAGGCCTATTCTCCAAAATGCACAACTTTGATGGCAAAAGCCTATGACAAGGTTGTTCAAGTTGGGGTTTGGGTTCTTTCTTGGTTTACTTATCCTATGAGAAGATTCAATACTTGATTTTGATTGCAAATATATTTGATTTCTCTCATATAAATTATATCTGCTGTATTTAATCATTCTGCCGAAGCACGTTTTTATCACGTTTGCTGCATCAGTTGTCCTGCTTTGGTATCTTTACTTTTTTTTACTAGTTATTCTGCTGTAACACCTTTTCACTATATTTACCGTGTTAGCTATTATACTAGCTAAAGCTATTCTGCTGAAGCTTTCTTCTTTATTTGTTATTACGTGTTTTACTTATGACATAAACTAATCATTATCCTGCCATAAGTATATATACATATATCTTGTTCCTCATTTTCTACAAAATATATTTTACATATGTATATGTGAATACGTATAAGTATATATACTCATATATGTATGTATATATTTGAGAATATGCTAACTCATTTAAACTAACATTTGTTTGATGGATATTTTCTTTGGATTTTAAATTTGTTTATGTGTAGGAAGTAGAAAAGTATTTCTGCGGTAAAAACGAAGAGTAGTCATTCACATTACAAAAGGCTCTACTGCACGGTAGAAGGCTTTAAAGCATAGCAGACAGCTCTAATGCACAGTAGACAACTTTATTGCACAGCAGAAGGCTTTACGGCAGAAAGCTTTACTGCACGGCAGAAGGCTTTAATGCACAACGGACAACTTCAAATGCACAGCAGAAAGTTTTACTGCACGCAGGAAGCTTTATTGCATAACAGAAAGTTTTGCTACATAGCAGAAAAGTCAGTCCTGCATCAAAAATTGGAGAAAAGTTCCTTTTGCGGCAGAAACTGGAGAAAAGTTCCTTTTGCGGCAGAAACTGGAGAAAAGTTCCTTCTACGGTAGAAATAAAGGATAAGCCCACTTTGCAGCGTCTTCCCCTTGGACTTGGACTCAATGTTTGCGCACAAACTAGCAGCAACAAAATGATACTTTGAAGCCCATTATGTGGAGTGTCAGGCTTGACTTCCTTCTTAGAAAAAGAAACGTAGAAAGAACCCTTGACAATAGCTAATGCTAAACTTTTTTTGGCATTTAACACATCTGATGGAGTTTTTTTTTTTTTTTTTTTTTTTTTTTTTTTTTTAAAATTTAAAATCTTTGGTGCACTAAATGCTAAATTTTTTTAGCATTCAACCCATCTAATACTAGTGGTCTTAAACAAGACAAAGTTTGAATTGTTATTTTTCAGAGACAATTAACATAGCCTAAGAACATTAGTATTTGGTTTTAAAAAAAATCTCATTTTACCATCTCAAAAGCTATTTTATCTATTATACCATACCATTTTACAAAACACCTACCATCCCAACTTTTATTTTACCATACAACACATTAAAATATTATATCTACACTATAAAATAATATAACCCAATATGCAAATAAAACCCTAAAACCCAATAAAATAACATTTAAAAAAAATACCATCTTACTACAGTACCATCATAAAAGTAGGATGGTACTGTAGCTCAATGGTAAAATTTTTTAGAATTAGAAGTGTGGGTAATGCAAGATTTATGGAATTTGATTCAAATTTTAGCATATTTGGAGTTTTAGCATGCCAAATATGGATGCTCTAACTTGTCCACCTAGGTGTATCCCAATAATGCTGTCTCTCGCACAATGACACCACTTTTAAGGTCTTTAGCTTTAAGTTTAGCAGAGCCATAAAGTGCCTTTTGTTCTAGACAGAGCTTTAAGCCAACATTTGAGGTGTTCAACAACCCTCTACAAAAGTCCTTGAGGAAAAAGTTTAAGAATTCACTATATTCATGTTTTATAGATTCATAACTTTATAGTTTTATTCGCTTTAATTTGCCAAAAACTTTTTTTTTTTTGAGAAGATAATTTGCCAAAAACTGAAAGCACTAATGAAAGATCTCTTTAGTTTAAAACTTTACTTTTAAAACAATTCTATAGTTAAAAATATACTTCTTTTCCCCCTTCCCCTTTTTTAGGAGTTAAAAATCTGTTTCTAACATTTATGTCAAAAAGGTATTTGCTAATGGTCTTGTAGCTGAATTGACACATCTTCATGTATAAAGTGCTTAGTAGCATATTGTAATTATTTAAAAAAAATGTCAAATATATATTTATCATACACTAGTGTATAAAGTCACGTTAATAGTTATGAAAAAAAAAATAGTATGCATCTAGACTTATTGTTCCTTAATCAAGAATATATGGATATAATTAAAATCATCTAATGAGGTTTGTTTTTTTTAATCATGGTTAGAAATTCCTAAATCTACCCCACACTCCTGCCATCTTAGGTCTTGGAAACCGTGCTCACCCGTACTTAGTACTTGTAAGGAGGTGCTACGAACGGAACCAGGATTTGGAATTGGGGGGGGGGGTGACTTTGATGCTAGCTACATCATGTAGAATACTGTTATTTGGATTCAAGCATCAAAGATTTTCCTTTTTGGTTGTGTGATTATTATTATTAATTGTTGTTGTTCTAGTTTGCTAATATCTATATTTTATTTTTTTAGGTCATAGATTCCTTTACTAATGCTCCCTCTGTTTCTACACAAGATGATGGTTCTACCACTACACAAGTTAATGGTTCTACTGCCACCCAAGTTGATGGTGCTACTGCCACTACCACTGCCACTACCACCTAAGAGGTTGCTACAGCAACCCAAGCTGAAGCTATTGATGGTGAGTTGCCCCAGTTCCACCTAGCAAAGTGAGTAAGATTAGTACTGGTAATGGTAGGAAAAATTCTTTAGCTTGGAATCATTTTGAAAAAGTAAAGGTAGATAAGGGAATCACTAAGGGTGTAAAAAATCATATCATGCTGGTAGTAAGAGTTGTGGTACTAGTAATTTGTTAGCACGTGACAAACTATCGCAAGAACCCTAATAGAGATGATAAAGGGTAGAAAACCTTAGCTTTTGAACCCAAAAATCATGGAGATGAAGGGTTCCAACTTGTGTCAACAACCTTTTCTGTTGAGGCTTCTAGAAAGGCACTAGCTGAAATGATTATAATTGATGAGTTGCCTTTTAGGTGTGTTAAGGGGTATGGGTTTAAGAGATATGTAACTACCTTACAACCTAAGCTCTGTCTAAAGGATATTCCATCTCGTCAAACTGTGGCTAGAGATGTGATTGGAATTGATAATAGTGAGAGAGAGAAGCTAAGGAAATCCTTGAAGGGTTGTAGGGTGTGTCTTACTACGGACACATGGACTTCTATTCAAAATTTGAATTATATGTGTCTCACATGTCACTTTATTGATGATGCTTGGAAGTTGCATAAGAGAATTTTAAATTTTTGTAAAGTTGAAGATCATAAGGGGGAGACTATAGGTAGAAAGATTGAGATGTCTTTGCGTGAGTGAGGTATTGATGGCATATTCACTTTGACAATGGATAATGCTAGCTCCAATTTAACCACAATTAAATTTTTGCAAAGGGTAACAACATATTGGAATTGGACAGTTTTAGAAACTGAGTACATGCACATGAGGTGTTGTGCCCATATCCTAAATCTCATTGTTGGGGAGGGTTTGAAAGAAATTGATGCATTTGTTGCTAGGGTGCGTGAAGCTGTGAGGTATGTGAAGTTCTCGCCCAATAGAAATCAAACTTTTAGGAGTTTTATGGAGAGGTTAGGTATGGAGTCCAAGAGTCTTCTTTGTCTAGATGCACCTACTAAGTGGAACTCAACTTACTTTATGTTAGAAACTGCTGAAAAATTCGAGAAAGTATTCCTTAGGATGGACTTTGAAGATGATGGTTATTCATCATACTTTAGGACCAAGGAAGATAGTGGTGGTTTGGGATCTCCTTGTATGAGTGATTTCCAAAATTGTAGTGCATTTGTGACTTTCTTGAGGCTTTTTTACAATGCAACAAAGAAGTTCTCCGGCTCTTTGTATGTTACCTTAAATGCATTTTTTGATGAGATCTTTGTTATTCAGGAGTGTATTTCTCATTTAGTGAAATCCCAAACCCTCTTGAAAAACACAGCCACAAACATGCAAACTAAATTTGAGAAGTATTTGGGGGAAGATGATAAAATTAATCCTCTTTTGTATGTGGCTGTGGTTCTTGATCCATGAAAAAAATTGAAGTTTTTGAAGTTTTCTTTTTCTGAATTTATGAGAATGTAGTGGGGAAAGTGATGGTTTATAAGGTGAAAGATCTTTTGATGAAGTTGTATACTTTTTACTGTTCTATTAATTCCCCAAATGTTCAAGAACCAAGTGGGAGTGAGAGGACACAAATGGTAGGTGATGCTAGTGATCCATATGTGATGGTTCACTCTCGATATGAGCTTTTCTTAGAAGCTGAGCAATTTGTAGGTTGTAGTAATGAGTTTGAAAAGTATTTGGCTGAAAATTGTGATGGTAGAAAGGATGTGAATTTTGAGGTATTGGGGTGGTGGAAGAACAATTCTAGTAGGTACCCAATGTTGTCCAAAGTGGCTAAGGATGTGCTGGTTGTACCAGTTTCAACTGTTGCATTTGAGTTAGCATTTAGCACTGGAGGCCGCATTGTTGATCCATTTTGAAGTTCTCTCTCTCCTCTCATGGTTCAAAACCTTGTATGTGCACAAAATTGGCTGAGTACCAATTTCTCATTGCCAATCAAGGGATGAGGTTGAGGCATTGGAGGAGGAATTTCATGATTTAGGTAATATGTTTAAATTCTGGTACTTATTGTCTATTAATTATTATTGAATGTCTCATGTATTCAAACAAAATTTAATATATTTTATTTATTTCCTTTTCTTTTCTAGTTTTAAATCAACAATCATCATCAAGTGCATCAGCAAGTACCAGCTCCAAATTGGGTTTTAGCTTAAGCAAACGACCCTTAATTAGTGTTGAAGATTGATAATTGACTTGGTATGTTACTGCCTTTGGCCTCTTACTGTTATAAACTTGCTTCCCTTTCTATTTGGTCTTGCATTTGGTAGTAATGTATTATTTGTTAAATATTTTTTTGTCTTTTGTAGGAGGAGTCATTTGTTTTGTGAAGGAAGTAGCCTTTTGGGAACATTTTGGAAGCTCTTTTGTAAATTGCTTTTCTAATAATACTAATCTTAATGCTTATAGAAAAGAAATCCTAGGAATCATATAGGTTTTCTTTTCTATTAGTTATAGACTTATTAGCTTGAGTATTTGTCATTTAATGCTTGGGAAAAGCTATTTTTTTGGAAATACTTGTGGTATTTCATAATTTTAATTAATTATATTGCTGGGAACATTGTCTGGCCAGCAAGGTTACTGCCTTCTTATGATTTACTGCCTTATAAACTTGCAATAATCTAATTCCCTTCTCAGCCTATATGGCTCACCTATTATATAACCATTTTATATATATAGATGGAAGTATTGCAATATAAATCTGTAGCTTATGCTTGCTGTGGTTGGCTTATTTTTTGTTGGAAATATTACTTGTTGTGTGGTTGGCAAGTGAAGGTTTAACACAGGTTAAGCTACTGGCTTTTATGCTTATGAGTTTTTCTTGAATATATATGACTTGTGTTAAGATATTGGCTTACTGTCAGGTGGTAAAAATAGGCATGTTTTGTGTATTGTTTTGCTATTTTGTCTAGGTTATTGGTTGTGTTAATTTTTGGGTAGTCAATGTGGTTGTTTAACAAGTCATAGGTGGTGAAAATAGGATTTTGTGTGTTGATGTGTTGTGCTCTTTGTCTAGGTTTTACAATATAAGTTGATGTGTTTATTTTTTGTGGTCAATGTGTGGATGCTTAACAGATGTAGTAAAAATAGGTTTATTTTGTGTGTTGTGTTGGGGTGTTTTGTTCAGGATATTTAATGCTTAACAGGTGGTAAAATTGGCTTTTTTTGTGACCTATGGTAAGGTATTTTTTCCAGGAAGTTATGTTCTGAAGGCTCAATAGATTTACAAGTGAAGTAGTTGCTTAATTTAAGTTTATCTTGAAGGCCCATTTAAAAAAAAAAAAAAAAAAGGAGGCCCAATTTGTTTTATATGAAAAGTTAAAAAAATATGACACTCAAGTAATTTTTAAAACTACCAAACTCCTTAATTTGGGCTAAAAGGGCCGAAAAAATTGAACTAAAATAAATTTCATAGAAGTCCAAAAATTGGGCCCATTAATGACCCAAACCTGCCTAATTGACAAGTCCGACCCGCTCATCCGGTGGCCTGAAGCACTGGATCCGACCCGACTATTCGGTTGACTACGGGTCTAATATCCAACCACCTGACCCAAATGGGTCAAGTTCAGTTCAGGCTCAAACTCGAACCACCCCGACCTGTGGACAGGCCTAGTTACATGCGATGGCTTCAGCATCCAGCTCTACTGTGTTAGCCGCTGAGGTTTTATTTATTTATTTATTATTTTTTTAGTGTCTTTGATGCGTATTGCTGGATAAGGACAAAATTATTTTGTTAAATTTTTTTAAAGGGTTAGGTTGTTTGTTTTGGGTAATATATATATTATTTTTGTTATTGGTAATTTTTGTTACTGTGCTAATTTTTTTTGAGCTTGTATATTTTGTTTTAGATTTTAGATTTATAAACTTTTTTTTATAGTCTTTAAAATGAAAAAAATGCTAGTGCTACAAATGTTTTTATAAATTGATGTGATTAGTGGTTATTTTTATGTAAAAAAGTAATGTAAGTTGTGAGTTTAGATACGAACTAATAAAAATTTGTTACCTCGACCATTTGTAAAAATATTGTAGAAAATTTTGTGACTATAGTATTACTCTCAAAAGAATTAAAAAAAATTGTTAAGAAAGCAAAGTGTAATTTTATAGATTAAAATTGCTAAAATCAATACCCATAATATACTAATAATTTTTTTTTTAATAAAAAAAGTTTGGGGGGGGAGAGAGGGGGGGGGGGGGGGGCGGGGTGAGAATTGCCGCCCATTGTCCAAGAGTGGCTCCGTCCATTAAGGTCATTGACAAATCATCTATGGCTCTGGAAGATCCAAAATGCGGAACAAATTTCTCTTGCTTACTATGTTAATAAAGAAAAAAATAATAATAATACATCGCCTAATCGTCTAGAATGGTCTCAACAATTGCTTTCAATAGTCTAACATTGTCTAATCGTCTAGAATGGTCTCAACAATTGCGTTCAATAGTCTACCGTGCAACACGCGATGAATGGAATGCCTAAGACAAATAACAGCAGCGGTAAACAAATTTGTGCCACTTTACGTAGATTCTTTCTGACCATCATATTTCAAGCCGACTAAAGAAGACATTAAGCAGAGACTATGGGTCAGTTTAGATTGAACTTATTGTTACTGACACTGAAAACGATTATTTTTAAATGTGTGAATAGTATCGTGGGACCCATTTTTAATATTTTTTAATCCGTAAACAGTGTCAAATAGTGTATGAATAGTGCTCAACAGTGTGTGAACAATACTCTTGTCCCCCTAAAGCAGAAACGGTACAGGAAAAAAAAAAAAAGGTAAAACGCAAAACGTGAATGCTGGTTTCAGCTGAAACCAAACGGGCACTATAAGTCGTCGCAAAAAGCATTCTTTTTTTGTTGTTTTCGCATGTGGAAATTATTGAGTCCGTCCTCGTGAGTCTTTCCTCTCTCATAGGATTAAAAAAAAATCATATATTTATGTACAAAATCACTCTCATAATGTATGTATATGACTAACTCGTAAAATTCATATATTATAAGTGTGATGATGTTAGGGATGGACCTAGGTGGGGTCTAAGGGAGCCGGGTCCCCCTGTTTACGTTTTTAAAAACATATGACAACACTTTTAAAAACACGACTATAGACCAGTCGGTCTATTGCCACGGCGTGTAGGCCACACTTAAAAACGCAGTTATAGGAAAAATGGACCTATACCAGCGTTTTTAGGACCTATAGTCACATTTTAAAAAAGCAATTGTAGACCAGTTTTTTTTTAATGCAAGCTCAAGAACACCAAACTTGGTGACGAACTGAAAATCTAATGTAGAAGCCAAATAACACTTCAAGGATATACCTTGTCTATCCTAATAAAGAAACGGACTATATGAAAAGAAGTAATACAATTTAGTTCATATTCATGATCCTAGACTCTACTTAGTTCTCAATAGACATCAGTAGCTTCAAACCCTTTGTTTCGTGGGAGTGAGAGTGAGATAGATTGTTTTCCAACAAATTTTATTGGAAAACAATCTCTTAAAAATAAGTCATATTTTAACAAAGTTTTCCATTAACTAAATAAAATTTTCATTTGACCTATTTTGTTTTAAAACTATCTAATACTGAAAAATTGGGAAATTATTTTTATATAAAGTTTTCCAACGAAACAAATAGAGCGCTAAAAAAAGAAAAAGAAAAAGAAAAAGAAAATAAAAGTATTACCTTTTCATTATGCCCTTTAATTATTTATAGATTATTGCAAAAACTATATTTGCCTCAATCTGCGTATTAAATATTTAAAATGTTTGCTTCATCTTCAAATTTTGTATGACTGACCATTCAATATTATTTTCATTATTATTATTGTTGTTGTTATTATTATTATTAAACGTTTGTATGACTGCATCAATTTAGACAAAGGAAATACTTGCAAACAATTAATTGATTAAAAAAATTATGATTTCTTAGGGTACTTTCTATAATTTAGGTTTACAGTTTTAATTGTTGTCCACTACAAGAAAAAAGACTTAATACAACAAAAAAAGTCATTACAATAACAACCAATGTCGTTGCAATAAGGTGTTATTGTAACAACAAAAAATCGATGCAAGCCATTGTAATAAACTTTGAGGCAATAGATTTATGCAACACGATTTTTGTTGCAATAAATTTCATATATTGCAACGATTTACTTTGAAAATATCGTGGCAAAAGGTTTTTTTTTTCAATTTTTTTTATTAAAAAATAAAAATATATTTTTTAAAAAAATTAAAAATAAATAAATCATTTTTTAAAATAATAATTGTGGGGATCGGCCCAGAATAACAAGTTGGCTGGGCCTTTGGCCCTTTTGAGGACGATTATGTCCGAGGAGACGTCGCGGCCCATAATCCCTGCCCCAGCCAACTGGGGCGAAGAAAACACGTCCGAGGAGTAATTCCTCCTCGGAAATTCCAAAGTTCAGATCAATGATGCATCCTAGTTACTATAGCCCTCACTCCAAACACGTAAAAAGAAAGAAGGCACAAAATATCCCAGCAAAGGCTATCACCACCACATTAAACGCACCACAACTACTCTCCTGGCCACATTAATGAAGAGAAGACCCCTGAACAGTGTTACCTTGGTCACTGCAACTCACAAAGAACTGGTAAGGGCGTCTGATGGGACAAGTGCTCAAGTGGGGGTTTGGATGATCAACAAGTGTAGGGCCCAGATGATAAAAGAGGGCCTATATCATATGTAAGAGTCCCCCAAAAAAGGGGGGGGGGGGCAGAAAAAAGGAGAGGAGAGAAGAGAGAAAAGCAAGAAGTCTTTATATGAAAGCAGGTCCATGAATGAAACTTCCATTTTTTCACATCTATTTTCTTGATTCACGTTTCTACATCCACTAAGGACATGCAACGAACCGTCTGAGCCAACTGAAACCGAGTTCTTCAGCCCATACTCTACAAATTTCGTTCTGTGGGACTTCTTGGGCCAGGGCCTGATAATCCAGGATCAGGTTAACAAAAATCGTGTCCCTACAATAATTTTTCCATTAACCTGTTTTGAAATTCAAAAACCACATCTAGGAACTAAACTAACAAATCAAAGATACACATAAAAGATGAATAATCAGAAATATTTCATTTCAATACCTATGCCAAAAAACACAAATATATACACAACTTGTTGAGTTTACATTCAAACACATAGTTTCAAAAAGTATGCAAAAATCAATACAACATGAAAAAAAGTTTCTTCCCGAAGGTGTTATCCAAGCATGCTTCATGACCCTTTCATTGACTTACCACCTATTTACCACCTATTTTGGAAAAAAAAATATAAAGTTGAAAAACATCATATATACAGCACAATGACACCAATACACACCATCATTGATTCTAAAAAAACACACACACCAATAATATTTGAAGACTATACAATTAAACAAAGAAAAATCAAATTAAAATTTAAAGAGAACCAAAAGATTACTTGAAAGTTAGAGAGAAAATCTTTAAATTGAGAAAGAGTCTCTCCAAGGAGATTATGAATTAAAAGAGACTGAAATTTGAGAGAGAAAATTTAGAGTTAGTAGATATGAGAGTGAGATGGAAATTTGAGAGATAAATTTTGTAGTTAGTAGATAAATTAGAATTTTGAGATACATGTAAGAGAAAGATGGAAAGTGAGATGAGAAAAAGAAAAGAAAAGAAAGAGACGTGTGGAGAGAGAGAGAGAGAGAGAGAGAGAGGGAAATAAATGTGGGTGAGAGAAAAAGGGAAACTAAGATGAAAAAAGAAAAAGAAAAAAAAAGTGGTAGGTGTGAAATAGAGAGAGAGAATAAAAAAATAGGAGATGGAGGTGGGTGAGATAAAGAAGGAAACTAAGATGAAAAAAAAAAAAGAGAAAAAAAAGAGCGAGAGATATGTGTGGGTGTGAGGTAAATTTGAGATAAGAAAAAATAGGAAGATAACATGGAAAAAATATAAAAATTGCCGTATGGCCTTATGGGTTACAGTCTTACCACTTGCATTTTTTGAAAAAAAATATATTAAAAAAAATGCTGCATGTATTAGTCACTGATTCACTGTCTTGCCACTTGCGTTTTTTGAAAAAAAATATATTAAAAAAATAAAAATAAAAAATAAAAAACAATGTTGTATTGTCACTATTTGAGTCATTGATGGAGTAATTTATTGTGCAAGATATTTTTTTTTTCTCTTTTGATCTCAGCCACACCATGGTTTTGAAACCCAGATCATTTATTGAACCGTAAAAGGGAGAGGTTCAAGATTTTTGAGGTTGAAACAAGGTTGAACCGGGGTTGAACTGTGATGACATCTTAATTAATTTAATAATTATTTTAAATATATATAAAAATATTAAATTAGTAAAAAATAGAAAAATTAACTAAAATAATTCAATTAAAACTATATATCTATATTTTAACTATGTCTAATATATCCATTTCAAGCTCAAATATGAAATATCTATCCAATAATAATAATAACCATTTTTTTTATAAAAAGAAAATTAAAAGCATCAATTTGTACCGACAAGTGGACAAAAGAGGATGATATGATGTATCATCATATCATATGGGGCTTAAGGCTTTGTAAGAAACAAAAAGTCTCAGAATTGTCTTTCCAATTTCCACTTTCCAATGCCCATGAGACTAGCTCACAAACCTAAAAAAGCACTACAAACAGAAGTGAATGAAGTTAGAGGACGAGATAAGAAAGAAATACAAACAAAAGCAGATGAAATTAAAGGAAGAGAGAAGAAGAAGTCAGAAACGGCTTTGAAAGGTAGAAGCTGAAAGAACAAGAAGAAGGAGAAGCTGGTATCTAGTTGAAACAAGAAACAAACTTGAGAAGATATAAAATAATGGGTGGTAACGTAGCTCTATTTTACTTTTTTTTCTTTTCTGATTTCTTTTTACTCTTATTCAAATTCTTTACCAGCGGATTTTTTTTTCGACCAAAAATAGTAAATATTCTAGTATGGTACCGTTTAAGGCTTTAATTTTTTTTTTTTTTTAAAGGGACCTATGAGAATCGCGAGAATTGTGAGGTTCGACTGCGGTTCACATGGGTCCTTGCTTTTTTCCCATAGAGCGGTTCTTGAGGCTAAAAGAACCGCAAAAATGAAAGGTTTACGGTTTTCTCAGTCGGACTGTACGGTCCGGTTCGGATTTCAAAACCATGAGCCACACGTCTTTTCTCTTGAGTTGTCTCCTACTCAGTCTCAGCTATCTCATAATTTCATTTCTCCTTTTTTAGTCATTAGACTTTTGCTCCTCTCACGGTCTCACCTCTCAGACTTAGAATTTAGTCACTCATCAGTCATCAGCCACCTTCATTTTTCTTCCTTCTCAATCTCAGAATCTCAGGCTCTCACCTAACCATTTTTTCTCTTCTTTTTTGCTCTTAGCCACATAATGTTTCTTCCAAACCCTTATCCTGCTGAACAATTAGTAGTATTTCCCTCTCAATCTCAGATTTTCAGGCTTCCACCAACCATTTTTCTCTTCTCTTTTGCACTCAGCCACATAATTTTTTTTTCATACCCATATAACCGAACAAATCGCACTGAGTTGCTAAGATTAACTACACCTTATGTAGACCAGTTTTTACCTTCCAAAAGTGAGGTGCGGTCAAGCATAGGGTAAAACCGCATCCTATAAGTGTGGTGCAAAAAACCTCTCCAAAATTGACTGAACCAAACTGTATACACTCCTACCCATACCGGGTGCATGTAGTTAGTCGACATATTTTGATGTTTTTAAAGAGATAAGTTAATTAACTTTTTTTTTTTTGTTTTTATGATGACATCCACGGATTAAATCCTCCTCCCACTATCATTTATAAAATAATAATAATAATAAAAGAAAAGAAAAATTATATGTGCAGCTTTAAATTATATCTCAGGTGTACGTATTGATTATTGACTCTGAATTGACCACAAAATAAATTGTTTTTTTTTTCTGTGAACAGGAAAACTGACCCTCTTCTTCACCCATATATATCTCAACTGAATTAAGACATTTCAACCAAATTTGCTAGAGCTTTTCCATCGCCTTTCTTGCTCTTGTTTACTGGCGTTACTGTGGAAGTAGCCATGGATTTCTTCCCAAACTTGCTTCACCTTGCACTTCTCTCGATTTCCTTTTCTCTCATCTTCCTTATTTACAAACAAAAGTCCACTCGTGCCAAGTTCCCACCTGGTAAAAAGGGATGGCCGATCATTGGGGAAACTTTGGAATTTGTAATGGTTGGAAGAAAGGGAACCCCAGAGAAATTCATCAATGATAGAATGACCAAATACTCACATGATGTCTTCCAAACTTCCTTACTTGGAGAGAACTTGGCTGTATTTTGTGGTGCTTCGGGGAACAAGTTTCTGTTCTCTAAAGAGAACAAGTACGTCACTTCTTGGTGGCCACGTTCCATGAAAAAAGCTTTGCTTTTTCCTGAAGCTCTTGGAAACTCTTCTAAAGAAGAATCAACTATAATGAGGAGCTTCCTACCTGAATTTCTCAAGCCAGAAGCTCTTCAACATTACATACCTATCATGGACTCCATGGCAAAGGAACACTTGGAACTAGATTGGTCTCCTTACAATAAAGTCAAGGTTTTTCCACTCTCCAAGAAGTATACCTTTGCATTGGCTTGTAGGTTGTTCATGAGTATCAAAGATCCTAACCATGTGACAAGATTTGCTGATCCCTTTGCTCTTGTCACAGCTGGTTTAATGTCTGTACCTATAAATTTTCCAGGCACAGCCTTCAACAGTGCCATCAAAGGAGGAAAAGTTATTCGCCATGAGCTTTTATCAATCATCAAACAGAGGAAGAAGGAGCTATCCGAGAACAAAGGGTCTTCAGCTGCTCATGACTTGTTGACTCGTATGCTTCTTGTATCAGATGAAAATGGCAGAGTTATGAATGAGAAGGAGATTGCTAACAAGATTATAGGTTTACTTATTGCTAGCCATGATACTACTAGTACAGCTATCACTTTTGTAGTGAATTATCTGGCAGAGTTTCCTCAGGTTTACCATGATGTATTAAAAGGTACTTTTATTGGTTATGTTTATAGCATATCTCTATTTTACAGTATGAATTTCCTTTTTTACCTAAGCCTTAAAAAGTTTATTTATTTTTTGTCCTAAACTATAGAAAATGCTGCACCTTTTTTTTTTCGTCCTAAACTCTTAAAAATGTTACACTCACTATTTTTAAATTTAAAATTTTCATTTTTTTTTCATCTTTGAACTATTGCAAAAGGTTTTTTTTTTTTTCAATTCTTTTTATTCCTTAAATCTTTGCAAGTTTTTTGAAACCAAACTAAATAGAATTTTTATTTTCTAAAAATGTTTGTTGAAAATATAAAAAAAAAAAAAAAAGTTTAGGGACCAAAAACGAATTTTTGTAAAGAACAAAAATTAAAATTAATGCAAAATTAAAGAATGAAAACAATATTTTAACCTAAAATTTTATTTCTTTCTTCTATAATATAGAATACTAGTCAGTAACTCGTGCAATGCTCGAAACAATTTAATGTATTACAATTTTTTTTCTCTCTTTTATTTATTTATTTTTTCTAAATATAAAATTTGATAATAATGGTAGTTATTAAGAGCATCCATAGCCGATGTTCTATAAAAAATGTCATTTTGACACACCAAAAGTCTACTTTATTATTTTACCACATTATTTTACAACATCTCATTTATCAGATGTTTTATTATTCAATTCTATACATTAAAATAATATTTTCTATACATTAAAATAATATATTAACTCCACCCACCAATCACCAAGAAAGAGAGAGAAGAGAGAAAGTCAAAAAGGATGAGAGAAAGTCAAAAAGGATGAGAGAGAAATAAATAAAAAACTATTTTTTTAGCATTCTTGCTAGTACCGTTCCATTTTGGAATGATATGGTTCACATATGGCAAAAATTATGAGATTTGGAACATCTCATAAATGGGGTTTTTTGGTGTTTAGTGTGCCAAATATGACAAATATATGACATTTGGCACATCTGCTGTGGATGTTCTTAGGATATTTAGTATGATTATGTTGGTATATGAAATTGTATATTATATATATATATATTAAGTATTTATTATGATTGTCCTGAAATTATATATATATATATATCGTTGATAACATGGAATTATATATTCTATTATTTCAAGAATATATGATATTCAAAGTGGGTGACTTGACTGACTTGAAAGTTGAAACAACTCAGGGCCTGTCTCCATCTCTGATCCATCTTTGTTAATGGCTCAAGTTTCGGAAAGAGATGGGCAAAGGCCCATGAGTTCCTTGCTGTACCAGTCTTGGTTTCCTTTTGTGCTGTACCAGTCTTGGTTTCCTTTTGTTAAATAAAGATGTTTATTCAGCCAAAAAAAAAAAGAAAAGAAAAAGAAAGTTGAAACAAGTATAAATGGGAAGCGATGGTACTCCTTTGCCGTGTCCTGTACAGTGGAGTCTGTGTCATTTAGTATTGGGCCACTCTAGATGAATGTTTGGATCCACGTTGGATCCACGTTGAGCTGCATTTCCCATTTACCTTCTATATATATATATATATATATATATATTTTTTTTTTATTCATACGCAATAGCTTTTAGGAGACAGTGCACTATTCATAAAAAAATATTAAAAATAGGTCTCACAGTACTATTTACAGATTTAAAAATGATTTTGTTACAGTGTTTTCAGTTTTCAGTTTCAATAAAAATAAGTTATATCCAAATTGAGATTTCAATAAATCAAAAGTCACGTATTATTAAATCATTTACATTTGTATTTGTGAAAATTAATCAAATCTTCATTTGATATATACACAAATTGTTGTGAACTGTGTACAAGAGTGTGTGTCTCTAGACTTTTTGTTCTTATTTCGTTTTGTTTTTCTTTCAAAATGGAAGTACAATATAATTGTGTTTTGATAATTCAATGGTAACAACAAGTAATGAGGATTTGAATCTTGAATGTCTCTCTTGAAAACATGAGAAGATGTCAATTAGTTGAGTTACAAGTTTTTGGCTAAATAAAATATAACTCATAAACTCAATTTGGTAATATTAATCTAATGAAAGGAGCGCAAATTTTTATTTATTTATTTTTATAATTTTGTTAAACAGAGCAAAAGGAGATTGCAAAATCCAAAGGTCCCAAAGATTTGCTAAATTGGGATGACATTCAGAAGATGAAGTACTCTTGGAATGTGGCATGTGAGGCCATGAGGTTGTCACCACCTGCTCAAGGGGCATTTAGAGAGGCTATAGTTGACTTCACTTACGCAGGTTTTAAAATTCCCAAAGGATGGAAGGTATATTATACTTACTCATACATAACCCAAATTATACAGCACTTCTATAATTCCAGATCTCTTATTCAACAATCAGAGACTTTACCAGTTGAACTAACTGGAACACACCAGCACTTCTATGTATTTAAATCATGATGCTAAGTGTTCATTTTTTTTTTTTTTTTTTTTTTTTTTTTTTTTTTTTTTTTTTTTTTTTTTTTGTAGACGTATTGGACTGCACATTCCACACATAAAAATCCCAAATATTTCCCAGATCCTGAGAAATTTGATCCTTCAAGATTTGATGGGAATGGGCCAACACCTTATACTTTTGTACCATTTGGAGGTGGACCTCGGATGTGCCCTGGGAAGGAATATGCTCGATTAGAGATACTAGTGTTTATGCATAATGTGGTGACAAAATTTAAATGGGAGAAAGCAAATCCAAATGAAAAGATTACGTACAATCCATCACCCATTCCTGTTAACGGTCTTCCTGTGAACCTTGAGATTCGTAAGTTCTAGATTGCACCAACCTTTGGTGACACAACCATCTTTATATTTATGCTTGTAGATTGATCAATAATTCTTGTCACTTAACAAGATTGTATACCTATTTAATTTAGCAATAATATATTTTTATGAATAAATAAATTTTGGTTTGTCTTTTAAATCTTCTACTTGTTCATCACATTACTAAGTGCATAGAGGGCCAAACCTAGGAAGAACAAACAGGGACCGATTATCTCTGGGGCCAAACCTGGAGATAATTACAATATTCTGGCAACTTACCTTGTTGTCCAGGCTTTAAAAATATTAATTTAGAAATTGATTTTACTATTGCTTTATGATGGACACCAAAAGAATTAAGGTGATTATCCACCGGATATTATTGTTCATTTGATTTTTGATTGCAAGAACCTTATAGCTCGAGAATGGATTTTCTCCCTTTTTGCACCAAAAAAAAAAAAAAGAAAAGAAAAACTTTTTTTGTGAACCTTTAGGGAAACGATATAATATTAGTAGGTCCAAAACTGATGGATGGAAAGCTTGATTTAGTCCAAAGGAAAAGTCTTGGCTTTTGGTTGGGTGAATATATTGACTCCATAAATTTGAGACAGACGCTTGTATATGGTTAGAATATAAAGATTGTATGAAGATATAGAGACAAGATGAGAGAAAAAAAGCAGATTCATTTAGCGGGTGACTTTAACCACGAACACCTGCATCATTACCATTCAATTTCGTTTGTCATATAAATGGTCAAGGCACTAGACTATTCACGTCACGCAACATTCACGCATATCATAGCATGCCAAACATGTAAATCGAATAATTTTTCCCATTAAGTAACCTAGTCTCCAATCTTGGATAAATGATTCTTGACTAAGTTTTTTCAATATAATTTTTACATTTTCAGAATGTAACTAGAAATCGACGTCATATATTATTTCTTAAGTTTGACTAGGAAACAAAGTTTAGTAATTTCTATTTCTCATTCTAGAATCATGTAATTTGAATATTTTTTTAATGGAATAAAGATGTATTTTATCATTTTTGGTTTTCTTGCTTTTTTGTCTTAATAAGACATGTGGAGACTTCAAATGTAGAATTCTTAATCTAGGGGGTATGATGAGCCCTGTCTCAACCCCCTTCTTGGGTCATGGTTTCTCACACAGACAACCAAGACACCAAGTTTGCATAAGGAGGGTTTGCCCATATGTATGCATGTTGCAGTGAGGCTCACCATAACTATGAGAGGAAGGAGCACCATATTATTGTACTCTAAAAGTATTTAATAATTTTCTATTTATAAAAAGAGGTCCTGAGAAATTGAAAGAAGCATGCCTCATGTGATTGATGTGAGAAATTAAACAATAATATACGTATTTTCACAACACTTTTTTACTCATACATATTTTCACAACACTCAAATAACGTTATTAGAAATCTCTTACCAAACGGACTCTTTATCTCTCCTCTCATTTACAAAAGAGGCTTTTGGCTTTTGGATTAGTTCTAAACTTTTGGTGTGTTAGTTAGTAGAGGTTCTACCTAAAGACCGAGGGTATTAGCCAATTGATCTAGAGGCCTTAACCCTTGGGTCAAGGCAGGGGCGAAGCCAAGGGGGGTTGATGGGGGGCACTTGCCCCCCTGGCCCCACCCAAAAAATCTATTAATATTTCTTCTATTATATTATATAATACAATAAATGCATTTAAAAATTATATAAATAAATGGTTAATAAATATGATGGTTTTTTAAACCAAAACCAAAACCCTCCTGATATAACATTTTTATAATTACAATTTCAAAACGATTTTTTATGCAAATAAACCCCTATTAGATAAATAATATAATGAATATGTTATTTTATTTCAAATTTTCTTGCATTCAAATATTGCTTAGTATACACACGAATGAATTGTTATTTTGCAAATTGATCTCAAATACTATATATATATATATAATTAGAGTTTTTTCCTTCAAGGTGCCTATGCATAGCTCATCATTGTGTACACATCTTGAAGTAGTCCGTATGCTGCTACTTGCCCATGAACCAAAACTCTAGGTTTTTTTTTTTTTTAATACAAGATAGAAATTTTACTCTAATCTAATCTAAGTGCATATGAGTGTGAAGCTGTCTCCTAGAAGCTTAAACCCCAGCCCTTGTCTCCCACACCTCACAAGTACTTATACTTGTGGAGTGACCATCGTACTAAGAGTGTGTGGTGGTTATCTACTCACATGCTTGATTGAATGCAAGCCAAGTAAATCTTAAATGTGATTTAACTTAGATTAAATTTAGTTGAATTAATTAGGAACCCCCATGATTAGGGCAATTTAATGTTAAGTAATGATATAATTCTTTATTAGGATTGATATTGCTTACTTAAATATGTTTCCTGTTATGCACGGTCTGATTTTTGACTGAATAAAAATTATTTGAATTAGATTGATTAGATTTTTCTAAATAGATAGCCTCCCATAAACAAGTAATCTAAACCAATCGGTGATTTTTCACATGTGATTTGATTTGGTTAATTGAATTTTCTTTGCTGGTATAATTTGATATGATTTGAATTTGCATTTAATTTTGAATTTAAAATTCAAAAACGTTTCCTTCTTTGCTATGATATGGTTTTTAAAATAAAATTTTTATTGTGTGTTTACATATATTGTTTTTTTTAAAAAAAAAAAAAAAGATTTATGCTACGCAATATCATTACTTGGCCCATTTAATCTCGAATTCTACGATAATCCAACCAAGTAAATAAGTAGAGGCCGGTTCATATATTAGATCATATGAGATTTAGGGGGCTTGTTTGGATGGGTTTTTTTCATCACTCAATTTTCGTCACTCAATTTCCATCACTCATCACTCATCACTTAAAATATCACACCCCGTTTGGCACCATCACTCACTTGCCATCACTCAATATTTTTCACACTATATATGGGCCCCATACCTGTCACTTGGTCAGAGTAAAGTTGTTTTGTTACCCGCCACTGGTTTTCATCCCCATCAGCCTCCTCTTTTCTCATTTCCCCTCACTCCACCTCTCATAAAATTCCATACTAGATTCAAAAAAAAAAAAAAAAAACCCCAGACCTAGATGCGTGAAGAACAGAGCAGCCTATCAAACTTTTCTCACATTTTCTCACCTTTCTCTTCCCCTACATCTTAGATCCAAACCCATCACAGCCACATCACAAATCCAAACCTCATAACCACATCTCAAGTCCGAACTGCACGCCCACAAATCAGATCAGAAACTTGAAATCACCATGAAAATACCATACCAACCTATGCGCCGTCGACTTGCCTAACCGTTCAGTCGGAGATGAAGATGAGAAAAGAAATGGGTGAAGGAAAAAAGAAAGAGAAAAATAGAGCAGATTCGGTGGAAGGTAGAGAGGTGCAGCGAGAATCACCTGAGATGCTTGGTAGATCTGGTTGAGTGCGTTGTGTTCATCATGAAGAAGAAAGGAAGAAGCACTGGTTTGAGGAGTTAGAAAGAAAAAAAGAAAGAGAGAAGGAAGCTGTGGAGAGAAAGTAGAAGTGAGAAAGAAAGAAAACAAAGGCAAAAGAAAGAAAGAGAAAAAGAAGGAGACGTTGGTGTTAGGACTTGAGTTGACAATACAATGTAATGGGTCCCACCATGTGAATATAATTACGAAAATGCCATTGAGTTATGAGTTATGGAAACTGAAAACAGCTAAAATGTGTTTTCAATTTCCATAACTCATAACTCAAAAATCAAAGAATTGAGTAATGGAAACAAAAAACTGGAAATAGAGTAATAGTGCTCCTAAACGAACTTCTCGCTATGGGTCCCACCATTTTTTAGTTATGAGTTATGGAAACAGAGTTATGAGTTATGGAAATTGATGATCCAAATAGCCTTTTAATGTTTGACATGACGTATTCCTAGGCCAGTATCTTGATTCTGGACCTACGGTCCGATTGAGCTGCACCTCTATGTAGGGATCAAGAGAGGTTCTTAATCTTGAATTAGTAGCACATTCCCAAATTTGAGTGTAAGACAGATCACACCAAAATCGCCAAAGAAAGCAATTTTATTGGCAGACACGATGGCATTCATGGGCCACACCATCAAACCTCACAAGGTAATTGTTCATTTTTTGTAATTGTGCTTTTTTTTGGGGGGGGGGGGCATAAAAGTGAGATAAAGTTCATTAAAAGTGAGACTTGCACCAAAACTAACACAATGGCTGTAGAGCAAGCCTTCAGAATTGGGGTAGGATATCTTTTGGTAACATTCGTCGAATGTTAGCACAAAAAAAAAGAGGAGTTAGCACAAGCAGAGGCGGCTTCAATTGCTGGTACTAACCATGACATGGTGCAGACTCTTAAAGGGGAACTCCACAATCTTATGGTGAAAGAGGAGTGTTTGCGGCATCAGAGATCACAGACTAATTGGCTAAAGAGTGGCGATCTCAACACTACCTATTTCCACAGCCGTGCAACTCAAAGAAACAAAAGAAATTTCATCTCAAAACTGATTTTGGAGGACGGTTCAGTTGTGGCAGAAGATAAAAAAATCGAAGAGGCCATGGTGAACCACTTCAAATAGCTCTTCACATCCACAACCCCTTCAAGTTTTGATCAGATCCTTCAAGGAATTGAACCCAATGTCACACCTTCTATGAATGCAGATTTAACAAGTGAGTTCACTGTCGAGGAGGTAGAAAGAGCCTTGAAACAAATGAAGCCTCTAACAGCTCCCGAACCCAATGGTATATCACCAATCTTTTTCAAATCATGCTGGACTTTTATTAGTAAGGATGTAATTGCTGCCACTCTTGATATCCTTAATTCAGGTTCAATGATAGACAACCTAAACCATGCCTTCATCTCCCTAATACCAAAAAAAAAAAAAATCACCTGAAAAAACCAAGGATTTTCGACCCATAATCCTTTGCAATGTCCTTTACAAAATTATTTCCAAAACCATAGCAAACCGCCTAAAAAAACTACTCCCTAAGCTAGTGTCAGAAACTTAAAGTGCTTTCATGTCTGATAGATTAATTTCTGATAACATTCTCGTTGCATTTGAGACACTTCATCACCTAAAAAATAAAAGGAAGGGGAAATTGGGGTTTATAGCCCTTAAGCTCGATATGAGCAAGACATATGATAGAGTGGAATGAGTTTTCTTGGAAAAACTAATGGCGAAATTGGGTTTTGCAAATAAGTGGATTTCTCTTATTAGTCCTTGCATTCGATTTGTTTCATACTTTGTATTGGTAAATGGAGAACCCCACAGTCACTTTGCACCCAACAGAGGACTTCGTCAAGGGGACCCTCTATCACCATATCTATTTCTTTTGTGTGCAAATGGCTTACACTCACTAATACAACAAGCTGAACAGGTTGGTTCAATTAAGGGAGTCTCAATTTGTAGGGATGGCCTAAAGGTTTCACACTTGTTCTTCGTAGACGACAATGTGCTCTTTTGTCGTGCAACCACCCAAGATTGCAACTCCATATTGGATATTTCACAGCAATACGAGGCAGCTTCTGGTCAACAAATAAACCGAGATAAAACACAATTATTCTTCAGTCCTAATACTGATCAGCCAACGCAAGAAAGCATTAAGACTCTTCTTGGTGTATCAGCCACTTCTCACTATGAAAGATATCTTGGCTTACCTTCCTTTGTTGGCAAAAGAAAAAAGCAAAGTTTTAGCTACATTAGAGAACAGATTTGGCACAAAATGCAAGGTTGGAAAGAAAAGATGTTGTCGTAAGGAGGAAGAGAAGTGTTGATTAAAGCAGTCCTTCAAGCAATGCCTACTTACACCATGGGGTGCTTCAAGCTCCCTAGAACTTTATGCAAGGATATTGAAATGCTAATCCGGAAGTTTTGGTGGGGTTATAAAGGTGAGTCTAGGAAAACACATTGGGTTGGATGGAAAAAACTATGTTTGCCAAAATGCCAAGGTTGGTGCATAACAAGCACTCTCTTTTCTACAAGGTATTTAAAGCTAAATATTTCCAAATGGTTCAATCCTTGATGATAGTGTCAATGAGAATGGGTGGTATGCTTGGCAAAGCATCTTGAGAGCATGGGTTGTGCGTATGGGTGGGAGATGGAGAATAGGGAATGGGAAATCTGTCATTATTTGAGGTGATAAATGGTTACCAGACCAGCACTCTAGCCGTGTGATATCGCCTATAAAAAATTTCCCAAGCAACCCTCGGGTGTATGCGCTAATAGATGAGGAAACTGGGAGTTGGATTGAAGATAGAGTTGTAAAGGAGTTTCTGCCTCATGAAGCAAGATCCATACTGAGTTTATCTCTGAGTTCAACTCATGTTGAGGACTCCTTTATATGGATAGGAACAAAAAATGGTTGCTATTCCACCAAGTCTGCATATTGCCTCCTCTCTGATGAAGCGGCTGCCTCAACACCTAGTCCATCCAATCCGAGGGCACGCAAAAAATTCTGGTTGGACAATTGGTCTTTAAATGTTCCAAACAAAATCCGTCACTTCATTTGGAGGGCAAGCAATGATTCGTTACCAACAAAGCTAAAGTTGCAGAAAAGGCATATCACATAAGATTCTAGCTGTGAGCGTTGCTGTTGTGAAACAGAAGACATTATCCATGCAATTTAGGGTTGTCAGATGGTGAAAAGTATATGGTGGGAAGTGGAAAAATGCCGCCCCCTTTTGGTTGAAATATTCACTAGCTTTCGAGACCTGTTCCATGGCATTCTTCTGCAGAAGTAGCCAAGATTGGTTGATATATTTGCTTACATTGCATGGAGTATTTGGTATAACAGAAATGCCCAGAGAACGGGCTTTCTAGCAATATCATTAACGCATATTTACAGTGATGCAGTGCAGCAGCTTCAAGAGTACCAAATGGCTCAAGACCCTCCTCTGTTTCAACAACCAGTGGCTCATCTAGTTCATTGGTTACCACCCCCGTGCTCTCAATACAAAGCCAATTGTGACGGAGCAATTTTTCAGGACACAAATTTAGCTGGTTTGGGTGTAGTGGTCCGTGACTCAAGTGGTTGGGTCATTGTAGCAGTTTCGGAGCGTATCAATATGCCATCGTTTGTGGAAGAACTAGAAGCATTGGCTTGTCAAAGGGCAATTTCATTTGCAATTGAGATAGGTCTCCAAGATGTGGTCTTTGAAGGAGACTCTAGAACCATATACAGTCACCTCACCTCAGATGCGCCTTGTATGGCCCCATTTGGACACTTAATTGATGACTCTAGGATCCTTGCATCAACCTTGAGAAATGCATCCTTCGCACATGTCAAGCGTGATGGCGCCAAACTGGCGAAAGATTTGTATGAACCCCAAATTTGGTTAGAAGACATCCATAGCGATGTAACCAATCTTGTAATCCTTGATAGAAATTTTCTGCCTTATTAATAAAAGTTCAATGACTTTCATAAAAAATAAAAATAATAATAATAATAATAATAATAATAATTTTTGAGCTGTAGTGTGTGTTTGTTTTTTTTATAAAAAGATGGATAGTTATTTCACGTTGCATAAGAAGGCATATTATGTATACTATAACTTGTTTTACCCTCATTTAAAAATCATTAATACTTTTGTGTGCAATCTGTGATATGCTTTTGTGTTAGAAAAACTATATTCCCTCTTCCATGTGTGTTTGTTTCTTAAAAAAAGAAGAAAAAGAAAAAATATATATAAGGTTGGACTCAATTTACAACTGATATAATTTTAAGCAATGTTATAACACTCAATATTTTTAATTGAATATGAATTTTAACAAATCAACCATTGGATTATATTATCTTCGTGCATTCTCTATGCTTGCAAAATTTCAAGATGATTAAATATCAATAATCAAGTCATCAATCAATTGTTTAAATTCAAGTTTATATAGTTTAAAATAATGCATAAAAGATGAGTTTATGGATTGAATGGTAAATAACAATTGATTGGCATGAATATTGGTATACATGTTAAAAACATATAAAATATATAATCCAACGGAGGAGTTTTTAAAATATGAATTTAATAACAAGTTATTGGATGGTGTAATATTGTTTAGAGTCAGAGGCAGAGCCAAAGGGGGGCAAGAGGGGGCAATTGCCCTCCCTGACTCCTCTAAAAAATGCCTTAATACCTGCTATGTGATGTGTATTTAAGTAGTTTGCCCCCTGACAGTGGAAAAAATAGAAAAAACACTTCCACTATTATGAAACAGCCCTAACACTGGAAAGAAAGAACGGAAAAAAAGCTTCTCAATTCCCTCACACAATCACACTTTCACCTATTTTAATATTCTTAAATAGTATTTATTTCAAGTAGTTCTGATCTTGTCCCATCCATTGCACTACTTAGAGTACTTTTCTTCCCTATTCTAATTTTTCTCTTCTTTTCTTATTATAATTATATTTCTATAAACATAATTTTTTTTTTACAATAAATTTCACAATTGTGAAAATGGTTAAATGTAAAGGGTAAACAATTTACATTGATGAACCCACTATTTTATTTCATTCACAACTCACAGTCCACTATTTTAATAATTGTAAAATTTATTGTGCAAAAGTTGTGTTTGTATGACAATTCAATTAGTAGGTTCCATAGTTAGATTTTGTAGATTGATTTATTTTTTTAATTTATTTTAAGCAATCAAATTATTAAATTTTATGTATTTAAATTAATTTCTCACTTTGATTGTTAATAACTATGATTGATTATTTTTGTTTCTTTGTTTTAATAATATGAAATATATACTTGTAGTTACAATTGTCTATTTATTTTGTTATTATTATCGATTAATATTTTTATATTAATTTAGTTTTTAGTATTGTTTTTCAATCTTGCCATCATTAAACTGAAATCCTGACTCCGTCACTGTTTAAAGTTACACTAGTTGTAATTTAAACCCAACTCATGTATACACACACTCATATCAGCAGAGGACCTCGTATACACCCCACACTTCCAAGTTTTTCAAGTTGGGCCATGGGCCAAGTTCAACAAAATGTGTGGGCTACATGGGGTTGCCAAGCGGGTGGGCTTGTGTCGTCCTGGATTGTATGGGGCTTTAAGACCCATTGTGTGTTCGCCTATTTAAATGGGTCTTTTCCTCCCCAATTTTTTATACTTGGGCTTTCGAGCTCCATCGCAATAGGGACTAAGAAAAGAGCACTGAAAAATATGATACCCCATTTTGACTCTACTAGTACACAATATGAACTTTCAATATGAACTCAGTATTAGAGAGAATATCTCATCGATGATTTGAGAGTTAAATGAGTGGTCCATAAATAAAGAAATGATTACTATTGAATTTGATGTACTTCCAAAAGTTACCTTGGCAATTGAGCCTTGTAGCTCAACGAATAGTGGCAGTTATAGAAACTTAAATTATATAAAATTTAATAATCAATAGTCTATAAAAAAAATAAAAAATAAAAATAAAAAGTCTTATACAAGTTAAAATATACCAAATGATGCTACCAAAACATTGACAATTAAAATAGTCTAATGTATTATTATTTTTGAATAGAGTAATAGTCTATTATATTTAAAAAAAAAAATGCATTGATAAAATCTTAGGAGTTGGGCAAAAGCCAAAAGGCAAAAAGAGTTAAAATAAAAATAAAAAAGAAGAAGAAGAAAGCAAATAGGTACTAATGAGAGATAAACTAAGAACATAATATTGAGATGAGAGTAATAAAATGGGAGAGATTCTATAATGATGAGAGAGAGAGAGAGAGAGAGAGAGAGAGCAACGAATGATACATATTGCAACTCGAGCCGAGTCGCCGAGGAGAGTAGCGTTATTGTGATTGCAAAACCGAGGAGAGTTGAGCAGCTATGATTGCGAAACTAAGGGGAGCAAAATTGCCATAATATCTCTCTTTGTACCTTTTTTTATAGGTAAAATAAAATTAAAGTATATATTTATGGAATGGGTGGAACAAGTTATGATTTTGAATGATTAAAGGGTTTTTTTTTTTTTTTTTGAATGAGTTTTTTGTTGAATATTTTGTTCATTTGTTGTTTTTTTATTGTTGTTATTTGAGTTTTTTTTTTTTTTAATTTTTTTTTAAGGGATTAAGAATTATGTTTACTGGGGCCAAAATTATTTTTATTCAAACCAAATTCAAGGGATTCTCAAGTCAGGGTGTTCAATATTTTGTTTTAGGATAAAGTCAAAATAGGTTAAGTTAAAAAGAAATATGCATATAAATTTTTTTTTTTTTTTTTTTTTTTGCAAGTTAGCCGCCCTTGTCAACTAATATATTATGATATTTTCAACAGAGACATCCAGGATTCAAATCCCTCATCTGCCACGGTAACTATTAAATTGTCAAAAAAAAAAATAAATAAATAAAGAAGAAGAATAAATAGTTACCCTTGGCAGGAGCATTTCCTTGCCCATTCAGAGGAGGGAAAAAAATAAAAAATGAAAACAAAGAGGAAAGGATGGGGTTCCATTGGCAAAGAAAATATTTTGCAAACCAAATTTAAGTTATCTGTCAAATAAAATTAAAAAATACAATATTTCTAAGAGAACTTCAACTAAATTGGAATTAGAAAATACAATATTCCTGGGAATCATAAATTATTGCTGAGTGTACTTTTATTGCAAATGAGACCTGCAGGAATAAGATTTACTAAACATAGTTGACTCAACAACTGTTAACACTATATATTTTCTAGAGGGTTGAGTCGAACCAGAAGGCCATTGGTTGGAATAGGTTATGGATTGAATGCAATCTTTTCATTCGGGTTTGCTTTTTCCAATTTGAATTTGGTCACCACATTATGCATGAATGTAAAAATCTCTAAATGTGCATATTCCATCCTCAGGCACATTTGAGTTCCTCCTCCAAATGGTACAAATGTGTACGAGGCAGGACCCTTCCCTTCAAATCTCGAAGGATCAATTTTTTCTGGATCAGGAAAATATTTGGGATTTTTGTGTGTTGAGAAAATAGATTGAGAAAGGTTAATACCACGCCTATACATCACCATTGTGTTATACCTTAAGCTAGCTTGTATATGCTTGTTTCTTAGATACCTTCCATCCCTTAGGAATTGTAAAACCCATAAGTCAAGTCAGTTGTGATTGTGAACACTGAATGCTCCTATAGCAGGTGGTGCTAATCTCATTGCTTCACATGCCACATTCCAAGAATATCTCATCTTCTGAATGTTATCCCAATTCAAGAACTCATCGGGCCTTTGGACTTTGTAATCTGCATTTGTTCTATTAACCAAACAAACCGATTTCACATTAAACTAGCTGAACTATCCATATAGCAACTATATATTTTTCTATTTCATGGGTTGCATAGAACTTTAGGCTGACATCATCTCATAGTGCTATAACTCTATGTATCACTTCGCTTAAGAAATAAGAAGTTGTACAAGAACAAGACTAGTAAGCAAAAAAAAAAAAGTTGGAATCCTGTTTCAGTGGTAGATAAGATCTGTTGCGAATCAAAAAACTTCCCAGAATACGTGTGGAAACAGGAAATGCATGGGAGAGGAAGGTGTAGAGCGACTAATAATTAAAAAGAAAATACACCAAAAAGAAAGACTAAAACCAAAGAAAGAAGTAATCACCTTTTTTGCCGTGGGAAAAAACTTTTTGTCGTGGGAAAAACATAGAATGAATGGGAGAGGAAGGTGTAGAGGGGATAATCGCAAATTTATGGGGAAAAAAGGAATAGTAAAAGATCAATGGATTAAATGGAAGGTATGAATAATGTGGAGAAGAATAGTTAAAAATAAAAAATAAAAGAAAGAAAAAGAAAAAGAGAAATAGTCGGAGGTTGAGCAACGGTAAAGTAAGAATGCAAGAGTTGAGAATTGAGAAGGCATTAATTGGAAACGTGCTTGCCATGGCACAACAAAAGATTGGCAAAATTAATTGTTGATTTTCTATTATTATATAAGACTAGCAGTAGATCCACATTATGCATGAGAATATAATTATTATGTAATGAGATGTAATATATAAAAAGTAACTATTACTTCAAGTATTGTCTATTTTTAAAAAAAGACTTCTACAAGTTTTTTTTATTTTATAATCTTTTTATCTCTACAAATCTATCATTTATTATTATTATTATTATTATTTTAAGGTGAACCATATTCATCTAACTTCTATTGTAGTGTATTATATTTGCCTAATATACAACTAAACTTTATAAGTTTCAAATTTATTATTTAATTTTTTTTTATACAATATAGAATTTATACTCCAACTTAATCTAAGTGTATATGTGCAAGAAGCTCTCTCTTGGAGACTTGAACCTTGGCCTTTACCTCCCACACCCCACAAGCATTTATACTTATAAAGTGATTACCGCACTAAGGGTGCGCGGTGGTATTATTCAAATTTCTTATCTCTTAAGCAAGGTTTTTAAACCCGAACTGTTCATTGAACTGTAAAAGGGAGAGGTTCAAGGTTTTTAAGGTCGAACCGAGGTTGAATCAGAGTTGAACCGTGATGACGTCATAATTAATTTAATAATTATTTAAATATAAATAAATATATTAAATTAGTATAAATAAAAAAATTGACTATAATAGTTCAAAAAAATATAGAGATTTATCTTTCAAATATTATATATATGTATATATATATAAATATATATGTAAGGACTCGATTCGTAACGAACCGCAATGGTGTTGGGCTCGCTCGTAAAAAGGCCCAAACAATATCATTTGTAGAGCATGGATTTGAAAGGCTAGGCCTTGATCACTAGGCGGTGGGTTTTTCGTGATATCCAGACATAGTTCAGTTGTTTTCGCCCTTGGAGTCTTTCTCCTGGAGGCGGGCTGGGAGGCTCTGGTTTTTGGCCATTTTTCCCAACCTCTTTGCCTCGTACTAACTTTTACGTTATATAGTCCTCCTCGGTTGATCCTAACCCTCCACTTGTTGGTCAGGCAGGTGCTTACTTCTGTACCTGTCCCATCAACTGTCCCCTCTTACTTTTCTATTTAGTCGCGAGGATCGAACTTACACTGTCCAAGCGTCTTTTCTCATTAATTATGATCAGGACGTTGGTCGGTGCATTTAATGCGGAGGGGACTTGTTTTCCTTGGATCTACTTTGCACCGTACCTCCATGTGGGCCCTACTCCACTCACATCCCCTTCGGGGGACTATTTGGGGATGACCTTTACTATGACGCTGCTCTTCTTATCAAAGCCTTGGAGGGCCGAGGACAGGGTCGTCCTCTGCTGTTCCCCTTATCCTCTTGGCCTTTGATCACTCGTCCTCGGCACACTACCTCCTCGTCATGGGCCCTGAGCTCGGATAGAGCGTGGGTCGGATCATAAGCTTCCCGGCCCTACAATAGCCCCTCAAAATCCTGCTATCCGACTCCCCGGACGGATAGGAGGGTTTTGATAACATCACAAATCTGCCAATGCCTGTCCATCCTTGTCACCTATCGGTTCCCGAGACTTTTTATCTGCCCTAGATACGTTCCCAGAGCCATTGGAAGGCAAAACGTGGCCTCATTAAATACGGGCGGCTTTGTGTTTCCCACATTCAACGGTATGATGAAGATCGAACGGTCGTGACCCACTGGTCTTTATGGGCGGGAAAATTAGCGCAGTTGCCCTAGAAAGTATAAGAGATTTTTTGGAACGGGTCTGTCTCTTCAGTTTTGCACTTAAGAGTTCTAGAGCGTATATTCTGGGTTCATCCGAATTTCTGTCCAAATTCAAGTCTATCTTCAGCACAAAAAGCCTATCCGAAGTGCTTTCCCTCTTTTATGTAAGTTCCCTACCTCCATTAACTCGTGCTTTCTCTTTTCTGGGTTTGTTTTGTGTTGATTCCATTTTTTCCCCCGTCACGGTGTTGGCTTCGTTCGGTAAACCACAGAGATGACTAAATTGAGACTGAGGAAATTAGTAGATTCTGAAGAGGCGATGAATAAGTTTATCGTCGATTATAGGATTCCTCCCAACGTAAGTTTGAAGCACTGTAAGATGGGGGAGTGGCATTATAAGAGAGAAACGGGTGCGGTAGTAATTCCCGTCCTCGCCTTTGTAGAGGAAGGTATGAGAATCCATATGGGGCCAGTGACGAGGGGTTACCTCAGGCACTTCCGTTTAGCCCCCACCTAGTGCGCCGGCAACGTTTTTAGGATTCTGGGTTGCGTGGACGCCTTAAATGAGAGGATGGGGCTAAGACTGACCCATCATGACGTGAACTGGTGCTATAACCTCTAAAAATTGAAGGGGAAAACCTACTACATGAAGTTGAGGGACGAAAGGGTTCGGTTAATCCAGTGCCTCCCTGACTCCAACAAAGGACTGAACAAGGATTTCCTTATCGTCTCTGGGGAATGGCACGATGGCGACCCGTGCCCCATAGTAGAAGGAGAACCAGGTGGGGTACTGGGAATGGAAGGGGGATGACCCTTTACGCCATTCTAATCTAATGTTGTTCGGTAACTAACCATGCCTACGTGTTTGTCTTTTTGTAGATCTACATGCCTACACACGGCATTTTCACTTAGTCAGCCGGGCGGACTTAGAGACCATTTTGCAAGCAGCAGTTTTTGTAAATGACGGAGATGGTCAAGTCCGAGCTGCTCACAAGATATTAGGGTACCCTCTTGTTCAGAAGTCATTTGCGGATGCAAGGCACGTGATCAGAGCCAGGCGCCCTTGGCTTCCAAAAATTACCGTAGTTGAGACGGGATTTTTAATCTCCCAGGAACTAGCTGTCCCTGAGAACATCCCACAGGTGGGCCCCTCCTCGTCTTATCAAGTAGCAGAGAACGAAGACGAGCCAGATCTGCCCGAGGAAGGTTTTGGGGTATTTGACTTAGCCCTCCAATCCGAGGATCCTTCTGGTGACCTAGGTGACCCAGCCTTGTCCGATGCGAAATTGTCATCAGTAGGCCCCTCTTTTCAAGTCGAGATGGGACTCAAGAGAAAGCCCCTGACCCCACTTCTCCAACTCCTTGAGGGCCAACCTGGGAAGGATACGTAGGGGACGCCACAACCCGAAGCTCCTCCACCACCACCTCGGCCTCAGACTATCCAGACCAGGTCATCTTCTACCAAGTCACAGCCATACTCCCTCCGCCCCGTACCTCCTGCTTCCTCCCAACCAGCTCGGCCTCCTCGACCCGAAGGCACTGATTCAAAGAGAAAGAGGAGCCCCAAGGGTAAGGATGTCATGGACGGGGGAAAATCCCAACCTTCTAAGGAGAAGGAGGAGGCTTCGCGCACTAAACAACTGAAGATTGGACACCAGGGTAAGGGCAAAGAAACTGAAGTCCAAACTTCTCAAGGCAAAGGAAAGGGCATTGAGGCCCAGTCCTTACCGAGTGCCTGGCTTCCTGCCCCAATGCTTCACGGGGGTCCGCTACTGGAAACGGCATCCATGAGGGACCTTGGAGATGGCGAGGGTGGCTACGTGGTAGACGCATTAGGGAGAACCATGTTACTCCCTAATGACATGGATGAACTGAGGAAAATGAGGATGCAGGAGGTCTTCCTCAGTACTAAGAGGTACTTGGGCATGGTAAGATTTCTTGAAACCTAAAACTTTATTAACTCTTGCCACTGGTTTGTCACTAACTATACGTTCATCTCCCTTGCCAGGCTCTCCAGGCAACCTATAGGATGGAGGAAGAGGTAAATAATAGGAGTAAGGCGGCCGAGAACGAACGCAAGAAGCGCATAACGGCCTCGAAGACTTTCGAAGCCTCTGAGGATGAAATTGCCAAAGTCAAGGCTGACTTAACAATAACTATTCGTGAGAGGGATAATGTCTCGGCGGGCTTAACTAGTGCCCCAAAACAGGCCGAGGACCAAACAAAGCATGTACTTGAAGCCGAGGATTAGCTGCGAATAGCCAAAGATCTGATCGAGGGTTTAAATAAGCAGCTGGCCGCGGCCAAACATGACAAAGGGGTGGCAGAATACGCTTGTGATGAAGCCCTAAGGGCCAAGAAGGAAGCCGAGTTTGCCAGAAACGAGGCAGAGGTTGCCAAGGAAACGGCCGAGAATGATGGTTACAATGCGGGGGTGACTGAAACCCAAGCCATCCTTAAAGCCCAGATTCCTGGAGTGTGCAGGTTTTATTGCTCCCAGGTTTGGGAAGAGGCATTAAAGCGAGCTGGAGTAGATGCTTCATCTGATTTGTGGAAGGCGGAGAACATATTCTACCCTATTGCCATTCGCGAGGCCACTTCCACCAGCTCCGTTACTATGGATGACCAACCCGAGGAAGGGGTCACCCCGTCGGAAGACTTACAGGTCAGCGGTTCTTCTGGCTAGATGCTTAAAGAGGGAGAACTTCAGAATGTGATAGAAACATCTCAGCATACGGACCCTGACGTACCTAAAGAGGTCGCTGAGCCCATGGTTGGCTCTCAGATGTCTAGTGCTGAGGAGCCAGCCATAGTTGCCCAGCCCCCACAGGCAATTCCCACTTCTGTGGTCCCCCAGAGCGCCGATACTGACCCTGTTCAGCCTTCCCCTGAAGGGGCTATCCTCCAGGATGCCAAAGCTGATACCGCTTTGCCTTCCTAGGACGTGGCCGACGCAAAACTAAAAAAGTAGAAATCTTGGCTAGGCTTTTGTATTTATTTTTAGTTTAACGATCAACTTGCTTCTTTTTATTTTGAAAACTTTCTAATCTGTTAATAATTTGAAACCGTTTGAACATGTATATATGAAATCTTTTTATTCCTTTTTCCTTCTGGTTACTTGCTAATTGTCCTTGCTGATACTTAATATTGTTTATGAATCCCGCACTAATTCATCTTAACATGTACGAATATTTGTGCGTGCGATACATTTAACATTATGTTTCAAAACCCTAGCTTATTTGCACCCGGAGAGCCTTTAGACTCATTTCTAACCCTCATTCAACTAAGATATAGGTATTATTTTAGATATCATGTGTAGCTACTAAGTCCTGCTTAGTGCCCAGGTTTCCCCATAGGTTTGAGTCCGAGGACCATACAATACCTTGGTTCTGTCCAAAACTCAGTTTTCTCATCTAAGTAGTTGGTTTCCCCATAGGCTTGAGTCCGAGGACCATACAATACCTTGGTTTTGTCCAAAACTCAGTTTTCTCATCCAAGTAGTCAGTTTCCCCATAGGCTTGAGTCCGAGGACCATACAATACCTTGGTTCTGTCCAAAACTCAGTTTTCTCATCCAAGTAGTCGGTTTCCCCATAGGTTTGAGTCCGAGGACCATACAATACCTTGGTTCTGTCCAAAACTCAGTTTTCTCATCTAAGTAGTCGGTTTCCCCATAGGTTTGAGTCCGAGGACCATACAATACCTTGGTTCTGTCCAAAACTCAGTTTTCTCATCTAAGTAGTTGGTTTCCTCATAGGTTTGAGTCCGAGGACCATGCAATGCCTTGGTTCTGTCCAAAACTCAGTTTTCTCATCCAAGTAGTTGGTTTCCCCATAGGCTTGAGTCCGAGGACCATGCAATGCCTTGGTTCTGTCCAAAACTCAGTTTTCTCATTCAAGTAGTTGGTTTCCCCATAGGCTTGAGTCCGAGGACCATGCAATGCCTTGGTTCTGTCCAAAACTCAGTTTTCTCATCCAAGTAGTTGGTTTCCCCATAGGCTTGAGTCCGAGGACCATGCAATGTCTTGGTTCTGTCCAAAACTCAGTTTTCTCATTCAAGTAGTTGGTTTCCCCATAGGCTTGAGTCCGAGGACCATGCAATGCCTTGGTTCTGTCCAAAACTCATTTTTGATAAGTAGTTGGGGAAATTATCCCCTCGGCTATGGTGTAGGACCTTGGTTTAAGGAGACCAGCTCCTCGGCCAAGCCCTTGGAACCATCCGTGCTATTGACGCTACAAAGCGCAGCCCCTAGTGAAGAAACGTAGCCCCTAGTGGGACTTTACTCTAAAACACTATATCCAACTACTGAAAATAATGTGAAGGATGGTATCAACCCACCACCAGTGCCAAGACACAAGCCTTCCCCACAGACGGCGCCAATTGTAAGGACTCGATTCGTAACGAACCGCAATGGTGTTGGGCTCGCTCGTAAAAAGGCCCAAACAATATCATTTGTAGAGCATGGATTTGAAAGGCTAGGCCTTGATCACTAGGCGGTGGGTTTTTCGTGATATCCAGACATAGTTCAGTTGTTTTCGCCCTTGGAGTCTTTCTCCTGGAGGCGGGCTGGGAGGCTCTGGTTTTTGGCCATTTTTCCCAACCTCTTTGCCTCGTACTAACTTTTACGTTATATAGTCCTTCTCGGCTGATCCTAACCCTCCACTTGTTGGTCAGGCAGGTGCTTACTTCTGTACCTGTCCCATCAACTGTCCCCTCTTACTTTTCTGTTTAGTCGCGAGGATCGAACTTACACCGTCCAAGCGTCTTTTCTCATTAATCATGATCAGGACGTTGGTCGGTGCATTTAATGCGGAGGGGACTTGTTTTCCTTGGATCTACTTTGCACCGTACCTCTATGTGGGCCCTACTCCACTTATATCCCCTTCGGGGGACTATTTGGGGATGGCCTTTACTATGACGCTGCTCTTCTTATCAAAGCCTTGGAGGGCCGAGGACAGGGTCGTCCTTTGCTGTTCCCCTTATCCTCTCGGCCTTTGATCACTCATCCTCGACACACTACCTCCTCGTCATGGGCCCTGAGCTCGGATAGAGCGTGGGCCGGATCATAAGCTTCCCGGCCCTACAATATATATCATAACATTCATAAAGAAAATAAGAAATATTAAATTCTAAGCAAACATAAATAATTTTTGTTAAGGTTTAATATTATACTCTTTTTATAGGAGCTTGTCTAAATTATCTTAAATCATTACCACGCCTATGCGCACCGTAAATGAGACTGTTGGGCTTAACCTCACTTGGGCTCACAACTTATTTATAAAGTGGGCTTTAGGATTTCCTACTTTAGGTCGTTCTCGGCACAGAAACTCAGAGTAATATCCCTCCTCCCTTCCTAAATGACTGTTTTTTTCTCCCTTTTTTCTGAACCCCTTCTTCTTCCCCAACTTCTTCTATTTATAGCTCTAAGTTAGTGGGGAGATCATGATTACTGCCATTGTTAGTGCAATTGAAGGTCCAATATTATCTGTTATAAGTGGATGTTTAGGTAAGAGTGAAATGCAGCGATTATAGCTTTGGAACTTGGTTCCAACTCAGGTTAATATGCTCGGTAGTGATGTTCCCCAAACTGTCGAGCATCCTATGGTACATCCGGACAAGGTTTCATTGATTGTTCGGGAAATTTATGCCGAGCATAGGTTAGGGGCCGAGGTTCAAAACTCGTATTTCTTGAAGGTAGTTTCAAGCAGAGCTTAGAGTGATGGGGCTGTGCCATTGGGCCTGAGCCCAGGGCCTATCTGGGTCTTAGGACCTCGGTGCTGTACATTAGTCCCCCTTGATTCATACCCGGCTGCCGGGAAGAATCAAGGAGCCAACCGAGCCTTTTGGTTTCGAAAGTCCTACGGCTAGGGACTCATGCGGTTATGGCTTCTCATTAATGCTCTTCTTAAAAAACGCGCTATTCCGGGGCGCCAGATTCAGTTGTCATTATTGCCTGACGGTTTGCGAACCGAAGCGGCGCGCGTGTCGGTTATCTTTGGCATTTGCAGGGTCTTTCGTGAATCATGCCCATTTATTACTTGATTAAACGTTCCCATGCCCTCTTCTGCTCCTATAAATAGCTCTCTTTAGAACATTCTTTCACTTTTTCCACTTCTGATTTCTTGAGCATACTCTCTGCCGACCACTTCTTTGTGCGCTTACTCACCAGCCCAGAGTTCCTTTCTCCCTTAGAACCCAAAGTAAGTTCTCTTCCCTTTTCTATTCCTTCAGCTTATTTCTTCGAGTTCCCTTTCATAGTATTAAGTTTCAAAAATGGGTTACTCTTATCTCCCGGAGGCCCTGGCTGCCTTGGCCACCTTCAGGCAAAAGTTTAATGTTCCCGATGACGTGGAAGTGACTTACTGCCACGAGAGCGAAATCGCTCTCCACCGAGGGCATGGTACAACCCTTTTTCCTTTAATGGCAATTCTAGAGGGTGGGGTTAGGTTCCCCGTGGATCCCCTTTTGATAAACACACTTAGGTACTACGGGTTGTGTCCCGACCAGCTTCCCCCTAACTTTTACCGGGTAGTTAGCTGCGTTAGTAGGTTGAACCACACCTTTGATTTACAGTTAGATTACCATGATATTAACCACATGTATAGTCTCTATGGGAACAAAGCTTCCAACTTTTACCTAAAAACTAGAGATAATCGGGTATGGCTGATATCATGCCTACCTAATTCGAATAGGAACTCGGTTGGGGAGTTTGTCCGGGTGCGCGGCAACTGGTTTGCCGGGGAGGTCCCCTGCCCTCTTTCACGGCATGAAATGGGTTTGTACCAATCTCTTGACTTAACCATTCCCCCCCCTCCCCCTTTTTTCCTTTTATTTCCTCTTTACTGAATTAGATTTCTGTTATCGGATATTGATATAACATTTGTTCTTTTGCAGACGGCAAAGTGTTCGTTCCGGACATCAGAACAGTCCACGTCAAAGACTTAAACTTTATCCTCCGTTCTGAGGTATTTGTGCACTGGGACAGACAGCTCCGAGCCTCGCACCTGATCTTCGGAGTAGAGTCCGTTTATTCCATCTGGCAGTCCTTTAAACAGGCGCTATTGGTTGACAGTCCACTTCTGTCGTACATCGACGTTCGGTATGCGAATTTTCTGCCGCCGAAGCTTACGACCGGAGAGGCGAGGGAGTTCGAAAAGCGCTACACCTACTCGTATGAGCTAGCTCTTTTGCGGGACGAGTCTGTGGAGTGCGTGTCTCGGCGTCTTCGAGAGTTAGCTCACGAGACTATTCAAGAAAAGGCCCTTGTTCAAGAGCAAGCTCAGCTCGAGAACCCTGTTGCGGAGGTCGAGCATCCTGCACTTGAAGCGACCAACTTGTCGGCTACAGATACCTATCTCGGCGAAGACATGGTGACTAGGAGAATCATGACCATCGATCGTTTTGTGCCCGGTGCACGGCAACCCACCCAGCCCCCACCTTCTCAGGGTCGAAGCCAGGTGCCTCCCCCTCCACCTTCTTCTCAAGCTGGATGAGCCCGGAAAAAACAGAGGGTTGTTGATCAACCGTCTACGGGTCTGGGAGACGTAGCCGTCCAGACTCCTCCCCGGCCAATAGGAGGTACTGTCATTCACGAGCCGCAAACCTAGGTCGGGCTGGACGTTGCGTCCTCCTCCCAAGCCGCACCAGCGTGGAAGCCTAAGTTTTTGCTGGACAGCAAGCCTCTGCCTTCAACCGCCTGTGTGCGAATGTGGGAGAAAGGGGTGGTCGCATTGCTCAGACCCTGGCCGAGGGTGTTCTTCTTCCCGATGACGTGCATGCTTTTGAGGATGGGTCGGAGGAGTCCGTGGGGCGCCGGTTAGAGTGGCATACTATTGCGGTAACTCTTTGTTCGTCTATTACTTTCCATTCATTTCTTTTCATTTTCGTACTAACTTCTGTGTTTGTCAAGTTGCTCAACTGGCTCACATACTGGCTGGCCGTGCAAAGGATCTTGCCGAGGAGGTCGATCGTGAGAAGGGGGCGCGGGAGTCAGCTGCCAAAACAGCGAAGGAAAAACTGAAGGCAGCTGAATTTGCCGAGAAGAAGGCTGCTACCGCAGAGAAGAATAGAGCGTTGGCGGAGAAGAGATGCTTGGAGCTCTTGGCTAAGCAGAACGAAATAGACGTGAAGCTAGCTGAAGCGATTAGCCTCAACACCTCCCACGCCAAGGAACTCACTGACCTGAGGGCAGCTTTGGAGGCCTGTGAGCAAAAACGGTACAACGAGGGGTTTGCTGATACCGAGAAATCAGTGGCACCGGTGGTGGCCCAAGCTCGAAGGCTGGGTTTTGAGGCTAGGTGGTTTGCTGCCCTGCAAGCTTTGGGTGTTCCCGAGGATTCCCCCCTGAGAGACCCCGGCTAGATTCCCTTTCTGAGTCCCGTTACTGCCGTGCAGGAGCCAACAGTGCCCACGGAGGAGGAAGAAACAGCAAGCATGAGGGAGCTGGTGGAACAGATTGATGCTCATGCAGAGCCGGATGAGATGGAAGCCACCAGCATCCCGACTGTACAAGGCCTACTCGGTGAGGACCTGCATTTTCTCGTGAGCGATCAGCGGCAGCACGAAGCGACAGATCCAACCAGGCCCTCCACCTGATTAAGTTACTTGCCGTCCAGCTCTTTTCATGCTTTTACTTATTTTTACAGAATTTTTTATTTTATTTTATTATTGGTATATTTGCCTATGTCACTGGGTTGTGGTGACTGAACAATTTCCTTATTTCGCGGGGATGACCCGTAAACGGTTGCCGAGTTTTGGCGATGGGACATTAATTCTGCTTTTAACTTTTTGAATGACGTTCTATTCGTTGCGTGTTTGCTTAGATTATGTCTGCGAGCATTTCACTTTGACCCTCTGTGCCGCCTTTCTTTATCTATTTTTGTGGTTATTTCTTCTGTAGTAAGTTGGGTCGGGAGCTGCCTGCTCTGTGGGTTAAATCATGCCTTAATATATCGCGTTCATACAACGGGAGTTAGTTTCCCCCACCGTAAATGGCATGATGCCTCAAAACCTGTTGCACCGTTCTCCCTTGCTCGGCGATTTTGGATGATCCGGGAATGAAATTACAGCTAGTGTTTGTAAGGGTGTTAAGGTTTCCACCTGCTCGGCGATTTTGATCGAACCGAGGATGGGCTTCTGTCCTTAGAGTTTTTTTCTTTTTGTAACGATAAGGTTTCCACCTGCTCGGCGATTTTGATCAAACCGAGGATGAGGCTTCTGTCCTTACAGTTTTTTTTCTTTTTGTAACGATAAGGTTTCCACCTGCTCGATGATTTTGATCGAACCGAGGATGAGGCTTCTGTCCTTAGAGTTTTTTTCTTTTTGTAACGATAAGGTTTCCACCTGCTCGGCGATTTTGATCGAACCGAGGATGAGGCTTTTGTCCTTAGAGTTTTTTTTCTTTTTGTAACGATAAGGTTTCCACCTACTCGGTAATTTTGATCGAACCGAGGATGAGGCTTCTGTCCTTAGAGTTTTTTTTTCTTTTTGTAACGATAAGGTTTCCACCTGCTCAGGGATTTTGATCGAACCGAGAATGAGGCTTTTGTCCTTAGCGTTTTTTTTTTCCTTTTGTACAAAACATGCAATTTTCTTAAAGTGCAATGACGGAATCGAAAACAGCGCAGACAAGTAACTTCATCATTAACTTGATTTTAGCAAAGTACAAAGTTTCGACTTACACTTCAGTGTATGGATGGTCACGGGTAAAACTTCTTTAGGTTGTGGGCATTCCATGGCCGGGGGAGTGGCCTCTTGTCAAGGTCTTCCAGGTAGTAAGCCCCCGTGCCGGCAATGGCGGTAATTCTGTACGGTCCTTCCCACGTTTGAGCAAGCTTCCCTGCAGCTACATCTCGCATGTTTCCCACGACCTTCCTTAGCACCAATTCCCCGGCGCTGAATTCCCTACCCTTTACATCTTGGTTGTATCTTTGGGCGAGCTTCTGCTGATACTCCACGAGCTGTATGGTTGCTGCCTCCTGGCATTCTTCTAACCAGTCCAAGCGCTCCATCATCAGGTCGGCGTTCTGGACGGGGTCAAATCCTGCGACCTGTGCACTGCACAAGCTCACCTCGGTTGGTATCACGGCTTCCGCCCCATATGTCAAAGAGAAAGGGGTCTCACCCATGGATCTTCTGGGAGTCGTACGATAAGCCCATAAAACGTTAGGTAGCTCCTCAACCCACCTCCCCTTTGCCCCGTCCAGCCTCCTTTTCAACCCGTTCAAAACCGTCTTGTTCACTGCCTCAGCTTGGCCGTTGCTTTGAGGGTATGCCGGAGTTGAATACTTGTTCTTAATGCCAAGATCGCTGCAGAAGGCCAGGAAAACTTTTTTATCGAACTGTAGCCCATTGTCTGATACCAATGAGGTCGACACCCCAAACCTTGTGACTATGTTTTTCCATACAAACTTTTTCACGTTGATATCCCGGATGTTGGCCAAGGCCTCAGCTTCCGCCCACTTTGTGAAATAATCAGCTGCCACCAATACAAACCGGCGGTTACCTGTTGCTTAGGGAAAAGGGCTAAGGATGTCCAACCCCCATTGTGCAAACGGCCATGGACTGCTGACGAGGTTTAGACGACCTGCTGGTTGGTGGATTAGAGGGGCGTGTTTTTGGCATTGTTCACACCTCTGGACATATTCCGCGGCATCCTTCTGCATCTGTGGCCACTAAAACCCCTGGGTCATCGCCCTGTATGCTAAAGACCGCCCCCCAACATGGCCACCACACACTCCGTCATGCAACTCGGTCAGAAGTTCGTTTACTTTCTCGGGATGTAGGCATAAAAGGTAAGGGCCTGCGAAAGACCTCCGGTACAATTTGCGATCTGCCAACAGCCAGTACCAAGGAGCCACCCGATGGATCTTTTTAGCCTCTTTTTCATCGTCCGGAACTTTATCCTCGGCTAAGAAATCTATGATCGGGTTCATCCAGTACGGATTGGCCACTGACACCATGGCCACCTCAACCCTGGCCGGGTCATAATCATTTTTCACATCGATACTTGGCTCCCTTATAAGCTCTATTTTGACGAGCCGAGGAGTATCCTCGGTAGCGGAGGAGGCCAACGTGGCCAGCGAGTCGACATGTTTGTTTTGTGCCCAACTTACCTGGGCCACCTTCACTGTCCCGATCTGGCTAATGATTTGCTTAGCTGTACTTAGATAGGCTTTCATCCGAGAGTCCCGAGTTTCAAAGCTTCCTATGATTTGATAAACGACCAGCCGAGAGTCCGAATAAATCTCAACATCTTTCACGCCCAGATGCAATACGGCCCTCAATCCGGCTAGAAAGGCCTTGTATTCGGCTTCGTTGTTTGAGGCTTTGAATCCTAATCTGAAGGAGTGTTCTAGTCGTATGCCCTCTAGGGTGATTATGACAATACCAGCTCCGGCCCCCATCGCATTCGAAGCGCCGTCTACAAACACCTTCCACGGACGACTTTTTGCATTACAGATTATCTTCCCATTGTTCTTAAGGGTAAATTCTGCAATGAAATCAGCAAGAACCTGTCCCTTCACCGAGTTTCGTGGCCGGTACCTTATGTCGAACGAACCCAACCGAGTTCCCCACTTGGCTATTCGGCCCGTGAAGTCCGATCTTTTTAACAATGACTGCAGGGGATACTCGGTGAAGATGAACACCGTATGAGCCTGAAAGTAATGTGGCAACTTCCTCGTGGCGTGCACCAGTGCCAACACTAACTTCTCCAGGGGCAGGTATCTCGTCTCGGCATCTACTAAGGTTTTGCTTATGTAATACACTGGCTGCTGCACTTCTTGGTCTCTTAGTAACACAGCACTCACGGCATGGTCGGACACCGAGAGGTACATAAACAAATCCTCCCCGGACTCAGGGGCCGTTAACATGGGCGCTTTTACCAAGTATTCCTTCAGTTCTCGAAAAGCCTTGTCACATTCCTCGTCCCACTGAAACCCCTTCCACTTCTTCAAAAGTTGATAAAACGGTCTGCAGCGATCAGCAAATTTGGAGATGAATTGGTTTAGGGCGGCTAACATCCCGGTTAGCACTTGTACTTCCTTGGGATTGCTCGGCGGTCTGAGGCGATTCACGGCCTCTATCTGGTCGGGATTGGCCTCTATCCCCCGAGTAGAAATCAGATATCCCAAGAACTTACCAGCCCTCACACCGAAAGTACACTTCTCGACGTTCAGGCGCAACTTATGCTGCCGGAGTATCTCAAATACTCCCCGGAGGTCTTCCGTATGTTGTGACTCCTTTCTACTCTTTACCACAATGTCGTCAATGTATACTTCCACTGTGCACCCAATTTTCTCTCGGAACATCCTCGTCATCATCCGCTGGTATGTGGCTCCGGCGTTCTTCAATCCGAATGGCATGACTTCGTAGTGATAGTTTGCACTCGGGGAGATAAATGCTGTCTTTTCTCGGTCCTCGAGCGCCAAGGCAATCTGGTGATACCCCTAGAAAGCATCCAAGAAGCTCATCCTCGGGTGCCTATACGTGGCGTCTACTAATTGATCAATCTTGGGCATTGGGAACGGATCTTTGGGACATGCCCGATTTAAGTTTGTAAAATCCACACAAACTCTTCATTTACCGTTCTTTTTCTTTACTACCACCGTATTTGCTAACCATTTCGGGAAGAATATATCTCTTATCACTCCTGCCTTCTTCAGCCTCTGGACTTCCAAGTTTACCGCGTCAACATGCTCTTTTGATGCTCTTCTTGATTTTTGCTTTTTCGAGGGGAATGATGGGTCCACGTTAAGCTTGTGGACAATGAACTCGGGATCTACGCCAGGTACTTCATACGGATTCCAGGAAAAAACATCCATATTCTGCAAAAGGAATAACAACATCTTTACCTTTTCTCAGTCATTCATGCTTGTGCCTATCTGGAAATACCTGTCAATGTCTAGAAAAATTCTAACCTTCAAAAGCTCCTTGGCAACGTCCGCCCCCGTTTCCCCTCGGGGCTTCTGTAATTGGTATAAAGTTTCTTTTTCGGTGGCCTTCGCTTGTCCAATCTGTTCGCTCTTCCATCTGACCGCGGCGACAAGACACTGCCTAGCCACTCGTTAGTTTCCTCGTGCCATGGCGACTCTATACTCGGTGGGAAATTTAACTTTCACGTTCAGGGTGAACGGAACAGCCTTCATTACGATTGCAGTGTACGGTGAGAATGATCGGACTACTATGAAGGTCACTATTACTTCCTTACCTTCCATGTCCACCGATAGAGAAATTTGACCTTCGGGGATCACGACTCTTCCGTCAAACAAGACCAGCGGCGTATCATACTTTGCCAAGTCCTGACTCTTCAATCCGAGCCCTTCGAACAGATCCAGGTACATTACGTCAACTCCGCTTCCCTGGTCTATCATCACTCTTTTCACCAAGAACTCGCTTATCCGAGCTGTTATTACCAACACATCATCATGAGGTTGGATCGTCCTTTCTAAGTCCTTATTGCCAAAAGAGATTGTCAGCCAACCAACTTTCATTCTTTCCTCGGGTGATTCTCCCTCCGTGCAGGCCACTGTCAGTACTCCCTTAGCTGCTGTCGTACCCCTCAGGGCAGCGTGGATGACTTCGATCACTCCCAGCGGTGGTGGGAGGGGATTCATTTTCTGCTGAACACCTTGGCCGGCCTCCCGGTCTACGGAGTCCACTACGAACTCTTTCAGATACCTTACTTTTACTAGCTGCCCAAGATGATATTTTAGTACCCGACACTGCTCGGTGGTGTGCCCTTTATCCCTATGGTATGTGCAGTACAAGTTTTGATTCCTCCGAGATGGGTCACCCCTCATCTTGTTCGGCCACCTGAAGAATGATTCATTCTTAATCCGATCAAGAATTTTGTGCACAGGCTCTTTGAATGCCACATTAACTCCTTCAATTTATGCCTCTGGTTCCTGCATCCTGAAATCTTTTTTTGGTCTTGCCGGAATAATGCCCTGCCGAGATCTCCCGAGTAATGGGGCTTTCCCCTTATTTTGCAGCCGATCATCTTCCAGGCGTTTATACTCCTCAATGCGTCTCATAAGTTGCCTCATATCCTCGGGAGGTCTTTTTGTCAACGACTCCCGTAGTTCAAAATCCCCGGGGAGCCCCATCTTGAAGGTGCTTGCCACTATCTTCTCATTTCCTCCACCGATCTCGTTGTAGAGTTCCCAGTACTGGCTGGTGTAACTCTGAAGGGTTTCACCGACCCTCATCTTTATGGAAAGTATCGCATCCACCGGCTGCGGCACTCGGCTGCATGTCACGAATCTACTGTCGAACTCTTAGATCAGCTCGGCAAAGCTGCGAATGGAACCTTTTCGTAACCCATTGAACCATCTCAGGGCCTTGGAGCCGAGACTAGAAGGAAATACCTTACACATCAACACATCATTGTGTGCATGCAAGGACATCATGTGAATATAATGACTGACATGCTCCACAGGGTCCGTCTTCCCATCATAGGAATTGAATGGCGGTCGTGTAAATCGACTCGGCATAGGGGCCCGTTCGATTTCATCGGAGAATGGTGACCGAGCAGCCCTTCGTAAGGCTCCGCTCATGGCATCCATGGCAGCATTATGGGGTCGCCGTTCCTCTGGCGAATCCGATCCTCGGTCGTCGTATCCATGCGAACGTGAACGGTTTCGGCGATGACATGTCTCTCGGGAATGTGAGTGATTCCTGCGCCGACGTGATTCTCGAGAGGGTGATTGGTTTTGGAATCGTTGGGTATCGGATTGGCTAGAGCCCTCTTCACCTCGATTCGACGTGCTATCATTTCTCCTTTGCCGGTAGTTTCGGTCCCTTTCTTGGCGTCGACCCCTTGCTTCCAGCTCTAGATCCATTACCAGTTTGCGCAACCATTCCAGCTCTCAGTCCCTATCATCATACTGCCCGTGTCCTGAGACACTCGACATCATTCGGCGGGTCTGATCCGATTCTTCTCCTCGGCCAGACTCTTCCTCTCCTCGCAGACGCTCCCTATCCTCGCGCCCTTTTTGTCTTCTTTCCCGCCACGTGGATCCCCGAAAAGATCCTACCGAACCGCTTTGGGCGCGCCCTCCCGAACGCCCCTCGGACATTTCCCTTATCTGAGTCTCACTCGAACTACAGCTTCGTAGGAGAGCCCCACGGTGGGCGCCAATTGTGCGCGCTGGAAATGAGACTGTTGGGTTTAACCTCACTTGGGCTCACAACTTATTTATAAAGTGGGCTTTAGGATTTCCTACTTTGGGTCGTTCTCGGCACAAAAACTCAGAGTAATATCCCTCCCTTCCTAAATGACTGTTTATTCTCCCTTTTTTCTGAACCCCTTCTTCTTCCCCAACTTCTCCTATTTATAGCTCTAAGTTAGTGGGGAGATCATGATTACTGCCATTGTTAGTGCAATTGAAGGTCCAATATTATCTATTATAAGTGGATGTTTAGGTGAGAGTGGAATGCAGCGATTATGGCTTTGGAACTTGGTTCCAACTCAGGTGAATATGCTCGGAAGTGATGTTCCCCGAACTGACGAGCATCCTATGGTACGTCCGGACAAGGTTTCTTTGATTATTCGGGAAATTTATGCCAAGCATAGGTTAGGGGCCGAGGCTCAAAACTCGTATTTCTTGAAGGTAGTTTCAAGCAGAGCTTAGAGTGATGGGGCCGTGCCATTGGGCCTGAGCCTAGGGCCCATCTGGGTCTTGGGACCTCGGTGCCGTACAACGCCCATTTGACAACCCAATAATTTGTCATGCCCAAGCCCATTTGACTAGGATCATTTATGAAAACTTTTAAAAAAAAAAAAAAAAAAAAAAAAACAACAACAACAACAAACAAACAAACAAACAAACAAAAGCTAAAAGAGTAGCCAGCCAAACCATTAAAATATTTGACTAAAAAAAGTACAAAATCCAATAACATTTTCAAAAGAGAGTGGTTGACAGCAGGTATAATGGGTGACAGGAAAGCAAGTTGTCCATCACGTAGAGAAGAGTCAGTAGACTAGAAGGCTCTAGAGTCTAGAGTGCAAAGGCAAAAGCAAAATGCAAAGAGAGAGAAAAAAATGCAGAAAGAGCAATCGGAAAAATTGCAGAGAGTAAAATGCTGAAGCAACAGTCGGCGAAAACCATGATAGAGAGATCGAGCTAGTGAGAGTGAGAAGAAGAATAAAAAGAAATGGTGGAGTGATCTAAAGGTCTAAGGTTGCAAAATGAAGATTCAACAATGGGCTAAGCCTGAACCCAAGAGAACCGTTAAAGGAGAGAGGGAGACGGACAGAGAAGAAGAAGAAAAAAAAGAAAGAAGAAGAAGAAGAAGAAACAGAAGAAGAAGAAGTAGTTGCTTCATGGCGCCACCCCTGCTTCGTCATCGTTTTCATCCTTTTCTCCTTTTCTACTTTTTTTTTTTTTTTGGTTCAGATTCAATGGGAAGTAGGCAATCGTGAGAAGCAGTTCTGATCATGGTTCTCAGAACCGTGAGGTCCGACCTCTGTTCGCACGAGTCCCTGCTTTTTTCTCATAGAATGGTTCTTAAGGCTAAAAGAACCGCAAAAATGAACGGTTTGAGGTTTTTCCGGTAGGACCATACGGTCCGGTCCGGGTTTCAAAACCTTGCTCTTAAGGAATAAGGAAATTAAATTAATAATTAAAACTCATTTCAAAATTACAATGTTATCTTAGCCAAAATGGAAATGAAACTAAAGGAATAAATAATAGGCCTTACAATAATTTGTTACTCAAACAATTGGTAGACATATTCAAATTCCTGATTCCAAAAAAACTAAGTATTATCCCAAACTAAAATTCAACCAAAGATATAAAAGGGAAAAAGAAGACTTTCTAATGGAATATTAAAAAACAAAAAACACAATACCAAAACACATATTAAAAAAAAAAAAAAAAATTGTCAACCTTAATTAGAGTTATAAGAAAAAACTAAAAATTCACCGAAGAGAGAGAGAGAGAGAGAGAGAGAGAGAGAGAGAGAGAGAGAGAGAGAGAGAGAGAGAGAGAGAGAGAGAGAGAGAATTCATAGTTTTGTGAGGGAAAAATATGGATTGAATGGGAAAACAATATCAAATTTAGCGTATTCACAGTTTTGTGTGGGAAAAATATGGATTGAATGGGAAAACAATATCAAATTTATACAAAATAAAATGGGTAGAAAAAGCGTCAAAATATAAAAATGAGGAAGGAAGTATAACGGTAAAAATGTGAGGAGATAAAGAGGCAAAAAGGAAAGGGAAATGTTGGAAAAAGTATAATAGTAGGTGTGTGAACTAATAGGGAGAAGTAGAGGTTTTTTTTTTTTTTTTTTTTTTTTTAAATAAATAAATAATATGCATATTATAGACATTTTGTAAGATAGCATTTTAAAAAAAATGAACGGTCATAATAAAATAAAATACAACAGGAAGAAATATTTAATTTCTATGCTTTTCCATAATTTAGAAGTGTTGTATAACATAGAACGTTACTAGGTTGCTAGGATAGAATTTTATAAAATGTAAATACCAAACATATGTGCTTCTATTGTCAATACTCACTGCAAGTGCATAGTTGCTAAACCTATAAAGTAATTCACAACTCTTAAATTAATAAAGTAAAACTAACAAAAGTTTTATATATATATATATATATATATATTTATATATAGACACACACACACTTAGAACTACAACTGTTTGAACACATACATATATTGTACAACCAAATCTTAATTTTCTCATCAATAGCCTTTCAAAACATAAACTGCAAAGATATAAACAAAGACCATGGCATAAGGACACACCAAGTTTCAAATTTAAGTAGTAATATTAGTTGTGGTAATAATAATATAGACAATTCAAGACATGGAACAATATCAAAATATAACACTTTATTCCATTATCTTTTATGTTGAATCCAAACAAACAATTATATGTGAGATTGAATGATAATTTTAATCAACCAAAAACCATAGCTTTAATTAAGAAAGCAAACAAATACTCTAAAGAAAATCAATTCTAAACATAAAAAAAGAAGAAGATTAAGAAAGAAAATCTAAAGTACATATGAAAGCAGAAATTGTTGTATAAAATAAAAAGGAAGAATGTTGCCTTACAAGTTAAGTTTAGGGTTTTGAGTTGGTATAAGTTGCTAGGGTTTTTGTTGGGAAATTTAGACCCCGGTCGACAAAATTAACAAGTTTTAAATCCAAGTTGTTAATTAGATTTATTATGAATAAACTTTGTTAAAAAAAACATCAATATCATGTCAATATCATGCACATCGGAATAGTAAATAAGACAAAATATGATGACCTAGGAAAACCAATGAAACAAACTAGTTTCACAGTAAAAAACTTGGGGGGAAACCTTCCCGAAAAGCAATTCACTATAATAAAGAGAAGTTTCAGATCTAGTACAAAACTTTTGTCCCTAGGCTCTACAATCCCCGTAGATAAACTTACAACAGAAACCTTCTACTGCTTCAAAGCTTTTGAACTCTTCAATATATGAACGCCACCCTTTTGCACGGATCTCAATACGTGACTAACTCCAGTAACTTGAATATGTTGTTGGCTGCAAATTTTTTCATTTCATTAACAATGAAGATCAAGAAGTACTTGGTTACAAAACCCTAAGGCGCAAAAGAAACAATAACTTCTTACAGAGAGAATAAGGCACTAGGTCACTTTTTGTATGTGTTCTTCATATATAACGGCCTTTAAAATAAGCCTTATATATATCTAGGGTTGTGAGAAAAAAAACCCTACACATACATGTTAGCTTGAGCTGAAAATCAGATCTGGAAATTCATATTTCATAGATCTCGACAGATTTAGCTTCTGTCGAGTTTCGTTCTTAAATCTCGATAAATACTGTTTCTGTCGAGGTATCTGTCGAACTTTAATGAACATTTTTTCTTCACTTTTTTCTTGGTCCAATCTTCATGGCTTTAATACTTGACTTCAACTCTTATTTCTTGAAGTATTGAACCCATCCTAAATCTACCCAATTACAAGTAAAGTGCATTTTTTCAAAGGATTAGCAATTGCATAAAATATGTTCTTAATAGTTTTGAGGTGGGAAGAGAGGAGTCCTAACGCAAGTCTCTCTGTCTCTCTCTTTTTCTTCATCCTAACGAGAGTGCTTTTATTTTTTTACACGTGTCTCTCTATTTTGTTTTTTAATCCTAACGTGAGTCTTATATATATATATATATATATTTTTTTTTTTTTTGAATCCTAACGTGAGTCTCTCTAATATTGCAATCCAATTATAAAATAAAATAAATTATAATGAGGTGTAAATCTGTGAGGCTTGCAAAAATGATGTGTCAAAATTTTAAAATGTCAACAAAAAGTCAAAGTCTTCCATTTTATATTATATATGGATTATAGATAGATAGATAGAGGGGGTGAGGAGGTTGTAATCTATCAGTGATTGTCAGAATTCCATATAATGGCGATATTTGAAGAGTTTGGGTTAATGGAGAGACACACGGTAGAATTGGAGATAAAGTAACACCTGAATCTATGGAGATGATCAATAAATGTCAACCAATAAATCTAAAAAATAATAAAATAAATGATAACATGATACTGATGTGGCTTAACTGGAGTGTAGCAATCTACGCTTCAGCTTTTAAATATAAAAATTAAAAATATGTATGATGCTTTGATTCGAGTAATTTATATATTTATTTTGCAATTTAATAAGGAAAAAAACAAAGAAATTGTCTTTCTATTAAAAATATCCTATTCGTGGAAATTTTGCATAGGATATTAAATGTTAATTATTCTCTCTTTTGTTTGTTTCTTTTCATATAATTTGCTGAGAATGCATTAAAAAGTTGGTTGTTATTGTAATTCTAACTACTGCAAAAAAAATAAATAAATAAATAAATTAAATTCATTGTATATGAGTAAAGAAAACATGGAAAACTGTGGACTCATTATAATCCTTTGAATCATTATCCAAAAGAGGAGAGAAATAAAAACTTAAGAAAGTATTGAAGATAAAGTTCCCCATAAATATCTAAACTATTTTTGATTCACCTCTACTCAAAAAAACACATTTGTTAGACAACGATGTAACCTAGAAATTAAACAAACAAACAAAATAGTTATTTAATAGATACCAAAACCCAAAAAATTAATAAATAATTTTTTTTTTTTGCAAAACCCAACAAAATATATTTGTGCTACACTTGAAACTGTATATACTTTCTCAATTTAATATTCAAACAGATAGACTAAAGCATTAGGTTGTGGATTGTAAATATGGGAAAAAGTACATAACACATGCGCAAATAAGAAGAATACTTAACATGCAAATCATTATAAAAAAATTAATGCATGGTAAAATTGATATATAACTCAAAATAAAAGTATGTTTGCATGTGTTTTATGTGCATCGGAAGTAGAGGTATTTATAGAACGTTGCTTCTCATCCAAATTTCACATGTTTTGATCAATGCAGCATCATAGGAACAAATACCTGAAACAGCACTACATGTCATACAAAGAAGAATACCAACCAAATATAAGTTTTGTACTAAAGATGCAAGTAAAATTGTACAAACAAATTGATTCCTATAAAACTATTTTATGCTCAAAGTTATACAAAGTTTAATCTAAAGTAAACCCATCCAAGCACCGAGATTCAAAACTTTAATACTAACCTTAAAATAATATCAACCATTTCAAGCTTTTAGGAAAAATAAATATTTGGTCACAAAATAACCATTCAACCACAAATTCTAAATACAAAGAAGGAAATATGTGAATTGAGAACATGCGAATACATGAAGAATAAGGGGAGAGAGAGAGAGAGAGAGAGAGAGAGAGGGAGGGAGGTACTATTGTCATGGTGAAGTTAATTTCTCTACTGCAACCCCTAAACTTCATGTATTAGAGAGATTTCTTTTGGGGAGAAAAATATATTAGAGAGATTGAAAGAGACAATCCAAATATAAGAAATATATAGAGTTGAACTTTTTGACTGTTTTATTGAAAGAAGAGGAAAGGATGTAGAAGATTTATTAATTTTTTTGGTAACAATCATATATCAACATATGAAAGATTGTATAAACCCATATAATGTAATGGTTAAAAAAAGAGTAAACTTAAAAAAGTAAATGGAGTCTATCATGGCAACGCAATAGGAAGTATGAATAAATGCTGAATGAAAACAGTAAAGAAAAATATTGGCAGCTTAACATTCAAATGGAAAAAAAATAAAATAAAAGGTAATATCGGTTCATATGCTGATAAAGAAGGAGAGACATAGAGGTGTAGAGATATGCTTAATTGGAACGTTAAAAATCATTATGGTAATAGGAAAATGAAAGAATAGGAAATAGAGTATAGATATTATGGTAATAGGAAAATGAAAAAAGAGGAAAGATAGCATAGATCTTTAGGTTTATGGAAGGGGAAAAAAAACATAAACTGTTTTAAATCCAAATTTCATAATATATAATTAGATTTATGTTTTAGGAGGGATGGAGGGTAGAAAAACCAAAAAAAAAAAAAAAAAAAAAATGGAAGAAGTTACTATAGATAGAGGAGGTGAGGAGGTTGTAATATATTGGTGACTATCAGAATTCCATAAAATAGCGGCATTTGAAGAGTTTGGGTTAATGAAGAGACATATGATAGAATTAGAGATAAAGTAACACTTGAATTTAAGGACATTGTCATATCATATCTAATAAATGGAAGAAGTTACAACAGATAGAGGAGGTTGTAATCTATTGGTGACTATTAGAATTCCATATAATAGCGGCATTTAAAGAGTATGGGTTAATAGAGAGATACATGATAGAATTGGAGATAGAGTAACACTTGAATTTAAAGAGGTGCTCAATAAATGTCAACCAGTAAATCTAAAAATAAAAAATAAAATAAGAAAATAAATAATGACATGAAGTTGGTGTGACTTAATTGGAGCGTACCGACAATAAATACTACACTTCAGCTTTTAGATATACATAGATATAGAAGATTATGCAGTATATATACAAATACGTTTAGAAAAAGAATAAAATATTGCAAATAGATATACTTGGCTCGCCACTAGTCTAGACAAACCTCACATCCCATATGCTGCTTACCATGTATAATGATTATACTGCAACATTATGAGAGCACACTTCACTTTTATGTATTAGCCCTCCCATATTTGCTTACTACTTACGACAAATTGAAGTGAACGTAAGATGACTGTACGGCTATGTTGTTCTTTGCCTATTATAAATGTAAGATTTTGCAAAATATACATATGCAGCCAATATTACTGCACTGAGTCCTGCAAGTAGCCAATAAAAGTAATCAAGATGTGCACGATTAAGATTATCAGCAAACCAACTATCTTTGCCATCCCTGCCAGTAACTTCCTCAATGACAGAGACAAGAAAGCTGCTTATAAAGCTCCCCACACCAAAAATACTAAGGTAGAGGGCAAGACCTACACTCCTTAATTCAATTGGGACCTGATCATAGAAGAATTCTTGTAGACCAACCATGGTGAAAACATCAGCAATTCCTGACAGGATATATTGAGGAAGCAGCCACCACACACTCATTGGAATAGTCACTCCTGGCATATCAACCAGCTTATACTCTTCAGCAGTTTTCAGCCTTTTCATTTCGACTAGAGCTGCAACTATCATGCACAAGGCAGAGAAAAGCATCCCAGTTCCAATTCTCTGCAACATCGTGATGCCTGAGGGCTTTCTAGTAAAAGCTCTTGCTATAGGAACAAAGATGCAATCATATATGGGAATGACAAGAATAATGGACAGGCCGACAAAGGACTGTAGTGAAGCAGCCGGTATCTCAAAGCCTGAAAAAATTGTTCTGTCCATGGTAGCGCCTTGCTTGGTAAAAAAAGTTGAGATCTGAGCATACACAACAGCATATCCCAAGCTTGTAACCCATATTGGAACAAGCCTAAGAACAGCCTTTGCCTCTTCAACCTCACTGACAGCACAGACCTTGCCTTCTTCATTCAAATCATCTGGGGACAGCAAGGCTTTGTTGAGAAACCTGCCAAATTGGAGGATCCAAATGGCTCTATAAGTGGACTTGTTATCTAATCTAAATAACCAATTAAAAGTTTTTTTAGCAAGTCAACTTCCATAACTCATCGAAAAGATGAGGAAGACTTGTCCAGTTGCTGCAAATCACAGTATGGCAATCTTATTGTTCATATTTAATATAATAGAAGTTCCTTGTGTCATGCTAAAAAGTTGTATCCTTCAAAGATGTAAGAACCCTCTAATATGGAACCAATGTCAGGTGGTATATGTAATTTTAGGTTAGTGAGTAGCCACATAACATCAATGCATAGTTGTAAACTTCAAGAGTAACTATTTTATAAGGAATTATCTGAAGTCCCATGGTAATGCATCTGGAGCATCAAGTCATTATGCATTATATGTAAGCTACAGGTACAGTGTGTTGTCCACCTCCCAAATGATATATTCAAATAATTGGATATATATGATAATATAAACTAAAAAATGTCGTACCAATGCACAAAACTCTCACTTTTGCGGGGTTCATAGCCCCCCCCCCCCCCCCCCCCCCCCCCCCATTTTTTCTTTTTCTTCTTCTTCTTCTTCTTCTTCTTCTTTTTTTTTTTTTGGTCTCTTATTATGAAGGAATGTCAAGGACAATGACTGACTCTCAATGAAATCCTATAAAAGCACGAAAGAGTCCTTTTAGAAGCCTCATGAAAACTAGAAAAAATTAATTTTACTATTACCAAGTTTTGAAATTGTTAAGGACATTCTGAGTATACTAAAATAAAAGCTTATCTAAGACTTCAAATGTACCATAATTTGTTACTGGGCCTATATTGCTGCTTTTCTCTTTTCCTCTTAATTTATCAGCATATGATAAAATGAAAATCTTACTTGAACTGTTCAGAGCTATGGTGTGGCAGGGTTGCATGAGCTTTCTCTTCAATAGTTATTTCCAAAGGGGCAGTCCGCCAATTTTTAACTGCAGCAACAAACACTTGACCAATCCTCAGAAATGGGCTTTTCTCATCCCCTTTAACACTATATCGATAAGTCCTGGTACCAAGCAGGAAAACACCCAATGCAACAACCATCAGAATACAAGGGATTCCAAATCCCAGACCCCAACTAAGGTTTTCTTGTATATAGCACAAGACCAAAATTGTTACAGCACCACCCCCACATACACCAAAATACCACCAGTTGAAGAATGAGCTTTTGGCTTTGCACTCCTCAGGATCCAGTCCATCAAACTGATCAGCTCCAAATGCCCGAACACAAGGCTTGTGTCCACCTTGACCAACTGCGACTAGATATAGAGAAAAGAAGAATAAGATTACTTGGAGCTGACGAGTAGAATGTAACATGATATTGTCGGTGTCTATGTAATCATAAGTGCTGCGTAGAGAAGGAAGCATAGCCGACAGAGTCAACAAGCCTAGTCCCTGTGATTCATCCCAATCCAAGTCAAAGATTATTATCAGAAAAATATGACAGAAGCTTAAAACACAATGCTGAATAAGGCATTTCTTCAAAGTCAAGATAAAGTATAAATTAATGTTCAACATGTGTCTTTTATTTATAGGGATAACACATTAAATAGCTAGACTACCAGAGATAAGCTGGCTGGTTGGGGTTTATAAAGGGGATATGTTGTGTGTTTCCATAGAAGTAGCTTGAAACTCCTGACTATATATTTTTGAGTACTTTCTCTAACAGGTTATGGAATACAGATGGAAGCTTTGAGGTGGTGTTTATTTAATAGGCAGTTGGTTCTTCAGATGATAAGCTTGCTTCGGTTGTGAGGATATTGAAGGGGAAGAGTTTGCAGAATTGCTGGGTTGCTGTCATTTATCACATTTAGCCGGATCAGAATTGATGCAGGACAAAGTTTCAAAGGGAACACTTTTATGAAATAAACAAGAAAAATATATTAACCGTAATCTTCACCACCCACGGTATTCTAATCCCTAGGCTTCACCATGTAGAGTTGCTTGGAATTAGCAGCATCAAGCACTGAAAGACAATTGGAATTCCTAACCAAAATTTTATTAATCTATATTAAGCCTTCAACAATAGTGGATTATGGGACCTTTCCACAGACTTTATACAATGTTAACTATCTTAAGAGCATTCATACCTTGTATTAATGCTTGTATGAATGCTCACAAGACAGTCAACATTGTACCATACGAGTAATTCTTAGGTACTCCCGGAGCACGGAGAATGGTGCTCCCTCCTCTTACATTCATGGTGGGGTCTACTCATTAAATTCATGATGAGGTCCATTATGAATGTGAGAGGAGGGAGCATCATTTCTCTATACTCCGGGAGTACCTAAGAATTTTTCGTACCATACTACCATATAAGATGCCATATATGGGAACTAACAAATGCCCCTAAGAGCTGTGGTTAAAACATACTTTATGCTTTATTAAATAAATTTTTTTATACATTTTTCAAAAAAATAAAGTCAAACTATACACATGGAAAAAACACACACAACCACCATAAATTTGCGCGTGTAAACCAATGAATCATTAACATGTGTATTTCATTTTTTGAAAAGTGTGCATTACAACTCATAATTGATCATTTATTAATCTTTAACTTGTGCCCTTAAGACACTCATTAACAAGATAAAGAAAAGTTAATTATTTGACAAGGTTCAATTTGATCTCTCAACCATAAATTGTGTCAATTAGTCCCTCAACTAACTCTACCATATCTATCAACAAAACAAAAAATTAAAAAAAAAAAAAAAATAGTCCCTCAACCTTCAAATCTAGGATAATGTCATCAATTAGTCTCCCACCTATTTATTTTTTAACAGAATTAGTAGTTGAAATTGACTTAATTTTTGAAAGTTTTTCATTTTCTATAATAATTTGTGCTCAATTTGCCACATTAGCTAATTTTGTAAAAACTTAAAAGGTGGAGAAGAACTAAAGATCAAATTTATATTGAAAGTTGAGGGACTATATTAACATAATTAATAATTGAGGGACCAAATTGAGCGACGAAGAAATTAATATTCGAAATGTTTTTATCAACTTTTCTGCAAATTTCTCATTCAAGGTAAAATAGGCTATAGACAAGAAAAAAAAAATCCCAATTAATCAATTTGGAGTAACATTTGAGTTCAAAATAGCTTTAGCCTATCTGAATCCCATTACAAATATATCCTTACAAGCTAGACCCTAAGTTTATTCAACTTTAAATCATGGTCTAATTGTCCATTTCACTTGAAATTTAGAAGATCCATATCCATATTGCAGATGTTAAACATGTTTAAATGTATTTTAGGCATTAGATTAGGGAGTGAGGAGGGGTTTAACTTGCTCTTTCAAGGGGGACAAGTTTCTCAAACCAAAACATAATCTATAGCTATAGGGTTGGGAGTTGTCGTTATCCCACGTGTGGGTCAGTCTCTCATACACAGTTTTACATGTGTGAAGTTTTTCTTCTTGAAGATAGAAATCCATTGTGTTTTGGGAGAAGGACAATTTGGTAATATTTCTGTAATTTGTGGTGTGGCCTAGTGATTTTGTGACACGTGATATTTGTTTTTAAGCTTGCATCCAAGGGCACAAGCTGGGTTACAATGTGTGGTAAATTCAAATGAAATGTAATGAGAAAGTAACTAAATGAAGCAAACGTTTTTTTTTTTGGTAAATTGAAGCAAACGTTATATTGTTATAATAAGATTCCATAAATTTAAGATTCTAAGAATTAAACATTACAATGCAATGAAACATTACGCTAACCAAATGCTTTTTTTTTTTGGGTCAGAAAACTGAATGCTGTTACTTCAATAAATGTTACCCAAAGGAAAGATTTGGTCAAGTGTTCTTGTGCACTAAACCCACCAGGATTATTACCACCTATCCAATTTTGGCCACAAGCCAGGTCGATGTTACCCAAACCAAAAAGGGAAGAAAAAAAAAAAAAAAGCTATTACTTAATTTAGTTAAATAAATAAATTCCTGAGCACAAAAGAATAAGTTGGTGATGTACATACAAGACATTAATTGGATGGTGCCAGAGTGAGTTCAAAGCAAAGCACAAGGTAGATATAAAAGGAAATTGACACATACGAGGATGTAGATAAGAGAAGCAATGACAATGGTGCGGTAGCGACCCAGAAAAGAATCAGCCACGAGAGCACCCAAAAGAGGAAGCAACGTGGCAGTGCCGGACCACATGTTCACGTTCTCCGCCGCAGTGGCCGTTGACTGACCCAGCGGTCCAGTCAAATACGTTATCAGGTTCGAGCTTATCCCATAGTACGCGAACCTCTCAGCCACTTCCACACCTATTCATATATGTTACTAATATACTTAAACAAAAATCACACTCTCATTCTCAGCAAATAATTAGTGGGGTGTTGTTACCTATGATGAAATATGCGGACCTCCAGCCGCCTGTGTTGGATCGGAGGACTGGGCGGCCTTTGTGGTCTACGACGCCATCTACGGTGTCTATCAGAAGTGGGGTGTCCATGATGATACTTCTTTCTTTCTTTCTTTAGACTTCCCTACCGCTTCTGAATTGTAGAAGAATCTTAGATCAATAATGGTGAAACCAAGATAATGATATTGCGTTTTCGTACATCATAAATTCATAATGATGTAACTTCCAAATATTTTTATTTTGGTCCTTTTCTCGATAAGAGCGTGTTTGGTTTAAGGGATTTTATCACTCACTTTCTAAATTTTGTGGCCCCACACGAACTTGTTTTTTTTAATAAGTTTTTTAATTCAATTTTCATATCTCAATAATCAGATAATCGAGTTTGAGTTATGGAAACTAAAAACAATTTTTTGATATTTTCAAGTGATGAGAATTGAATTTTAGTAGCATTTTTGTAAAATTAATCCAAAAATGGGACCCACTCGTATGACTTGTCTTATCACATACGTTTTCTTTCCAAAAATCAGTTTGGCCTTCTCTCCACTCTAGCCCGTTCTACTCTCTTTCTTTTCCTTCTTCATTTTTTTTTTCTTTTACTAGAGATCTCTCTCCTCACTAGACCTCCATTGCTCCTCTACAGACTGCCAGTCGTCGCTACCACAAGTCACAACCACGAGCCATCGTCAGATCAACTCAAGCTCAGCCCAAATTGGGCCTTCGTTCTCTCTCTCTCTCTCTCTCTCTCTCTCCTCCCTTTGCCAGATCGATTTCTCTCTCTTGAGTTTGGGTGATCGTTTTCTCTCTCTCTCCTCCTCCCCTTTGCTAGATCGGTTTATCCTTGTGTCTAATTTCATGACTTGGGTCTCTGATCTAAGAATTCTGAGTTTGGGTTTGCTATATTTGTGGTTTGGGTTTCCTGTGCTTTTGTGTGTTGGTGGGTTTCGATTTTGGTTGAGTTGTTGAGGCTTGGGCTGTGGTGGAGGTTACTGGTGCATTTGTTTGGACTTTTTTTTTTTTTTTTTTTGTGGTTAAGGTTGAGGACTATTGGTGGGTTTGGATTTTTGGTTGTGTGCATTCTTTTGAATTTTTTGTGTGGCTGTTGGTGGTTTTGATGGTGGTGGATTCTAGGTTTGCCGTTGGTGGTGGTGATGGAGCTGGGATTGGGTGTGGGTTTCTTGTAGAGTCACACTAGTAAGGAAAGAAGACAGTTGAAAAAGACTAACCGATGGCTCCACATGTTGGAGTTAGGATTGAGTTTTTGTGATGAAAAATTTGTAACCAAACGAATTGTAGAGTGAGTTAAGGTAGAAATAGAGAAGAGATATGAGTTTAGACATTTGAATGATGAGAATAGAGTGATGAGAACTGAGTTAGAGTGATGGATGAACCAAACATGCCCGAAATAATATACTGCCTTGTCAATTCGAACCCATGCCCTCTCTCTCTAACCCCCAAGCACTTGATGTTAGTTTTCGTAAGCAATAGTAGATAAAATTTCCATCTTCATTCAAAGATTATTATCTCACACAAACATGGATTCACATCTCTCTCTCTCTCTCTCTCTCTCTCTCTAGGGTCTTGTAAAGTAATATATGTCGCTATCATATTTTGTTCGCCTTTTTTTTACATACAAAATTTTAATTTACTTTAAAAATGTCAAAAATTGTATGTTCACATTGTGATCATAGGAATGTTAAAAATGACTTAATTTGTCCCGATCAAATGTTAGATTGACCAATTATATGATTCAACAACTAAAATGACCAAATGCCCTTTATTGACCAAGTTGATTGATGATCAAAGTCAAAATTTCATCATTTTACATCAAAATACATATTTCCAAACATGTTCCACAAGTTTAACCATGATCAACCTTGGTTTGACATTAATTTGACCAAAACTTCAGCCATTTTTTTTTGAGAAAGAACTTGAGTATTTTTATTAATGTAAATGAGTTACATCCGAATGTAAAACCGACACAATACGAGAAAGAACATTTTCCATCCATACTTGAAAATCTGGTATGCTTATAGCATATCTCGCCAGATTATGAGCTATACTATTGCCGTTTCTCTTCACATCCTCCACCAGCAGACCCAATGGGCATAGGTTCTGTTCTTGAGCTTTCAAAGCTTGAATCAAACGTAGTGCATCACCTTCAAGAATGACATTTTGGAACCCTAGCTCATGTGCAAATGACAAAGCTTTCTGGGCAGCCAACGCTTCTGTCACATCAGCTTCATACGCCTGAAAAATCCTCTCTAAACAAGAAGCTAATACAGCACCATAACTATCCCTTATTACAACACCAACACCAGACCTATTTGCATCATCAAAGACCGCTCCATCAAAGTTAACTTTCACGAAACCAGCCAACAGTGCTCTCCATCTGTTTCCTCCATTTCCGTTACTCCTTACCTGTGTACCTGATGCTTCTGTGTTGACTTTGTAATGCGCCAACAATTCAGCTGCCAGTTCAGCAACATGATGCAACGGACAAGCTTGCAAATTGAGCCTCACCTTGTTCCTTTGATTCCAAACAGTCCAGGCCATGTAAGTCAGTAGCTCCAAAGACTTCCCTTCCTCTATCATCCATGACAGCAGCTCTCTTACACAGGTGAACTCCATTTCGCACCTAAACCCCCATTTTTCCTAATCAGCCCACACTACATCCAGCTCCGGACATGACCACAAAGCGTGCACCGAATCCTTCACTGCCTGTTTACACCTTTCACAGATTGGTTCCTCTAAAATTTTCCTACGCATCAAAGCTTGTTTGGTTGGAAGTACATTACGGCAAAGAAAATTTTTTATCTTTGGAGGAGCTTGCATCTGCCATACTTCCTTCCAAACTCGCTTATGACAGATATGAGGAGTTTGAGAATTTAATTGTAGCTCCTCTTCTTTTTTAAGGAACCTATATCCGAACTTACAAGTGTAATTTCCTGAGGTCGAGTAAGGCCAATACAAAGTGTCCTCTGTCACATGTCGACTTAGGGGGATTTTCTTGATCAACTTAGCATCCTCTTCCACAAATAATCCATCCACCATCTCTTCATTCCATCTTCTTGTGCTTGGGTCAATAAGTGAATCTACGGTATAATTTTCAAAACTCTCTAATGGGCAGGAAGGCAGAAATGTTGGGTGTTTTCTTGGCAGCCAACGTTGCTGCCAAATGTTTATTTTTTCTCGATTTCCTACCCTTCATATTGCCCCCCTTTGAATGATGTCTCGTCCTCTAAGGATACTCTTCCAAGCATAAGACCCCATCCTTGAATCGGCAGCCTCCATAAGCGATGAATTTGGGAAGAAACGAGCTTTAAATACTTTGTAGAAGAGTGAGGATTTATTATTCAATAGCCGCCATGCTTGCTTTGCTAAAAGGGAATCATTGAACATAGCAAGATCTCGAAAGCCCATACCTCCAATAGTCTTAGATTTTGTCATCTCTTCCCATTTAATCCAATGGATTTTTCTACGGTCGCCCCTTTGGCCCCACCAAAATATTTTGATTAGAGCCTCAATTTCATTGCACAAACTTACCGGCAATTTGAAACATCCCATAGTGTAACTGGGGATGGCTTGTATGACCGCCTTTATAAGCACTTCCCTTCCGGCTTGTAAAAGTAATTTTGCTTCCCACCCTTGAAGTTTCCGTCAAACCTTCTCCTTAATGTAGCTAAAACTTTCTTTTTTTCCTTTCCCAACCAAGGAGGGCAGCCCAAGGTATTTTTCATAATGCAAGATTTCTGGTACACCTAAAGCCGCCTTAATTCCATGCTTCACCCCCTCCGGAGTAGACTTGCTAAAGAACAAGGAGGTTTTACTCCTATTCATTTTTTGACCCGAGGCTTCTTCATACTCTTTTAGTATCTCCAAGACATTGTTGCACTCCTCCATTGTTGCCCTGCAAAAAATAAGACTATCATCTGCAAAAAGCATATGTGTTAGTTTTGGGCCCCTTCAACAAAGGGAGTAGCCATGGATATCACCATGTAGGTCCGCCTTTTTAATTAAGCCATTCAACCCCTCCCTACAAAGAAGGAATAGGAAGGGGGAAAGTGGATCTCCCTGCCTAATCCCCCTTGTAGGATAAATCATCCCACATGGTTCTCCATTTACCAAAACAGAATATGATACTGTTTTCACACAACCCATAACCAAATTTATCCACCTCTCCCTAAAACCCATTTTCCTCATTATCCCCTCCAAGTAATACCACTCCACCCGATCATACGCTTTACTCATATCCAGTTTCAGTGCCATATAACCATAATTACCCCCCTTGTAATTTTGTAGACTATGCAAGGTCTCGAAGGCCACCATATCCAGTTTCAGTGCCATATAATCATAATTACCCCCTTGTAATTTTGTAGACTATGGAAGGTCTCGAAGGCCACCATAATATTATCAGAAATTAATCTACCCTTAGTGAAGGCTGATTGGTGTTCTGTGATAATGGATGGAAGTAATTTTTTGAGGCGATTTGCAAGAATTTTGGAATAAATTTTGTAGAGGACATTACAAAGGCTAATAGGGCGAAATTGGTGTGCATATTCAGGGGAGTTTATTTTTGGAACAAGTGTGATAAAAGTATGGTTTAGGAGAGTAGGTATAGTACCTGAGTTCAACCATGACAAGATGGCTGAGGTAACAACATGATTCACCGTGCTCCAAAAATGTTGATAAAAGAGCGGAGGCATGCCATCTGGTCCAGGAGCTTTGAGGGCCGCCATTTGTTGGAGGGCAGTAGCTACTTCACTTGCTTCAAACACTCTACATAGGCTTTCATTCATCTCCTCATCTATCACTGTAGGCACACAATCTAAGATGCCTGTAGAGACCCTCCCATCTGTTGAGGTAAATAGAGACTTGTAACAGTTCACCATTACTTCCCCAATATCCTCCTGTCTAGTTCTCCATACACCTCCCTCATCCCTAATACCTTCCATTGAGTTCTTCCTATATCTCTTTGAGGCATAGCTATGGAAATACTTTGTATTTTTATCCCCCTGATTTGCCCATAGAATTCGTGATCGTTGAGCCCACATTAAAGCTTCCCTATCTTGCAACACCTCAATTTCTTTTTTAATCTGTCTCACCTTAAAATTATTCCCACTAACCATGGCTACCCTCTCTTCTCTAGCTAGGTCCTTTTTCAACCGGTTCAATTCCAATCTCACATTCCCAAAAACACTTTTCTCCCATTGCCCCAATTCCTTACCACGCTTCTCCACTTTTCTTAGTATATCACCCTCATCACCGACTTCATACCCCACTGCCCCAAGCCGAAACTACCACCTCCTCACAATTGGAATTTGAGAGCCACATTTGTTTGAACCGAAAAATTTTTTTCCGAGTAGGTGGGTGCAGTCTAGAAAGAGATAAAAGAATTGGAACATGATCCGAAGAGTTACATGACAAATGGTACACCCTTGAACCTCCAAACTTCATGAACCAACTATTATTTACCAAACACCTATCAAGCCTCTCCCAAATTGAAACCCCATTTTCAAAGTGCTTGCTCCAAGTGAATTTAGAGCCCTTAAATCCCAAATCCATGAACCTACACTCATCAATCACCTCCCTAAAATTTTGCATCTGATTATAAGGCCTTCTTGCACCCCCAAGCTTCTCCTCTTGTTTGATAATTTCATTAAAATCCCCATAACTAAGCTATGGTTTTTCCGGTCTTGTGTTTAAAGCCCTAAGTTTTGCCCAAGCTTCATGACGTCTTGCTGTATCTGGTTCACCATAAAAACCCGTTAATCTCCACTCATTCTCCGTATTTTTATCAATCACCGCATCAATACAGTACCTATCCGAATCTTCCACCTTTAAATTGATCGAAGCTTTCCAATACAGAACAAATCCTCCACCTCTTCCCACTCTTGGAACCACCCATCTATGATCAAAACCAATACTTCTTTGCACAAACTCTAGCCTAGCATCATTTGTAAGTGTCTCGGCTAAAAACACTACAGTGGGATCTTTTGCCCGTATGATTTCCACGAGCTCCCTCCTTGTACGCAAGTTCCCAAGCCCACGACAGTTCCAAGCTAAACAACTCATTGCTATTGGCGGGGCTGAACATCAGCTCCTGCCATTACAAAAGTTTTGTTTTCTCCACTAAGGACTTTTTGGAATCGCTTTGCTGAAACCTCAGTATGATCTGCCTCTGTCCCAACCATTCTTTTCCTCCCCTGTAACTGAAAACTTGCTGTTGTGCTGCCCTTAGATTTTTTCCTTTCTCTGCGTGTCCAGGTAGAAGAAGCACGTGAAGTAGGTGATTTGTGAAACCTAACTTCCTTAGTAGCACGTGATTGCTTAAGTGTTGGATTCTCACTTAAGTTGTCACATGCACTAGGGCTTCTTATCAAACTTCTACCCGATCCAAGCATGTTAGCTGCCCCAAACTCCTGAGCCAGACTTAACTCCTCATTACTTCCCTCACCAGCAATTTTGGTTTCCTTAGGAGTCTTCAAATCCTCAATAATTATCTCCTTAATTCCATTTTGATTGACCGTATCTTCCATATTAATCCCATCCCCTTCATTACGCCTTAATGACCCAATTATTTCCTCGTCTTCAAGGCTGGTATTAATGCTAGCCGTTACTCCATGTGGCTACTCCGGTACACTTTCTCCACCAGAATCAGAGGTCCGGCCTGAATCAATGTCTTCCGGTGTACCTGAACTCCTCTTCTTCTCGGCATAGAACCCAGGGACTAATATTGCACTTCGTCTTGCAGCAACAAATGGTGGAGCTCTCAAAAACGGACCAAATTCACGTTGCTCAGAAGTAAGAGTACCTTCACTGTCAATCCACAACCCACAGTCTCTGTCATCGTGAGTTAGTCGTCCACACCAGTAGCACATATTCGGCAACCTCTCATACTTGAACGATATCCACACCTGCTTACCTCCTTCACCTACATAAATCAGTCTACCACGACATAATGGTAATGACAGATCAATGGAGGCCTGGATTCGGATAAAATGACCACCATCAAATATTTTTGGATCCGTCGGCACGAAAACATCCCCTAAAACACTACCAATTTTCTTCGCAGCCTCTAATGTCATAAATTTCATTGGAATTCCATGCATTTGAACCCATAGTTTCATCTTCTCAAACCTTAAATCTTGAAGCGAGGACTCATTATCATATCAACTCATTGCCACCAGGTGTTTATCGAAAGTCCATGGTTCTCCCTCTAAGATTCTCTCCACATCCTCCCTATTATCAAATGTGAAAAGAATTTTATGATCTCCAAAACTCTGGATCTTGAAACCGTTCTTGGCTCTCCATAGCGGGTTAAACGTCTTTGCTATGACCTCCATGTTAATGGCTCGCTTTGTCAAAAACTTTGCAACAATGGAAAACTTCCCTTTACTATCATCGTCAATCAAGCAACACCCTGGACCCTCTCTATCTGACAACTTAAGTCAACTCCATGACTGAGCCAATTCGTCCATCCTCACACTCACTCAAACAGTTTCCCACACCCCCAAAAGGAACCCAACAAGCCTAGAAGCGACAGTGTTACACCCAAGATACTCAACACCTTTGTCGAAGGGACACACAAATTCTACTGTGAGAGTTAGAGAGAAAACTCAACTTCTCTTCACAGAGAAACCTAAAACTTCAGCCATTTGATTGGGATAAATTCGAGCCTATATTGTATATGTTTGAATTCCCTTTAAAATAACTACTTACGGGCCTGAATCGGACTTAAAATGAGCAATATAATGCAAAAAAGTAAAATAGTGCATAACACTTGGCCAATTTTGAGACGAGAGTTCATAAGCTTGATTTTGATTAAATCTTGATTGAATTATAATCAAACGACCACCGATTGGCCCAATTAAAGAATTATAGCAATGAATTTCAGTTTTGCATGCTTGGATAGCAAAAACTCCAATCAAAATAAAATCAATTTACAAAAATATTAAAATGAGAACTTTAGAATAAAAACATTGATTTTGACATCACTTGCTAAAGCATCTAGCTTTCCAAATATGATAATTGCCAATTAGAACAAAAAATGGATAGCTTTAGAAATTAGACATCATGATCTTTCCACAACACCTTATTTGAGCCAAATAGAGGTTGGAAAGGCCGGAAAGCAATGCCGTAAAAATAGAAATTATGTGAAACCCATTTGAATCAACTTGGGGTGCCCTCTTTATGCGTGAATTCTCCGTGGCTCATGAAAATTGGATACAAAAGGTGGGTAGTTTCTTCAAGTAGAAGCGATTTTCTAAGTCTTGGTAGAAATGACATCACAAGATCATCTCTGGATGGTAAGATATCACTTGTATACGATTGGCAAAATCAACTTTTAGAATTGACTCCATGTGGACCAGCCAATTTTAGAGGCTAATAAAATTCCACAAATTTCCCCAAAAGACATAAGGTTGGATCCATTGGACAGTACATTGTGAGACTTGGTCCAAGTGCCTTTTTGGCTCTTTTTTTAGCTAATTATAAATCTCATGTGCAGGATAGAAAAAACTGTTGTTTGGAGATTAGTATTTTTTGGCATGTTGTTTAAAGAGAAAAAAATTATATTGTTATATCTTGTATTTTTTATTGTGAATAGTAAAATCACTGTAACTCTGCGGATGTAAGCAAATTGTCAAACCACGTAAATATTGTTTTGTGTGATTGTTTTCTTTGGTGTATATATATATATATATATTTTTTTTTTTTTTCTATTTTTGCATTTCACAAATTTGGGAATTTCGTGTATATTCCCTACAACCTAAACTTCACATTGTGAAAACATGGACAGAGCCATGATTCGCCCCCCCCCCCCCCCAATTTTAAAAAAAATATTATTATATATATGGGTTCTAATTTTAGCAATTTTATTTTAGAAAATTACACTTTTGCTCCCTTAAAAATATCATTGATTCTTTTAAGAGTATTGTTATAGTCACAAATTTTTCTATAACATTTTTACAAACGGTTAAGGTAGCAAATTTTTATTGGTTCGCATTTGGGCTCACTACTTACATTATCAGCAATTTGTAAAAAAGTTTATAGTTCAAACAGTTTCCACATTTTAAAGACCATTAAAAAAATATTTATAAGTCTAAAATCTAAAAAAGAAATATGCAAGCTCAAAAACTTAGTACAACAGCAAAAATTATCAGTAGTAAAACTAAAAAAAAATTAAGCCTAGTCAACTAATTTTACTTAAAACAAACAATCTAACCCTTTAAAAAAATTTAAACAACTTAAAGGCCAAAGTTACTGCACACAACCGACAGCAAAGCCGCCCCTAACTCTAAGTTCTGGCTCCGTCCCTGGTGAACAATAAGGGTCATCCAAAACTCTTCTTTTACAAATTAAGATTGAGTGCGGTAGGAAGGGAGTCATTACGGAATCTCCAAATAAAATGCTGAATTTTGTTGGAAACCTTGAGGTTCCGAAACCTTTCCATACAGCATTGGATTTATGGTAGTACAGGTCCCAAGTAAGCTATCCAGTTTGGTATATATGAGCATCTAGTATGCAGGCTTAACCGAGCAATTACCATCCTGAGTAGATGCCCAAATCAACACATCTTCAGAGCAAGAAGGTCTGACATGTATCTGTTTTATTCTTTCGGCTTCCAACAGATAGAAAGTTTGGTCAATCAACACAGAGTTCCAAATTTTTGTTCCATCAAAAAATAAATCACTGACAGTTGTGAGGAAAGGGTTATTCCAAGAGTGATGACCTGTATCTTCGTGTCATTTGTTTAAATAATATACATAAATAGTCTTATAATACGTCACGTAATAGATTGAAAAAAATAGCTTCATACTACTTTGTAGTCAAACTTTGTCAATCCAATATTATATTATAGTGTATATTTAACTTTACACATAAATCGGTCAGGTGAGGCATATTTTGTAAGAGACAGCCTAAACTCTAAGCATTTTTTGTTGTTGGTAAGAGGCTTATTTGTTGTTGAAGTATTTTATATACTGCTATTTTATGTGTTTTCATATCCTTAAGTTGGCTTTAAAATAAGATAAGAGACAATATCTCACTTTAGTAAGTTAGACGGATATTAATGTTTTTGACATTTCAATTCGAAAAAAGAAGATGAAAAAAAAAAAGAAAAGCAATATGAGTATAATGTTTTAATGGAGAATGAGATGGAGATGTGCATGAAGTGATCAAATCTGTTTAATTGTGCTAGGCATTGCTTATGAGTCGTCAAGCATTTGTGGGAGCTGCTCCTTCGATGGTGAACTAGCTTGTATTTCTGGGCCTTGAAATCCAACCCATGTAGCAAATAGAATATGGTCCGAAGGCCCAACCCCTGTAATGAAGTATTCGTGGACCAAAAGCCCAATTGCTTATGAAGAAAAGTAAATGGTCTAATTTTTTTGAGGCCCATTATTTTATACCCAGTTATACTATGTATTTTTCTAGCCCAATATGAAACAAAAGCTTAAAAAAAAAAAGTAAAAAAAATATTTTTTTAAAAAAAAGAAGAAAACCCTCAACAACCACTATTGTTTTTTTTTTTCTTTTTTCATGTCTTATGCTCCATTTGTTTTGATAATAAAATATTTTTCGAAATATATTTTCCCATTTTCAGGTATTTGATTGCATGTAAAATATAATCAAACTTATAAAATATTTTACATTAATTGTAAAATCCTTTATAAAAACCTGAAATAACTCAATTAATATAAATACATATCATTTTTCTCTCAAATAAATTTGAACTCTAAATATAATTAAATAATTAAAAGAATTTTAATGGTTATATATATATATATATATTGATAAATTCTTTGTTGAAATTGTAAAGTCTCTAACCATTTTATCCCAAACAAACGAAAAAAAAAAATATATATATATATATATATGTATATGTTTTTACTTCTTTTTTTTAGATTGTATATTAAATGAGTTGAAATTGGTCATGTTGTGTCAACATGCTTAACTAATAGGTTGTGTTTGGATTGAGGGGATTTGACATGATTCTTAAATAAGTTTGGATAGGGTTAAGCCATGTATTTGAATACTCAGCCTCTACACGATACTAACAAAAATTGCCACCCATAACTGGATGAAGGACTGCCCTTCATTCCTTATTGGTATCATCAATTCTCTCTCGCATTCATTGTAAATGATTTCTTGCCACTGGGGAAAAAAAAAAAAGCTGTAATTCTTAGCCAGTATGTTTAGGTAACACACACACACACATATATATATTTACAAGGGAGGGAAGATTTGAATTCATATTCTCTTATATGCTAGAATGGGTAATGTCATTGAACTATGAGACTCATTGCAACTCTTTTAACTCTATACATCATTAAATTAACCTAAAAATTGGCTCCTTTAACCTATTGTTCTTAATTTAGGATTTTATGTTTTCTTTCATAAATATTGTACTTAATTTACAACAACAGTTAATAAAAAAGAAAAGTAAAATCTTTCATAAGGAAAAATTTGCACAATGTCTTATCATAAACTTCACAATTATACAGCTTTAAAAAGAAGAAAAAAGATGCTGATTTGATTTCAACATGATTGAACATATCAATGGGATACAACAAAAACCTTATGTGATTTCATGTTGCAACTTGCAAGGGTTTTTCTTTTTCATTTATAAATCTTTATGATTGAACAAGACCTACCTTTTAAGTGTTTGTTTGACTAACTTATTTTTTGTCAATTTATTTTACTATTCAACTTATTTTTGCTACTATTCATAGATCCCACTGCACTTTTTGGTACTATTCATAGGTCTCATTGTACTATTTCAACTAACATTTATCTTTATCTATAGTACTTTCAGCAAAAAAATTCAGTTTTAGCAAAATAAATGGATCCTAAACAGACTCTAAGTGTGCGTTTGGCTACAAATTAAAAAGCCACCTTATTTTACTATTCAACTTATTTTTGCTACTATTCATAGGCCCCATTACACATTTTAGTATTATTCATAGGTCTCACTGTACTATTTCAGCTAACTTTTACTTCTATCTACAGTACTTTCAGCAAAAAAATTTCAATTTTAACAAAATAAGCAAATTCCAAATAGAATCTAAATCTTTTTGACTTTTTGTATAGGAAAACACTAAAAATCGTCCTAAAAATATTAAAACCCATAGAAGTGACCATGTGATTCACTTTTGGTCTCTGTAATTAAATTGTAATTAATCTTCAGACATGATATTCAAAAGATTTTTTTTATTTTTTTTATTTTTTATGAAGAAAAAACTTTTATTAACACAAAGTAGTCCCCATGAACAACATGAACAAAACATGGGCGGCAGAAATTACATCAAAAAATTAACCCCACCACTGTTGAGAGACCACTTAGCCAATACATGAGCAACCATGTTTCCTACTCTACTCATCGAATTAATGGATACACCAAGGCCCCTCTCCAGGCCCTAGCAGCTGTTGCAATGTAGGCTGAGTTGGCTCCTATAGCCGCATCACAATTTTAATTTTCACAAATCCCTGATTTGGTTTCACCCATCTCCCATGGACGGAGCTATATGTGGACATGGCCCCCACAATTTTTTATTTATTTTTAATATTAATATATTAATAGGTACTAATTTTGGTAATTTTGTTCAATAAAATTACACTTTGCCCTCTTAACAATGTCATAAATTCTTTTAAGAGTAATGTTATAGTCACAAACTTTTCTATAACATTTTTACAAATTCTTATTGATTTGTACACTTATATCCATTTTTATTTACCAATAACTACTTATTACATTAGCAGTTTGTAAAAATTTTGTAGTTTTAGCATTTTTCATATTTAAAGGCCATAAAAAATTAATAGATTAAATCAAAAACAAAAATATACAAGCTCAAAAAAATTAGTCCAATAACAAAAATTACCAATAATAAAGCCAAAAAAAGAAAAGAAAAAGCCCAATCACCCTATTTTATCCAAAACAAACAACTTGATCCTTTAAAAAGTTTTAAACAAAATTCCTTAGTGGTTAAGCAGTAGAGTGACTAGAGTCAAAAGATAGAGCTACCGCACACAATGAGCAGTAGAGCTCCCCCTAACTCCAAGTCCTGACTCCATCCTGCCATCTCCTAATCTCTCGCTAGGTGAGTAGCTAGCAGTTGAATTTCTTGACTGTCTCCAATGCTCTAAAAATGATTGCTTCCTCTTGGGGCGGAATTAGGCCTTAATGTATCGCTCGGTTTCTAATCTTCCAAATGATATCTAGAACAAGTGCATCAAATAACAAAAATTTTTCCTTTTGAACTGCATCAAGTTGGAGCTCTATTGTTTGGGGGGGGGTGGGGGAATTAATAGGGATTCAAAATAAACTGGACTGAGGAGTGAGGATTACAGCCAAATGAACTCTGTTCTAATGCCCCACCGGCTAGCAAACTACAAAGCTCCCGCAAAATAACAATCAAATGTTAATATTATATTACACGTTACAAATTATTATATATTTATCATAGTATAATTATAACTTTTTCGGTTTTCCCACCAATACTAGGCTTTAAAGGGTTATATGACTTATGAGACAAAGAAGACAGCAAAGCCGAATCTTTTTTTGATAATTCAGCAAAGCACACTCAAGTAAGCAGTTTCCTCTATATGTCATATTTCAATCATGCAACATAATTTACGGCTACAATGAAATTTGTTAGACACGCAAAGTTTTCAAACACATTTTCTTGTCCCTTTTTACTGTGTGGACTAGAATGTGTAGCAAGAGAAAAGAAAAACTAGATTTTGCTATTTTCTGAATTCGATACGTAATATATCAGACAGATCACAATGTTGTACGATGAATTACAGCACCGTACCTTACCTTTAATTTTTGGGTCACAAAGCAATGGATCTAGACGGGTTGTAAATTTGTAATATCACCTCAACAAATACGCAACTATGTCCCATTTAGCTCTGATTCTAATAATGGTAATGCTGAGATATTTTTCACAATAGACTATATGATAAGTTATAATTTGAACAACATCACTTTGATATTGACCCATTACCATTACTTACACAATTTTTATTATACATCACTTAATACATCAATTGAAAAATATTGTGCATCTATAATTATTGTTCTTTAGCTATTGAGTTAGGTTAATTTTTCAATTTTTTTTTAAAATTATTTTATTTTCATTTACAGACAATACACTTCAAGAAAAACTAAAATACAGTTACTCTAATATTTCAATTCGTCAAGAGTTAGTAGTTGAACAAACATTTCCTGACGTTTTCAATGGAATCATCTAAAATTTAAATATAATTCAATAAAAAAATAAAAAAGAATTAAATTGAACCATATGATATATAATTAAATAAAAATTATAAATATTGAGAAATTTAAGAAAGTGTACGAGTGTAATATTCTGCATTTATTTTGGAAGGCGACGTAAAGAGAGAAATGGGTACGGGCGTGCGCGTGAACCACTTTGAATGGATGCTATTGGTTTGGTGCCAAGTGCACACGAGTGTCGGTTGGAGACAGCTGGGAAAATGATTGACGAATGGATCGAGCCGGTCTCAAAAAATTGACCATTTAAACATGTTTAAACTTCGGCGCATGTCATTTGCCCATGTAGGCGTTTGGGCTGTGTCGGCAATATCCAACCCATCAAAATAGGCATCCTTGTGGTGAATTCCGTTTGTGGGTCTTTATATATATATATATATATTCATTTGATTCTTATATTTTGGTCATGTTTCAATTTGATCATTAAATTTTATAACCTCATTTTAGTTTTTATATTTTCCAACTCACTATCAGAAAATACAATTTTAGGCTAACAATACAGTTCGTTAATCACATAGGCTTTTTCTGTAAGTGAGATGACATCAAATATCAAAATAACAACAAATTTAAAATATATATGGAACAAAATAAAGTTATAAAAACTTGAACACCAAATTGAAAATATGACCAAAATATAGGGATCAAAAAATTAATATACATATATATATATAACAAACAGCTTAACAAAAATACAAAAGCGGCAAAACACAAAACAAACAATAAATATGAAAGAGTAATTACATTTTACCATTTTAAATTAAACCCAAAATTACACTTGTACCATAAATTTTGTGAATGCACGATTAGTATCCTGAACTATACCCCATGTTACTCTTTACAACCCGTCATCAATTCTACCGTTATCTTGAATAGAAAACCAAAGTTTAGAATGTAAAGTATAATTGAAAGTATAGTTTAGAGTGGTAAAGAGTAATTTCTTTTTTATTTTTAAGAGATTAAGAAGATGAGCAATTGAATATTTTCACGTGATGCCATGTTTTTCCATCTAAGTTAATAGCTCAATTGATGATGGGGTTCAACATAAAACAAATGTTATAGTTTAGGGTTGTAATCGTGCATTCTGAAAGTTTATGATGCTAAGTGTTATCAAGGGTATAATTTAGGGTGATAAATTGTAATTTCCTCAAATATAAATAAACAAACTGACCAATTACAATAAGAAAGGGACATCATTTTTGGCAGCAATCGAGGTCGGTAGTGTTAGTGGCTAGAGAGAGATGGTTTGGCAGCGATTGAGTTGGGTAGGGTTAGTGGCTAGCAAATGTGGATGTTGATGGTGTGTGCAACTGTGAGATGGAGAGTGAGAAAAGTTGAGGGAAGAAAGTGATAGTCGGGGAGGGTGTTTATTGAAAATGGAAAGGGAATTAAAAACTTTCAAACTCTAGATTATTAAAAATAATTGTGCGACCCTTGATTTAAAAATAATAATAAATAGTATTATAAGATATTTTAAAGTAGCATTTTTTATTTATTTAAATAGGTTACAATTATATTAGTGACAAAATAATTAGATATTCATTGACTTATGATAATCATATAGTTATTTTAATAATTATCTCAAATTTTTAATTAAAGGAAACAATTATCTCAAAAATAAAGTTTCAAATTTTTTTCTTTTCTTGTCAAATAAAACTTCTCCCTTGCTTATGTTGGCAGTTGGCACTTGTGTTTCTGTGTACTCTTCTTCTTCATCCTCCAAAAATTACACCACCCATAAAGTTTCAAAATTTTTGCTCTTTTCTTAGCTTCTCTCCTCTCTCTCCCACTTTTAATTCCATATTTCTCTAGCCGATTTGCTTTTCTGGTTTTTTTTTTTTTTTTTTTTTTTTCCTTTACCTCAAGTCGTCTTTTACTGCTCTATAGAATACAAATTGCAATTCCAAAAGTCTTTTACTGGCTGCTTCAATTCCAAGAAGATGAAGAACACATGTCTCGTTAAAATCCTTACACTCTGCAAGGTTTTTTTTTTACTGAAGAAGGTAACACTTTGAGTTATATATAAAGTACTTAACTTGTATTGAATATTAAATTGTGTTTCTTGGTATTAGTTTAGGCAAATACATAGTTTAAAAAAAAATTAATTGATTTTATTATTCGACCCTGGTTAAATTTCTGGCTCCTTCACGAATTTCAGCTAATATCTTCATTTTATTTTTCTATATTATTGGCGAAGAAAGCTCGTTCATAGGCCCTAGGACTAAACATCGAGCCTAACTCGTTCTGTGCTTGTAGGTTTAAGAAAATTCTCTTTGTTTACCTCTTAGTGTGAAAGTTTAGACGCCATCAACCTTCATTTTAAATTCCTTTATTTTAGCTGGACCCTAAATTATTTATTTATTGATGATTATTCTTAATATATGTAGATGCCTGTGCGTAATATATATTAAACCAGGTTAACTGGTGAAGCTGTCAAATCCAATCCACAAACATAATACTCAAGTTTTGGTTTACTCAATCTTGACTGGTTAAGCCAAATTCTAATAAGATTTGATTCTGTTCATTTATTCAATATACTTTTCTTTTCTTTTTTCTTTTATTTTTATCAATTAAGGTTTTGAGCTTTCCACAAATTATAGTTTTAACAAGAGGTAGGTTTAAGAATTGGGTTCTCGGTGAAGTAAAAGGTTAAACCAGTTGACGGAGTAGTAGGTTAACACTTGAAGCAAAAGAGTGGACGGTACAACGACTGTACCACGATTTTTTTGAGTCACTTCTAAACCTTTGCATAAGCCATAATCTAGAAGTTATTTGTCTGGAAGAAACAGAAACAGGGAACATGATAAAATGTGAACTATTACTTTAGCGACCACAACTTTTGTTATAATTTATCAAAGTAATTAACTATGAGCAGTCTATAATCATTTTTAAGTGAAACTCATTATGTTTTTTATTTTTTTAGAGAGTTTTAATCTATAGTAACTGCTTCTAATATTAACTCTTTATTATCATATCAAAATACTAATCAATTTCTGATATGGGTAAAAATTAAATTTCACAACTTCTATTCAACCATCATATATTTTACATACTGAACTAAATGAAACTCACTTCGTTACTTGTAATTGAAAATAAAGTAGTGAATTTCGTTATTTTTTCTTCATTACTTATAATGGACTACTTTAAAATTATGGCAATAACTGTGCCCCAAAAGTTTTTATGACAATTGTAATCAGAAAGTCATAATTTTTCTAACAAATTTCTCAGATACCTTGACTGTACACCACTCCAAATACTGAGCTAACTGAAGATTAGAAGTAACGCATTTCATATTTTACAAATCACAACAAAGCAAGGATGTTTTGTTCACTTCTCACTGTTATTGATGTGAGGTGATGTGAGGTGAGTTTTAAAAACTTTCACAACAGCATGTTTGTCTCTACTCATATATCTCTATGGCCTACACCTAATGGCTTAGCTCACATGCTTCTACTCTTTCTCACTGATATAATGAGAGGTGCTCTTTCTTTCACTATATCCTCTATTCATAATCATTTTCTGAGTTATTATAGAAACTTTCCGAAGATTTTTGGGTTCTGGCTTGAAAAAGCACCCATCAGGTCATTATAAGAGATCAGAGAGCACTGTTTTTGCATGAAGAATTCCTGGTTTTTATTGGGATTATATTCACAGGAGGAATCTCTTTTACTAGTCAGAAATTCAGAAACTTAAGCAGTTGCAGAGGCTACTTTCTGAGGTGAGCAAGTAGCAGATCAGATTTCAGCTGCTCAATTCTCAGGTTTCGTTTTCTTTCTTTCTTTCTATTTTCTTTTTTTTCATTATTTTGTAATTACTTTTTTAATTTTTCCTTAAAATCCTTCATTCACTTTTTTGTGTTTACGTTTTCTTTATGGTGGGGTTACTAAAATAACAATTTAAAAATAATTTACAAAAGTTGGGTTAGGTTTGAATACTTGAAGGCAGCCATACCCAACCATTAAAAAAGCACAATAGCCCAGTTTTCAATGATGAATCCACAGATTTACTCATAATTTGTACATGATGTTTTTTTTACTTTTGTTGATTTCTGGTAAAAACTCTTACTTTGCTATCATTATGAACAACTCTTTTCTTGACTTGCTAGCTAATTAAACCCACGGATGTAATAAGAGTGACTTCCAAGTACGATTCTTTACAGTAACACTAATCCACAACTACAAACAAAAATTGACGTTTTAACGTCAGCTTAGTTTTATTAAAAAACAAACAAAGTACCATGAATAATTTATATCTAGTTGTTTTTTTATTAATCATTATTATTATATATATAAATAATAATGAAATGATTTATGAATGTTTTGTTTCCTTCCTGCTCAGCTGTTTCCAGGAGTGGCAATAATGGCTGGATAAGATATATCGTATGCTCAAAAACCAAGATCCACACAGTCACACTCTCTTCTTGGATTGGCCATTTTGCCCTCAAACTTGTTCCCAAATGGCCAAACACCCACTTCTCTCCCTCCATTTTCTGTTGCTCTTTTGCTTTTCCTTTTTCCCGCCATGTACACCTCTAACGGTCGAAACCAAAGCTCTTCTTCAATTCAAAAGCCAGTTCAAAGACCCTTTCAATGTTTTCCATTCCTGGAAAGATTCAGACTCTCCCTGTGAATTTTCAGGCATTAAATGCGACTCTGTGTCCGGGAAAGTGATTGAAATCTCACTAGACAATAAATCTCTATCAGGGGTCATCTCTCCATCCATTTCTGCACTCAAGAGTTTAAGGACTCTTTCGTTGCCGTCTAATCAAATTTCTGGAAAGCTTCCATCAGAGCTGAGCAGTTGTATTAATCTTAGAGTGTTGAATCTTACCATAAACAATATGGTTGGAGCCATTCCGGATCTTTCTGGGCTGAGAAGCTTGGAGATTCTTGATCTTTCGATGAATAATTTTTCGGGTTTGTTCCCAAGTTGGGTGGGGAATTTGACTGGCTTGGTTTGTTTAGGACTAGCGCAGAATCAATTTGATGAGGGTGAAATTCCTGAGAGCCTTGGGAATTTGAACAACTTGGCTTGGCTCTATCTACAAGGTGCTAATTTGAAAGGAGAGATTCCGGAGTCTATTTTCGAGCTCAAGTTGTTGCAGACATTGGATATTTCGAAGAACAATATTTCCGGGAATGTCTCTAAGTCCATTGCAAAACTGAAGAATCTTCACAAGATTGAACTTTATGGTAATAGTTTGACTGGCGAAATCCCACGAGAGCTTGCCAACCTCACCTTTCTGCGGGAATTTGATATTTCTCAAAACAAAATGCACGGGAAATTGCCTGAAGAAATTGGCAATCTGAAGAATTTGATGGTTTTCCAAATGTATGAGAACAACTTTTCTGGAGAATTTCCTGCAGGGTTTGGAGATATGCACAATCTTACTGGGTTCTCAATCTATGGTAACAGCTTTACTGGGGAATTTCCCGTGAATTTTGGCCGGTTCTCACAATTGAACAGCATTGACATTTCTGAGAATCAGTTTTCAGGTGGTTTCCCCAAGTTCTTGTGTGAAAACAGAAAACTAAAGTTCTTGCTTGCTTTGGAAAACAATTTTTCTGGGGAGTTTCCAGAATCTTATGCTGAGTGCAAATCTCTGGAAAGGTTAAGAATTAATATGAACCACTTGTCCGGGAAAATTCCTAATGGGGTTTGGGCACTTCCAGATGTAACAATGATTGATTTTGGTGATAATGACTTTAGTGGAGAAATATCCACGGAAATTCTCTCTTCAGTGAGCTTGGGTCAGTTGGTTTTGCAGAACAATAGGTTTTCAGGCGAGCTTCCATCAGAACTTGGCAATCTGACCAACTTAGAGAGGCTTCATTTAAGTAATAATAACTTCACTGGTAAAATTCCTGCTGGAATTGGTGCTCTGGAGCAATTATCATCATTACAATTGCAAAAAAATTCTTTAACTGGATCAATACCACCAGAACTAGGTAACTGTGCAAGGCTGGCAAACTTGAATCTTGCTTTGAATTCTTTGACTGGTAATATACCGGAAACATTTTCTTTGATGAGCTCACTGAACTCTCTGAATCTTTCGGGAAATAAACTCACCGGTCTGATTCCGGAAAATTTAAAGAAATTGAAGTTAAGCTCCATAGATTTGTCTGAAAACCAGCTGTCCGGAGGGGTGCCATCTGAACTTTTGATCATGGGTGGAGACAAAGCATTTCTTGGAAACGAGGGACTCTGTGTTGTCCAAAATTCTAAAATGCATATGAATTCTAGGATGAATATTTGTCCTGCAAATCATCATCAAAGAGGGATCTTTGCAGGTAATTTTGTTCTGTTCTGTGTCATAGCATCTGCCTTGGTTATCTTATTAGCTGGGTTACTGCTTGTCAGTTATAAGAACTTCAAGCTGAGAGTGGCTCGTGTAGAAAATGATTTGGAAGGGGAGAAGGAAGTAGATCCGAAATGGAAATTTGCATCTTTCAACCATGTAGATATTAACGCAGATGAAATATGTAATCTGGAGGAAGAGAATTTGATTGGAAGTGGTGCTACAGGAAAAGTTTATCGTTTGGATTTGAAGAAAAACGGTAGTACTGTGGCCGTAAAGCAACTGTGGAAAGGAGATGGTGTAAAGATTTTGGAAGCAGAAATGGAGATTCTGGGGAAAATAAGGCATAGAAATATACTGAAGCTTTATGCTTCTTTACTTAAAGGAGGCTCCAGTTTTTTGGTGTTTGAGTACATGGGAAATGGTAATCTGTTCCAAGCTCTTCACAGACAGATGAAAGGTGGCCTGCCAGAACTGGATTGGCATCAGAGGTATAAAATTGCTTTGGGAGCGGCAAAGGGAATTTCTTATCTCCACCATGACTGTTCACCACCTATTATTCATCGGGACATAAAATCAAGTAACATTTTACTTGATGAGGGTTTTGAGCCAAAAATTGCCGACTTTGGGGTAGCAAAGATTGCAGAGAAGTGTCAAAAGGAGTCTGAATATAGCTGTTTTGCAGGCACTCATGGTTATATTGCTCCTGGTGAGTTTCACAACTTTTTTGAACAATTTTTTTTTTTTAATGTTGTTCATGCATCAAGAAATAATTCATGAATGATATCCATTAACTTCTTATATTTGTGATGGCTTTAAAATTGCAGCCGATACTTTTTTCTGATTCTGGTGCTTTATCTGTTCACTGGACATATTTTTCTTATAAATTCAATTAATATTTTCTTATATTCAAATTCTAGAATCTTATGATTTGAGGTGCCTAATTTCAATCACTTGAGCATTCAGCTTCATCCATCTGATCTAATATTTATCTTCTTCATCTCTTTCAATTGATAAATCTATATTGACTGCTCTTTGTAAAGAAGTTAATTTTGATGGTTGCTTCTTGACTATTTATATAGTCTGGTAATTTTTGGTTAGTCATTGATGATAAGGTTATAATATGATTTTTTTCTGGCCCTTTTGAGTCCCCAATTTATGACTCAGAGGGTAGCAGTTGAGTACCAAAAGGTTTTAGGGCATATCTCTCTCAAAACTTGGGCTAAGATGAGGACCCACTGTTCTCATTTCTCAATAATCCAAAATGTATTCTGTTCTTTAAGAATCTTCTTCTTTTTTCGTATCCCAAGGCGGACTATAAAAGTTCATAATCAATGCGGAGATGAATTTTTTGTTCCACAGGATAGTATTTTCTCTTTGATTGCTTATTAATGATTAATATGGTAATTCAATCCTCTTAAAGGACCAATAGTTGTTTAATCTTCTGGTTTCAGTTGATATGCTTAAGCCTTGTGTTTGTACTTTATAATTTAGATCATACGTGAAAGGATTTTAAATAAATTTATATCATGAGTTGCAAATCAACCAACAAATACAAACTGGATATGGCTAATTCACTTGTGATGTTGATGGCATTCTGCTGTATCTGTGTCAATTTATTATCTTCTGGGAAGTATACATGGACAAGGATCTGGGGAAGTATATTACCAGAAGTTCGAAGAAAATGTTGTATTCATAATGAATAATCTCTACTTCGATTTGGCAGTCTATTGGTGTTAATTGAATTGTTGACCTATGAATAAATTTGTGGCCATGTTAAAGTTTAATGGTGTATTATTGCTGACATCCTGTCCTATTGTTGAGATTAGAGTTTTGCCAGGTTTAAAGAATGTGTTGATTTCTTATGTGTTCAATTCTTATGTCTCCACCTCTCCCTAGTATTTCCAGTAATGAAAATGAATCATAAATTCATAATAAACAAATGACGAGTAATTTTAACTTACTAAACATATTAGGCCAAGGTTTCCTTTCTTACCTATGAATAGATGTTCATAAAAATTTCATTCTCTCTTGCAAAATGTTTTCAATATAAAGTTGAATGTGTGCTTTACTTTTATTAACATATATGCTCCAATTTTCCAATGCAGAGCTGGCATATACTCTTAAAGTCACAGAAAAGAGTGATGTGTATAGTTTTGGTGTGGTGCTGCTAGAATTAGTTTCTGGTAGAAGACCTATTGAAGACGAATATGGAGAAGGAAAAGATATTGTTTATTGGGTTCTAAATCATCTCAATGACCGCGAAAGTGTGCTCAGGGTTCTTGATGATAAAGTGGTGACTGATTCTGTCCAAGATGGCATGCTTAAGGTCTTGAAGATTGCTATCCTTTGCACTACCAAGCTTCCATCTGTGCGTCCTTCTATGAGGGAGGTTGTTAAAATGCTTATTGATGCAGATCCTTGCATCTTCAAGTCTCCGGACAACAATGCTGACAAAAATGTCAAGGTTTTCCTCTAGTCAATATTTTTATATTTTTCCTCTAGTAATAGTCAAACTTTCAAGGTTCAACGCATGATGCAAATGTTGGTATTTCCATGCATGTTGACGAAATTTGGTGAACAAACTGTAGTTTTATAAAAATCATCAGAATCCAATGGTAATGATTGAATGTAATATTGTTATATACCTAAATATGAGAATGGTATTGTAGAAAGCATATTGCTATAATCTGATATGGGTGCTTATTTATTGCCATTTTTGTGAACACATTATATTTTGGTTCAGGAACAACATTGACTACAGATGGCACAATCAAAACTGTTTAGACTTTGACTATGTTCTAGTTTAGATTAAGGTTGCGTTTGTTTTGGGGGAAAATGATTTCAGGAAATCATTTTCTTGAAATCATTTTCCTTCCTGAAATCATTTTTCCCCAAACCCGCGTGTTTGGCAGCAACGGAAAATAAAATTTTCCGGAAAATCATTTCCTGTTGACCAACAATTACTCCTTTGACCCGGAAATTATTTTACACCCTTATTTTCACTTCAATTCATTTCCGGAGAGAGAGAGAGAGAGAGAGAGAGAGAAGAGAGAGCCCAGATCAGAGAGAGAGATAGAGAAGAGAGAGCCCAGATCGCGCCGCTCGTCCGACGATCGCACCGCGCCGACGAGCGGTGCGCGTCTCGTCGGACGATCGCACCGACCTCGCCTCCGCTCGATGTCGCCTTCACCACGCGATCTCATCTTTTCCTCCGCCACGCGATCTCAATTTGACCAGATTTGATGAATTTTTTTGCTGGGTTTTGTTTCTTTTGTGAATGAGTGTGGAATTGATTCATTTTCTTTTGCTGGGTTTTGTTTCTTTTGCCAGATTTGATGCATTTTCTGTAAAAATGTTTGAATGAACCAAACACCGAAATTAATTTTCCGTAAAACGAATTTTGTGACAACCAAACACATGAAAACGTTTTCCTTTCCGGAAAATAGTATTTCCGGAAAATGGAATATTTTCCGGAAATACTTTTACGTGAACCAAACACAGCCTAAATCATTTCAAGCAGATATGACGCAATAATTTTGAATTTTATTATCAGATCTATTTTCTCTAGGATTTAAAAATCAGAACAATAATGTAGAAATTATGTATAAAATCTCCCCATTTTGCCTTTTTTGATGAAATGGATTTTAGTTTTAACATTTGGAAATGTTACATCATATTCATGTTTAAGTTGCTTAAAAATGTCATTCCTGGAGTACCATACTCGTGAATTTCTATTACATGAATTTTTAAATTTAATGCATTGTGAATAAAATCAAATTAAGGTCTCCAAACAAATCGATCAAATGCTAGAAAATCTTGATGCTATAAAAACTGAAACAGGGCACATAATATACCCAGAAAACCAGCCCTAGCCTACAAGAGGCTTCCATAAATCTATGGGCCAAAAAAATTCTGTTTTTTCCCTCACTAGCTAGTCACTACCTTCATTGTTTGTGATGGGTAAAAAATTGTGCAACATTTGGGCCTGACGGATTCGTAATCATAGGTCGCCATTAAGCAGGGGCCCAAGGCTTAGCCTCGCTTAAAATGCTTGATACGCACGTTTAAAATCCAAGGGAATCCCAGAGAATCAGGAGGGCAATTCTAGAAGATCCACCTTAATGAAGAGACTCGCTCTACAAGGAAATATTTGCCCATCACGTTTGGGATTTCAGAGTCCTAGGAGGAAAAGACTTCTAGTCCAAGGTGGAAAGACCGACTTTCTTCTACTATAAAAGCTTGAATACTCTCGCAAATCAAGGTACGCAAAAAACACCCTCTCTAGCACTCTAAAGTTGAGAACAATACTAACTTGATCGTCAGAGGGTATTTGGTCGACACCACACTGGTGCCCATGGCGAGATCACTTTGTTTTTCTTTGCAGGTTGCTAGTTGCGGCGAGCGTGGACTGTGCGGCTCACTGGTGATTTCACGGCATCATCAGTTGGCGCCGTCTGTGGGAAACGCGAGAAAGATTATCGCCTCCCGGACGTAAGAGTTGCATGGTACTCACTCGTTCAATGGCCACCACCAGCAACGCCCAAGGAGACGAACCGCCAAGATCTACCGCACTGGAAAGGCAGGTCCAGACCCTCATGACGGCAGTCGAACGACTCACAAAGCAGAATCATGATTTGGAGGAACAACTACGTCAAAGGGATGTAGGACCTAACCCTCAGGAACGAAACCAGGAAGGTGACAGTGCCGAGCGAAGGGAGCGGGAGAATCCAGAGGACAGCAACATCCCAAGCCGACAGGAGCGGCAAAACGAGAGCCTTCCGTCTCTCACGGATCCTGCCCCCCCACCTATCATTGTGGAGATGCAAGTGATGAAGGAACAGATGGAGGTCATGATGAATGCCCTCAAGGGGCGGGTATCCTCCAACCTCGACGATTTAGTGAACAGGATCGACTCACCATTCACCGCGTCCGTCAACTCATTCCCCCTGCCACCGAAGTTCCGAATGCCTCAGATCGAAAGTTACGATGGGGTCAAGGACCCCCTCAATCATCTAGAGACCTTCAAGACCCTGATGCACCTTCAGGGGGTACCTGACGAGATCATGTGCAAGGCATTCCCGACCACACTGAAGGGACCTACGAGGGTTTGGTTCAGTAGACTGACACCGAACTCCATCAATACTTTCAAGGAGTTGAGCGCCCAGTTCACCTCCCACTTCATTGGCGAACATCGGTATAAGAGGTCCACCGCGTGCTTGATGAGCATCAAGCAGCGAGAAGACGAGACGTTGCGAGCCTACATAACCCGTTTCAACAAAGAAGCCCTTTCGATCGACGAAGCGGACGATAAGATATTGGTGGCCGCGTTTACAAGTGGGCTGCAGAAAGGAAAGTTCTTGTTTTCCTTGTACAAGAACGACCCGAAGACCATGGCGGATGTACTCTACAGGGCTACCAAGTATATGAATGCAGAAGACGCACTGTTGGCCCGCGAAGAGAAACCTAAGAAGAGGGAGAGGCAGGAGGATATGCGATAAGATAGGGGGCGAAAGGTCGCTAGAACCGGGGATCAGCGTGATGAAAGGCGCTTCAGACCCCCCACAGGAAGATTCACCAATTTCACCCCATTAACAGCCCCAATCGACCAAGTACTGATGCAAATCAAAGATGAAGGAGCATTGACATTCCCAGGGAAGTTGAAAGGAGATCCCAACAAAAGACCGAGGGACAAGTATTGTCGCTTTCACCGGGACCACGGGCATGACACTGCCAACTGCTATGACCTGAAGCAGCAAATTGAGGCACTGATCAGACAGGGAAAGTTACAAAGGTTCGTCAACAGGGAAAAGACCGACAAACCGGAAGAGCAGACCCCACGACGGGAGAACGAACGCCCCAGACCACCAATAGGGGACATTCGGATGATAATAGGGGGCACAGTTACAGCCGGGTCTTCCAAAAAGGCCCGCAAAACCTACCTTAGGACGGTCCATAGCGTCCAACTCACGGAATCCGTACCGAAGATGCCACGAATAGGTAACCCCGTCATACACTTTTCAGAGGATGATGCTCGGAGACTTCACCATCCTCATGACGATGCGCTGGTGGTCAGCCTACAGATGGGAGATTATAATATGCATCGGGTACTCGTCGACAACGGCAGCTCAGCGGACATCCTGTACTATCCAGCATTCCAGCAGATGAGAATTGGCAGGGAACTATTGTCCCCAATGAACGCCCCACTCGTAGGATTTGGGGGCGCAAAGATATTCCCTTTGGGCGCAATAACTCTAACAGTGACAGCAGGTGACTATCCTCAGCAAATCACCAAGGAAGTAACATTTCTCGTAGTCGACTGCTCGTCCTCCTACAACGCCATCCTTGGCCGACCAACACTCAATTCCTGGAAGGCGGTAACTTTCACGTACCACCTAATGATTAAATTCCCGATGGAGTACGGAGTAGGAGAGCTGCGGGGAAATCAAGTTGCTGCTCGAGAGTGCTATATTACCATGATAGAAATGGAGGATCAACAGCAGATGATGTGTATCGGGAAACAGAAAGTAACGGCAGAGCCAGTTGAAGAGCTAGAAGAAGTAAGGCTGGATGATGCACGGCCTGAACGGACAACCAAAATCGGCACGCTAGCCAGTTGGCCGGTGCAACAAACGATCACGACTTTCCTAAAAAGTAACCAAGACGTCTTCGCGTGGAACCATGAAGACATGCCGGGTATTGACCCATCAGTCATGGTCCACAGGTTGAATGTGTCACCCTCTTTTCCTCCAGTTAGGCAAAAGAAACGAGCCTTCGCCCAGGAGCGGGATAAGGCCATAGCCGAGGAAGTTCAGAAGTTACTAGGGGCAGGCTTCATCAGAGAGGTGTATTATCCCGACTGGCTGGCGAACGTCGTTATGGTGAAGAAGGCAAACGGGAATTGGCGGATGTGTGTAGACTTCACAGACCTCAACAGAGCTTGCCCCAAAGACAGCTACCCGCTCCCACGGATAGATACCCTGGTGGATTCAACTGCAAGACATCAGCTCCTAAGCTTCATGGACGCCTTCTCGGGCTACAACCAAATCCGGATGGACGTATCTGATCAAGAAAAAACCTCCTTCGTCACCAGCCAGGGATTATTCTGCTACAAGGTAATGCCCTTCGGACTCAAGAACGCTGGAGCAACGTACCAGAGGCTAATGAACAAGATGTTTGCACATCAGATAGGCAGGAACGTTCAGGTTTACGTTGACGACATGTTAGTCAAAAGCCTGCGCGAAAAAGATCATCTAGACGACCTCCGAGAAACGTTCAACACACTTCGGTCATTCAACATGAAGCTAAATCCGAGCAAGTGTGCGTTTGGGGTCACAGCGGGAAAGTTCCTGGGTTTTATGGTGTCCCAGAGAGGAATAGAAGTCAACCCGGAGAAGGTACGGGCCATAATGGAGTTAGAACCCCCGAGGACGGTCAAGGAAGTCTAGAGTTTAAATGGAAAGATTGCGGCCCTAAACAGATTCGTCTTAAGGGCGACGGACAGGTGCTTGCCATTCTTCCGAACCCTAAGAAAGTCATTTGAGTGGACGGATGAATGCCAAGCGGCCTTCAACGACTTAAAGGCGTATCTCTCATCTCCTCCATTACTCAGTCCATCCGTGCAAGGTGAAGAACTCTACCTTTACTTAGCAGTCTCGCATGCCGCAGTAAGCGCAGCTTTAGTAAGGGAGGAGGAAGGGATACAAAAACCTGTCTATTTTACCAGCCGTGCACTCCGTGGTGCAGAGGAGAGGTACCCCCAGATGGAAAAGTGGGCTTTCGCACTAGTAATAGCTGCGCGGAGACTTAAGCCGTACTTCCAGGCACACACAATCATTGTCGTAACAGACAAGCCACTAAGGAAAGCTATGAACAGCCCGGAAGCAGCAAGAAGAATGGCCTTGTGGGCAATAGAGCTAAGCGAGTTCGACATTCAGTACCGCCCACGGACGACCATGAAAGGACAGGCAGTAGCTGACTTCATCGCCGAATTTACACTCGGGAAGGACCAATTGGAAGAAGTAAGGGAACAATGGAAAATCTACATAGACGAGTCCTCAAACAGGCGAGCCGGAGGAGCTGGAGTCGTAATAAAAACTCCGCGGGGAGACACGATACGATGCATGATCCGCCTGGATTTTCCAATAACCAACAACGAGGTAGAGTATGAGGCCTTGGTGGCAGGACTAGACCTCGCAAAGGCCGCGGGAGCGAAGAACGTAATTGTCCATTGCGATTCGCAAGTAGTAACGAGTCAGATCAATGGCGACTACGAGTGCAAGAACGATAGAATGAATAAATACTTAGAAGAAGTGAAGTACCGGATCAACAGTATTGAAGTCGAATTCGTTCAAATCCCGAGGGAGGAGAACGGGTGGGCTGACCAACTAGCAAAGTCTGCATCAGCCGAGTTCGTAGTGGTCCCCGAATAGGTATTGTCTTTCATGCAAACATCCTCATTAATCGATAACGAAACAAACATGCAGGTTGAGGACTTTGAGTGTGACTGGATTGCGCCATTGATCGCCTACCTAAAGGCAGGGGTGTTACCGGATGAGAAAGGTGCCGCCAGAAAATTGAAGGTCCAGGCATCACGGTTCGTGCTGATAAAAGACATCTTGTATAAAAGAGGTTTTTCTTGACCATACCTGAGGTGTTTGTGCAAAGAAGAGGCGAACTATGTAATGAGAGAGGTGCACGAGGGTATCTGCGGAAACCACTCGGGAGCGCGATCACTGGTACATAAACTGATCCGTGCAGGGTACTACTGGCCTACAATGATGAAGGATGCGTAAGCTTATGTCCAATCTTGCGACAAATGTCAGAGGTTCAGCAATTTCATCAGGCAGCCGTCCGAAGAGCTAACACCTATGACGGCACCCTGGCCGTTTGCGCAATGGGGACTTGACATTATGGCCCCTTTCCTACAGCAGTCAGGCAGTTAAAATTCCTAGTTGTCGGCATAGACTACATCACCAAGTGGGTCGAGGCGGAAGCTTTAGCCACAATCACGGAGAAAAATATCCAAAGTTGTCTGGAGAAACATCATATGCAGGTACGGGATACCCAGGGTACTGGTCTCTGACAACGGCAAACAGTTCGACAACAATGCTTTCAGAGACTTCTGCGCAAAGCTAGGGATTAGGAATCATTACTCGTCACCCGCACACCCACAGGCAAACGGGTAGGTAGAGGTCACAAACCGGTCTCTACTCAAGATAATCAGGACCCGTCTTGAAGGAGCAAAAGGCATATGGCCAGACGAACTACCTAGTGTCCTATGGGCATACCGGACCATAGCAAGAACACCCACTGGAGAAACACCTTTCCGACTTGCGTATGGGACAGAAGCTGTCATTCTTGCAAAAGTGGGGATCACCAGCTACCGGGTGGAGAGCTACGACAAAGATGTAAACAAAGAAGCTATGCGCCTCCAACTTGATCTACTGGACGAAGTCAGAACAACGGCCGAGCAAAGGCTAGCACGCTATCAGAATCTCATGGCGAGACATTACAACAACAAAGTAAGGCATAGGGACTTCGGGGTCGGGGACCTAGTGCTGCGAAAAGTAATGGGTGCCGCCAGAGACCCCTCATAAGGAAAACTCGGCCCCAACTAGGAAGGACCCTACAGGATCATATCATGGCAAAGGAAGGGCACCTACCATCTCGAGACATTGGATGGACGAAAGCTACAGCACCCATGGAACTCAGAGCATTTTCGGAAATACTACCCGTAGAAAGAAGAAGAATATGAGAAAGATTTTCAATTTTCCCTATTTATTTTTCTGTTAACTGTTACTACGTTTTCTCCAACTTTTGATACAATCTTTTTGTGCCTTTTTAAGCCCAAGGGGGCAGGCACTTGTTTTTTCAAGTATTCACAGACAATTTAATTTTTCGCATGGATATGGATATGCTACAAGGAACATGTCTACAAAGTGGACGGATCACCACGACGGTAAAACAACTGTCCGCAAAGCGGATGGATCACCGAAGCGGTGAAAATTTTTTACAAGTCCATAAAATGGACGGTGCTATTAAAGGTGATATAACGGCCACAAAGTGGATGGATAACCACGACGGTAAAAGAACTGTCCGCAAAGCGGACGAATAACCGAAGCGGTGAAATTTTTTTTTACAAGTCCATAAAATGGACGGTGCTTTTAATGGTGATATAACCGCCACAAAGTGGACGGATCACCACGATGGTAAAAAGAACTGTCCGCAAAGAGGACGGACCACCAAAACGGTGAAAATTTTTTACAAGTCCATAAAATGGACGGTGCTATTAAAGGTGATATAATGGCCACAAAGTGGACGGATAACCACGACGGTAAAAGAACTGTCCGCAAAGCGGACGGATAACCGAAACGGTGAAAATTTTTTACAAGTCCATAAAATGGACGGTACTTTTAATGGTGATATAACCGCCACAAGTGGACGGATAACCACGACGGTAAAAGAACTGTCCGCGAAGAGGACGGACCACCGAAACGGTTAAAATTTTTACGAGTCCATAAAATGGACAGCCATATTAATGGTAAACCACCACAGAGTGGACGGATAGTATATATATGAGTCCACCTAAATAGACGGGTCCAATTAGAAGTGAGATAACTACCACAAAGTGGACGGATGCCCATGGTAGATAAAAGCTTTTCTACAAAGTGGATGGATAATAAAACCAATGCAACCCATTCGCATGTTCCTAGATCGGACGGACCCTTCCAAAGGTAAGTTCGTCCAAATTAACAACTCCCATACAGAGATGGAGAGAAAAATCCTTACGGATGCAAATGCTCAATCAACAACAAAAATATGCATAAACATTGTTCAATATGAAGGCTGACATAAAACAAAGATAAAAGTTTAAAGTGCGCATTGACGGATAGGTCTACCATAAAACTGCTCAAAACATACAAAAAGGAACAAACCGTCCTTAAAATACAAAAATTACAAGAGATCAATCAACTTTCTTAGGGTCGGCAACCGGAGCCTCCTTCGGCATAGCTGACTCTCCGTCACCCTAAGCCGTTTCATCTCCGAAGAGGTCCTCCGTATTTTCGGAAGCAACGGGAATAGCAGAAGTCTGGCCTTGGTCGTCAACTTTGATCATTGACACATCCAGCTCGGGATAGATCTTCTTGATCTGGCGAAGCGAGTCGTCAAAGCCTTGCAGAAAAGAGTCCGCCAGCTCGCTTAACAAGGAGTCTGAGTCACGGTACTCCTGGATGGCTACCTCTTTAGCTAGACGGATCTCTTCCTTCAGTGCTTGGATCTCCTTCTCCTTCTTCTCCAAGACCGACGACGCCTCGTCCGTCTTCTGCTCCAGCTCTTTCCTTGCTTGCTCAGAGAGCTCCAGCTTCTTCTCCATATTGGACTTCCATTTATGGAGTTGACCAAGCTCTTCCTCCATCTGTTCCGCCTTTGCACGCACCTGGTCCAAAGTATTCTCACGATTGAGACATCAATCCAATAATCCCTTCATCATGACCAACGACTACAAAACGAAAAGAGAGCCTGTCACGTAATAAATAAAAAGAAAAAACAACATAATTGACGGGCATAACTTACTTGAGCAACAGCAAAGAGGCCCGTCTCTCCCATAGCCTCCGTTGAATGGTTTCCTAGGTCCTCATAATCTTCCGCCGTGATAATAGATGACAGTTTCTCCAATGCAAACTTGGAGTCGTCACGGAGGAGGGGAGGTGGTCTCTCTTGTTTTGAGTCCGGGGCCTTCATAAAACCCTTCCCCGTCCCATGCTTAGCTGGGATGACGGTCTTGGCACCCTCAGCCATCAAGCCAACAACTGGTTCAAGAGAGATCTTGGGTTGTTTAAACGAACGGTCAGATTTTGTTGTCGGCTACCTCTTCAAGGCTGGAGCCTACCCCTTTGGAACCACCTCACCGAATTCCTTCTTCTTGACGGCTTGAGATTTAATCAAAGCTCTCCTTTTTGCGTCTTCCATCTTTGCAAATAGTGACGGATGAAATTAAACTAAATAAAGTTAAATAAATGGCAAAGTAAAATCGACGGGCTTACGTCTATGAACTCGCTCGTCGTATCTAATAGCCTCTTGAGTGGGCTCAGGACCGTCACAGTACCAATGTATGGTCTTTGGGTTCACCAACTTAGCCCAGGTCCTTTCCTCCGGCTTAGTTTTTCTGCAAATCTTTTCAAGGAAACTGAATTCTTCAAGGCTAACTTGCTGACGCCGTCTACCTGCAGAGAAAGACGATCAAAATATACACATAAAAATGGACGGGTATGAAAAGTATTACGAAAATGGGACGGGTGCATACACGATTGATTTATCACTCCCCAGGTTGTGTCAACAGGCATGTACTCCGTCTCCCCTGGACAGTTCATCCATCTGTCACCCTCCAGGAAGAAGTAACGACTCTTCCAGTCTCTATTTGAGTATGGGGCCTCAAAGATAACCTTCAACAAGGGGCTTCGACTAGCAAAACTATACATCCCCCTTGATCTATCGATCTCGTCTGGACGGTAATAGTGAAGAAACTCACGAACCGTCAATCTCCTTTCTCCATTCGACATTGCACCATAGAGAATCTCCATTGCTATGAAGACCCTCCAAGCGTTTGGAGATATCTGGGTGACGGACAATCCCAGATAGTGCAAGAGTTCCCTATGAAGTGTGGAGAGCGGGAACCGAAGTCCTGCCTTCAACACCTGCTCGTATACTCCAACACCTTCTACCCCTTCATAGTAACATTTCTCCAACACATAGGGTAGACGGATGGAAATGTAGTCCGGAATTTGGAAGTTGGTTCTAAAAGTGCTGAAATGTCTCTCCCTGATGACGGATGTGAACCTATGCACTGTCCACTCTGGTAACATGATGAACTGCCTTAGTCCATCAGCACCTACAACGGACTCCAGTGCCTGATTCCCGTCGTCATCAGAACCCTCTATTTCAACTATCTCCATATCCTCATTTGTTGAGGATGAAGAAGAGGCAGACTGACTCCTATCTTCGCCGGGACTCTCTTGGTCTTTTTGACCGGACGGGTATACATCCTCGTATTCCGTCCCGTCACGAACCACCGACTGGTTACTTGACGCACTAGACATTTCCTACAATTGACGATGAAACCTAAGACTGACGGGTTTGAAAGTATTGACGGGTGTAGTAAGCCTAACAAAAATGCAAGGACGGAAATGTAACTTGACTATGATATTAAAGCAAGTACTTACCACGCTTGGTAGAGGATAGTTGACGGTTGATGTGACCTGCGGATACTAGTCCTCGACAAAGTGCTCTGACAAGGGTGACGACTTCGCTCTGACAAACGATTTTTGGTTGATAATAGTAGAAATGGAAGAGTGATGCGCTTTATATATATGGGAGATGCACGGAAGACGAAGCGACGCTTCGATCCAATACAACGCCCATTCAGAGATTGACACGTGGCATACCCAATAAATGTTGACAACCTGTTAGCACGCATCAACAGATTGTACCCTTCGTGGAACCGTCAACTTAATGAATCTTCAGTTGACGGGTTGATCCATCTGGAACCGTCATCATTATGAACCTTAATCGTCATCCCCCAAAATTTTCTAACCGTCACCCTAATGCTCCGTCCATTAAAAAATGACGGACCATAGGGTGAAGGGGGCAATTGATGGGTAAAAAATTGTGCAACATTTGGGCCTGACGGATTCGTAATCATGGGCCACCATTAAGCAGGGGCCCAAGGCTTAGCCTCGCTTAAAATGCTTGATACGCACGTTTAAAATCCAAGGGAATCCCAGAGAATCAGGAGGGCAATTCTAGAAGATCCACCTTAATGAAGAGACTCGCTCTACAAGGAAATATTTGCCCATCACGTTTGGGATTTCAGAGTCCTAGGAGGAAAAGACTTCTAGTCCAAGGTGGAAAGACCGACTTTCTTCTACTATAAAAGCTTGAATACTCTCGCAAATCAAGGTACGCAAAAAACACCCTCTCTAGCACTTTAGAGTTGAGAACAATACTAACTTGATCGTCAGAGGGTATTTGGTCGACACCACACTGGTGCCCACGGCGAGATCACTTTCTTTTTCTTTGCAGGTTGCTAGTTGCGGCGAGCGTGGACTGTGCGGCTCACTGGTGATTTCACGGTATCATCAGTTTGTAAAAGAGAGAGCTAAGTTGGTGACTATCAAAATCAGAGGTTTTTATTTTTTTGGTCTTAAGAGAGAGAGACCTTTAATAACTTCCTACCTCCATATCTGATTTTCTAGCATTGTAGATAGAGCTGAACAACAGGGCTTCCAAGATATCATATAAAAATTACATACCAATGAAATCCAACCCCTATTTTTTGTTCATATAATAAATAGAGTTACAACCAGACTCATTAGTCTGGATGGTACCTACCCATGCACTAAGTGCATGGGGTATGGGTGGACTCGGGAAGGTTGGAGTGAAGTATATTAAGTAATTATATATTTCTAAACTACTTTAAATCTATATATAAAATAAATTGAGTTCCTCCTACCCTCACCCTCTCGTTTGGTTTGGGTGGCCACTATATGGGAAAAAAAATACTTGGTTGGAGACAAAAGTTTCAATATTTCTGGTTTTTTAGATATAATAAATAGCATGTTGAATGCATTCAACCTAATTTAACAGAAAAAGTCAAAAATTGAGAGAGAGAACCAACTAAATCACTCTTGGTTGATTGGGTTGTTTACAAAATCTTTGAAATTTAGAGGACATATGGACAAAGTCTCTCCACGCCATTGTTCTCAATATGTCGGACTCAGTTTCATAGAGTTGCATTTAATCAAATTAATCTAAGGGGCCGTATCTGTTTATTAAAGTGAATAAACCATTAACTTTATTTATTTATTTAGCTGAATAATAAATCATATAATTCATTCCGCCTATGATGATAAGTACTATAAATTTGTGTTGCACTTCCCATTATACTGTAGAAGTATGTAACGGGGTTAGAAACTTAGAATAGTCACCGGTATTGCCATTTGCGCTTACGTAAATCGATTCTCAAGTCTCAGCGAACTCACACTTGTATTTTGGTGTAAAGAAGTGAGAACACTCAATTATGTGATTGATTATATTAATAAGGCAATTGCAGAGAAGTTATAAAAAACCATAGAATGAGACAGACAAATATTATAGAATAATATATATTAATTCAACGGCAGCTTGTTGAACTTATCACTAAAGTAATTTTTTTTTTTAGAGAATACTAAATATTTTAACACATACATGGAGAGAGGGAATAAGGTTTTAAAGAAACTTACAGTGATCTATATCCAAAATGACCTAACTTTTGAATATACAGTACAAGTTTTAAACCTCTTTAATTTACACTCATTCTTTAATGTGGGATTAACCCACTATGTAAATAAAATCATAAATAAAAGTTCAAATAATAATAATAATAAATGAGCATAAAAAAACAAGATTAAACCAAATAATAACAAATGAACAAAATATTTAACAAAAGCTCAATCAAAAACAAAATATAAAAACTCCTAATAATTCAAATTCAAAACTCGTTCTCATTGGTGATGTCGAGAGCTCTACTTCTCAGTGGCTTAATTAGCTCGCAATCACATGTATCATTCATTGCTCTCTCTTACTTTCTCCATTTTTCTTTTCTCTACCATCATTTTGGGCTCTTTCTCTATTTATTACTCACATCTTAGCATTCTCATTAGTCTCTTTTTTGCTTTTTAATTTTATTTGTAGAAGGAAATTGTATAACATCATATATTTGCAATTTTTTTTTGTGATGTCGATATATTCAAATTTTCTTTTTATTAAATTTTGTATAATTTAAGTTTCTTAATAACCACTCTAAATAGATTTCATAAAGTCGTCATTGTGAGAGAGATGCTATTTTTTTATGATTTTTTTTTAGTTTTATGCTCCCTCTGTCCCAAAGTATTGGTACTATGTAGAAAAACCAATTTTTTAAGCGAATATCATATAAAACATTATCTATCAAGTAAAAATGTACAAATTTCCAAAACTACCACTATTATTTTAAACTATAGAGAAATAATGATGTTGACTTTTTAAATAAAGTAAAGGGTAAGATAAGAATTTTTTTTATTAATTTTGGAAAAAGGACTTCATTTTGGAATCCAAAATGGAATAGAGAACCAACAATTTGGTACGGAGAGAGTAATTGTTATGTGTATATGGAAAGTTTGTATATTTGAAATATATTTATTTTAAGAATTATTACACCTATTAAAGAATAAATATTACAACCATTTTAGAGAGGAATAGTATTCCCCATTTTAAAAAATAGTTATTCATAAGAAATGATTATTTCCGATAATAAAAACATAGTAAAACTACCAGATAATTAAATCATAGGAATAACTATTACATTACAGTATTTATTACAATCTACCAAACATGTCCTAACTTTTAAAATTTCAAATGGTCATGTTAGTAATCAATTAACTACATCATCTAATTTAGTAAGGGCATATTATGTGTGTTGTAATAGATTCTATAATGGAATGATTATTGTAGGGCCGGGAAGCTTATGACCCGGCCCACGCTCTATCCGGGCTCAGGGCCCGTGCCGAGGAGGTAGTGTGCCGAGGACGAGTGACCAAAGGCCGAGGAGTTAAGGGGAACAACTGAGGACGACCCTGTCCTCGGCATTCCACGACTTTGATGAGAAGACCAACGTCTCAGTGAAGGCTATCCCCAAATAGTCCCCTGAAGGGGATGTGAGTGGAATAGGGCCCACATGGAGGTACGGTACGAAATAGGTTCAAGGAAAATACGTTCCCCCCCCCCCCGCATTAAATGCACTGGCCAACGTCCTGATCATGTTAATGAGAAAAGACGCTTGGACGGTGTAACTTCGATCCTCGCGACTAAACAGAAAAGTAAGAGGGGACAGTTGATGGGACAGGTACAGAAGTAAGCACCTGCCTGACCAACAAGTGGAGGGATAGGATCAACCAAGAAAGACTATATAATGTAAAGGTTAGTGCGCCAAAAAGGGGGCTGGGAAAAATGGCCAAAAACCAGAGCCTCCCAGCCCTCCTCCAGGAGAAAGACTTCAGGGGCGAAGACAACTTAACCATGTATGGATATCACGAAAAACCCACCGCCTGGTGACCAAGGCCTAACCTTTCAAACCCACGCTCTATAAATGATATTGTTTGGGCCTTTTTACGGGTGAGCCCAACACTGTTATGGTTCGTTACGAATCGTGTCCTTACAATTGGCGTCGTCTGTGGGGAAGGCTTGTGTGTTGGCATAGGCGGTAGGTCGAGAGAGTTCCTTTGTCATTTCTAACAGTTGGTTATAGAGTTCTAGTGTAAAGTTCCGCTAGGGGCTATGATTCTTGACTAGGGGCTACGCTCAGTAGCGTCAATCGCATGGATGGTTCTAGGGGCTTGGCCGAGGAGCTAATTCCCCTAAAGCCAAGGTCCCACGCCAAAAAACTGAGTTTTGGACAGAACCAAGGTATTGTATGGTCCTCGGACTCAAACCTATGGGGAAACCAACTACTTGGATGAGAAAACTGAGTTTTGGACAAAACCAAGGTATTGTATGGTCCTTGGACTCAAACCTATGAGGAAACCAACTACTTAGATGAAAAACTACTTAGATGAGAAAACTGAGTTTTGGACAGAACCAAGGTATTGTATGGTCCTCGGACTCAAACCTATGGGGAAACCAACTACTTAGATGAGAAAACTGAGTTTTGGACAGAACCAAGGTATTGTATGGTCCTCGGACTCAAACCTATGGGGAAACCAACTACTTAGATGAAAAACTACTTAGATGAGAAAATTGAGTTTTGGACAGAACCAAGGTATTGTATGGTCCTCGGACTCAAACTATGGGGAAACCAACTACTTAGATGAGAAAACTGAGTTTTGGACAGAACCAAGGTATTGTATGGTCCTCGGACTCAAACCTATGGGGAAACCAACTACTTAGATGAAAAACTACTTAGATGAGAAAACTGAGTTTTGGACAGAACCAAGGTATTGTATGGTCCTCGGACTCAAACCTATGGGGAAACCAACTACTTAGATGAAAAACTACTTAGATGAGAAAACTGAGTTTTGGACAGAACCAAGGTATTGTATGGTCCTCGGACTCAAACCTATGGGGACCAACCAACTACTTAGATGAGAAAACTGGGTTTTGGACAGAACCAAGGTATTGTATGGTCCTCGGACTCAAACCTATGGGAAATCAACTACTTGGATGAGAAAACTGAGTTTTGGACAGAACCAAGGTATTGTATGGTCCTCGGACTCAAACCTATGGGGAAACCAACTACTTGGATGAGAAAACTGAGTTTTCGACAGAACCAAGGTATTGTATGGTCCTCGGATTCAAACCTATGGGGAAACCAATTACTTTAAAGAAACCTGGGCTCTAAGCAGGACTTAGCTACTACGCATGACATCTAAAATGGTGCCTATGTCTTCGTTGAATAAGGGTTAGAAATGAATCCGAGGCTCTACGGGTGCAGGTAAGCTAGGGTTTTGAAACATGATGTTAAAATGTATCGCATGCGCAAATATTCAAACATATTAAGATAAATTAGTTCAGAATTCATAAACAATAGTAAGTATTGACAAGGGCAACTAACAAGTAACTAGAAGGAAAAAGGAAGAAAAAGATTTCATATATACATATTCAACAGGTTCAAACTACCAATAGATTACAAAGTTTTCAAAATGAAAAAGAGACAGGTTAATTGTTAAACTGAAAACAAGTACAGAGCCTAGCCAGGGGTTCTATTTTTTTAGTTTTGCGTCGGCCACGTCCTGGGAAGGCGAAGCGGAATCAACTTTGGCGCCCTGGAGGATAGTCCCTTCTGGGGAAGGCTGAACAGGGTCAGTATCGGTACTCTGGGGGACCACAGCAATGGGAATCGTCTGTGAGGGCTGGGCAAGTGTGGCTGGCTCCTCAGCACTAGACATCTGAGAGCCAACCACAGGCTCAACAACCTCTTTAGATGCCTCAGGATCCGTATGCTGAGATGTTTCTATCACATCCTGAAATTTTCCCTCTTTGAGTATCTTGCCAGGAGAGCCGCTGACCTGTAAGTCTTCCGACTGAGTGACTCCTTCCTCGGGTTGATCACCCGTAGCCACGGAGCTGGAGGAGGTGGCCTCGCGGATGGCTGTAGGGTAGAATATGTTCTCTACCTTCCACAGATTAGATGAAGCATCCACCCTAGCTCGCTTCAATGCCTCTTCCCAAACCTGGGAGCAATAAAACCTGCATACTCCAGGAATCTGGGCTTTAAGGGTGGCTTGGGTTTCAGCCACCCCCGCATTATAACCATCATCCTCGGCCGTTTCCTTTGTAACCTCTGCCTCATTTCTGGCAAACTCAGCCTCCTGCTTGGCCCTTAGGGTTTCATCACGGGCATATTCCGCCACCCCTTTGTCATGCTCAGCCGCGGCCAGCTTCTTATTTAAACCCTCGATAAGATCTTTGGCTATTCGCAACTGATCCTCGGCTTCAAGTAGATGCTTTGTTTGGTCCTTGGCCTGTTTTTGAGTGCTAGCTAGGCCCGATGAGGCGCTATCCCTTTCGCGAATAGCAGCTGTTAGGTCAGCCTTGACCTTGGTGAGTTCATCCTCAGAGGCTTGGAGAGTCTTCGAGGTCGTTATGCGCTTGGTGCGTTCATTCTCGGCCGCCTTACTCTTATTGTTCACCTCTTCCTCCATCCTATGGGTGGCCTGGAGAGCCTGGTAAGGGAAGTCAACGCATAGTTAATAATGGACCAGGGGCGAGAATTAATAAAGTTTTAGGTTTCAAGAAACCTTACCATGCCCAAGTACCTCTTAGTACTGAGGAAGACCTCCTACATCCTCATTTTTCTCAGACCATCCATGTCAGTAGGGAGTAGCATGGTTCTCCCTAGTGCATCTGCCACGTAGCCACCCTCGCCGTCTCCAGGGTCCCTCATGGATGCAGTTTCCAATAGCGGACCCCCGTGAAGCATTGGGGCAGGAAGCCAGGCACTCGGTAAGGACTGGGCCTTAATCCCCTTTCCCTTGCCTTGAGAGGATTGGACTTCAGTTTCTTTGCCTTTGCTCTGGTATCCAATCTTCAGTTGTTTAGTGCGCGGAGCCTCATCCTTCTCCTTAGAAGGTTAGGATTTTCCCCCGTCCGTGACTTCCTTGCCCTTGGGGCTCCTCTTTCTCTTTGAATCAGTGCCTTCAGGTCGAGGAGGCCGAGCTGGTTGGAAGGAAGCAGGAAGTTCGGGGCGGGGGGATTGTGGTTGTGACTTGGTGGAAGATGACCTGGTCTGGATAATCTGAGGCCAAGGTGGTGGGGAAGGAGCATCGGGTTGTGGCGTTCCCTGCGTATCCTTCCCAGGTTGGCCCTCGAGGAGTTGGAGAAGGGGGGTCAGGGGCTTTCTCTTGAGTCCCATTTCGGCTTGAGAAGAGGTGCCTACTGACGACAATTCCGCCTCGGACAAGGTTGGGTCACCTATGTCACCAGAAGGATTCTCGGTTTGGAGGGCTAGGTCAAATACCCCAAAACCTTCCTCGGGCCGATCTAGCTCGCCTTTGTCCTCTGCTACTTGATGAGACGAGGAGGGGCCCACCTGTGGGATGTTCTCGGGGACAGCTGGTTCCTGGGAGATTAAAAATCCTGTCTCAACCATGGTAATTTTTGGAAACTAAGGACGGTTGGCACTGATCACGTGCCTTGCGTCCGCAAATGACTTCTGAACAGGAGGATACCCTAGTATTTTGTGAGCTGCTCGGACTTGATCATCCCCGTCATTTATGAAAACTGCCGTTTGTAAGACGGTCTCCAAGTCCGCCGGTTGACTAAGTGAAAATGCCGTTGGTAGGCGTTTGGATCTACAAAAAAAAAACACGCATGCATGGTTAGTTACCAAACAACATCAGATTAGAGTGGCGTTAAGGCTCATCGCCCTTCCATTCCCATTACCCCACCTGGTTCTCCTTCTGCTATGGGGCACGGATTGCCATCGTGCCATTCACCAGAGACGATAAGAAAATCCTTGTTTAAACCCTTGTTGGAGTCAGGGAGGCATTGGATTAATCGAACCCTTTCGTCCCTTGACTTCATGTAAAAGGTTTTCCCCTTCAACTTTTGGAGATTATAGCACCAGTTCACATCATCGTGGGTCAGTCTTAACCCCATCTTCTCGTTTAGAGCGTCCACGCAACCCAGAATCTTAAAAATGTTGCCAGCGCACTGAGTGGGGGCTAATCGGAAGTGCCTGAGGTAACCCCTCGTTACCAGCCCCATAGGGATTCTCATGCCCCCCTCTACAAAGGCGAGGATGGGAATTACTACCGCACCCGTTTCCCTCTTATAATGCCACTCCCCCATCTTACAATGCCTCAGACTTACATTGGGAGGAATCCTATAATCGACGATGAACTTATTCATCGCCTCTTCAGTATCTACTAATTTCCTCAGTCTCAGTTTAGCCATCTCTATGATTTACTAAACAAAACCAACCCGTGATGGGAGAGGAAAGGGAATCAACGAAAAACAAACCCAGAAAAGAAAAAGCACGAGTTAATGGAGGTAGGGAACTTACATAAAAGAGGAAAGGTGCTTCGGATAGGCTTTTTGTGCTGGAGATAGACTTGAATTTGGATGAAAACTCAGATGAACCCAGAATATACGCGCTAGAACTCTTAAGTGCAAAACTGAAGGGACGGATTCGTTCCAAAAAATCTCTTATACTTTCTAGGGTAAACTGCACAAATTTTCCCGCCCATAAAGACCAAGGGATCACGACCGTTCGATCTTCATCATACTGTAGAACGTGGGAAACACAAAACCGCCCGTATTTAATAAGGCCACATTTTGCCTTCCAAGGGCTCTAGGAACGTATCTAGGGCAGATAGAAGTCTCGGGAACCGATAGGTGATAAGGATGGACAGGCGTTGGCAGATGTGTGATGTCATCAAAACCCGCCTATCCGTCCAAGGAGTCAGATAGCAGGATTTTGAGGGGCTATTGTAGGGCCGGGAGGCTTATAACCCGGCCCACGCTCTATCCGAGCTCAAGGCTCGTGCCGAGGAGGTAGTATGCCGAGGACGAGTGACCAAAGGCCGAGGAGTTAAGGGGAACAGCTGAGGACGACCCTGTCCTCGGCACTCCAAGGCTTTGATGAGAAGAGCAACGTCTCAGTGAAGGCTATCCCCAAATAGTCCCCTGAAGGGGATGTGAGTGGAATAGGGCCCACATGGAGGTACGGTGCGAAATAGGTTCAAGGAAAATACGTTCCCCCCCCCCCAGCATTAAATACACCGGCCAACGTCCTGATCATGTTAATGAGAAAAGACGCTTGGACGGTGTAACTTCGATCCTCGCGACTAAACAGAAAAGTAAGAGGGGACAGCTGATGGGACAGGTACAGAAGTAAGCACCTGCCTGACCAACAAGTGGAGGGATAGGATCAACCAAGAAGGACTATATAATGTAAAGGTTAGTGCACCAAAAAGGGGGCTGGGAAAAATGGCCAAAAACCAGAGCCTCCCAGCCCGCCTCCAGGAGAAAGACTCCAGGGGCGAAGACAATTTAACCATGTATGGATATCACAAAAAACCCACCGCCTGGTGACCAAGGCCTAGCCTTTCAAACCCACGCTCTACAAATGATATTGTTTAGGCCTTTTTACGGGCGAGCCCAACTGTTATGGTTCGTTACGAATCGTGTCCTTACAATTATTCATGTTGAATAGCTATTCAGTGTTTAGGTTATTTGTTACATCTTCATTACTGGGAATAGTTATTACTTACGCTTCATTTGTTTTCATGGAAAACCTTTGTGAAGATAGTTTTATGGTTTTTTTTTTTTTTTTTTGGTAGCTTAAAAAAATGTCCAAGGAAAACTATCTTTGGTTAACAAAAGATCTTATTAAAAATATAACTTATTTTTTAGAGATTGCTTTCTGCTAAAATTTTTTAGAAAAATATCTCTATCTCATGCCACGTTAAATAGAGGAAATTAAGAGGTAATATGTATCTCATTTTTAAAAATGCTACCAAATATAGACTCATTTTTTCAAAAAATATTACCAAATATAGGAAAACTAAATAGTTTTCAAAACAAAATACTTTTTTTTTTTTTTTAAATGACTCATTTTTAAAAAAATGTTAATGTCAAAACAAATGAAGTGTTAGTAACAGCAATAATTTAAATTGAGGAATAGTTATTTTTCATTAAAAGTGTTGTAATAGTTATTCCTTATTAGGTATAATAACTTCAAATATTAAATATTTCTATAAATACAAAGTTTCTATATGCATATAACAATTATTTTTTAAAAAAAACTATACACAAATAATCTTAGATCTCTTTCCAAATGCAAAAACATTTCCTTCTCAAAAAAAAAAAAGCAAAAACTTTTAATATGCGCTTGACAATTATAAAAATAAAAAAGTCATAAACAAATAATCTATCTTTTCAAATGCAAAACTTTTCATACACATATAACAATTAATTTTATTCTAACTTTACAACCAAACATATTATTGGTTATTACATCACAAAATCTTTTATTAGCAATAATAAACATTACCATTTCTATCATAATCTTCATTTAATATACCAAATATGCTGACACTAAAGAACATAAAAAAGAGTCTAAAAAGGAACCCAAAATTGAAACTGGAGAAAACACAGTGACAAAAAATACCAAAAAAAAAAAAAAAAAAACCCATTAATATATGGATAGAAAGTGATTTTTTTGTCCCAAAAAATGAAATACGTCATCAATTATGTTCTAGTGACACGGCCTACGTTTTGGAAGTGCCTTGAACGAGTTTTGAATGAATGGCAGGGGTCAGGATTAGCAGTGTGTGTAGCTTTCAGAGCTTAAGTCTTGACTACACGCTCCCACTTTTATAAAATAGAACGATTCAAAGGACTCGGTCTTTGGTCCTCCCAAAACACTCTTGAACCGCGTTTTCCTTCTCTTTGGCCCTTTTGTGGAACTTACACAGTCTTAAAACTGGCCAGAACTCATTTCCCATTTCACCTTCTTCTTTCTCATCTCAACATGATATTATTATCAAATCCTACAAATTATTTCTATGGCTAATAACTCCCATCTCCTACTCTTTTTTATTATATGCTTATCCTTCTTTTCTTGTATTCCATTTGTTCATTCACTATCCACTGTAGCCATTTCAGAGACTGCTAATCAAACACTAATCTGTGCTTTAATTAAGCCCCCTCACCAACAAGCTTTTGTCCTAAACTGTACAAGTTTCCCTCAAGGAATCCAAATTCCTGTGAATCCCAATACATCATTTTCTGGGATAGTAGCTGGATACGGATTTCTTTGTGGGTTAATTTCACCATCTTCTTCAATTATGGTTTGCTGGAGATTCTCTACCAATGGAACTATAACGTCCTACAAGCGTATCTATGGTGGCCCTGCAGCTATCAAAGATCTTGATGCTGGGAATTCTCGCATTTGTGGCCTTGTAAATGGTACCGACCAGCTTGAGTGCTGGCCGTGGCAAAGATTTCGTGACTTTCGTCCAAGCAGGGATCATAACTTTTCAAGTGTTGCTGTGGGTGAGAATTTTGTATGTGGGTTATCAGCAATTGGAAATATTACCTGCGTTGGAAATAATGCTAATGTTGTCGGCGGAGAGCCTCGTGGGAATTACTCTGTGGTCTCTGCCGGATTTAGGCATGCTTGTGCTATCTCTGAAAACAATAGTTTGGATTGCTGGGGAGAGATGGTGGGTGAGAAACCACAGGGAAAGTTCATATCATTGGCTTTAGGAGAAAACCGTAGTTGTGCTCTATGGCATAATGAAACAGTTGTCTGCTGGGGGGAAAATAATTTCAGCCTGCCAGAACGTTTGCAAGGGACTTATTTCGTCACCATTGAAGCAAAGCGCAGTGTTTTCTGTGGAGTTGTGAAAGCAAATTATTCTTTGTACTGTTGGGGTAATGAAGTTCTTGACTCAAAATTAATGGTGTTTGACAAAGTTGTGCCAGGGCCATGTAATAGTAAATGCTCATGCGGTATATTGGACTTGTCTTCCGCCATTTGTGGTCAGGGAGTATATATATGCAAGCCTTGTGAGGGAGAAACCTCTCCTTCACCACCACCATTAGCTCCGCCACCACAATCCTCCCATCATACCAGTGGTTGGAACAAAAAAATGGTGGCTTTCTTAGTAGTGGGGTGTGTGGGATCCTCGGCTCTGATACTAGTTTGTTGTTTCTTTTTGTACAAATATTGCAAGGATAGAGGATGTCGCCGAGTTCATGACTCGGGCCGCTTGGACGAGCCAGGAACTACACCTGAAAATGTTCCAAGCCCACATCAACAGCAAGCACCACCGGTTCTAGAGAAGCGATTGAGCCATTTGGTTAGTTTGGGAAATGGTGTGCCCATGGAACAATTTCCTTTGCAAATGTTACTTGAAGCCACCAACAATTTTTCAGAAGATCACAAGATTGGAACAGGTAGCTTTGGCTCAGTCTACCGAGCCACTTTAGATGATGGCCGAGAAGTGGCCATCAAGCGTGCTGAAATTTCAACGTCTACACCATATGTGAACAAGCGAGAGGAGGACAATGACAATGCTTTCATAAATGAGCTGGAAGCTTTGTCCAGGCTCAATCACAAGAATCTTGTCCGTTTATTGGGATTTTGTGAAGATAGCAATGAGCGTGTATTGGTCTATGAGTACATGAAAAATGGTACCCTTAATGACCATCTTCACAAGCTTCAAGGTACTCCTCTAATGTCATGGGCTGCCCGAATTAAGGTTGCACTAGATGCAGCTAGAGGCATTGAGTATTTACACGTGTATGCAGTTCCACCAATCATACACCGCGATATCAAGTCGTCTAACATATTACTAGACGACACATGGAACGCCAAGGTGTCTGATTTCGGCCTATCATTGATGGCTCCCGTGGACGAAGAGTCACACCTTTCACTTCTTGGAGCAGGTACGGTTGGTTACATGGATCCCGAGTACTATAGACTTCAACAATTGACAACCAAAAGTGACGTGTACAGCTTTGGAGTCGTATTGCTCGAAATGCTGTCCGGGTACAAGGCAATTCATAGGAATGAAAACGGGGTGCCCCGAAATGTGGTTGATTTTGTTGTTCCATACATTGCCCAAGACGAAATTCACAGAGTTTTGGACCCAAAAGTACCACCACCTACTCCATTTGAAATAGAGGCAGTGGCATATGTTGGGTACCTAGCAATGGATTGTGTAAATCTAGAAGGTAGAGATCGTCCCTCGATGACTGAAATTGTAAATAACCTGAAAAGAGCCTTGGATGCTTGTCTAACGCACCCAAAACTATCTCGGTCCTCCACTGAGTCTTCAACATAGTCATTTTGCACATGTGCCATGAAATGGTCCATTTTTGTAAATCAGATTTTTTATTTATTTATATATATACAAATCAATTTTTCCACATTTGTTAATTAAACCGAGTTGGGCTAAAAGCCTAAAAGAATATGATAATGAAAGCACCACGAAATGAGACCTAACGTGCATTTTACAACTAATAGATTATTTCTTCCTGGTTTTATTAACCGAGTCTTTGTTTCATTCAAATTGTAACTTTGAATATCATTATTCAAAGACAAGGTCATATTAGCCCATAAAGGTGGAAATTTTCGAAATTGGAGAATCTATGGATGGACCTAATATGGTGGGAAGCTTTCCAACGACCCCGCTCAATCATTAAAAGTGTAAGACTTCTAAGAAGTATTTTTTAGACTCAGCAAAATATGATAAAAAAAAACAATGGTCTTTGTGACGTTTTTCTTTTCATTTTTTTAGGTCATTACTTTATGGAGTAAATGCAGGGTAAGACTTAAATTTGCCCACAAATTTCTTTTTTTATTTGGGTCAAGATTTTGTTTTGAAGGGTAAGACTTTAGATTATGCAGGGTTGAATTTCCATGGGGTAGACATTCTTGCATATTTTAGGCTAATTTGGCGACGTGTGTTGCTGTTAACGTGGGTTTGAGTATGTAGTGGTTGAGAGCGATGCCAAAGCTTGTATTGATGCTCTCAAAGCCCCCTTTGATGAAGTGCCTTGAAGAATTTCATCCATAACAGTTGATACCCTTTTGTGGGCATTCCGTGGTCAGCAATTTGTTTTCAGGTGGAGTTCAAGAGAATCAAACAAAGCAGCCCATATTTTAGCTTCTTAGTGTCTTGGGAAAAATTTATCTAGATGTTTTAGCCAGGGTTATGCTCCCAGCCCTTTTATGGATGTAATTAATTCTGAACTCTTATTTGCTGTAGTTGCTGATTAGCCTCTGTTCTTTTTGGTTTGTCAATAAAATTTTCTGTTCATCAAAAAAATTTTAGGCTAATAAGCCAATTATTTACACAATAATCATAAGTATTGGTCTGGGTTAAACAGAGGCTTCTTTCATTTTCCTTTTGGTGATAATATTATTTTTGGTAATTGATGATACTCATTGAAAACAACGTGCCATTGATGGTCCTTGCCAAGAGCCTTTCCAATCAATGGTAGTCAGTGGGTCCTTTTGATGATGTAAATGTCTTGTGTTAGTGAATGTAGAAGACTCATTCAGCAAAAACAAGAACATCACATTATTACACACAATATTTTTTCTCAGAACGAAACGTGCCTTGGATTTTTAATACGCGTGATTGCAGCTAAGAAACAAACAAACAATATACAAGAGCCTTTGATGTCCCTACAAAGAAAGCTGAACCTGAGAGTAAAGTTGCTGCAGTTTTCTTTTTAGGTTCATACTTTGTCAACCTGTTCATACTTTGTTAACCAGTTAAACTGTCGGTCACAAAATTGGCTCAATAAAAAAAAAATTCAGCATTTGGAAGATAGAGATAAAACTTGCAAAATTTAGCATTCGGTCACAGAATTCTGATGTTGATACTATTGTAAAATATACCGACCAGAATTTGAGTCAGATTTCTGTTTTTTAATAATTCAAATGTTACAACGAGTATGAAAAGAAAGCTCAAATCCTGGTTTTCTTTATTAAAAAGACCAAATTCTACCGTTAAACTACAAAACAAAAGTTACCAATTGCCTTGACTATTTTGAATGAGGCCTCTTTCTCCACTTGTTTGATAAAAACTAAAAAGAGGGATGCAATGGATAATTTGATAAGCTACTGAAGCTGACTTTATGCCTAACAATTTAGGCCCTCCCATTAGACAAAAATGCCTAATTTTTATGGTCAGTAATTTGATTTCACCATAAATAAAATAAAACAATACCTATCAAAAAGAAAGTATTGGTCTAAGTTAAACAGAGGCTTCTTTCATTTTCCTTTTTCTTTTTTTTCTTTTTTTCTCTCTGGTGATGATACTTATGACTATTTATCTTATTTTTTGATAATTGATGATGCTTTATTGAAAAGAAAGTTGTATTACTGATAAGTGAAAACAACATACGATTTGATGGGCTGGTCCTGCCAAGAGCCTTTCCAATGGTAGTCAAGTGGGCCCTTTTGATGATGTAAATGTCTTGTGTTAGTAAATGTGGAAGACTCATTCAGCAAAAACAAGAACATTGATTAGCAAAATATATATATTTATATATATTACATACCATTTTTTTTCAGAACAAAATAAAATATGCCTCTAATTTTAAATACGCCTGGTTGCAGTAAAGAATTTGTAGGGGATTTATAAAATAAAATTTAAAACAAACAATTTCCAAGACCCTTTGATGTCCCTACAAAAAGAGCTGAGCCCTCAGTAAAAGTTGCTGCATTTTTCTGTTTAGGTTCGTGCTTTTTTTTTGAGAAGATGTTTAGGTTCATACTTTGTTAAACTGTCGGTCACAAAATTAGCTTAAGAGAGGGGGGGTGGGGGGGGGAGAGGGGAGGAGGAAATTAGTATTTGGAAGATTGAGATCAAATTTGCCAACAAATTGCCTTGACTATTCTGAATGATCTCTTCTATACTTGTTTAATAAAAATAGCGATGTAATGGATAATTTGATAAGTTATTGAAGCCATCTTTATCAACAACAATGGATTGTTCCAAGGCTGAATCTAGACCTAAACAACTTAGACTGCCATTAGGAAAGAAAAAGGCCTAGAATTTATGGATTAGTCCCCCAAATTATATGGAATTTTCAAAATCTTCAATTTCTCATAACGTAGTGGAATTGTTGCAAGTATTTTACCCTCCACAAGATTGGAAATTGGGTGTGTTTGGAAAATGTTGAAAAAAGTTTTGCCTTTTGCTTTATGCTTTTTGTCTCAATGTTTTTGCAAATATTTTAACTTTTAGCTTCTTCTTTTTTTTTTTTAATAAACCAAGTTTTAGCTTTGCAAATAAATAACCAAAAATAAATAATTCTCAAACAGCTATTAGATCCAGAGCCAAACCACACATTACTCCCTTGTTATTACACCTACCACTTCCTCCAAGATAATTCAAGTTGAAATTCTGCATTGTCTTAAAAGTCATTTTAATGGGTGCCTTTAGAGCAATTGTTAATAAACAATTTTAAGAAATTTTTTACATCACTTTAATGAGAAATATAGAAAGCCATCAAAACAATTTCTTTTTCTTTTTCTTTTTCATAAAAAGTTTCTAAAAATACTTTATAAACCAATACACTTTGAGTATCCATTAACATTTCCCTTGTTTTATTACAATTAACCAGGAAAGCTAAGAGAAAACAAGAAAATATTCTAGGACATCAAATATTAAAAGTGTCAGGTTGCTTAATTAGTAAAGTCTCGTAGCATTGTAAATGGATACTTGAAATCAAACATCGCCTTCAGCTGGGATGGAGAGTTTATGAGAAGCAGCTGGGATGGAGAGTTTATGAGAAGGGCAGGCACTACCATTGGACCAATAAAAATTGGGGACAAATACAATCATGCTTTTACCAACGCACTTTCTATGCACCCAAAAAGCTATATTACATTATTAGTTTCCAAATACCTTTACCATTTAATTCCTTTGATATACATTTCCACTTTATAGAACCTTGGCCAAATGGGGCCTAACTATTCTGCTTCACAGTATTTTATGCTGCCAAAGATTCTGAAGTAGCCTTCCTTTGCTCAAGAAGTTTTGTCAGCCAACCATCAATTTGGGCAAACACATCCTCTTTGGAACCATTTCCATCAATCTGAAATACAGCAAAAATGGCCTTCCAGTTGGATTCTATTGAATAGAAATCATATCTACTACATGACAGGCACAATGCCTACAGAATTTTTATTCATTCAAGTTAACACATTCAAATAATTTCTGCAAAGGAAAAGAAAATCAGGTTCCAATAATTCAATAATCCTTCCACACAAGAATTTTAAGAAAATAGACCGTTTGAGGAAAATTGACAACTAGTTTGTCTTGTAATATGCCAATCCAACAAGGCAATCTGAGGATCAAAGTAGACTGGCTTTATTACCTCTAGTTTGATCTATTGTCAAAGCAAAATGAAAACCCAGCTGGCTGCTCTGGGTGGAAAGCATTGGCCAAATACAAGGCAGTATTGCTAAACCACCTGCATACTAAGAAGTCACTACTAGCTAGCCAAGACCTCTCATAAGTCATCAGATGGGTAATACGTAAATCCAACTAGTACAAAATCCAAACTAATTACTGTCAGCCACATGGAACCAACCTTTCAGCCATTCAAGTCTATCTACCTCTCAAACTAATAGCAGTTCTAGATAAGTGTATCTTCACAATTCAAAAGGCAGATGCATCTGCATTTGTGTGCTGTGCCTGTGCTTGGCAAGAAGCACTTTAAGTGTGGATTTTTAATTCTAAAAAGAGAACAATTAAAATTATTATTACTAAGATGCCATTGTAAGCTAGGTAAAATCCAGCCATAAATTGGATATCAATGATTTCACATGTAAAGGTAAACGAGTCAATTCGACTAATTTGTAAATGGAGTGTGCTACATGAAAACCACCTTTTTAGCATTCCACTCTATCTAGAGCATTATGTCAAGAAATTTTAGCAGCAATGTCACCTCCTACAGCCAATTCCAAAATTCCTTTCAGCCTTCCTCTTAAAGTCATTCTAGTGCCTCTTTAAGGAATTTGAGATATGCAATTTTCTTTTGAGCAACATAGAGATGTTTCTATTAAAATGCTGCTACTGAAAAATTGCAGTGCCATATATTTAGGGATATCAGAGTAGCGGATTCTTTGGTGTGTGTTTGAGAGCTGAATACTATTATATGCAATAATCTACAAATGTAATGCCTATCAAAATGAAATTTACAACCTTGATTAAAGCAACAAACATTAGAATGAAGAAGATAAGAGAACTTTATTAGTGACCCAAATATCAATGACCCAAATAAATGCAATTATAAGTTCAGTTACAAGTCCAAACCAAAAGAAAATTAGAATCAACAGGCCTCATATTTTTCTAATCAATTGGTATACAAATTTATCAGTCAAAAACATTGTCCCTAGGACAATATTGATGTTGTGGATTGTTCCTAGCAGCAACAAAAATAATCGAATCATAACTACATGCATGCACGCCCAAACTCACACAGGCACACACAAAGAAGAAAAGGAAAATGATACATAACAAGGTAATTAAGACCAACAAAGGTTAGTTTCTTTATTTGGACAGCGGCGTTGGGAAAAATTTTAATAATTTATAATTTAAGGAGGCAAAAAGGGGTGGTGGTGGATTGGTGTTGCATGTGCAAGAGGAATGGGGAGACCATCGATCACTTACTCCTACACTGCCCAATAGCTCAATGGTTGTAGAATATGGTGTGTTCACTATTTGCGGTTCTTTGGGTCATGCCACATAGTGTTGTGGAAGTTAACTTATAGCATGTTGGTTAGGCAAGTTCAACAAAATCAGAACTAAGGTGCTTTGGAGGGAAAGGAATACATGCACCATTGAAAGGAATGAAAGATCGATTCATGAGTTGAAGTTTCTCTTCTTCAGACTTTGTTTGAATGGGCAAATGTTTCAGGTGTTTTTACTTTCAAATTTTTGCCTGATATGCTTGATTTCTGTACTTTCATTGTTACTTATATTTTTTCTTTGTTGCCCCTGGCAGATTACCTGTGTGCTCTATTTCCTTTGTATTTTCTTACATTTTCTTCAATGAAGTTTATTGCTTATCAAAATAAAATTAAGACCAACAATGGTGGAGAAGTCAAATGCAATATGAGACTCATATTGTGTGTAGCAGTCAGACACTGCTCCTGCTTAGCCCTTGTACATATGCATATTCAGTCAAATACACACGTACACAAAATTATGAATGTGAGAGAGAGAGAGGGAGAGGAAGGGGATAATATCACATGCCTTCACTGTTATGTCTTTAAACATTGAAAGAACTGCCTCCACATTTTGATGATGAGTGCGCAACCGCAACTTTACCTAAATCAGGCCAAATAGGAATTGGGGGAAAAAAGGTCATTACAATAATCATAGCTATGTGAAATTCCAGGAGACCAGCACAAACCAAGAATGAGAATAGCTTCAAAAGAGAAAAAGAAAGAAAGATAAACAACGAGAAAGAAGGTTACAACCACTAAGCAAAAGAAGAAGAAGAAACATATAACCCCACTGAAGAACCCATAATTTCTTTGAAATTGGAAGTACCAAACCTAGGTAGAATGGTTTAGAACATGAACATACCTTTTCTTCCGTGTCATCAAATCGTTGAGTAAGCCTCGCAGCAATTTCTTCAGTTTCTGGGGGAGAATACTTCAAGTGGTATATCTTCCCAGTAACAGGATCTAACCTTCGTCCAATGACTCTCTCAACAAGGATATCTTCAGGGACCTGCAAATACAGGTAGGCATGTTCAATTAGCATTGTGGAAAGCCCATTCTTAAATTCCACATTAAGCAAATATCAATTTGAATTGGGGTAAAAATTCACAATTATTTCAGATCACAGTTCACATCAGAAAAATATACAATCAAAGGTTAATATATATATATATATATATATATGAAAATCAAACAAATTAGCTAAGAGCCAGCATCAATGTCATCTTTTGCCTTTTCCTAACTGTTGATACAATTTAAATCGTTCAGTTATAGCATACCAACAGCAAGAAAGAAAAATCCTTACTTCAAGGAGAATGAAAAGATCTGGCTCAAACCCAAATTTCTTAAGAGCAGTTGCTTGTGATAAGCTCCTTGGGTATCCATCCAAAAGCCAACCATTTTCTTCAGCATCTGGCAGCAATAGACGCTCCTTGACCATCTAGAGGATCAAAATTAAGAAATCACCAACAAGATCATGATTATATGTCAAACTGAAACAAACTGTCCCTACCATAACAACTATTTCATCTGGGACCAATTGTCCTTTCTCCATGAATTCCTTTGCTTGCCTTCCATTATCACTACCAGCTGCAACTTCTGCCCTGAGTAAATCTCCAGCAGCAACATGCACCAGACCATACTGCATATAGGAGGATGACTTGATTCAATCTGCTTTTCTTCATTGGCAATTCCGAAATGAGAAATTAACAAAGTAAACCAATACTTACGTGGAAAATGATATAACATGATTTGGAGAAATAGTTTCTAAAAATTAATACCTAAAAGAAAAATACCAATAGATGATGTCTAACCTTTTTTTTTTCGTGCTAATTCAATAGTTACAATAGGGGAGGAAGAATTTGAACCCTAAATGTCTCCATTGAAAACACCAAGAGGTGCAAGTTGGGTTACAAGGCTCTTTGCCAATAGATGATGTCTAACCTATCTACACAATAGCCAAATAATTGCTAAGTCAATTTAGATAAGGCTATGATGGCAAGCGCCCTCCACCCAAAGCAACAAATTGGGTTTAAGTCTAGGAATCAACCTCTTCAAAAAATGGGGTAAGGCTGCCTACCAAACCTCTCTCAATCCTCGCAAAAGTGGGAGTTCTGAGCATTGGGTACAACCTTTTTTATGATCTCTTCCCAATGAACCCTTTTTTTTTTTTCAATTATTGTGTCTTGGTGGAGAAAGGGTACACCAGAAACTTTAAATCTAAACCAAGAGGGATTGGTGTAGAGAACACTTCTATTCAGCCCTGAGGTAAATCTCAAGGCAAATTAGAATAAATTTCAATGAACTAATCTACTAGTTACTATTACTATTAAACATGTAGCCTAGTAGTTTAATCTATATGGAAGAACAATCTAAAATGTTAACAACTCTCAGTATCTATTGTTTACACCTAACAAACTAATCAGCTTCGTTGTTAGTTAACGTTTACAGGAACTTTAAGCTTTCTAAAACTTAATCAAATTATTTTCAGTGGCATTAAAAACTAAGTAATCCACTTTCAGAAAAACTGCTTTAACCAAACAATCCCAATTGAGCAAAAAAAAGAGCTTACTTTTTGAGTGATAAGCTCACATTGGGTTCCTTTACCAGAAGCCGGGGCCCCAGATATCATAATTTTGAGAGCCTCTCCTGGGTTCTTAGTAGATGCCATTACCTGCTCATACATACTCATTCTAAATAAATATATCAGCAAAAAAAAAAAAAAAAAAAACTGGGATTTTCTAGAGGAATTAAAGACACAAAGAAACATAATTCACAGGTATCGAAATCATGATCTCTTGCTCTGATATCATGATAAATTATCGATTCGCCCGTATGTGGATTTAATTATTTAACCATAATTCAAACAAAGTGAAGTGAAGGGGCGTACCATGAAGTGAGGAGGAGGAGCATTTGGCGAGTGGGATTTGGTAAGACGAGAGCGGGATAGGGTTGTATGGAAACGGAGGGAGAGGGTGGAATTGTTGAAATTTGGGAATAATAATGATAATTGTGAAGTGAGAGGTGGTTTTAAAGAAGAAGAAGAAGAAGAATAGGAAGACTGCGGCTTTGGCTGTGGTATCGTCCACAAATTTACGCCGCACGCCATTTGGGTCTCTCTTTCTTTCGCTTTCTTCTCTGCTTATCAAGCAGTATTTGTATACAGTGTCCAACGTTCGATCTTTAACGTTGGATTGGGATATTCCTGGAACAGCGCTTTGCAAGCAACGGACAACTCTTTATGGGCCTTCGCTACCTCCCTTCTTTTCTTTTTTTTTTCTTTTTATTTTTTTTTTTTTTTGATAAACTGGGCCTTCGCTACTTGGTCCTGCTAGCACCGGTACCAAATTGCTCCGTTTGAAAGTTCATAAGGAAATGGAATTGGATGATTACAAGTGAAAGGGAATGGAATGGAATGATCATAAGGAGAATGGAAATGAATGAAATAAAATAGAATGTATTTAAATAAAGAAAATGAATGGAAAAGAATAGAAGAGAATGGAATCAAGTAATCTTGGTTGGATGTTTTAAAATAAAAGAATAGAAATGAATAAAATGTAAGGCCTTATTTGGATTTTTTTTTTCCATCACTCATCACTTCTCACTCAATTTTCGTCACTCGTCACTCATCATTCATCACTCATCACTCCTCACTCAAAATACCCCAATTTCTATACTCCACCCATTTGGCAAATATTTTCAGAATTTCATCACCCAATTTTTTGTACTTTCTGTGGGACCCACTCTTCTTAAAACCACCAACAAATAAACAGTATTAAACGCCACCCAAAAAATAAAAAAAAATCTCTTTGCCTCCTCTTCTTCTTCTTCTCTCAAACGCTCTCTCTGTGTGTGTGGTTTGTGCTCCAATAAATCGAAAATGGGTTTGATCGTTTTGACTCAGCTAGCAACGAGTCCGGGTGTGTTAGCCGAAGCAGCCCTGGTCAAATCGGTTATGGACCAGAAGACCATGGTTGGCCCATTTCCGAGGTGCCCAAGTTCCAACAGCAGCAACCGATCATTTCCAACATTCCGCTCCTTAAAAACTTCGAAACCCACCACAGCCACAACAGTAACAACATCAACATCAAAAATTGGAGATTGTTTGAGAAGTGTGGGTTTTTTTTTTTTTTGGGAGAAATCTGGGTTTGGTGATGCTTTTTTTTTATTTTATTTATTTATTTATTTTTATGAGTGAGAAGTGTGCACTGACGAAGTGTGGCTGATTGTTTGCAACCAAACTCAGAAACCCAATGTGAAAAGGAAAGAAAAGAAGAAAAAAAAAATTCAAGCCCAGAAACCCAGTGAAAAGGAATGGAAAAAAGAAAAAGAAAGAAAAGGAAGGAAAAAAAAAAAGGAACGAACGAACTGAGATGAGAAAGGCGAAAAGGAAGAAAAAAAAAAGAAAGAAAGATCGAACAGAAGAACAGAGAAAGAAGAAAGAAAAGCGGAGAAGAAAAACAAAGTCAAAAGTTGCAGCTGGTGGGTCTCTGTGTATGTTTAATTACGAAAATGCCATTGAAAACAGAGTTATGGAAACTGAAAACAATTAAAATGAGTTTTCGGTTTCCATAACTCATCACTTAAAAATCAAAAAATTGAGTGATGGAAATAAAAACTAGAAACAGAGTTATTGAAATCCAAACAAGCTTTTGAGTCATGGGTCCCACTATTTTTGAGTTATGAGTTATGGAAACAGAGTTAAAAGTTATGGAAACTCAAAATCCAAACACCCCCTAAGTAATCTTGTTTGGGAGTAATATGGAGGAAATGAAATAGAATTATTTTATGACAATATTACTATTAGACCTTTATTTTAAAACAAAGAGTTGAATATATAGGGGCATTTTGCGAGTTTTAGTAAAAAAATCATTAAATCTAATTTAATTCCCTCTCATTCCTCCCAATTTCAAGAGAAATGAAAATTTGAGATTTTAATGGAATAGAGATGAATGAGTATTCTCTCCTACTCATTCCATTCCCTCCCACTTAAACTTCCAAACAAGGGAATGAACTTTTCATTCCCTCTATTAAAACTCCCAAACAAGAGAAGGGAAGAATATTCTAAAATTATTCTTTTTATTCATTTCTATTCCATTCCATTCCCTCCTCCCAAACGAGGCCTAATGTGATATGAACTTGGTGTGTCCGAAAATACACGACATAAAACTAAGGAAAAACAAAAACAAAAACAAAAAACAAAACAAAACAAAAACAAAAACTTTATGGCAACTGAGGACCCGTTTGGTAACATTGTTCTAGTAACGTTGTTTGTATTTTTTGAAAATACATGTGGGTGAAAAAATATGTGAAAATACGTGTAATGTTGTTTAAAAACTGAAAACATGTGTTTAAATATATGTACCAAACAGGCCCTAAATTTGCCTGTATTGGTCTTAAGACCTCTAACCCCAAATAGAAAATCATTGACAATGCCATATGGAAAGCCCCTCAACCTCTCTGGCACAAGCTTAACACAGATGGCTCTGCCTTAGGATGTCTTGGTCTAGCTGGGGGTGGTGGACTCCTTAGGGATCACCACGACAAATGGACTAAAGGGTTCTGCAAGGCTATAGGGTAGGCAAACAGCTTATATGCTGAGCTTTAGGTTGTAAGGGATGACCTTTCCCTAAGCATCCAACTCCAAATTCCTGAAATAAAGATAGAACTCAATGCTAAATCAGTGGTGGACCTCCTGAACAACAACACTGCCTCTCTTACTGATTATGCCCCTTTGATTGATGACTACAGGAATTTAATAAACCAAATTCCCAAGTGGAAGCTGAAGCACTGCTTTAGAGAAACAAATGCCTGTGCCGACCAGCTTGCAAGAATAGTAGTTCATCTCCAGCAATCTTTTGTTATTTTAAACACTCCTCTTGTGGAGTCGTTCTCGCTTTTTTTAATATGACCTTACCAATCTCAGATGTAATAGACTATGTACTAATACTGGCCCTCAGGCTGTGTAGTTCTGCTTCTGTTATATATTCCCTATTACCAACAAAAAAAGAAAAAAAAAAAAAAGACACATTTCCTATGTTATATTTTGATACTATTTTTAGTTTCGGCCTTATGTTTTGAAAAATTTTAACAAATTTTTATTTTTGATCCTTTCCGTTATATCAATGATGAAAATTCTTACATAGTTGGTGGCTTGCATAGTTGGTACACTCAAAGATGATATACCTAATATTATAATAATAATTGACAATGTGTGAAATCAGTAGGCTGAATGCTTCGTACTTCGATGGTGAATGGATGACCTGAAAAGAAAGAAAAAAATTATTGAAGGTGACTAGGGTGAACCAGCCAAGAACCCTCTGACATTCTACTATTCATCCACTCACTATACTCGAGTCTTAGAAAAATATTTGACTTAACCGTCGGACGGTATTTGGCTGGTTCACCTCGGTCACCTTCGATAGTCTTTTCTTTCTTTTCAAGTCATCCATCCACTTTTGAAACCTAGAGCATTTAGCCTGTTGACTTAAATATCATCAATAATATATAATTAAGTAGGATTTTATAAATAAATAAAAATGCCACTTTTAAATGAATAAAAAAATCAACGTAAAATTCTTACTTGGTATGTTTGTTTTAAAACTTTTTTTTTTTTTGTTTTCTAATACAAAAAAAGGAAAAAAAAAAAAAAAAAAAAAGGAGGGCTCCTACTAACATTTAGAATGTTTGGCACTTGAATATTGTTCTCCAAAATCATCGTGGAGAATGTTTTTCTAAAACACCTTTTAGGGTGTTTTTAGTTTTCATAATTTGTTTTGAGTGGCAATTTTTTGATAAATCAACTTTCACTTTTTAAAAGTAATTATTATCGTTCCCTCTCTCTCTCTCAAACACGCACACGTGCGCACACACAAGCCATGAGCTTCCCCCCCGATCTTTATCGATTGTCACTAGATTTTGAGAAATTGTTCCTTGGCTTGGGTTTCTTTTAACTTGCTTTTTGTGTTTTGCAAAAATTGGTGGTTTGGGCGAGGTTAAGGTTTGGCCAAATGAGGGTGTGGTGGTTCGGTTGTTTTTTGTTATTATTATATATTTTTTTATGATAACAAGTGGCAAACAAATTTTGGGGATGGAAAAACACAAGAAAACTATTTTTGAGAACAATTTCTCAAAAAACCTATAAATTTTGTCCCAAAAATAGGGACAAAAGAGACACTTAATTGCTCATTTTTATAGAAAGAAAAATAAGTAACTATTTTTTTTTTTTGAAAGAAAAACTCAATTTGAAACTTTTTTTCTCTTACTTTCTTGGCAACCAAACACAATAAATACTTAATCTTCTTTAGCATATGTGGAATCACCTTAACATAACCTGAAGGTTAATTTTAGATTGCATTTGAATACTTGAATTTGGATTTGGGTTTGAATTTGAATTTTAAAGTGATGGATTTGAAATGCCTTAACTCCAAATCCATAAATGTTGAAGTATGCCATATGAATTTCTAAAATTCTATAGGTTTATAAGTTATTTTAAATTCAATGATTTTAAGGTTTACAATCCTTGGTGGATTTGTGAAATCCAAATCATTGACCTTTTGTAAACTATCTATATGTATTAGTGATTTCTTTTAGTTTTAATACTTGGGGTCTTTGGGTTTTTGTGGTTTAGGTGCTTTGGCCTTTGTTTGATGTACAAAGAAATTAACTAAATAGGCATCATAGCAATCAAAAACTTACTATACTAATCAACACAAAGGAAGAAAAAAAAAAGCATACCAATTACTCAAGTAAGGGATACAATAACATTTTGTCTTAGAATTCTTGCACCAAAACATTGATTGGACATTGAAGACTCCTCTTTGATCCATATATGTTCGTCAGAGTTCAAACAAACCAAATCAAACCTCTCTTTCAAAATCCTACAAGAAAATTTAAACCCCATAATTTATATATATATAAGGAATGGACAAGGAAGAATTTTTTTTTCTTTAGTCATCATTGCATCTCTCATCATACCCCAAAATGCCTCTCCTAAATCCCTATTTTCCATTCCCCATGCCTCCACCGCCCTACTCTTGCTTCATCTTGCTCGATCCAATGAAGGGAGCTAGATAATGGGGGATGGGGAGGGGTGGAAGTTTCCGAATTTATGTTCTTGAATCTTTGGGCTAAAATAGGGAATTTTTATTATAATTCTTTTCTTTTTGTAAAATTAAGGAATTAAATTTTTATTTTTTATTTTTAATGTGGTGCAACTGATGTGGCATTTTAAAAAAATTGAATCTCATTTGGAACTCAACTTTAGAAAATTTGAGTTCTAAGTAAAATATTATAGAGAATATAGATGAGACAATACAATGAGTGAGTGGAACAAATAAATTGCAATGACACTATCTATCATCTTTAGCCACTTCTCAAACTCACTGATGTCTTAGAGATTTAGCATTGGGGGTGTAAAAACCCTCAAGTTGCTATTTTACCACTAAACCCTTAAATTCATTCCGCATCCAAGTATGCAAACCCAAAATTTTTTCCATCTCAGCTACAATAAGGTTGCACATATGCAACCTAACTGTTCATGAGGATGTAAAGTAAATATAATTTTTTAATATTTTTTCTCTCTTCCTCTCACTTTAGACTCCTCTGACCTCTCTCTTCTTCTTCTTTTTTCCTTTTCTCAACTCTTTCTCTAATGGTCTCTGCTTTCTTCCTCTCACGATGAAGCCTCTCTCTTCTCCAGGTCTGCTTTGGGTGGGTGGGTTACTCGCCGTGGGTCTTGTGTGTTTGGATTTGGGTTTTTGTAGGTATTTTTGTGGGTTTTTGTGGGTGTTTCAGTGGTTGTGGGTTGCTGTTGGTGGGTGTTTCGGTGGTGGGCATAAATTTTGGTGGACGTGGGTTACTGTTGCTGTTGCTGTTTTATTGGAGTTTCAAAGGTGATGGTGGTGGTGGTGGTGGAGGTGGAGGTGTTTGGTGTTTCTAGGTGGTTGATTTGGCGGTGTTGGTGTGTGAGCTTGATTGTTGAGGATAGAGACAGAGATGAAGTGATGGAAGAGATAATAGTATTTAATATTATTTGTTGGTATATTTTATATTATTTTAATGAGTTGTTTGTATAAATAGAAACTAGGCTGTTGGGAGAGTTGTAAAATGAGTTGGTAAAATATATAAAGTAGGTTTTTAGGGTATAAAATATAACTTTTTTGGCATCCCGGATGCTAATGCTCTTATGTTGGTTTTCATCCTCATCAAGACCCTCAGCTTCAAAGTCTTTTTTTTTTTTTTTTTTTTGACATCCAAAACGATATAAATTTCATTAAAATGTGTAAAGAGTTGTAGTACAGTAGTGACCCCTAGTGTATGTGTTGGGGTTTCAAAAGTTTAAAACAAGTTACAAATGCAACAAAAAAACGTGGCTTGTTACTGCAAGGCCATAAGGCATTGGTACTCTTCCAGTAGGCCTCTCGCGACTTCAACAATTATTTTTGGTTGGAGTTGGATATGCTCAAAGTAAAACTTGTTCCTCGCATTCCAAATCGACCATGTCGTAGCTGCCCATTGCTCAAGTTCCTGTTGGCTAAGCTTGTCATGCAGCTGTCGAAATAAATGAAAGAAGTCTTCTACAATGTTTCTGCATTTCTGGATTCGACTACTCATCAGTGCCTATACATTTTGTGCAAATGGGCATTCCCATAGGATATGATTTGTATTCTCAGATTGTTGTGACAGAATTCACACCTGGTATCCACTTGTATTCGGCATCTATAGAGATTTTCCCTAGTTGGGAGGCAATTTGAGCAAGCTTTCCATAAAAACATTCGAACTTTGGGTGGTACGTTGAGTGTCCAGATTTTGCTCCAAGCTAGTTTAAAAGCACAGCTTGATGAATGCTCTGCCCAAGGTTGTGTGTTAAGGCAGAGTGCAAGCCATTAAGCTATTTTTACTGTGAATTTCGCAGCTTTATTTTCTATCCAAATCAGCGTGTCTGGAGAGTTCAAATGGTCCAATGGTATTGCCAGAATTTCTTGCCATGTCCTCTGTGCAAACATTGTCTCAATTTTGCCTTTGTCCCATTGCTGTGATTCTTCATCCAAGAGCTCACAGACCCGTATGTCTTTGCCGCATGTTCATTCAGTGGTATTGGAGGGTGTGATAGCCATTTGTGAGAGTTGACCACCATTGTCTTGCCATCTCCTACAAGTCCTTTGACCAATTGTAAATGATGTCCCTTGTTGCAAGTAGGCTTCTCTAAACAAAAGACGGGTTACTACCTAATTGAGCCATCATGAATGAACAATTAGGAAAGTACCTTGCCTCGTATACCCTGTAAAACAAAGAATTTGTGCCTTGGGTTAGTTTCCATGCTTGCTTTGAGAGCATTGCCAAGTTGAATGCATGCAAGTCTCTAAAACCCATCCCTCCTTCCTTCTTGTTTGTGCATAGCTTTTTCCAATTAACCCAATGGATCTTCTTTTCTTCTTTGTTTTGTCCCCACCAATATTTTGCTAGCAAGGAATTGATGGAGTCATACATGGATTTGGGTAGCTTGAATAGGCTCATCGCATATGTGGGAATCACTTGTGCCATTGTTTTTATAAGGACCTCCCGACTTGCCTTTGATATAAACTTCTCCTTCCACCCCATCATACATTTGAGAATTTTTTCTTGTGTTTCTTTGAAGGTGTTCACTCTTGATTTACCACATGTCATTGGTAGACCAAGGTATATATCACTGTTTTTCATTACTCTAGCCCTCAATTGATGTCGGATCACTCTCCTTATTTCGGGATTTGTGTTCTTGCTAAAAAACAAGGAAGTTTTTTGGCAATTGATTGCTTGTCCCGATGCTGCCTCATATTGGCCAAGAATGCTCAATAGTTGTTGACACTCTCCAACCATGGCTTTGCAAAATAGTAAACTATAGTCTGCAAATAGAAGGTGGGAGATGCACACCCCATTTTGGCTAGACATAATTCCATTGATCACACGATTCTCCACTACCTTATTTAGTAGTGCCGAGAGGCTTTTAGCACAAAGGAGGAAGAGGTAAGGAGATAGTGGGTCTCCTTGCCGAATGCCCCTAGATTGAGTGATCCAGACCTTTGGTTCCCCATTGATAAAGACTAAATAAGAGGCTGTGGTGACTGTCTCCATGGCCAATTTCACCCGTCTTTGATCAAAACCCAATTTCTACATAATACCCTGCAAAAAAGACCACTCCACCTGATCATAGGCTTTGTTAATGTCCAACTTAATCGCCATATGGCCCACCTTCCCTCTTCTTCTGTTTCTCATTCTATGCAGAATCTCATAGGCAACTGTTGTATTATCAATAATAAGACGGTTTGGCATAAAGGCACTCTGAGAGTCAAAAATCACGTTAGGCAAGATATGCTTCAATCGATTAGCAGTAACCTTTGAAATTATCTAAGATACAACATTACTTAAGCTAATGGGTCTATAGTCTGCCAAGTATTTGGGATCTTTCTTTTTTGGGATTAAAACAATATGTGTGTGGTTCATTTTTTTCAACATATGGCCAGAGTGTAAAACAGATAAAATAGCTTCAGTAACATCATTTCCTACGATATGCCAATATTTTTGAAAGAAAAAAAGGGGACATACCATCTGGTCTGGGTGATTTTGATGGGTGCATTTGAAAAAGGGCTAATCTGACTTCATCAGTAGTGTACGGACAGGTGAGGCTCTCATTCGTGTGTGGGGTGACTTTTCTTTGAACTGATTGTAAGACACTCTCAATGTTTTGTGGGTGGGCCATGGAGAACAATTCCTGGAAGTATGATTCGACTACTTAGGCAATTTGCTCATCAGAAGTACACCACCTTTCTTCAGTATCAAACACTTCGGAGATATGATTTTTTCTTCGGCATTGGCTGGCTCGGTTATGAAAGTATTTTGTGTTCTTGTCCCCTGTAGGTAGCCAAATTGATCGGGATCTTTGTCACCAAAAAAGCTCATCTTGGTGGATAATATTTATGATTTCAGCTTTGAGGTTTTTGATGGAGCATAAATTCTCGGCTCTATTCTATAAGCACAACTCTTGCAGCATTTTTTGTTTTTCTTGTAATTGTGGTTTTAAGAGTCTAAAGGTTTGTCGGCTCCAATCAACAAGGACAAATTTGCATCTTTTTTATTTTTTATTTAAAACAGCCTTGCCATTGGGCTTTCATGAGGTACATTTGATTCCCAAGCCAACTGTATGATATTTGCACAATTTGGGTGAGTGGCCCATCTCTCCTCAAATCTGTGTGGTGTTTTCTTCTTTATGGTGAGCTGAGGCCGAATGTGAGTAGTAACAAGGATTGGGTTGTGGTTTGAATAGGATGCCTCTAAATGAGTGACTTGCACTTGAGCAAATTTATCCCTTCATTCAATCGTGGCACATGCCCTATCCAATCGTTCCTGCACTAAATCATCACGCCCATTAGTCCATGTAAAGATATTACCTCGGTAACCCAAATCCACCAATCCACAATGCAAGAGAGCTTCTCGAAATTGCTGCATGGGGGTCAATTGTTTAAGTAGCCCACCTTTCTTCTCTTCTAATTAAAGGATTTCATTGAAATCCCCAAGGTAGAGCCAAGGGCCAGACTGTTTGGAGTGGAGATTTTTCAGGAGTTGCCATGATTTTTACTTCCTATGTTCCTCCGGCCAATCATAGAATCTTATTAATTGCCATAGGTTGGCTGGGTCATCCTTGATGAGAGCATCAATATGATTTAAGGTGAAAGTTTGAATGTGCAACTCAATCTCCTCCATCCAAAGCAGTGCTAGGCCTCCACTGCATCGAATACTAGGTACCACAAACATACATCGATAGGGTAAGTCAACTTGAATCCACTTCATCTCTTCTAAAGATCATTTTGTTTCCATTAGAAACAAAATTTGGGAGCTTTTACAAGCACTAAGTGTAAGAGTACATCTGCTTCTCGTTGGTTCCCAAGCTCCTAGCAGTTCCGGCTTATGAGTTTCATTGTTCTTGGCGGGGCTGCCTAGCAGCCTCCACCGTTCGGTTGTTGAGGTTTTTTTTTTTTTTTTTTTTTTTTTTTCTTTTTTTTCTTTTTTCTTTTTTCTTTTTTCTTCCATTCTTTTTCTTCTTTTTACGTTCTGGATTTCTTCTTCATCATAGACATTGACTCCGGGTTAAGCTCTCTTTGTGCTGCAAAGCTTAGCTTTGGTGGCTAGGGTTTGTTTTAAAGTTTGGGGTGCGTTGAATTCTTTTCCATGTTGCATTAATTGGTGCCCCCACGTAATTGACTTTGTTTTTCCATATCGGATGACTCCTCACATGGCTGTGTTATGTGAATTAATTGGTCAGCATGTGGGTTTAGCTCATCATAAGTGACAGGCATGTTAATGAGTGTTGATTTCAACACATGTGAATCATTACTCTCTACAACGGTAATCTCCATACCCATGATTTCCGTCTGCTTATCAATATCCCCATTAATTCTATCTGATTCTGAGATTTTCGCACCCATTAAATTCTCCTTCATTACTTTCTCACAACCACCAACTCAGTTTTATTGAAAATACGTTGCCTGAGATTGATGCGAGTATTTAAGTGTTGAGCCGTTATTCTTCCTCCCATAAATATCATTATTTCCTGCCACCTCATCATAGGAATTGATTGAAACTGTTGCTTTCTAGGGTGGTTCTGGTGTTGGTGTAGGTGGTGGTGTATTGGTTTTGGTCCGTTCTGCTCCCATATCCTTCCGACGAAAACCTGCTTTCAGCCAATCTCCATATGGTTTCTCGGCCTGCTGTGAGGTCCCCTGGTCGAACCAGTCCTTCACCTCATGGCTAAATTTACCACATTGGTAGCATAATCCCACCAATCATTCGTACTTGAAGCCAACTCGCACCAGATCACCCTTAGGATTTGCTACCCATCCCCCTCGACAATTGGCTTTTTCGGAGAGATCCCAACTCGAATTTTGATGAAACGAGCTTGATTCGATAGGAAAGTCTTGTTATCCACCTCGTACACATGGCCTAAACCTTTGCCAATTTCCCATCCCGCCTTTTCATTAATCAAGTCAAAGGGTAAGCCCCACACTTGAACCCATATAGGAAGGGTTGAGAAAGTGACCGAGTTTGCCGTCATGCCCCTCTCCCATCTTTTGAGAACCAAAAGATTGTTGTTGAAACTCCAAGGGCCATTATCTAGCACCCAAGTTAATTGTCTCTTTAGCTTAAATCGGAATTGAAATAGCCCTTCCCCCACATCCACAATCCTCAGGTCATTTCCAAGTTTCCACGCAGATCGTAGTAATGCTTTTGCTGCTCTCTAGTTGTATGGTCTATTAGTTAGGAATCTGCCTAACAGTGTGAGTGAACATTCTTCAATAGTCTTCTCTTTGTGGGCTAAGTTTATCTTCACTACTTCGCTCTCTTCCTCCGTGGGTTGTATTTTTTGTAGCCTCTCAATGAAGTCTGAATCATTCTATGTTCCCTGAGATTCCACAGTGCCTGGCCCCGTGGAAAGAAAAAGCTCACCTAGAGTGAGAGAGAAAAGCTCCTACGTAGAGAGGAGAAAGAATCCAGTTACAAAGTCTCAAACCTCATTCTATTGCTCCTCAGCCTCATCTCACATGGACTCACAACGAATTCAGAGGAAAAATTTCATGGAGTTCTCAATTTCTCGTACATCTTAGCCCAACTTAATAACTTGATTGTTGATCTTACGTCAATGGTGAGAACCACCTTGGATTGTAGGTCCTTCCTTGTACTCTACCTCAAGATGCATAGTACTACCATAAACTTAGTGGGACCGTCCATGCTTTTGCATTAAATTGGGTCACAGGCCTTTTCAGTCACAATTGATTTCATTTCCCCCACTCCTTCTGATTTTGTGTTTTAGAATAAGAGAGACACGAGTGACAGTGAGAAATTTTTGAAAGTATAAGTCTTCTTTGCAAATCAAGTTTAACAAAATCAAGTTCAAAGTGGGATGAGTTTTTTATTTTTTATTTTAATTATCATATCAACAGGTACTTTCTTAGAACTGGAATTTTGGAAAGCCAGATTTTATACTTTGAAACTCGATTTTTCACAAAGTGGAGTAACAAAGTACACTACTTAAATAATTTTCATAAGTTGCTCATGAGCATGGTACTCTTTCCCGCTTTTAGTTTTGATGGAGTATTTTTCACCAGATATTAATAATGTAGTCTTAACTAATTTACCAGCTCATTAATAAATTTCAAGCGGGTCTTTTTCTAAATTAAAAAAAAAAAAGTTTCATAAGAACTTGTTTGTAATTTAAAAAAAGAAAAGAAAAAATGTTTTTTAATATATATATATATATATATATATAGGAAAAAGTTTAGTTACAAAATTAGTTGTAGAATTAGATTACAATCTTATCTAATAAAATAAACATTACTACATATTTTGAAAATCTAACCATTAAATTGCATGTTTTTTACGCTTTTAATACATATCAAATTTTGTGTCAATTTGATTTTTTCACTATATGATCTATAAATTTATTTTTTATGTATAATTTTAAATTATAAAAATTTACCATTTAAACAATTTATTGATAATATAACTGTTAATCTTCAATTTTTGTAACTAAACTCCCAAAAAAAAAAAAAAAAACAAAAACAAAAACAAAAACAAAAACAAAAACAACGCAGAGAAAAAGACCCGATTGGGTACACTCCAACCGGATTCTTGACCAATTCAAGTCCACAACCAGCATCCTTTCTCCACCCAAATATATATATGTTTTTAAATTTTTAATTAAAAAAAAAAGCAACCAAACTGCATACAGAGAGAGGGAATCGATTTAAAAGAAAAGAAAATTCAAGAAAAGCCGAACCTTCCGGCAGTATTGTTGTATGGCGAGACCCATGAGCGCCACCGCGCGACCAACACAGTCCTCGTCACCCTCCGTGACCGTCACTACCACCGTCGCATCTCAGTCCCAACAACCACCCCATCAACATCAACAACAACAACAACAACAATCACAACCTGAAACCCTAGTCCTCCGCCTCAACCGCAAGAAGAAGAAGGTGACTTGGAAGGAAGACACCGTGGACAACGAGTTCATGCAGAAGAAGAGCTCCAAGAAGTGCTGCATCTTCCACAAGCAGAAGCCCTTCGACGACGACGATACTGACAGCGACAGCGACCACGATCCCGATCCCGATCACGATCACGATCACGACCACAACCACGACCACGCTTCTTGTTCTTCTTCCCATCACTCATGATTCTCTCTCGTAAGTCTACGCTTTCTTTTTTTTTTTGAAAGATTCTATTCTATATGGCTTTGATTATGGAAAAAAACGCTCCTAGGCTTTGTTAGCTAATTTGAGGATCATATTGATTGATTGATTGGTTAAACCTTTGGTTTATTTATTTATTTATTTCTGGATTTTATGCTTGGAAATTGTCCTCGAGATCTGTGCACTTTTGTCAATTTTGTCCAGTTCATGGTTCATATTTTATTTTCTGAATCTAATGGAGTACAAACTGCCAATTTATTTAAAATTTTAAATGATGTGCGAGTCTATACACCTTTACATGTGTAAAATTTAATCTGAATTGTGAAATGGAGAGGATCCTTTTCGAATTTATCAAACTTTGTTGAGTCGGGACGAATGATGTTAGCACTCTTCCTCAATCTCATTAGAGATTGCTCATTAAATTGAGTGAAGGGGGCTCGACTCATGCATACGGGAAGTATACAAGATAAACACCAATTAGTTACAAATGAAAATTTCAAATATCTATCAACCTGAGTAAATAAGAGAAAGAATATTGTCGCGAGGTTGAAATCCATTTGAATAACCAAGTCGGTTTGGTTAATAAGGAATAAGTTGTTGAAAGCTTGAAGACGAAGGAGCTGGTTGAGTTGATCAGTGGGATTGGTTAGGTACGTTTCAGAAATGTGCTTTCCCCTTCTGTCTGATCACTCAATGTGTAGATTTCTATCCTTGATTGTTCATCCCAAATATATTGGCTCTTATTTTTTTAACATGAATCCACTTATTAACTTGTTTTTTTCTGATCCTACTTTGTTCACTTGTTTACCGTATCTAGGCAGTTTTTTCCTTTAGCAACTTTAGACTCACTGATGTTGCTAAGCTGCAGGAAATTTATCAAAATCAATTTCTATCATTCTTATTGCTAAGCTGCTGGAAATTTGTTCACTTGGAATAAAGCCTTTATTCCAAGGACTATGACTCTAAATAGCATATTCCTAGAATGATCAGGATTACAAAAAAAAAAAAAAAAAAAAAAAAAAAAAAAAAAAAAATTAAATAATAAGACTCGTGGCCTTTGGTACAGCCTAGGACAGCCCTTCCAAAAAATCTGAAAATTACTAAATTTTCCTTCTTCTAGTAAACTTAATTAAAACTATATTTTTAACCTAAAGACCTTAATATTAAGACATTAATAACAAAAGTATTATTAGAGCTATGCAAGATTGGGAGTTGGAGCTTTTTTTTTTTGGGGGGTGGAGGGGGGGTTGTTTATGGATTTAATCTACTTGATTCCTGTGAGAAGGAATGGGAAGGATAAGTTCTTTTGGAGGTCAGCTTAAACATGGGGGGTTTGAGGTTGGCAGATACTATTGGTCTTTGATTTGTACTACTGATATGTATTTAGAGGTCAAAGGTGCTGCCAAGAGTTGGTTTCTTTACATGGACAGCAGCTTTGGGTAAAATATTGACGATAAATAATTTGCAGAAAAGGAGCTTGCTTGTGTAGACTGGTGTTATATGTGTGAATGCGATGGGGAGACTATGGGCCATTCACTCCTTCACTGTCTCATATAGCTACAAAGTTGTGGTCCATGGTGTTCTTGTTTGGAGTTTTTTGGGTTATGCTGAAGAGTGTTGTGGCGTTACTAGCTTCTTGGCAAGGTCGGTGTGGCCATCATCAAAATATAGCTATTTAGAAAGCCATTCGTGTTGTTTGATGTGGTGCATTTGGCGGGAACACAATGCTCAAAGTTTTCAGGATTGTGAATGGATGATCCCTAAGCTTAAGCTTTTTCAAAACTTTTTTTGATTGGATGTTAACTTTTTGGCTCTTTCTCTATATGTACTCTTTTTTAATATGCTTAATCTTTGTACCTTGAGAGCATGGTTTTCTTGTTCCCATGTATACTCCGTGTACCTGAGCTATTTCTTTCATCAATAAGAATGTTATTTATTAAAAAAAAAAAAAAAAAAACTCAATAATAGCAAAAGTAACCTATGAAAGTTGCCAAGAAAGTCCCACATCATAACTAAACCACAAAAATTTTGAATCCTTAGGTATTTGATCTTTTACTTCGTCAAACTCTTTATTATCTGCAACTCTGCACAACAATGGTGCTTATTGTGAATCAAGACAAAGCTGTAACATTTGCAATGCAAATTTCTCACATTGATTTTGTAATTACAAGTGATTTAATGATGGGATGGAATGCAAGGCTTCTTTGTTCTTAATACTACCAACAGTGATTCAGGAGTCGATGTAAGTGTCACGTCAAAATTCTTAATTCTTCAACACTTCAAAACTTGAGGCCTAGTTTTCTCCAACCAGGGGAGAATGATGTGGGAAGCACAAAGAAGATTCTATTTTGAACCCTAGATGATTCGATAGTTACAACAAGGGAGGGGAGATTTGAACCCTAAATGTCTTTGTTGGAAACAGTTGAGCTACAAGGCTCTTGGAAAAGTTCTTATTCCCAAGTCCTATTATGGTTAGATTTTTTAATTTATTTATTTTTAATATAGATGTAATGCTTTCAATTCAAAGAGTATGAGTTCGAATAGAATAAAATGGAGGAAAAGATTACATATGATCAACCCTAACTAATCCGTTGAGGATCCATAGCTGACCCCAAAATTTTGGGACTAAGGCTTTGTTGTTGGGATGCTTTCAATTCAATAGAGAATAATTTCTTAACAATTATGCTTGAGGTTATGTGTAATGTGATTCTTCTTGGAGGTGTGATTGTAGGAAAATCCTAGGTGTGATGTTAGGCAAAACTATATGTACTTCAGGTAACCTTCTTCTCCTGTTGAAATTCTTGCAACTGGATATTGATTTATCTCCTTTAGAGCCCTAAAACTTGTTGGGTAAAAATGCTATCACAACCTATGCTAATATTGAAACCCACAAACTAGAACTGGTACAATGCCCAATTTAATGTTCACAGCACCTAGAACACCCAGTTCAAAATTTGATTTTTCTTCATTGTTTCACCTCCAAAGCCTACCTTTCCCTTATACCATCTTCAAAGCCTACCTTTCCCTTATACCATCTCCAAAGCCTACTCTTCCCTCATACCACCTCCAAAGACTACCCTTCCCTTATACTGTTAGAAACTCCTATCTTTTTAAAGCTTGTTCCACCAAAAACCCTAGCTGTAGCTATCCCAAACTCCTCCAAATCTTTGTTGCTAGATAAAATTCTGCAATCTATTTGGTATAAGGACTTTTTCAAAAAATATTTGGTATAAGAGCTTTTGTTATAGCTCAATTTTGTATTAGAGCTGAAGATCTTATCTAATTTCTTTTTAATAGATTTATGGAGGAGTTGAATTGCCATGATAATGAGGATGAGGCCCATTTAACTATGGCATTATAGACTTAAATGATTTTAGAAGCGGATGAAGCTGATAATTCTCTTCTCTATCCTTAGGCCTATTCTTGGTACACTTGAACAAAAGGATGAATAGTGGACTTGTAACTCTTTATTTCAAGCTTTTGTTTGTTGTGGAGATCTCCAAACTAAACAGCTTATTATTGATGGTAGAAGTTACTTTTAAAGCAATCATTGATGGTGGAACTGTTGTTGGTGTTGCCAGCAAAGAGTTTAATGAGAAACAAGATTAAAGACCAAAAACCTCTAGAATTGTGGTCTAGTTTTGATGTGAGGCCTTCTTGGCACCTTCCTTAGGCTACTTTTGTTATTATTGAGTCTTAATATTATTTTCATTAGATTAGAAAATTACTGGTGCAGCTTCAATTAGGTTTTTCTAAAACTAGGGTTAATTTTGTCATTTTTGGAGTTTATGGAATGTGCTGTCCCAAAAGCCATATTTTTTTAGGTTTTTAGTCTTTTTTCTATTTGTTTTAAAAGTTCTTAAGTACTTTTCTAATTGTCTTTGTTATCAGGAGTCAGCTTATTTTAAAATTTGAGGCTCTTATTGCCTTCTTCTTCTTAACTATGATTGCCTATTGTTTTACTTTTGTTTGTTTCTTGTTCAATACACTGTTTGACACCAAACAGCTCTCAAATCCATTCAAGATTCAAGCTTTATATTACGTAACAGGTAACCCTACCTAAATCCTTAATTTTAACATCAAACCCTTTTAAAAAAACCCTTCAAGATCTCATCAAGAATCCTAATTTAGTGCTGAATTTCCAAAGATCCGACAGTCAGCACCTACATTCAACTGCCTCAAGCTTTCAACCAAACTCATGAAACCATTCAAAGTGGTTTGGATAGAGTGGTATTTCTATTTGTCATTTAGTTTTTTCTTGTTCCTATTCTCAGAGCGTTCAGCAACTTCGTAATTGTTTTGAAATACATGATTGCGGAGAAGATGGAACAAATATCGAGAATCACCAAAGACTGCTGCTGAAAAAGGAGCAAAATATGCTAAGGATGTTGCTGAAATGCTAGATCAGCAATAATAGCAAGAGGAAAACCATAAACTGAGGACTGGAATAGGAAAGCAGCAAGATGAATGTCCAATATGGCTTATTATAAAAAAGGGCCCTAGACTTGTTTAGCAAAGAGAAATTTTAATAAAGAACAAACATGTTACACATCTCTCTAGGAGGTGGAGATGCGTAATTTGGAATTGCTTCCTATGGTTCAAGCTAAAGCAATGTTAGTCATGGATGTGGATGAAAGGACCATTTTGAAAATGGAATCAAACTTTGTAGACCAAAATGAAAATTATCAAACTCAAGGGACCAAGTGAAAACAATCCCAAACATTAAGGTTCAAAAGTGTAGCTTAGTCTTTTTAGCATTACTATTGATTTTTTAATTTTTGGGTTTCTAATAGTTATCTAGATTGGTCTTAGTAATCAAAGTCCTGTGAGTCCAGGCGTTATTAAGGTTTTGTGTAGTTTTTTTGTAATATTGATACACTTTCAAGTCAATAAAGAACAATTTTTTAAGGAGAATTTGGCCGCAATTGTGCTTTAGGGTTTGTGTGATGCAATCCTTATTTGAGCTGTGATGCTGAGGAAATCCATGGTGCTATGTTTAGCAACATCTAGGTGTGATGTCCAGACATTGATTTAATTTTCCAATACTATTTAATTTTATCTGTTTGAATGTAGCGACCAGACATTGATTTCTCACTTTTGGAACCCTAAAAATCATGGGATCAACACCCTAACACAACCCACCTTTTATTAGTTTCAAAACCCCCCAAACCAGATCTGATACAGATCCTGATTGACTGATCAGTGTCGTCACAGCACCCAGAAAGCAGTTTCAAAACTTGAGTCTTTTTCGTTGTATCACCTCCTAGTCCTTCTCTTTCCTTATAACATTGGAAACCCTATATTCCCTAATATGTTCCCCCTTTTTTCTCCGAAATATCCTGGTCCTTTCTATCCCAAATCCCTAGAAACTTATGTTTCTGGATAAAATCCTAGTACTGATTTAGTATAACGGCTTTGGTGACTGCCTAAGGGAAAAACTTTGAATTTTTCCGGCAAGATTGAATTGGCAAGCAGGTCACAGCCACAGTAGTGGGCCTCATGATAATTTTCAAAGCCAAACCATGCAGGGAAATTTACTGATTGTACCTCAAAATCATCAGATCTACTTTTGGGTGATTTACTCGGGGCATCCCTGGGATTTTCTCTAGGGCAGAATTAATGTGCAAACTTGAGTGTGCTGCTTACATTTGATAATGAGATGGCATGAGACCATGATCTTTTAATGAGCCAGATTACTTTTGATTTGATCTCAAATGTACCTTCGTTGCTGGACCCTTTCATTTACCTGAATGAGATCAATGGATGACCAATTGGTATGCTTATCAGATTTGTTGGCTGGCATGTTGTCATTGGTTCTTTGTGAAGATATAACTGAATGAAGCAAGGATATTTGGATGGATTATTGTTGTGTAACAGAATATGTCGCCGCCTGCTTTTAAACTGACCAATTTTTCTAAATGGCTCCACTAGATTATTTGGATGTCCATCATCTGTAGTGAAATATGTTGGAAGAAAAACTTAAAATAATATATTGATGGAAAACAGGCTTCAAGTTACCCCTATCTAGTTGCTTAATGGTAGATGTAGGTCCAAGAAGTGAACTCTTCATCAGAAACTTGTATTTGAAAGAGCTTTGTCACATTTGAATTGAGAAATTAATATGGAAGTCAATTGGCACGGTCTGTGGCTAGATGTAAGGAAATGTGGGATACTGCCACCAAGAGCTTGGTTTGGGGGCATTTTTTATTGAACAGCTCTTGAACTCTTGGACCTACCATTCTGCCATTTTTGCTTACCAAAGTAAATTAGTATCTTTGCACAATGACAACTTTCATAACCCTTATCGACAGCTGCGGTTATATGCAAAAATAAAAAAATAACAACAATGAGAATCATCATAGTTATAAAATCAGAATAAGCTGAGTTTTAAATATTGAAATGAGAGTTTTGTATATGAGAATTTATAGGAGACCAGAGTCTGTCTATTTTTGTGACAGACTTCATCTGAGTTGTGGCATTTTTGTTTCCTAGAAAATGAGTTGGTTTATGTATATCCTTGTGTTTATGTTGTTTCATTGTATTTTCTTTTACTTCCAGTTTTGCAGTCACTTGACAAAGGTCTGAAGGAAATATTTGTGGAAGGTTCCCTCCTCAGCCATGCAGGACTCAGGTGATGGTTTTGTTTTAAGAACTACTCTAATTACAACCAGTGGTTCCGAGGACTGAAATCAACCATAACAGTGAACTAACTGAGAAAATCAAGATGAGAATTTTTTCTTGTGCAGAAAAAGTATACTCTTCCTTGTAACACATTTCCACCTTTATGTAAGTGGGGCATTCATCGTCAGTCTTGATTTTATTGGCTATTTCATTCCTTTCTTTATCCATAACTCTAATAAGCAGGTAAAAGTAAAACCAGTAAATATCATGGATTGCTGTTTATTTTTTTCTATCATCCATTGATTTCAAGTTGTTTTCTGTGAGTTAAATTCTGAATTTGTTTCAGTTTTTTAAAGAAAAAAGTTGTTTTGGGGCCCAGGGCCCTTCTAAAAACTCTAGATGGTTAATGAGTTATGGGCTACCTGTAATCCTCAAGCAGTGATCTGCGGTTACCTTAGATGTGTGTCATCATCTTTCTTTTTTCTTTTTAGTTGTTGCTGCGTTAGAATACATGATTAAATTGAGGCTCTCTGATTTACCTCTATTTATGTAGATTTAGGATTTTTGGTTTTTATTTTATTTTATTTTTATTTTTATGAGAGGATAGATTTAGGAAGTTAGATAGGTTAGTTACTGTTTCTCAAAAAAAAAAAAAAGAGATAGGTTAGTTACTGTTGTTTTGATAGACATAGGAAATTGGAATATTAGGGGTTTAATGATGAATAATTTATGAGAAATGCTAACGAGTGCCCTTAGGGCACTGGTTAAGAATCTAGTTAAAGAAAATTTTTATGGGAAAAGAAAAAAAAGCAATTAATGTTTTGACAGCTTTTTTCATTTCCCATAAAAGTGATGTCAAAACTTTCTTTAACTGGATTCTTAACCAATGCTCTAAGGGCACTCATTAGCATGATCCATAATTTATTAGAACTTTTATTGAGAGGTTTAGTTGAAAAGCACATGCTTTTAATGTTGTTTTGATAGACACAGGAAATTGGAATATTGGGGGTTTAATGATGAATCATTTATTAGAACTTTTATTGAGAGGTTTAGTCGAAAAGCACATGCTTTTAATGTTGTTTTGATAGACATAGGAAATTGGAATATCAGGGGTTTAATGATGAATCATTTATTAGAACTTTTATTGAGAGGTTTTGTCTAAAAGCACATGCGTTAAAGGTCAAGCTGCATAGTATTTATGAAATCAAATTCAGGGTAAGTTGTTCACTTGAGCTTAGGATTTGTCTATGGTAGGGATTAGTTATGTAAAAGAGGTTATTTTTTAGGGTAGATTACATTTTTGGTCCTTAACCTTTACACTATGTCAATTTGGTCTTTAACTTTTCAATATTGTGTCAATATGGTCCCTGCTATATAAAGTATTGATGAAAAAATGCTAATGTGGATAACCGCCCAAATAAAATATTATTTTTCTGCCTCATCAATGACACGTGTACTGCCACATCATATTACATTTTAGAAAAAGAAAAAAAAAAAAGCAATATTACTCGGTAACTCAGCACTTGAGGATCTAAATCTCAAATAAAACCCAATCTTTGTTACCACCCACAACCTAGAGCTTCATGTCTTGGTCAAGAGTGAAAGGGTGAGGCCTGAAGTTTGGCAACAGTGACACCCAAAGATGAGGAGCGGTGGCGAGGAGTGGCATTGAGGTTGTTCTGGTTCCTTTACTGGCTTGATGGTATACTCTCTCTCAGTTGAAATGGTTCATTGAATTTGTTCATTTGAATTAGTGTTTTGGAGGCTTGGTTGAGATCTATTGAAAGCTGGACTTTGCAATAGTGGCGGTATGGCAGCTTAAGTTTGTAGGGGGTGATTGGTTTTCTGGTGATTCCAAAAGTAGTATAATCTCTAGGCTTTAATTTTATAGGTGGGAGTAATTGTTTGGTTGGGCTCTGTCGTGGGATTAATTGATCAGATGCTCTATGCCCAATTTGTGGTCAGTAGTATTTTTATCATTTGGTATCAAATGGATTATGCCAATGAGGTGTTTGAGTTGCTTCTTTGTTTGAAATGGGTGTTTGGCTGATAGAATAGCACAAGGGTTTGGAATGTGGTGTTGTTTTACCTCGCATAGATGATTTGGTATGAAAGGAAATTTGATGGGATTAAGCTTCCCTTTGATAGGACCTATTCTATTTGTTCTTTGGTTTAGTGGACATTTGCAGATGGCTGCATACTTTTCTTCCTAGTGAAAAATGTTGAACCTTTTGTCTTTGTAATTTGTTACTTTTGAGAGGAAACAATACGCTTTTCGTGTATTTTAATTGTTCCTTCTACTTTAAAAAATTCTTAGAATTAGAAAAGCAAAATTGATTAAGGACTCTATCCTAATTTCAGGGGAACATTGCTTCCTTTTTTATATATTATATTTTAAGGTAATATAACCTGATAGTATAGGTGTCGGTTGACGTGGCAGTACAGGTGTCAGTTGACATGGCAAAAAAATAATATTTTATTTGGACCATTAGCACTACTCACAACTAGTTGTGAGTAGTGGACAATCATTTTTGCATGTTTCTACTATTTTTTATTTATTTTTCTATAACCCATATCCCCAATTACAAAACGCCATTGTGCTTTTTGGGGCCAAAAAGCTTAACCAAAACCAAACGGGCACATAATCAAGCACTTTGATAAATTGAGGTAAAAGTTGTATCTGTAAACTTTTTGCTTTGAAATATTATGGACTAAAAAGGGCTCAACCGTGTATTTTAGAATGAAAATTATGAAAATAATTGCATGCATACTTATAAAGTTCATTTCATTGCTCAATTTGTCCATCCAATAGGAAACAAGGACACATGGGTAGATTATAGGCAGTACAACATTCTAAATAATTGCATGCATACTTACAAAGTTCATTTCATTGCTCAATTTGTACATTCAATAGGAAACAGGGACACATGGGTAGATTATAGGCAGTACAATTCATTTCATTGCTCAATAAACAGGGACACATGGGTAGATTATAGGCAGTACAACCATCTATTGAACTATAAATCTTATTCGAATACAAATTTTGTCATAATTTTTACCATAATTTGCTTAGTGGTTTGCTAAGTAGTGGACAATCACTTTAAAATGTATCTATAACTTTTTTTTTTCTTCATCCACTCAACTACTTTAACAAATTATAGTAAAAGTTGTATCCCTAACCTTTATCTTTGAAATATCATGAAATCAAGGCTAAGGCTAGCCTTACGCCGAGGGTCCCCTTCTAGAGAAAGGCCCCCCAGATGTGGGGCCAATAAGTTATCTAAAAAAAAAAAAAAAAAAAAAAAATTAGTTGAACATTTTTTTTTCCTCCACTTTTAAGAAGAGTAATGCTAGGTTTGTTACAAGTTTATAACGTAGAGTTCACAAACTAATGTGCCACCAATTACCAAAACATATTTCAAATTCATTTATTAAGTAGTTGAACTAATCACATACATTGTTGCCATATCAATTTATAAATTTTATGTGGTAAAATTTGTATTACCTTTAGCATTTTTCTTTAAAAATGCTCAAAAAATTAATTAATGCCAGAATTACTACAAATATTATCACATATGTCTTACAAATTGTTATTGTAAGGACACAATTTGTAGTGACCCCAGAATGATATTGGGTTCGTACGTTAAGGGTCCAAACAATAAAATTTGTAAAACGTGGGCTTGAAAGGCTAGGCCTTGACCATCGGATTACGATCGGTCGTGGTTTATATGGCAATTTACATGGGGATGAACTGGGCATGTCCAACTAGGCCTTCTTCCGGTGCAACCTGAGTGGTTCCGGTCTTTAGACCTTATCCGAGGAGCTTGGTGATCTTATTGTTCTCCTTCTTTGGGATCTTTTGGTCTGGGAGACCGCCCCCCTCCCTTGGTTCTCTTCCCTTTTTATACTAGCATGTACCCTCTTTCCAGTGTACACGTATAAGCTCCACTTTCTGGTGTTGAGACTTGTCCCATCGGCCCATACCTATAGTGGTTGGAGGTAGTTGTAAAAGTTAAAGAGCATGGTAAAGAGTATGGACCTGTCAGATGCAGAGTTCTTTATTGCAGTATTGGCAGCTTTTCACTTGCCCTGCTCCTGTACTGAGCTCGTCTTTTCCTTTAGGGTATTACGGGACGCTGAGGATAGAATCCTCCTTGGCTGTCTTAAGGTAATTTGGATTTTTATGTCCTTAGCAATGCTCTCCTCGGCTAGGGCATTGGGTCTTAATGTAAAGTGGGTCGGGGTCACAAGTTCTCCGGCTCCACAATAGCCTCTTAAAATCCTGCTGCCCGACCTCTGGGTTGGGGAGGAGAGTTTTGGTGATGTCGGGCTTACAGCATGGCTTGCCCTGCTTTGCCCTTCATTAATGTCAGTGTCTCTTCACTTGCCTGGGGGGTGCGCTGGATTATGAGACATTCCTTTTAGATTTGCTCACGCCGTGTCTTGGCCGTTTCAGTGCCCGAGGTGCGTTTTTAATATGTCCCCTTAACGAGGCCACACAAATCCTATGGTTTCAAACGGTGTTGGGAGTTGAGTAGAAACTGTCTCATCTGCAGCACTTCTTGGAAATCTGCGTAGATTAAATGCCGCCAACTCACCCTCCATATAAGAAGCAGGGTAGGAGGTCATTCCCTTCACGTACAGACCCTTCAACCCTTTCAAACTCCTAATCCCTCAGCTGTGCTCAAAATTTTTATTGCCAGCGCAGCTAAAACCTTAAAGAGTGACATGTTTGAGGCACGAGTGGGGGTGAAGGAACCACACCCGCTACAGAGGAACTGGGTCCTTCCGAGACTCAAGATGGCGTGGTCAGGACAGGGGAGACAGAGACTCAAAACAGTTCTCCACTTTCACAAGGTGGGGGCGATGCCTCCACATTTTTCAGTCAAAATCCGAAACAGATGCTGGTCGCGACAGATTTTTGGTTCGACAGCAGTGGGATTTCTCGTCGTCAGCACCATCCGCTCTATCTCGAGCGCTACTAATATGGCACCTTTGTGTTAGGAGTCAGGGCTAATGCGGGGGTTAAGTATCCTTGCTTCCTCCTCTCTTCCTTCATTGGTGCCTCTTTCTACCTCCGCTTCTTCCTCTTTCCCATCACCAAGGTCACCCTGGTGTTTCTACTTCTTCTTCCTCTGCTTCTTCTTCTCTTCCACCTACGGGGCCATCCTGTCATACATAATCTCTACCAGAGTAGAGTTTTGAAGGATTTTTTTCTTCCTTGTATCTTTTCTTTTTGCTTATGTAGTTAGCTTTTGGTATAGGCTTACTTAAGCCCCTTCATTGTACGTTGTACTATTTCTTTGTCTTAATAAAAGATGATTCTATTTCATTCTCAATATTTTTTCTTTCCTGCAGTAATTACTTTGTGAAGGGATGTATTTCATATGCGTATATATATATATATATATATATATATTTTAACGATACCTAGGGCATAAAACCTTGTAACAAAAAGCTATTATTTTGAACTTATTGAGACTATCAAGCATAATAATACCAACCTACAGTAGTTTAAACATACAAGGCTAACCGAGATGACGGCTGAACGCTCTGTAGTGCGCATGAGGCAGTCATTCGAGAATGAGTAACCCAAAATAAACCATCCGAGAGGGTTGCCGAGTAGTAGGGGACTTTGACTGTGTTCTTGATAACACCTGGCCTTAATCGTTTTTTGGCATCTGATCCGAGGACTGAGGTATGGCCATACCAGGTCCAAACACTTATTCGCGTTAGTTCCCTTAGAATTGAAGATCCGAGGATAGACCGGGACTTCCATTCGGTCTAGGACTTAACCCCATTTTTAATGGGTAACCTCTCCATGGGATAGAGTTCGGGGATCTTACATTGCACGGGTTGTGTTCAAAACTTATAATTTTTCTTTTAGGTAGTTGGTTTCCCCTTTTAGTACCGAGGATTAGCCCTTCGGCCAACGCATTGGGCGTCAAACTGATGGTGGAAGCCCCTAGAACTGTCCTTGTCACTAGCGCTTCGAAGCATAGCCCCTAGTAGAACTTTATACTAGGGCAACAAAATCAGGCCGCTGGATGTAATGGAGGGGCTTTCGCAGGCCCTGGGTTGACAAGAGTTCGATCCAGTGTCTATGCCAATGCACAAGCCTTCCCACAGACGGCGCCAATTGTAAGGACACAATTTATAGTGACCCCAGAATGATATTGGGTTCGCACGTTAAGGGCCCAAACAATAAAATTTGTAGAACGTGGGCTTGAAAGGCTAGGCCTTGATCATCGGACTACGGTCGGTCGTGGTTTATATGGCAATTTACACGGGGATGAACTGGGCATGTCTAGCTAGGCCTTCTTTCGGTGCAACCTGAGTAGTTCCGATCTTTAGACCTTATCTGAGGAGCTTGGTGATCTTATTGTTCTCCTTCTTTGGGATCTTTTGGTCTGGGAGACCGTCCCCCTCCCTTGGTTCTCTTCCCTTTTTATACTAGCATTTACCCTCTCTCCAGTGTCCACGTATAAGCTCCACTTTCTAGGGTTGAGACTTGTCCCATCGGCCCATACCTATAGTGGTTGGGGGTAGTTGTAAAAGCTAAAGAGCATGGTGAAGAGCATGGACCTATCAGATCTAGAGTTCTTTATTGTAGTATTGGCAGCTTTTCACTTGCCCTGCTCTTGTATTGAGCTCGTCTTTTCCTTTAGGGTATCACGGGATGCCGATGATGGAATCCTCCTCGACTGTGTCTTAAGGTAATTTGGATTTTCATGTCCTTAGCAATGCTCTCCTCGGCTAGGGCCTTGGACCCTAATGTAAAGTGGGCTGGGGTCACAAGTTCTACGGCCCCATAGTTATGTCATCAATAATAATAAGCAGTTCAAAAATTAAATTATTATATTGTTGAAGTGCTACCAATCACTTCTTTTCCAATCAATTTTTTTTTTTTTTTTTTTTTTTTTTAACTGGTGACAATTGACACGATTATAAGACTATGTGCTAAAATTTATAGTATTTCTATTATCACTCAAATGCTTTAATCCTATAAAAATAAAAATAAAATAAAAAAAGAAGAAGAAGAAAGGTAAGAATAATGATTTTTTTAAAAAGTATAGTACAACATTAATTAAATTGAAGATTAATAAATAAATATTATTTTAAGTGATATTTAAATACACATAAACTCATTTATGGTTTTTGCCTTAGCCTCAACTTGAATTGGTCCGGCCCTGCATGGACTAAAAGGGCTCAGCGGTATATTTTAGCAAAGAAGAAAATTATGAAAATAATTGCATGAATACTTACAAAGTTCATTGCATAATTTGTCCATGCAATAAGAAACATGGACGACGGCCTAGGTTACAGGCAGTACAACTATCTACTGAACTAGACAAAACTTCCAAAGAAACAAAAATAGCTCTTCCAGTACTACACCATTGAAAATCAAAATAGTTCTTCCCCTTACTACATCATTTGTCACAATTTGTTGAAGTGGTTGACTGTAAATAGTATACAATCATTTTTATAAGAATTCGTAACTTTTTCTCTACCATTGTTGTTCCAAAGAACAATAATTGATAAATAAATAATTTTCAAATTATCATTTAAATAATAACATTTCACATAAATTATATTTCACCACAAAACAAAAAATAAAATTAGGAGATATTACCTCCTTGGTGCTTAAAGTGCATCTCATAACATAACAAATAATTCACCATTAATTCATGAGATTTTAGGTGGCAAAGTTGAGGCATAGATCATGTCACTATTGTGAGACAGTAGACACCATCTATTGATTTATCTGATGTAGTAGACAAATATTTTATGCACATTGTCTGTAGAATACAACAACCAAGCTACTTTATTGATTATCCTTACAAGCCTACACCACTTGTAGAAAATGAAACTCTCAAAATAGTACTTTCTTTTACCCAAAAACATAGTGAAGTGGGAATTTATATTTTTCCTAAAAAAAGAAAAAAAGGAAACTGGCTGAACAAGATTTTTTTTTGAGAAGTTTTTGTTACGTGAAAAGTCTTTAACCAAAATTGATCTTTTTCTCTACATCTCATTTTGGCTGGATATAGAAATCTATATAAAGTAAAGAATCCATACCAATTAAAACACATTTAACGAGATATACGTTAGAAAGAAATTCTCATGTTTATTACTTCGATTCTTTCAATATTGTAAGAAAGAAACATATCAGATTAGCAGCTTAGAAAACGTTTGAGTTTAAAAGAAAACATTTAATAAGGAAGTACATCGAGAGAACCAATGTTTGGAAATTTTTGCTAATCAATATGCATTAAATTGGCCTACTCATAATAGGAAAGACATCAAAGAGGAAAGAAAGCCGAATTCTATTAAAACACTAAAAAATATTGTAAATAAAAATATTCTAACAATTCACATTCAAACCACGCCAAAATTATAGCAAAATTTGTGGTAAAAAAAAAGAAGAAAAAAAAGAGTGAAAGCTCCGAAATCTTAATCACGTTTCATATGAAACTATAGCACCAAGTCAAAACAATCAGCCCTACCAATGTTTGTCAAGATCAGAAGACGGATGGACAGAACAAGAAAATAAAAGGCCTTTGCCAATACTTTGGAAGTTTTAGAAAAAGTAGCATCACTTTGATAGTTTACAAGCAAAAACAAACAATAAATAAATAAAAGATAGGGCACTAACAAAAATATAAAAGAAGCGTAATGGAACATACTCAACATTCAATATTATTAGTTTTTTTTTTTTTTTTTTTTTGCTTAATTAGTCAATAATATTAGTTGGGAAAAAAAATTGAATAAGACTCAAATTCATCTTTTTCATTTGATTAGAAGATAGAGTTTTTTGGATCATATATTAACCATCTATTTTGAAAAAAAATTTATGAAATATTGAAAAAGCTGTTAAAAGAGTTAATTACTTTTTTGTTTTTTTATAATTTTTTTTTAAATAGTTTACTAATATATGCCTTAAGGCCTAAGGGCATATGTTAGTAAATCTCTCTCTCTCTCTTTTTTATTTATTTATTTTATTTTTATTTTTATTTTTTAAGGGATAAAGTTGATTAGATATCACTTGATTTAATTGGATCCCATCAGTCACACCTCTATTTTTAATATTGAAGTACTCTAATCATGATAAATTTATAATTTTTTTTTATCTGTTACTCGCAGAAAATGAAAAGTAGATCTGTTTTTACAATATTGTAATCTTTTTTATTACTTTTTTTGCTTTCATCGTGGTCAGAGTGTTTGAAAGGTACATAGATGCCTCATGCCTGTGCAACTTGCAATAAGGAAACTTGTAGACTATTAATTAATTGATCAAGATAATAATAAATCCCACTAACTCAAAGACTTTGAAAATTTCCAGTGAGAATCCTCCCTTAATTTAAATGCTGATGTTTGTTGCGAAAGCGAAAAGAAATCAGGGGCGGCCGTATGTTATCTTCAGGGATTCAATTCAACCCCCTAATTTGGAAATTAAAAAATACTAGTCACTAACCCGAGAAAACTTTGTATAAATGTATAATGTATTATAAAACAAATGATATATTAATTAATAAGTCTTAATAAATAAGCTCCTATGATTTGGCCTATGGATCACGTCAAATTCAGCTCAATTACTAACACATGACATGAGACAAAGTAAAATCTATGAGGTTATACTAAGTTTAATTCATATTTCTTAATCTCATACAATGCACACAAAAAATTTACATAAAGGTATAATATATCATTACAAATTTCGGAGCTTAAATTATCAAAACAAAATGAAAAATATATGACCACACTACAAAAAAAATATAAAAGAAAGATGGAATTATCCTTGGAAGACTAATACATTGCTATAGTTGATAGGTTCAATTATTGCAAAAAAATGAACCCAAAAATTCAAATGTTAAAACTTCCAAAAACCTAAAAATATTAAAGAAATTAAATATACAAAGCTTAGAAATTATTGAAACAAACTAAAAAAAATTATCGAAACAAAACAAAAAATATATGATTGTGACTACTCTACTCTACATAGAAATATAGAGAAATACGTGTTACCTCAAAAGAATTAAAAAAAAAAAAAAAAAGTGGAAAATCAAAGAACCCGGTGTCAAAACTTCCAAAAGTCAAAATAATAATAATAATAATAATAATAATAATAATAATAAGATGATTCAGAGCCAGAAATTATTGACCAAAAAAATGATTACACAATAGAGAAATATAAAAGATAAGAGACCAGTTTAAGATGTTACAAAAATGAACCCAATAATTTAGAAGTTAAACTTTCAAAAGGCCATAAAAATTAGCAAATCAAAAAAATTCAAAGCCTAAAAATTATCAAAAAAAAAATATATATATATATATATATACTACAAATAAATATAAGAGAGAGATAAGGTACACTCGAGAGATTAATCCATGACTATAGCTATTAAAATTAAAAGATTTAGAGTCTAGACAAATATATGACTACACAACAGAGAAATATAAGTGAAAGATTGGTTATCCTCAAAAGAATAATCCATGCAGGGACGGACCCACTAAGGGGCAGGGGGGGGCCATTGCCCCCCCCAAAACCACAAAAAAAAAAAAAAAAAAAAAAAAAAAAAACCATTTCTTTGAAAAAATTTAGTATATTGGAAGACTCATATTTTAGAGTTTATAGTTGGCCCCCCTCAAATTTTTGGATTGGTCCAAATAGCCCAAAAGAAACTAATCACCTAACCCTTTCTTTGGGCCTGTGGCCCCTCCATAGTCTAAATACAGCACAATAAAAAATCTACAAATCACCAATATCATAATTCAATTATTCATAACCAAAAAAATCTCATAGAAAAAAAAATTCCCTTACGGGGGTAACAATAATTTATATGACTTTTTAATTGATTTATAAATTATGGAAAGTCAATTACAATATTTAAATTTTTTTCAAAAGATAAAATGCAAAATTCTTTTAGAAGCCAATATTAATGATGTAGCATTGCCAACTCTTAATATTAATATCCCAATTTTTTAAAATCCTCAAAAAAAGTTTTGAAAACTTCATTAGTATGATTTTTAGTTGCATTCAAAAGTATGGGTTTATCATATTGGTGAGTTGGTCAACGTGATAAAATCAACATTTTTATTCAAATTACCCAAAATTTGGAGATCCGAAATCCTCTTCTTTTTTTATTCTTCTTCTTTGAAAAGGTTAGAATATCATATTATAACTTTCAACTTTTTTTATTCATATTATTTCCTTCTTGACTTAAATATTTATGGTAATAAAATGCAATTGTTTTGCCTACCATGATTTTTTTTTTTTTAATAAACCATGTCACTTGAAATTTTTTTGGTTCATACTTTGACCCCCCGGGTTCAAATCCTGGTTTTGTCCCTGCATCCATGGCAGTGTTCATGAAGATAGCCATAGCAAATAGTGGAGCCATATCAATCGCATTTAATTTCAAGCATTACTTCGAACCAAAAAAAAAAAAAAAAAAAATCTCAATCATACATCAATGCATGCAATTGCTCAAAGGGTATACAAAATACCGTATTTGATTATACGGGCAACATAAGGAGAATTCCTATCAATTTATGCATCATCTTCCAATGTAACTCTACTTTTCCTACAATATACACCCGTTATTTTAACAATAATTTGAAGTTTCGAAAACATAATATGAAAAATATTCTCTGTGTTTAGAATATAAAGGTACAAAATTGTTCTACGAAAACTAACCTTTTTGAAAACCAAAAAAATAAAAAACTGAATTGTTGGTGTACCAAAGACAAAGGAAAAGAAGGAATTAGTTGAGTAGAAGATTGTTCCTATTTCCATCTTAAGCTGTTTGTTGATGGAGCAATCACTTAAAGAGGGCAATATCAACAAACATAATTAAGATAATCACAGCTGAAAGGTAAATTTTCTAACCGTCCTCTCCCTAAACGGACGAGTCTGAGATAATATAATGCCAAAAAAATGCACTAAATTAACAACGACATGATGGTTCAAGACTCTTATTGCACAATATTGAAAAAACGTGAGAAAAGAATAATATAGAGATACTGACCACAATCTTCATTAATAAATTTTCCAGCTCTTTCAATTAGAAAGATACCTTAGCTTGAGGTTGGTACACCAAACATCAAATATCAAAAGCTTTAACGAAACTGGATGGAAGAGATTAAGAGAGATCTTGATACTGCAGGAAAGAGAGGATTTGATGAGAAGGGAGTGAACGGAATAAGCTGGTTATATTGTTCTAGGTTTAGGGTTTTATTTTTCAGTAGTGGCGTGTTCCAACTATAATAACTGAGGATAATATCTTATTATATTGGTGAAGATAAGTGTGCAATAAATCAAATACATGAGGATGTGATTCACTACTCCAATTATAATAGATTGCACAAACAATACCGATCTCTCTAAAGAAAAGTTTAATATACAAACAAAATCCAAAATCACAATTATCTTCACCAAAAATAATAAGATAATGATATTGATGAGTTTGAGTTTAAGTTGAACTTGTTAAAGAAATAGAATTTCACTCCTTGTTAAGTTTGGACTAAACAAAAATAATTAATAAAATGATAATTTTATTTAAAAATTGTGCTGACGTGGAAAATTGTGAGAGCTTCAAAGATTTCGGTTATATATATATATATATATATATAGATTATATGTATAAAATATTTGTTTTATTAGTTTGATTTACACCTAAAAGTATTTTTGCACCCCTGATCACATCCCAATTCAAAACCAAATAAAAACATAGATCAGTACATCTCAAAACCAAAAACAACACAGAATACTCTCACTTTCTCTCTTTGATTTGATTTCTAATTTCATTCTCATGAATCTCATCTCTTTTTATTTTTTTTTATTTTTTATTTAACTATCTAAATCAGTATCTCTCTTTATTATAAATTTATATTATATGTAGAGTCCCGATTTGTGGCCCAAACCCAAAGGATATGGGATCTCGGTCCAATGAGCCCAATACAATAAATATGTAGAGAATGGGTCGAAAAACTAGGTCCTAACGAATTGAACAATGGCTAATATGGAATTAAATGACAATCAGGTACAAACAAGATACATTGGTATCAATAGATTTTCAGTTTGAGGATGCTATAATTATGTATGTTGATCACACTTAAATCCATAGATAATTTTGATTACTACAGTGTTCTCTTTCCCTTTTTTCCGATCCCTCATCCATGAAGAGTCTTTCATCTTATATATCCTTCTTTGGATCATCTTCACCCTCTATTTGTTGATCATCCGAACCCTTACTTGAGTACCTGTCCCATCAGACACCTTCTCTAGTTTTCTGTGAGTTGTGATAGTCAAGGTAATACTGTTCAGAGGTCTTCTTCACATAAATGTGGCCAGAAAAGTAGCTGTAGTGCATTTAATGCAGTGGTGACAACTTTTCCTTAGATATTTTTAGGTTTCCTTCCTTCTCATATGTTTCTGAAGCACGTTTCTATCATTGAAACTTCTTGGAGGATTACGCTAACAAATGGAGTACATCTTGTGAATTGTATTCATCATATCCGAGGAGGAGTTCATTCTCGAACAACCTCTCACCTGTTCCCCATTTTTGAGACTTTAATTGGGAACGTTTAACAACTACTTGCTTCTCCTCGGATCTATCAATCTCCTCGGATAAGGCTCAAGGCCTAATATACTATTTTAGGCCCTTGTTCCTACATTATATATGTGCGTAATACTGATTGTATACATTTATTTATTTTGTCATAATATTATTTGTGTGAATTGTGATGTGTGTGAAAGTGTGTGTATATATTATAAATATAATATAACTTTATATAATTTAATAATTAAAAAATACAGAGAATTTGTTACATGTGTGTATATTGTTAAAAAAAAATGATGTTTCAAGTATTTAATTGATTAGGTAGATACTTAGTATATTATTTATGTATAAATGAATGTGGCTATATGGGTCGATAATTAATACAATGCCAATGGGTTTAGTTTTATCATTTAGGGCATGTTTGGTAAACTGTAACAGTAATTATATAGGAATATGAATAGATATTACAAGGAATATAAAATGTTGTAATGTAATGGTTATTACTATTTATTTGTTTGATGACAACACAATAATAGAACCCTGAAGACAATGGAATAAAAGCATTTTAAATCAAAGTTACGATATATTTTAGGAAATATCTTACTTATATAATTATATTTCTTAAAAAATAATATTTTTTAAATTTGAAAGAGAGATTAGTTATTTTTTATGATTTTTATTTTCATAATTGTTATGTGCATATGGAAAGTTTGTTTATTTAGAAATATATTAATTGTAGAAATTAATACACTTACTAAGGAATATCTATTACATCCTTTTTTAGAGATAAATAGCTATTCCTCATTTTAAAGAATAACTATTCATAAAGAATGAATATTCCCTGTAATAAAAACATAACTACACTACTGAATAACTAAACCATAGGAATAAATATTACATTACAATGTCTATTACAGTCTACTAAGTATACCCTTAGTTTAAAATATTTTTTTATAAAAAAAATGAAATATTTTTTATAAAAACAATGACAAATAGGAAATAACAATTGAATAAAAATAAAAATGTTATACAAACTTAAAAAAATAAAATGGTCACACCTATCCACATTAATAATAGATAATGATTGATGATGACAAAATCGTCAATCTAGATGTTCGTCCAGATGAAGGGTGGCCTAATTTCGTCAGCAATCCTACAAAAAACTAGAACGGGAGATCTTGGCTCAGGTGGCCACTGGTGTGGCACCGGTCACTAAGTCTTCGATGGTAAAGTTAGATAAGATTTAGGGTGAAAGGCCAATCTCAAAACTTTGATCTCAATGTGTTTGTTTTTGTACCTTTGCTTGAGATGTGGTTTATATTAAATAGGGCTTTCTCTCTTCTAGCCGTTGGTGTCATTTAATGGGAACTTAAAAGCCTCCTCGTAACATTTCCCTTGTTTAATGAGGGGTTACGGAGACCTCAACGGTTGTTTGTCCAACGGTCCTGCATTCAATGCTTGCTTTAAAGCGCCTTCCCCCGTCCCTCCTGGACGAGGGAAATTATTGGGTTCATCAATAACAATTAATAATGAATTATTATATAACTATTTCAGAATATGAAAACTCTTAAAAGGAAATTGTAAAACTTCACACACACACACACATATATATTTTAAAATACTTCATATATTTGCATTTTTTTTTTACGATAATTTGATAAATTCAAATTCTCTTTTTACTAAATTATTATTAATTTAAGTTTCTTAATAACACCTTAGAAAAACAATTCTGAAAAATAACCTTGAATTCACAATAAAAAAAATAATTTATAATCCACAAAAAAAAAAAAATAGATAAAAACTCTATAAAATTGAATTTGAAATTGTCCCAAAAAGTTGACAAACTTAAAGACCTATTTAAAAGTCCGAAATACTAAGCACGTGTAAAATGATACTATAGCAGGTCGTCAAGATTGGAAGATGGATGAATAGTGCTCACTATAGAAATTTGGTACAATTCGTTTTCGAAACTGACGAACCTGAATCACTGGATACAATCACGTGATTTTCTTTTCGGTCTTTTTTTATTCAAATACTGCAAAAATAATAATAATAATAATAATAATAAATTTAAAGGCAAATTCACGTGCATTGGGCGGAAAAAACAAAAAAAGTCCAAAAAGTTATGTTTTTGGCATTTTGTTATTGGAACCGCGAGGGGGCCGAAAATATGCTCCACATTCTCTATTTTAATGTTAAAAAATTAAACATTTTAGGTAATGGTCCTCTTTTATTTATTTATTTTTTTTGAGAGAGAGTTTTAACCTATGACATTCATTCTTGATGATAGTTATTTATCATCAGATCAAGACACCAATTAGTTTTTGGTGTAGGCGGAAATTAAATCACAAATCTCTTATTCAACTGTTAGAGACTTTACCTATAAGGACACGATTCGTAAAGACCCGTAACAGTGTTGGGTTCGTACGGAAAAAGGCCCAAACAATATCATTTGTAGAGCGTGGGTTTGAAAGGTTAGGTCTTGGTCACCAAACGGTGAGTTTTTCGTGGTGTTCATACATGATTAAGTCATTTTCACCCTAGGAGTCTTTCTCTTAGAGGCGAGCTGGGAGGCTCTGGTTTTTGGCCATTTTTCCCAGCCCCTTCTTCGGATTGCTTACTTTTCCTTTTATACTAGCCTGTGTTCCTTATCCTTCGTCCGCGTGTAGGATCGGCATTCCAAGACTGATACTTGTCCCATCAGCCCATACCTAGAGTGGTTGGGGGTGGTTGTAAAAGCTGGAGAGTATGGCTCTGTCAGGTGCAGAGTATTGAATGGCAGTAAGAGCAGCTTTCCCTGGTCGTTATATTTTCCAGCATACCCTTTTCTATTGACACAGATATTTTAGATTTTTTCTCAAGTTGTTTCTATATCATTTTTGCCCTTCCTTCCTGTGAGATCTCGGACATGCCGAGGACTAAATCGTCCTCGGCTGTGTCCCAAGGCTATTTTGTACTTGTATTACCGATCTTGAGCTATAAAACTTCTCGACTCGGGCCTTAGACCCCAATGAATAAATGGGCCAGGACCACAAACTATTGGGCCCCATAATAACCCCTCAAAATCCTGCTGTCCGACCTCTTAGCTGGAGAGGAGGATTTTGGTAATGCCAAGCCTTTATTATGGCTCGTTTAACTCTGTCTTTCATTAATGCTGGTGTCTCTTTATCTACCCAAGAAACATACCGAACTACGAGACATTCCTATGAATTCATTCACAATGCGTCCCCGCCGTTTGATTATCCGAAATGCGCCTTTAATGACTTCCATTTACGAGACTATTTAAATTCGACGGTTTGTTGACGATGTGGGGAAGTGGAACGGGTACATTCTCGTTTACAGATTTTCTTGGAAATCTGGACAGATTAAATACCCTCCGTTTTGCCCTTCATTTAAGAAGAAAAACAGGAGGCTATTTCTCTTGTACAGAGACCCTTTTCATCCTTCTGAAATCTGAAACCCTTAGCCTCCTTCAGAGTTTACTTTACTCGCTAGTTACACCTTAAATTGTGATACATTCGAGATAGGAGTAAGTAATGAAGGAACCATACCCCTCCCAGAAACACCATATTCTTATGAAACTCAAAATGGCTCGGTCAGGGCAGGGATGGTGGAGACTCAAGATCCTTCTTACCTTCCTTTCAGCCAAAATCCGAAGCAGGGGTTCGTCATGTCAAACTTTCGGCACGACTGAACTGGGGTCACCCATTATCAGTACCAGCCGCTCTCTCATGAGCATAGCTAACATGGCACCAGCGTGTTAGGAGTCAGGACTGACGCAGGGACTAAGTGCCCCTGCTTCTTCCTCTCTTCGTTCACTGGTGCCTCCTTTTGCCTCTCTTTCTTCTCATTCTTTCTCTTCTTCTCCTCCTTCTTTCTCTTCCTCTCCTCCTTCTTCTTCTGAAGAAGGTCCTCCTCTCAATATGGGCGCTACTGGGGCAGAGTTTGGAAGGATTTCGGAGACGAGTTTAAAAAGACATCTGACTGTTTATTTGTCATATTGTTGTTGTTGTTGTTGTTTTTTTTTTTGTTTTTTTTATTTTTTTTTATTTTTGTAATCCACCTTCTGTATAGGCTTGTTTAAGCCATTCTTTGTACGTTGTAATATCTCTTTATATTAATAAAAGTCGTTATTGCTTTATTTCACATGTTCTATCTCTTTATTTTTGAAATGGTTACGCCGTGAATAGATATACTATTTTGTGAATTCTTTTTATTTTTACACTTTGACCGACGTCTAGGACCGAAATCTCAGTTAATAAAAAGATCTTACTCTGTGTTTATTGAAACTATCCAACTTAATAATACTGAATCGAACAAATGATACTTAGGGCTAAAACCCATATTAAGAAGAAAAAGACAAGATATTATGATGAGCTTATTGGGGCGGTCTAGCACAATACCGCCGACCTGAGAGCACAATACTTAGGACCGAGATCCCTTATCAAGGAAAAAGGTACTATTATGAACTTACGAGTGCTGTTCGGCACAATAATACTGACTTGAACAAATGATACTTAAGGTCAAAACTCTTGCTAAGGAAAAGATATTATCATGAATTTAATAGAGTTTTCTGGCACAATAATGCCGACCTGAGAAAACAACACTTACCCCAAAATAGCCGAGATGACAACTGAATGCTCGGTGCGGTGTAGGAGGTAATCATCCGAAAACATATAACCCAAAAATGAACAGCCCCTCCAGGTTGTTGAGTAATAGGGTGTTTCACCATCTTCCTAACAACTTTCATAGCCTTAACCTTTTTCTGGTATTTGAGTCGAGGATTGAGCAACTTAAAATTTTTATTAAGTAGCCGACCTTTCCATAGGTTTGAGTCCGAGGACCATGCAATACCTTGGTTCTGTCCAAAACTTGATAGATATTGATAAGTAGTTGGTTTCCTCATAGGTTTGAGTCCGAGGACCATGCAATACCTTGTTCTGTCCAAAACTTGATTTTTCTTCCAAGTAGTTGGTTCCCCATAGGTTTGAGTCCGAGGACCATGCAATACCTTGGTTCTGTCCAAAACTTGATTTTTCTTCCAAGTAGTTGGTTTCCCCATAGGTTTGAATCCGAGGACCATGCAATACCTTGGTTCTGTCCAAAATTTGATTTTCTTCCAAGTAGTTGGTTTCCCCATAGGTTTGAGTCCGAGGACCATGCAATACCTTGGTTCTGTCTAAAACTTGATAGATATTGATAAGTAGTTGGTTTCCCCATAGGTTTGAGTCCGAGGACCATGCAATACCTTGGTTTTGTCCAAAACTTGATAGATATTGATAAATAGTTGGTTTCCCCATAGGTTTGAGTCCGAGGACCATGCAATACCTTGGTTCTGTCCAAAACTTGAATTTTCTTCCAAGTAGTTGGTTTCCCCATAAGTTTGAGTCTGAGGACCATGCAATACCTTGGTTTCTTCCAAGTAGTTGGTTTCCCCATAGATTTGAGTCCGAGGACCATGCAATACCTTGGTTCTGTCCAAAACTCAGTTTTTCTTCCAAGTAGTTGGTTTCCCTATAGGTTTGAGTCCGAGGACCATGCAATACCTTGGTTCTGTCCAAAACTCAGTTTTTCTTCCAAGTAGTTGGTTTCCCCATAGGTTTGAGTCCGAGGACCATGCAATACCTTGGTTCTGTCCAAAACTTAGTTTTTCTTTCAAGTAGTTGGTTTCCCCATGGGTTTGAGTTCGAGAATCATGCAATACCTTGGTTCTGTCCAAAACTCAGTTTTTCTACCAAGTAGTTGGTTTCCCCATAGGTTTAAGTCCAAGGACCATGCAATACCTTGGTTCTGTCAAAAACTCAATAGATATTGATAAGTAGTTGGTTTCCCCATAGGTTTGAGTCCAAGGACCATGCAATACCTTGGTTCTGTCCAAAACTTGATTTTTCTTCCAAGTAGTTGGTTTCCCCATAGGTTTGAGTTCGAGAACCATGCAATACCTTGGTTCTGTCCAAAACTTGATTTTGATAAGTAGATGGGGGAATTAACCCCTTGGCCATGGCATGAGACCTTGGTTTTGGGGGGAATTAGCTTCTCAGCCAAGCCCCTAGAACCATCCGTGCGGCTGACGCTTCAAAACGTAGCCCCTGGTAAAGGAACATAGCCCCTAGTGGAACTTTATACTAGAACACCACAACCGGCTGTTAGAAATGATAAGGGAACTGCCTCGACCTACCGACTATGCCAACACACAAGCCTTTCCCACAGACGGTGCCAATTATAAGGACACGATTCGTAACGACCTGTAACAGTGTTGGGTTCGTACGTAAAAAGGCCCAAACAATATCATTTGTAGAACGTGGGTTTGAAAGGTTAGGCCTTGGTCACCAAACGGTGAGTTTTTCGTGGTGTTCATACATGATTAAGTCATTTTCGCCCTATGAGTCTTTCTCTTGGAGGCGGGCTAGGAGGCTCTGGTTTTTGGCCATTTTTCCCAACCCCTTCTCCGGATTGCTTACTTTTCCTTTTATACTAACCTGTGTTCCTTATCCTTCGTCCACGTGTAGGATCGGCATTCCAAGACTGATACTTGTCCCATCAGCCCATACCCAGAGTGATTGGGGGTGGTTGTAAAAGCTGGAGAGTATGGCTCTGTCAGGTACAGAGTATTGAATGGTAGTAAGGGTAGCTTTCCCTGATCGTTATACTTTCCAGCATACCCTTTTCTATTGACACAGATATTTTAGATTTTTTCCCAAGCTGTTTCTATACCATTTTTGCCCTTCCTTCCTGTGAGATCTCAGACATGCCGAGGATTGAATCGTCCTCGGCTGTGTCCCAAGGCTATTTTGTGCTTGTATTACCGATCCTGGGCTATAAACCTTCTCGGCTCGGGCCTTAAGCCCTAATGAATAAATGGGCCAGGGCCACAAACTATTGGGCCCCACATTACCAGTTGAGCTAACTAGAACCCACATCTTTTATTTTATTTTTAAAAAGTTTAAATATTTTTTAATTTATTGTTGTCTCTTTTATTTTTTTTTATATTAACTTTTTTTTTGGTTATATATAAGTTATTAATTTTAAGAGTATTTAAAGCATAGGTTTGTAAAAATATAGACTAAATTGCAAACTACAAGGGCATTTGGATTTTGCATCCTAAAATTTCAAAATTTAGATTATACCCCTAAAGTTTTTGAGTGTTTGGATTTTACATCCTGACATTTTAGAATTTGGATTTTACCTCTTAAAGTTTGAGAATTTTTGAATTTTACATCCTGAATTTTAGAATTTAGAGGTGTAAAATTCAAACACACCTAAACTTTAAAGGGTAAAATCCAAACATCCCCAAATTTCAAGAGGTAAAATCCAAATTATAAAACTCCAGGGTGTAAAATCCAAACACCACCAAATTTTAAGGATGTAGTTTGCAAAATATATAAGTAAATCTCTTTTGCAAATGATTTTTTTTTTTCCAAATATAAATTTATACGCATTTATATTGAGAGAGTTAAGCTTACCAAAAGACAATGATACATTTGGCTTGGCCTCCCTTGGGAAAATTTTATGTCTCTATCACTGATTGGATTCAAGTTACATCTAGTGTAACTCTAAACAATATTACACCATCCAGGAAAATTTTATGGCTCTACCACTGATTGGATTCAAGTTACACATGGTGTAACTCTAAGCACCACCCAGTAACTTATTATAGAATTCATATTTTAAAAATCTCACCGTTGAATTACATATTCTATATGTGTTTAACAATCATGCCAATTTTCATGCCAATTGAATGTTATTTACCATTTGATCTATAAAATCATCTTTTATGCACTATTTTAAACTACAAAATCTTGAATTTAAAAAATTGATTGATGACATGGCTATTAATTTTTTATTACCTTGAAATTTTGCAAGCATGGAGAATATATGAAGATAATATAATCTAATGGTAAATTTATCAAAATTTGCATCTAATTAAAAAATATTGAGTAGTATAATATTATTTAAAGTTATATTATGTGTAACTTGAATCCAACCCATATATGTGTGTGTGTGTGTGTGTGAGAGAGAGAGAGAGAGAGAGAGAGGATGGGAAACAAAGGACAAGAATAAACTGGGAAAAGGTCAAGAAATAGAAATATTCAGCAAATTTTATTTAAAAGTCATTATGCTGAAACACGAAATACGTACACAAGTGGACAAAGTGCACTATTTGTGTTCAACAACTGCCAACAACAACTTATTCCATGTCTCGCTGGCCTTTCCCTCATTCAAATGCACCAATTGTGGACTTCGGGGGATTAACAAGAAAAATATCAAGAAGTTGATCAGTTGTTGTGTATTCAAGATCCGGATAGAGCCTTGAAGCCTCAATGTCGTCCTCCCCCCAGCTCAAAGTTCATCAACTCACCCTTTATAATTAATATAATATTATTAATTATTGTTATTTTAAAACTTAAGATTTTTGTTATATTTAGGGTGACCTCCTGAAAATATTTTCTAGCTTCACCACTGTCTCAAAAAGAGGATAAGATGATAACAAACTCTTTATTATTATTATTATCATCACTATTTTAAAACTTAAAATTTTTGTTATATTTAAGGTGACCTCCTAGATAACTTTTCTAGCTCCACCGCTGCCTCAAAGAGAGGATAGGATGAGTACAAGGCACTCTTTGTCCAATCCTGTCCTTGCCTCATTGGTAGAAAGCTTATTTAAAATTGTACAAAGAGTATACAATAGGGATATCAGTGACAGGAATTTTGCTATCTTCACCGATGTATGAGTCTTAAGCCCTTGAAATATTCCGCAAATATACATAACATATGCATACTTGCTTGGGCATCACTGGCCATCTTCTCACATTTTTGTCCCTCCCACATGTCGAGAATTTATATGGCTAATTAATTAAAAAAGAAATTATAATATATGGCAAATTAATCTTAGTATGACATGTTGCAAGTTACTTGATTTTTACTTGAAGTTATAAGGGGTGAGATAGTTCTTGGGAGTAAGTCTAGAAATTAAAAACATTCAGCTAATTTTATTTGCAAGTCATTACGCAGAAACACGAAATACAAGTGAACAAAGTGCACTATTTGTGTTCAACAACCGCCAAGAACAACTTATTACATCTCTCTCTCTCTCTCTCTCTCTCTCATTCAAATGCAGCAATTGCGGGCTTCGGGGGATTAACAAGAAAAATATCAAGAAGTTGATCAATTGTTGTGTATTCAAAATCCGGATATAGACTTGAAGCCTCAATGTCGTCCTCCCCTAGCTCAAAGTTCATCAGCTCGCCCTTTGCAAATATGCTGTGAAGGACAGACACTGGAATGTTATTTGGAGCTGGTGTGGCTGCAGCAACGTCCACAAAATAACAGTTATAAGTTAATCAATTAATTAATGAAATCACTATTTAGAAGTGAAATAGATATACGCTTATACGCATATGTAGGAATAAAAGTCATCAGTCCCATTTTATGTTCCACATTTCCACCAATTATAATATACTATGTGTCTAATTTTTTTCCATTTAAATTTTAGTTATTTTATAATAATATATATATATATATATATATGGTATAATTTTTTTTTTTTTTTAATGAGTAATGCTACATGCATAAATTATTTTACAACATTTTTAAAAAATATTGATGTGACCAACCTCTTATTAATTTTTATTTAGGTTCACAATTAATATCATTTTTTTATTTACCAATAATCACTCACCACATCAGCATTTTGTAAAATAGTTTGTATCTTTAGTATTATTCTTTTTTAATTTTAATCTATGGTTTCTACTCTATGATGATTATTTCTATCATTAGGTTAAACATTTTTGGTATAGATGAGAAATAAACCTTAAATCTTTTATTGACAATAAGGAATTTTACCAGTTAAGATAACTGGAATTCACAAATAATATAATACTTAATAATTGTGGGAAAAACATTTACCGGCCATAATTAGTAAATTTATTAATGATGCTGAAATAATGAAATAAATAACAGATAAGAAACACTTTTAAGTGCAAGTGCAGTTCCAACATACTCTCAGAGAGTCGAACCAATTCTTCTTCGGGGACATAAACCCTATTGAAACTCCGACCAGTCTTCTTCTCCCAAAGTGATATCAATTCGAGTTGTGACACAATGTTCTTTGGGGGCCGATAAAGGACAATTCGATTGCATGTTCTAGGGTCATTGGCAACTTTGATAGTGTACAAAGCGATATCTTCTTCATAATTTAGCACCGCTAAACATACATTAGAAATTTCACAAAAGGTGATTAGTACACATAAATTAAGGAGCAAACATAATTTTATCCAATTTAATTTAAGAATGTTTTGGGTAAAAGAAAGTTAATTATAGGCATACCCTTTGCTTTGCCACTTCCATAAACTACAACATCGTCTTTTTTCTCATGTGGACGAAGCAAGTAATTGACAAAATATGCACCAAAACAATTTGCTGACACAAATGTGTAAGGGATCCCAGCTGCTTCTATTACCCTCCTGATCTTTCTCTTTTTATCTAGAAAATCTTCGAAAGGGGGTAGAGGGGTTACCCTGTCCTCTTCGCATCCAAAATCTGATGGAAGGAATCTCTGAGAGGCCATTAGAAAAAAAAATGATTAAGATTGAGTATTTAAGTGTGTGTATATATATATTAAAAAAAAAAACCCTTTGGACTTAAACCATCGAACTAGAATAAATTTGCATCTTTGTGGATCAAATCGCAAAAGGATAGCGTGAGTGGAAAAGTTGTTTTATTGATGCCTTCAACAATTAATTGTTTGAAAGTTATGCAACTTGAAGATGAAAATGTAAAAATATTTTATGGGTGCCGTTAAGACTTTCAGCTCTACTCGAAATGTGTAGGTCATAGTTTTATACACACTTACTGTCATATATGTTATACATACAACATATTTTTTTTAATAATTAAAAAATTACTTGCTTATTTTATGATTCAAAAATATTATAATTAGAAGATATATCATTTTGTAATTATAAGCATAGAATACGTTTCAAACAACTTTGGTGGATAGAGTTTTACTCTGATCTATTACGAGTGATATAAACTATTGATGTGTATCATTTAAACAAATGAAATAATATAATAAGTAAGTCATTTAACTAAAAATACACTAAAATAATTTTATATAAACCGACAAAAACCACAGTACATTGAATTAGAGAAATTTTCCTTTTGAAGGTAAACCTTTACGAAATTGAGCTGGCATAGTCCTCACCAAAACTTCCAAGAGAGAATGGGTACCTTTATATTACCAGCAACTTTGATTGCATCTATGATTTTGAGTTGGTCAAGAACTTGAGGATATGCCAACGTGGAGATAACTATGTCCACTTCCCGAAGTACTGATACAATCTTCTCCTGCTCGTTGAGTTCTCCCTGCATGTCTCAATTGAACATATATATATATATATAGTTCCTTTAATGAATTATTGTTGCTGCTGCTGAGAGAGAGAGAGAGAGATTACTTGGACAATGGTGACACCCATGGACTGCAAATACTTGTGTAGGTCTATTTTGGAAGGAGTTGTTTGTGGGGTGATAGGACGAGCATAAACGTAAGTTGGATGGCCTAAGAAGATGCTTGCCTTCACCATGTAGTTTCCTATGTAGCCAGTTCCCCCAAATACCAGGATCTTGCTCTTCTCATTCTTCATTGCCATTCCTCTCGCTTTATTCTATACTTTCCACTTACTCCTATATCACAGCATGCACTTCTATTAACCTTATAAAAAGCGGCTATGCTTACTGTGCACTAAACGTGTTTGCATTGTACAAGTACTGTAGTGGCAACAGTATTTTGTTTTCGTGAGTCCTTTTTTTTTTAAAAAAATTTTTTGGGTTTGTTTTGTGCTTTTTGTTTTTTTGTCTTTTCCTTCTTCATTATATACAATACTTTTGGTTTAGTTAACCGGTACTGTAGTTATCGTACCTAAAGTTTTTTTTTTTTTTTTTTAATATTTATGTAAGCTGGTATATATATTGTTATACTAATACAATAAATTTCATAATATTTTCACAATTATTGACCAGAATTGTAGCTATAGTGACCTAAATTTTTTTTTTTTCAAAGTAATCGGTTTGTGTTTTAAAAAAAAAAAAAAATTATGTAAGTTGGTATATATATTGTTATACTAACACAATAAAGTGCATGCACTATAGTTACAACAATGCTTTTGGTTTAGTCACTGGCACTCTAGCTACAGTGCCTAAAGTGTTTTTTTTTTAGTAATCGGTTTGTTTTTTTTTTTTCTTTTAAATATTTATATTTATGTAGGTTGATATATATATTGTTATACTAACGCAACAAATTTCACAACATTTTCACAATTATTGACCAGCACTATAACTACAGTGCCTAAAGTTTTATTTTACTTTATGTAAGCTGGTATATATATTGTTATACTGACACAAAAAATTTTACAATATTTTCATAATTATTGAAGTGTCAATTTCTTACAAATCGAAATAAAATAATAAAATATGAGACTATGACTAACCACAATTAAAAATAAATATTTTGATAAAATGTTATAACATTTATTGTATAGTACTTTTACTTTATCGCGAATGCATGTATGCACGGTAGTTACAGTGCTTTTGGTTGAGTGAACTAGCACCGTAACTACTGTATATAAAAGCGTGAATGCGCTAAATTACTGTATTTACACTGATTTGGTTTCCTATGCAGCCAGTTCCCCCAAATACCAGGATCTTGCTCTTCTCATTCTTCATTGCCATTCCTCCCGCTTTATTCTAAACTTTCCAGTTTCCACTTCCTCCTATATCACAGCATGCACCAGGTGATATTTGTCTGTAGGCCACTGCCAGTCTATGAAGCTGTGGGCATGATACTGTCCCATCATCACTTTACTATTGACATTAAAAAAATTATCAATTTATTAGTATTTTTTTTTGATAAGTAAGAAATACTAATAAATGTACACCAAAAAAAAAAAAAAATACTAATAAATTGATTTTTTTTTTAATGTCAACATTATTTCTTTATGTCTTTATATGTAGTTTTATAAACTATCACGTTTGTTTATATATATATATATATATATATATATGTATACACGTTCATCAAAATATATATATATATATATATACACACACTACACATTTTAAAAAAAAAAATTGTTAACAATTAAATTTTTTATTATTTTTTAATGAATAAAGAAATATTATTATTATTTTTAAGTAAAAAACTAGTTCAAAACATACACATGCAACATGTATGGTTGGAACAAACTCTTGCTTCCTAGAAAGTGCTTTGGCAAAAGAAAGATATTACAGTTTTCTTAGGTGAAAATTCTATTTTGGAGTCATTGTTAATTTGTTTTTTATGTTTTAATAATTAACCGTCAATTTATTTCATGTTATTTTTTATTTGCAATCTATTTGGTCTTTATCATCAACTCATTAATAAAAATTGACTACAAGTTGAAAATAATATGAACTAAATTGACAATAATCTAAAAATGTAAGAATCAAAATAGCTTTTTTTGTCTTTCCTTAATGAATAAAAGCTCTTTGCTTCTCTCCATTAATTCAAACAAGAAAAATATTTAAAAAAAAAAAAAAAAAAGTAAAGGCACTATTCATTTAAAAAAAATTAAAAATCCTATTTCAAAAGGGATGGTATGTTGGCGGTGACGGAGCTAGGATTTCAATTCAGGTGAGGCAAAATTAAAAACAAGATTGAAAGAAAAATTAATTAAACAAGTATTAATTTACATTAATAAAAATAAATAGCCAATTATATAACAATGTAATCATCATACAAAATGTAGTACAAGTGTAGATTATAACATATTTTTCATACATAGGTTAATTTACTTAGCTGCCTTCAATGATTTTCTATTTTGAAACTAGGAAAGAGTCATATACTGAAAGGAAAAAGATTGGTAAAGGAATGGAGATTTAAGGATTGCGTTGTATATATTTTAAATGATCTAATCTGCTACTTTGAGTTGAACTGTAGTGAAAAAGATGAAATATATTTGGCCTTAAAAATGTTTTATTTAAAGTTAGAAAGCTTTATTGCTTTATAAGTTATAACTGAAGTGCATCATTCGCCATATTAAGGCTGAAAAAACACAACGGTAACTCCTCAAGACAAAGTAGAGCATCACCACTTTTTTTTTTTTACGAAATCAGCAATAACAGTGGCACCTAAATTCCTATTCTTTGGCAACATATTAAGAAGACCATGATCAAAGTCCTTGAAGTACATGAGATAACTTCCAATTTACACGCAAAGCATGAGCCCATGATTAAGATTGCATCACTTTATAAAAGTTCTTATTATCATGTTCAAATTACAGTCAAATATTGCAAAATTTTGTGCAAAAACTGACCATTTTAATAGCACCCAATAGAAAGGACTCTGGCACTCCAAAAATGTTGTAACGTGGGAAAATAGAATATTAATTGTTATGAAAGATCACAATTCACAAGTTCGATCCGTGAGTCATATATTTTTTTTTTAAAGTTATCTCTTTGGATTTTTATTTAATAACATGATATTTATCTCTATATCTCTGTTTATTTTTTCTGCTAATTGAGGAATTTGTAACCAAAATGGGAATTCGAAAAAATGAATTAGTAGATTTGAGGTATAGTTATTTCTTGGTAAGGGTAATTAGGTTTGGTTCGAGGGAAAACCAAATCTAAAAATTTTGTTGGGTGAGGGAGCAAACAGATCTAAACTCCTATTTTAAAGGATTTCTTCAGGAGGTTAGGGGGGCAACTGCCTCGGACATATAAGAAATGGAATAAAGATGGACCAAGCTACTTATGGATGTAACCACAATTGACATCACTACGATCGAGCTATCAAACACGGAGTCAGAAGTGAATTACAAGTCGGACCAATTTGCGCAAATCGAGCAAGCTCCCCTTGCATGCAATGATGTGGTGGTGAACCTCTCATTCTAATTCAATGCTCTCCGAGCCGTGTGGGAAGGTTTCCCATCACACGCCTCACCAACTTGATCTTTCGCAGGAATCGTATGTTCGAATAGGCCTAGAAAAACAGGTACGATCCCGCTTTCCTTTGCCACTTAAGTGTACGACATCTACCGTGCTTAGGCCCCTTCTTCCCTTCCTTAATGAAAGAGTCCACCGCTTGCCTTAGTAGTCTTAAATAGGGCATGTAGGTCCGCCTCTTTTTTGAGTAGGTGATTCACTACTGAAGCGAAAAAAAGGTTGGATTAAGAAAAAGGGGTACTACGAGCCCTCTGCCCCATGCATCTAAACAACTGGCGTGGTTCACTAGTTCCACCAACTAGACTTTTAGAGTGATTCAGTCGATACAAAAGTGAGCTTGAAGTGGGGGGTGTACTGTCCCTATTGGGCTGGGCCTTCCCTATAAGACCCCACCATCGGGGCATAAGCGCCCTCTTGCTACCCATATGCGAGGCGCCATCTTAGCCTTCCCTGACCAGGATCGCTCCCACACCTGTAGGGTTTGTGATCGGCCTACTCAACTGTGTATTGATCAAAAGGCAAGGCGGCACAGCCCCTAACCAAGGGAGTGGTGGCTCCACCGTTGTAGGTTGGGTTTGCGTCATGTCGTGTTGTGTATAGATATGGGTATTTGAAATTAACCATAACCCAACCTATTTAATAATTGTGTCAAATTCTCTTAATCTTAACACAACCCATTAATTAAGTGGGTTGACATAACATGACGCATTCCAACCCATTCAACACAAAATTAATAATTAAATAAATAGCTAAAAGGAGAGATTTTTTTTTCTTTACTTTGAGTAAAAGGGTAAGGAATTTAGAGTTTTAATGAAGAATTTTTCAAAATAACCTTCAGAATTCTTTTAATTACTAAATTAAATTAATAATTCATATTTTTTTTATGTGAATTAAGAATTCATATTTCTTTTAGAGAAAAAAATGACATTTATTTATATTAATCAAGTTATTTTGGGTTGATTGCGGGTTAAGTGAGTCAATATGAAAATGGCATTTATTTATATTAATCCTATTTAATGTTAAATTGAATCGTACCAGTCTTTGCAGGGGGTTATTACTCATCATCTTTGTATTTGTTGTTTTATTTTCCAATTATTTCTTCAATTAAGAGAAGCAAAAAAAAAAAAAATAGTAAACAATAAAATAATAGGAATTCCCTTATATATAAATATAAATCAAAATTTTAATGAAATGGTGGGTAAGTAGCTTCCATAAGAAAAATTATAAGGCCGGTTTGATATATAAGTTCAAACAACAATTTTCAGTATTTAAATATTGAAAATTATGGACCCAAAAAAGAGTCCGGTTAATGTGTGCATATTAACCATCCATTTTGAAAAATATTTTATGAAAATTAAAAAAAAAAAAACATTCAAAACAATGAATTATTTTTTTATTTTTTTATAAAATATTTTTTAAAATAGATTTATAATATATATTTTTAAGTACACACATTAATAAATTCCTGCTTAGAAAAACACCTCATAAACAGTTTTCGGTTTTTGAATTACAGTATTGAGTGACATGATTATAATTATATAGAAAATTATGGGACCCACCAAACCTGACATGACATAGAGACCGGTACTATTTCTCTCTCTTTCACATGGAGGCAATTACTATTTCCCTCTCTTTCACACCAAACTGGACTTGTGCTCTCACATGTCTTATGAGTTATCACTTAAAAGAAACTAACACACCGAATACATAATTATATTTTTTATATTTAAAAATATGTCATTAGAAATATAGTATTAAACACATTTTTTATATTATAAATACTTTAAACACGTTTTTTTAACACTTTTTAAACTATAATTTTCAAATAATTTTAAACAACAATATTTAAAAACCATTACCAAACCCATAATTTTTTTGATAACTCATATATATATATAATTATATATATCTAGAAATTTGAAAAAAATTATTGTGGCTCAGGCCTCACCCCCTCAGCAGCCACTGATTGTTTGAGCAATAATAACTTGGCCAGCTGCATAGCCATATTACTGTGCACTGCATATTAGTCATATCTTGCACCTTCTGGTGGTACGCCTAGTCATATCCATAAAAATAGGCGTACTCACTAGACCACACTGACTACATGACCAATATTGTCATTTGTGAAACTAACCAAAATGAGTCTGTTCATGCAATCACATGTTTTATTATTATTATGGGGTAATGTCATGTGAACGATCGTTAAATATAATTTATCGTGATATCTACCTAATAAAAAAGTAGTATAAATTGGTATAGAAAAATTTAGAGTTTTAATGAAGAATTTTTCAAAATAACCTTCAGAATTCATTTAATTACTTAATTAAATTAATAATTCATATATTTTTTTATGTGAATTAAGAATTCATATTTCTTTTAGAGAAAAAAATGACATTTATTTATATTAATCAAGTTATTTTGGGTTGATTGCGGGTTAAGTGAGTCAATATGAAAATGACATTTATTTATATTAATCCTATTTAATGTTGAATTGAATCGTACCAGTCTTTACAGGGGGTTATTACTCATCATCTTTGTATTTGTTGTTTTATTTTTCAATTATTTATTCAATTAAGAGAAGCAAAAAAAAAATAGTAAACAATAAAATAATAGAAATTCCCTTATATATAAATATAAATCAAAATTTTAATGAAATGGTGGGCAAGTAAGCTTCCATAAGAAAAATTATAAGGCCGGTTTGATATATAAGTTCAAACAATAATTTTCAGTATTTAAATATTGAAAACTATGGACCCAAAAAAGAGTCCGGTTAATGTGTGCACATTAACTATCCATTTTGAAAAATATTTTATGAAAAATTAAAAAAAAATATATCAAAACAATGAATTACTTTTTTATTTTTTTTATAAAATATTTTTTAAAATAGATTTATAATATATATTTTAAGTACACACATTAATAAATTCCTGCTTAGAAAAACACCTCATAAACAGTTTTCGGTTTTTGAATTACAATATTGAGTGACATGATTATAATTATATAGAAAATTATGGGACCCACCAAACCTGACATGACATAGAGACCGGTACTATTTCTCTATCCTTCACATGGAGACAATTACTATTTCTCTCTCTTTAACACCAAACTGGACTTGTGCTCTCACATGTCTTATTAGTTATCACTTAAAAGAAACTAACACACCAAATACATAATTATATTTTTTATATTTAAAAATATGTCATTAGAAATATAGTATTAAACACATTTTTTATATTATAAATACTTTAAACATGTTTTTTTTAACACTTTTTAAACTATAATTTTCATATAATTTTAAACAACAATATTTAAAAACCATTACCAAACCCATAATTTTTTTGATAACTCATATATATATATATATAATTATATATATCTAGAAATTTGAAAAAAATTATTGTGGCTCAGGCCTCACCCCCTCAGCAGCCACTGATTGTTTGAGCAATAATAACTTGGCCAGCTGCATAGTCATATTATTGTGTACTACATATTAGTCATATCTTGCGCCTTCTGGTGGTACGCCTAGTCATATCCATAAAACTAGGCGTACTCACAGGACAACACTGACTACATGACCAATATTATCGTTTGTGAAACTAACCAAAATGAGTCTGTTCATGCAATCACATGTTTTATTATTATTATGGGGTAATGTCATGTGAACGATCGTTAAATATAATTTATTGTGATATCTACCTAATAAAAAAGTAGTATAAATTGATATAGAAATTAAAAATATGTCTAAAATGACAAGTAAAACTTAAAAGTTTAGTTTTATTAACTCTATCTCTTATAAAAAGTTAGTAAAAAATCTGATATAAATTAAGTAAAATGATTTGATATAAAACTATTTTTTAATGGTTACTTTACCAGTTAACACTGCCCTATTATTATTATTATTATTTTCTAGTTTTGCACATCTTTTTTTCTTTTGCTGAATGTTTAGATCATTACCTAAAAGCAATGTGGCAAAATGCCTGCTTCACAACATATTTCAGACAAAGCCAAATTGTTGATGAGATGTGGGTTAATGAACGCCCTAAAAGTATTTTTCAATGAACTAAATAAATATAGCATCATGTAAGGTGATGTAGGAATATGTGGAAGTAAGAGAGGGAGAGTAATGGCATTGGCAGAGAAGAGCAAGATCCTGATATTTGGGGGAACTGGGTACATAGGAAAGTTCATGGTGAAGGCAAGCATCTTCCTAGGCCATCCCACATACGTTTATGCTCGTCCTATAACCCCACAAACAACTCCTTCCAAAATGGACCTGCACAAGGTTTTCAGTCCATGGGTGTCACCATTGTCCAAGTAATCTCTCTCTCTCTGTTTGTGAGAGCAGCAATAATTCATTAAAGTAACTATATATGTTCAATTGAGACATACAGGGAGAGCTCTGTGAGCATGAGAAGATTGTATCAGTACTTCGAGAAGTGGACATAGTTATCTCCACGTTGGCATATCCTCAAGTTCTTGACCAACTCAAAATCATAGATGCCATCAAAGTCGTTGGTAATATGAAGGTACCCATTCTCTACTGGAAGTTTTGGTAAGGGCTGGGCCAACATGTTTTTTTAAATAGGATATAACTAAATAAGGGCATTTATTTCGTGATAATTGTGCTATATCATTAGATAAAATATCGTTCACTTAGGGGGGAACTGATCTACAAATTAATGCCATGAACACATCCAAAACAGTGCATGTCTGGCTAGTGTGTGACTTAATTATCTCAACACATTCTAAAGGCACTTTCTCCTTTCAAGGTTGAGAGATTAACAGTGAGTCACATTCCAATATAATCTCTTGGACACCCACTTCCTGAGCAATTTGTGCAGCTTGAGCAGCAGCAGCCACCCCCCTTCAATATTTTTTTTGCATCATCACCTCACGCGGTGAAAAACAATTGTCTATGTGCTAATTAAATAAAATTAAATTACCCAAGTAATAGTGGAAAAAAAAAAAAAAAAACATAACAAAACAAAATCTCAAAAAAGAAAAAAAAAAAAAAAAAAGGAAATCTAGGTGAACCCTCTAGCATAGAGAGAAAATCCAATCCAACCAATACGCTGCAATAAAATACAAATTAGAACACTCAAATTTATGCCCAAAAGTCTATAATACATTAAAAAAAATATTTTAGAACAACTCTTTATTATGAATAATACAATGTCATCGCAAAAAAAAAAACCTTAATGAAACCATTAACATGAGTTACATGACAAGATCTTCACTCTTTGTGGTTGTAATACTAAAAATTCCCTCATGGAGAAATCCAAAACTTAAGACAACTCTTTAGGAATAATACAATGTTATCACCAAAAACCAAAACATAGTGAAATCATTAACATGGGAAGATTTTCACTATAAGTACTCGAACTCTATGTGATTGTAATACTCAAACAAAATACATATGTATTTTGGGGATTTCAATTAAATAAAATACATATGCATCTTTCATTAAATATTTTTAAAAACATTTTAAAATTCAGCATATAAAAAAATGTAAATGTACACGTTCACATTTGTATGCTTTTAATTAATTACAAAATACAAGTATCTTTTCTAATATTTTTGGATTATATATAATAAATGGAAGTTATAAAAAAAATTTGTTAGGTTCTAAAGTTTAGGATTTTATGTATTTAGAACTCTAATGTGTATTGTTGGCAAATCATGATCAAAACAATGTGTTTAGAAGTGTTTAAAGCTAGCTCAAAGTTGTGTGTCAATGTAAAGTTGGAATCGAGTTAAAGCAGGAAGCATTGTGCCTTTCGGCCTGGCTCGATCGATCGAACGACAAGCTCGATCGATCGAAGCTCGAGCAGAATGTTTTTCTGCAGATTCGTCCAACTCAGCCCTAATTGTTTTAAAACGTTTTTAGGGTTTCTTATTTGTCCTAAGTATAAAAGGCAAACCCTAACCACGTTTTAGTGTTGCTTATATTTGCGGTTTGTGTAAATCTCTTGTGAGATCTAGAGGAGCTTTCCTTTACACAAACTTAGGGTTTTCAAGGAGAAGATTTATCTACGCCTTGATGATCAATTCAGTTGCTGCCATTAAAGCTTAAAGAAAACACAAGCGAGTGTGCTTGTATCTGGTGGTGAATCCAAAAAAGAAGGAGTCCGTGGATTCAGAGCTTGCACGTGGTCGTGTCAGTAAGTTTTACTGGTTGGTAGCAATAAGAAGTCGAGCATGGGGCCTTGTAAGTCTTATTGTATGAACTTCGATTCTTTCAAGATAGTGGATTCAAGTTTACCTTAAGGATAACTAGGTCAAATCCTCCCCAGGTTTTTACCGGTTTGGTTTCCTAGGTGATCATATCTTGTGTTATTTATTTTTCGCTGCTTTGCATGATTTGATCTTTTATATTGTGATAGCCTAGACTTGTTTAATTGGACTAAGTAACAACTTGGCTAATTACCTAGGTTTAATGAATTGTTTAAGGGGTCTAAAAACTAACAAGTGGTATCAGAGCAGGATAGCGTGTCATTCCTTGTGGCCTATCTCTCACTTCCACATCATCCCTTTAGAGCGATGTGTGTTTTTGTATGCCTTTGTTTCTGGAGTCTCTATCAGTTTTCCTCACTTGTTCCTTCGTTCTTTGAACGAGGTTCATAGGAGTTCTGCCGTAGGGCATGCATTGATTGTTCATAGGAGTTCTGCCGTAGGGCATGCATTGATTCATCCTATTTTCATTCATAGGATTTTGCTCTACTTAGGTCTAGATGGTTTTCCGTCCGGTGAGCCTGTTCATGTGATTGCTCCCATAGGTGCCACCTTTTTTCGTCAGAGGGCTGCTCAGTTGAGGGTTGCTCCTTCTCGTCCTAGAGGTGCGTCATCTAGTGGTGTTCCCCCTCCTCCCTCTTCTACAGGTACAGCTGCTGCTGAGACTTCAGGTGCTGCTGCTGATGCTGATGTTCCTCCACCGACTGCTTCGAATGATTCAAACATTCGTCGCATGTTGGATCATGTCTTGACCGTTCAGGCGGCTCAAGGACAGATTTTGGCAGACATGCTTGATGAGATCCGTGCCTTACATGCGGAGTTGGCGCAGTTTAGACCACCTCCCTTTTGATGATGGATAGCTTGTTTTCCCTTTGGCATTCTGTCACAAAAAAGGGGAGTACTTTGTAGGTTTTTTGTCTTCAGGGGGAGTTTATTTGTTTTTGATTGGAGCTTGTGGAGGCATAGATTGTATCTAGGTGCTTCACTTTGTACTTATGCATTTTTAGCTCTTACCTTGTTTTTGTTGGGATATTCTTGTTAGGGGGAGTTTTATGTTTTGTTGGTACTTTATATGTTTCTTGTTTCAAACTTCTTATTGATTTATATTTATGAGTTATTCATTGATATATGTCTTTATTTGTGTGTTATTTGAAATCAAAAAGTTATTTTGGTTACTTGTATTGTTTCCACACATGCGGTTATGCATTTTGTTTAGTGTTTCAGGAAATATACAGGTTAATTCAATTGAGCTGCTGTCTACACTTGCAACTGATGGATAGTAGTTAGGATTGAATTTGGTTTATGAGCATTATTTTGTAAAGGGCTTTTTCATTTTGTAAACTTTGAGCTTCTAAGTTGTGTTTTGTCACGGATTGCCAAAAGGGGAGTTTGTTAGGTTCTAAAGTTTAGGATTTTATGTATTTAGAACTCTAATGTGTATTGTTGGCAAACCATGATCAAAACAATGTGTTTAGAAGTGTTTAAAGCTAGCTCAAAGTTATGTCTCAATGTAAAGTTGGAATCGAGTTAAAGCAAGAAGCATTGTGCCTTTCGGCCTGGCTCGATCGATCGAACGACAGGCTCGATTGATCAAAGCTCGGGCAAAATGCTTTTCTACAGATTCGTCCAACTCAGCCCTAGTTGTTTTAAAACGTTTTTAGGGTTTCTTATTTGTCCTAAGTATAAAAGACAAACCCTAACCACGTTTTAGTGTTGCTCATATTTGCGGTTTGTATAAATCTCTTGTGAGATCTAGAGGAGCTTTCCTTTACACAAGCAGGTGTGCTTGTATCTGGTGGTCATGAATCCAAGAAAGAAGGAGTCCGTGGATTCGGAGTTTGCACGTGGTCGTGTCAGTAAGTTCTACTGGTTGGTAGCAATAAGAAGTCGAGCGTGGGGGCTTGTAAGTCTTATTGTATGAACTTCGATTCTTTCAAGATAGTAGATTCAAGTTTACCTTGAGGATAGCTAGGTCAAATCCTCCCCAGGTTTTTACCGGTTTGGTTTCCTAGGTGATCATATCTTGTATTATTTATTTTCCGCTGCTTTGCATGATTTGATCTTTTATATTGTGATAACCTAGACTTGTTTAATTGGACTAAGTAACAACTTGGCTAATTACCTAAGTTTAATCAATTTTTTAAGGGGTCTAAAAACTAGCAAAATTATTAATATATATGTGTGTACGTGTGTGTATAACATACAGTACAATTTGTGTGTGTATTAAACCATGAGGAGCTACACATTTGGCCAGAGTTGAAAGTCTTAACGGCACCCATAAAATATTTAAACATTTTCATCTTCAAGTTGTATAATTTCAAACAATTGATTGATGATATCAATATATAATTGGTGTCGCGGAAGCCTAAAGAAAGCACAAATGATGTTCTCTTGATGGAACAGAAACTAAACTGTTAATTCCTGGTAGTAAACCTCGAATCCACGACAGGTTTCCATGAATCCACAAGGAAGAGAATACAGGAATCCACTAGAGAAATATTTTGACAAAAGTTTGTGTTTATTGATAATAATCTGATTTGCCTCTGATAGCTACAAAACATATAAATACTGAGAAAAATGTCTAAAACCCTAATTCGCACTAATTACGCAATTAGGTAACAAAATAATGAAATTTACCAAAAATGGCAAAATTGAGTTAAATGTAGAATCATAAACGACTATCACCCCAATGGCCTCTACTTGCACTTCCTTTTGATCTTGCGTTATGACTTCCGGCACTCCTGCTACTCTAGGAAGGCATGTATTGTCAATTCTACATCAATATACAGCTTTTCTACTCACACTGTCCTTTTGCATATAATTAACAGTGATACAAATTTATTCTGGTTCAATGGTTAAGTACAAAGTATTATTATTTAAAAAACAAAAATCTCTAACTATGAACATTTTTTTGAATGGCCTACCAGAGGTTCCTTCCATCGGATTTTGGATGCGAAGAGGACAGGGTAACCCCTCTTCCCCCTTTTCAAGATTTTCTAGATAAAAAGAAAAAGATCCGGAGGGTCATAGAAGAAATTGGGATCCCTTACACATTTGTTTCTGCAAATTGCTTTGGTGCATATTTTGTCAATATCTTGCTTTGTCCACACGAGAAACAAGATGATATTGTAGTATATGGAAGTGGTAAAGCAAAGGGTAAGCCTATAATTAAATTTCTTTTTCTCATTCATTTTTAAAATTCAATAAGCATTTGTTGTTCTTTAATTTAAATGTAGTAATCACCTTTTTATGTGAAATTTTTAATGTATGTTTAGCGGTGCTAAATTATGAAGAAGATGTCGCACTCTACACTATCAAAGTGGCCAATGACCCTAGAACATGCAACCATATTGTCATTTATCGGCCCCCAAAAAACATCGTGTCACAACTCGAATTGATATCACTTTGGGAGAAAAAGACTAATCGGGGTTTCAATAGGGTTTATGTCCCTGAAGAAGAATTGGTTCGGCTTTCTAAGAGTATGTAAGAATTGCAAACAAATTTACTATGCAAGGCAAACAAATAAATATTTTTACTAAATTATCAATTACAATAAATGTCGAGACATTCAATTTCACAACATGCTGAAGTGGTCGATTGTAAGTGGTCAACACTTTCTGCACACCACTTTTTATATTGATCTATCATTTTTTTCCCACCACTTTCAATTGACCAAATTAATCAGCAAAAGTGTGAAAATAGATGTATTTGCAATATTGTTGAATTAATTAAGCTCTGTGCTCTCCATATGTATCATACGTCAGTTTTACTTCTAAATATATAGTAATTTTTTTTTTTTTTGGAGAGAATATAGTAATTTATTTATTTAACTAAGAACTATTATTTTCTGCAGCCACACCAGCTCCAAATAACATTCCAGTGTCTATCCTTCACAGCATATTTGTAAAGGGTGAGTTGATGAACTTTGAGCTGGGGGTGGACGACATTGAGGCTTCAAGGCTTTATCCAGATCTTGAATACACAACAATTGATCAACTTCTTGATATTTTTCTTGTTAATCCCCCGAAGCCCACAATTGCTGCATTTGAATGAGTGAAAGGCCAGTGAGAGATGGAATAGAGTTATTGGCAGTTGTTGAACACAAATGGTGCACTTTGTCCACTTGTATTTTGTGTTTCAGCATAATGACTTTTAAATAAAACTTGCTGAATATTTCTATTTCTAATTTGCCATATAACCTCTTTTCAGGATTTTTAATATATATTAGTGTGGATATATATATATATATATATATATATATATATACACTTCCAATCTTGCAGTCACTTTGACAAGGTCCCCTCCTCACTTTGACGATTTTCACAACAAAGCTTAAGTGGCTAGGCCTGTCCACGGATCGGTCTGGGTCGGGTTTGTGCCCAACCCAGAACTAACCCGGTAATTTTGGGTCTCTCATTTCTGGACCCGACACTGATTGGTGAACGGAATCGTTTCAGGTGGTTGGACTTCCTCGGATACCAGTTGGAGTTGAAAATTTCGAAACTATGTCAGATTTTCACCGGAAACCACCAAATTTGGTTGAGATTGGGCTGAATCTGCCGAGATCTAACCGAATCTCGCAGAGATCAGGTTGAACTTGACGAGATTTCGTCGAATCTCAACGAGATCTCGGTGGATCTCGAAGAGAATAGGCCGAATCTTGACGAGACCTCACCGGATCTTAACGAGATCTCGGTGGATCTCAACGAGATAAGGCCAGATCTCGACTTAACAGACAAACAACCGGCAAAACACACCCATCGGTGGAGAAAAACTAATTTTCCAGTGCATAGACGGTCGGATCGGTTGAGATCTTGGTTTTTATGCTCAAACCCGTTATTTGACCCACCGTTATCGGGTTTTGGGGACGAAGACCTGCCGCCGATCGTCACCGACGTCGGGTCGGCTGATTTTCGGGCCAAGTCGGGCTGGTCAGGCAGGTTGGGCGGGTGCCGAGTCTAGTTGGACACCCCTATAAGTGGCAATATGTTATTGATTCTCATATAAGTCCACCACTGATATCACTTTTTTACTTAAAACTAACATCTTGATATATAGGGTTGTTGTAAAGTTGTTGTAGAAATATTGTGTCTAATTTTATTCTTTTTATAAAATCTTAGTAATGAAATTTATGAAAATAAAACCTAGAAATCGGATGGTGTGGACTAATGAAGTCGCCACCTAGATTAGGTCTAAGAATTATAAATATAGTGCCCTTACGTGTAAGGACTAGTCTTACTACCAGAGTATGAGTTCGAAGTTTAGATATGGGGATGGGAAGGTGTTAGGCACCAACCCCACCCGACCCGTGGGTCAACTTCCAATCATTGTGTCTTACTTCTTAATTTCATTAAAGACTCATTTAACATTGTTATCTATACTCACACAAACACTAGCATACATTTAGCAATTAACATGGTATCAATCATCCCAAAACCCTAACATACATCTATCACGGCAACTCACATCAAGCCTAGCATACATCTATCATGTATATCATATCATCTCATCCAATGCAGCAAACAACAAGATATCACAAGGGCAGAAAGATAAACATGGCAACATCAAAGAAACATGTGATTGCATTCTAGACATCAAGAACACATCATCTAACCAAGCATGTTCAACTCATCATTAAATATATATCCAATGCATGTTGACATGAATGCATGACTTACCTTACTGCATCTCAACACCTATGCATCAATGAATGGACATGTGAATGCATGTTCATGGTATTAAAGCAAGAAAAGAAAAGAAAACCCTAATCTAGCATGTTAAAGGCAAACAAACAATTAAACAAAGGAACAGAGACTCAAAAACATTTAAAAAAAAAAAAGAAAAAAAAAAGAGCCAAAACAGAGGCATATGACACAAGGAAATAAAGAAAAAGAAACAGAAAAACTCAGATTAGGGTTTCTGGGCTAAAGTATGCATGCGCATACATAAGCTTGCGTATGCGGGCTAGTTGTATGCGTACACATACTTCAAGCTTGCATGTGCATAAAGAATTATGCACACGCAAACACGCCCCCAGAAACCCTAACTTAGAAACTCAGAAACGTAGTAGCAAAGCAAAAACGAAAACTAAGGAAACTAAGAACCTTACATGCTTCTAATATAAAAATAAACAACCTAAACCAACAACAAAAATATCCAAAATAAACAAAACAAAATCTATTTCTAAAAATGCATTGGATCTAACAACAAAGAAGAACACACTTAACACATCAAAACATGTTCATCGAAATATCCAAACATTCAACTTTCTAATCAAAATATGGTGAGACACAACAAATCAAAATAAAATAGAATCAAATCATATTTCTATAGAATACACAACATATAAATCCATTAAGAACAACAAGAATAAGTTATAAAAGATACAATTCAAGGAAAAGCCATGAAGGGAGACTCACCTTACTTATGAAAACACACTTGATTGGTATTTAACCGGCCTTTCAGTGCCTACAACATAAAGATTAAGTTGAGAGAACAAAAGAATTAAAGAATACAATAGTTTTTGATAATTACAACTCAAGAACAAGATTAGTTTTGAAAAAGGTTTTGAGAAATCAAATTGGAAAAATAGTTTTTGCCTTAAGACTAACTAATGAGAGGTTTTTAATTTGTAAAAAAGGTGCAAAGGTGCTGTGTGTATGTTTTAGAAAAGAGAATTAGGGTTTTAGAGAAGATGAAGGCTAAAAAATGACTCTCTCTAGCTAAGGTTTTGATTGAAGGCATAAGATGAGTATTTATAAGTTAAAAGTAAGGTTTTTAGACTTTTTAATGATCTTTGGACGTTCTCAAGGGTCCATGGGCCAGCCTACATCAAAGCATTATGTTTTGGGCCCTTAAAATGAAGTTTTAAAACCTAAAAAATCGGATTGTCCAGTTGGCCCAACTTAAAATAGTCATAACTCGCTTAATATGAGTCCAAATTAGGCAATTTTTGCATTCAAATTGAAGCCCATGTGTTCAAACAGTGAGCATGAGTCATTTTTCAGTATCAATTTCAAAACGATTTGAGCACTTTTGAGTTGTAATTACTTCCAAACTATTGTAAACTCTTTAATTACTCTTGATTGACATATGTCAAGCTCATCATTGGGGCCAAGGATCAAAATTTATTAACAAGTACAAAATGCAATGTCTATAGATGGCTAGTTCTTTTGCATTCTTATAAAAAATTAAATTGGCAGGGATAATTATTATACTAATATATATATCTAATAATTTTTTTTTTGAAAATTTTTGGAGGGGCATAGCCCCCCTCGTCCCAACGTGGCTTTGCTAGAAGCTCCAAATACAACTTGATTCATTATTCTGAGTTATACACGTTGATGTGGCTAACATTTCCTTGTGTTGCCCTTATGTTAGAACTTCTTTCTCTTTTCCTTACGTGCTTGTGTGTTTGTTTCTCAAAAAAAAAAAAAAAAAAAAAATCCAATTATACTTTAATTTTGGGTGTGAATACACATGGACCATAAGTTGGTTATGGTTGATAACTTTTTGGCCTGCGTCTCATCAACAATTTGGCTTTTTTTGAAACATGTTGTGAAGCATGCATTATGCTGTATTGCTATTTTTTAGATATGTGAATCAATTTGTGGGTTCCCTCTATTTTTTTTTTTTTTTCATATTATCGAATAAGATATCTGTGAGTTCAATTTCTATCTACACTAAAAAATTCATAAATGTCTTGGCTCAATGATAAAAAGAAATTAACCATTAAGAGCCGACGTCATATATTAAAATTGTCTCTCAAAAAGATTTTTAAAAAAAAATTGAATCAAACATTCAGCAAAAGAAAAAAGAAATGTGAATAAAACTAAAAATAGAAAAAAAAATACTAATAATAGTAAAATGTGTGATTGCTTGAAGTGACTCAGGTTTGTTAGTTTCGAAAATAACATTATGTACTATGTACAACTTAATGCAAACTGCAAACACTATTGGTTCTACAGTTAGTGTCTCGGTGGTCCAGTGGGTAAGTAACGACGTATAGTCGTCTCCGAAGTTCCAATCCAACAATAGCTTTATGATCTCGAAGAAAATTGGAAGGGCATGCAGGTTTTGGCTTGGTGCTATCACAGTACATGTGATTTGGAGTTAGACGCAGCTTTATATCATTTTTGTCATCTCACCAAAAGGATGAATAATAGACAGTAGACAATAATAGTATGGCAAATAATAGCTATCCAGTTGGCCAAGCTGTTATTGTTCAAACAATAAGACTATCTGTTATATATATGGTCGATTTCAGTCCTCAGAAACCACAGGTTGTGTGGTAGTAGTACAGACTACAGAATTGATCTCTAATGATGCACAAAAATTGTTAGTGAGTTGATTGTCCACACACGTGCCAGTGGGTGTACCGGAAGAACAAAAAGAGAAGAACCAATCAGAGAGTATTGGTGGGGTGCTGGCCAAAAACCCTTGATGGTTAAGTCAGTGATAGAAGAATCTCCAAGAACTCAAGAGCGCAAAAGTTAGGGAGAATTCACGCACCTCAAAAGGGTTATGGTTTGCTGTTTATATAGTAGTGGAGAGGTGACCCAAATCCCTTGATACGGGGGAATTTCCTTGTAGAGAGAAGGATCCCAAGATATTTGGGATCACCTTCCCATGTATAGGAGATTTGATTGTGTGGTAGGATCTTTGGTCGTGATGCTCAAGTAATTTCCATATATGGACATATGAGTGGACCCCACACAAGTTCCATGGGAAACCCTAAGGTGATGGTTTGTTGGGATTGGAGGTTGGATCGTCAACCTGGATCCAATGGCCCATGGGGTCAGTCATCCCTTTGGGATTAGTTTAGGTGTAAGGCCGATGATCAATCGAGGAAGGTTCGACACCCCGTGATGATCAATAAAAAATTATCCTCATCAGTGTGCAAGTTATTTCCATGTAGAGGCATATGAGTTGGAAGCATGCAAATCCTATGTGGAGTCTGGAGTAATCTATCATCGCGAGAAAGGAGGTCTTGGCCCGTTGGTCTTCCAAACTGATGGGTCAAGAGGATGCATGACATCCCTTGATGGATCCTTAATGACATAGTTGATCGGCATGGGAATGATCCGAGGAGGATGCGTGATAGATCCATGATGACAGAGTCGATTGGCATGGTTGCGTGATGGATCCCTGATGACAGAGTTAATCGGCATGGTCGCTATCCAATAGGTCAAGAGGATGCGTGATAGATCCCTAATGATGGAGTCAATTGGCATAGTCACAATCCAATGGGTTAGGAGGATGCGTGATGGATCCCTGATAACAGAGTTGATCGACATGGTCACAATCTTATGGGTCGAATATGCTGACGACCCCTTGATACGTGATGACCGTCAAGGCGGAATATGTCACATGGTGTCAGGTAGGGGTGTCAATATTCGACCTAACCCACGAACCCGACACAAGTTTTTTCTGGTTAGGGTTGGGCCTTAATGAGTTTGGATCATAAACGAGTCGATCCGAAAGCAATATAATAAGAAACATGTCATAAGTGAGTCAACTTGCGTAACCTGCAATAGATACATTTGACATACCAATTTATTTGTGTCAACCCGAAATGGCCTACTTAACACAACTCATTTAACTCGAATAACAAATAAATATTTATTTTATTTTAGATTTGTCAAATAACTTTTATATCCAACATATATTTTAAATTTAAAAAGAAAAGTGAGTAATTGCAATAATTTACAAATGGTATAATTGAAAATTGAAACTTTACAAATTCTAAATCTCTAAACCCTACAAACCTTAAACCCTAAACCTCTAAATCTTCTTATAAATATCTTTCTTTCTTTTTTTTTTCTTTTTTTTTTTTAACATTTCAGCTATACTACCCTTCTCACGCCAATTCTCAAACTCAAGTGTAAACTCTCAAGCGGGTTCTCTCTCTCTCTCTCTCTCTCTCATGTGTTTAATTTTTTTTCTGAATAATGCTTTTCAGCTTTTGTACAATAAACTTTGAAGTTTGAACCCATGTGCCTTGTGTTTTTCTTGATTGCATGATATTTGAGAGTGCCTTGTCCTTATCCTATTCCCTCCATAAAGCAATAGTGGAGCCAAAAAAAAGTTGGGGCTACCCTATATATAACAAAATTCTTAAGTTTTTTTTTTTTTTTTTTTTAAATGTCAAAATGCAAAATTAATATTATAAGTTTGACTATTTTTTATTTTAATTCTCTAAATTTGGGTTTTGTTATTTCAGTCCTTTAAATTTCATTCACTCTCAATTAAGTCCTTTGTTAGTGTTCTGTTAGTTATTGTTGTCAACTTAACAAAACGATGCCATTTTGGTCTTTAATTTTTTTTTTTAATTTCTTAATTTCACAAAAACGTTAATTAAAAAAATCCATAAACTAAATTAGAGGGGAACGTCGTTCCCTCCCCCACGACTGAAGAATAAATTAGAGAGAAAGGTTGCACCATATCTCCTTATGGGAACTTGAGTTCTATCCAGACATACCTTGGACGTATGTGGAAGAATTACTCAACAACAGTGTTCCTCCAAAATATCTAGGGAGCTTAATCAACCCCAATGGATGGTTACCATGGGTTGGCACATCAACCCCAAGCACCATTATTTTACTCTGAATACCAAAATTATGGACTTGGTTTCTTCCACAAAAAATAGAGTCAAATGGAAGGGACTGAAAACCATTAGTCTTCACGTAGCTAGCAAATTTACGATGAACAAATTCATCCAAGGAAACAAGTGGATTTCGGCCTCAGGTGCAACCTACCAACCTAGCCTCTCCGATCTCTCTTTCCCTCTCTTTCCCCCTCTCAATCTCTCTCTTTCCCCCTCTTTCTCCCTTAGTCTCTCAAGTTTCTCAGCTTCTGTTTTTTTTTTTTTTTTTTTTTTTTTTTTTTTTTTTAATTAAGGTTTTTGTAAACTAAGAAACAAATATATATTAACTAAAGACCAAAACGTCGTTTTGGTAAGTTGACGGCAGCAACTAATAGAACACTAATAGATGACTTAGGAGGTGGGTTTTGCATTTTGGTCACACAAAAAAAAAAAAAAAAAAAAAGAAGTTCATGACCCAAAATGGTCTAATTTTAAGCTACGGTCAATGGATTTTTCATCCCATTAATTAACAAGATACTTCTGTATCGGTGATCAAAATTCAGGATCAAATTTTAAGGAAGCAATACTTATTTACTAATAACAACTTGGCCAGCTGAATAGCTATATTATTGTATATTAGTGATCCTTTTAGTCATATGACAAAAATGATATAAAGCCTCTAAAACTCCAAATCACATGCTTGTCATCTGAATTGTGATAACACCAGCCACCAAGCCAAAAAACCTGCCCTTCCAATGATCTTTGAGATCATAAAGCTGTGGAGGGGGATTTCATTTTCATTTTCATTTTCCATTATAGTTGGATTGGAAGAGGACAGTACATACCCACCAGACTAACAACAATTGCTAAACTAAAAGTCGGCCTAACTAACTTATGGACAAGGTTTCTTTCTAAACTAGTCTAGAGAGAAACATTTTCCCTAACAGACTTATCTTCTTTTTTTAAAAAAAGAGCTTGCCTACCTATTAGTGTTTGCAATTTGCATTTGTAAATAGGAAAAGTGTTAGCCAATTCCACGCATAATTATAACTCAAATTGATTAAGCTATCAAAAAAAATTGATTCTTCAAGTTGTAATTTGAGTTTCTTGTAATTACTTATAAACCCATGATCCACTTAGAGTAAACACCCAAGGTGAAACTCAATGCACATTTGCACAACTCAAACAATTAACATCTTATTTGAATTCTCAATTGAGTTTTAAGTACAAATGCGATTAACAATAATCTTTATATATAGAGAGAGAGAGAGAGAGGAAACCTTTTTACCTAATAACTAATAAATTGTACGTATTCGTAATATTATATAGAAATATAATAATTGAAATCCTGTCTTTTTATATTCTGTAACTTTAGAGGCATGAATTTGCATAAAAATATAGTTGACACAAAATCTATATATTTATGTAAATATAATAACTAATAGCCGAAATATTTGACTTTTTGTTTACCGTGTCTCGTTGCGTCACGTGACTACATAAATTTGCACCACATTTACTTTTAAAAATACCGAAACATTGTACCTTATCATTTGGTGGGATAAAACGCAATGTTTCAGTAATATTTTTACTTTTCAATTCCATTGTATTCTATAACCTATATAGTAAATTAAAGACGCTATATTCTATCTTTTTGGTAATAGTTACAAAATAGCAACATTCCAAGTAAAGTTTATAACATATCATTATAACCTTTCATGGTTTCACATGTTTCTAAAAAAGATATATATTGATGTGCATGTAATATATACAATAAAAATACCGTCAGATTTGCATAGCTCGCCTTACTTTTATATTCTTTTGTGACTAATTATATATTATATTTGTTTTATGGAAAATAAAGGCTATTCCGGTTGAAAGGCTGAACAAGTCACAAGTCGTATGCTAGGTGGGCCAGGCCGATTATAAAGCCAACTTAAGAGAAGAGAGCTTGCCATGAAGTAAAGATTCAGCCCAAAGAAATAGAACATCCAGCCCAAGCGTGTATTCAAGAAGAAGCCCAAGATGCAATCCAACATGGATGAAGTTTGCTAGGAAAGAAACTCCTACAATCAGGCAATGAGGTGTCCGTGTCATAAAAGAAATAAAAGTCACCGTGTAAAGCAAGGAGTCCCTTGCATGTGCATGGCTTGGGAATATGAATTCCTTATTCTGATTGTATTAGGTATATAACGTAGTGTGTAAGGCGGCTATTTTCATATATAAGCCTCTAGGTCAGTTTGTGTAAAGGGGGAGAAAATAGACAGCTAGGGCTGGGGCGCAAAACATAGAATAGGAGTAAGAGGCAGCCGCATGTGGCTCCTCTGTATCTCTTCTCCACTATTTCTTTCTCCACTATTTAGTTTAATGTTTAGTATTTTATTTTTGTATTTTATTTCAATTACTATGAGTAGTTAAATTTATAATTAGGGTTGAGGATGAAACCTTGTTAAAGATTATCAATAGTATTTATGTGATTTAATTTTTCCCACAATAGTTGTTCTTGCTTCATATCAATTAACTAAGATAAAATTCTAGATATGAGTTCAATTATGTTTTTCTCATGATTTAGGATTTATCTTAATTAATTGAATACTTGGTTTATTATTTTTTTATTTTAAAATTGGATATCTCTAATGATTTGTTTGTCAACTAATACAACTGATGATTTGATTTTATACCTTGGAAGCGAAAAAGAGCATGCTTTAGATTTTTAATCATAAGTTTTAATGATAATATTTTCCATGATAGGGAAAAATTAATGATCGTAAATATATGTTGATATGAATTAACAAGGTGGATTTCAAAACCTTAATTCCTTTCTTTAGGTTGTTTAATCTCTATATTGCTTTATATTATATCCTTTGCTTAGTTTATTTAATTTCAAACAATCAATTTTTATTAAACTAGATTAGAATTTATTTGGTTAAGATTTGATTAATTTTCTTACGTTCATACAAGTCCCTGTGAGTTCGACCTTGTTCTTGTCAAACTATACTTCGGCACTTGCGAGTACTTTAAAATTTCACAACATATATTAAACAAAAAAACTGCCATAGATAAGCAAACATCCATATGGTGTAGATAGAGAAAGTAATAAGAATGTTCATCAAAAAGAGAAAGTAATAAGAATGAGAAACGAGACCACTTCTTATTGCGCCACGTGACTACATAGATTAGTGTCATATATACATTTAAAAATATCGAACAGTTGTGACTTATCATTTTGTCCGTTAAGTTTCTATATCTACTCACCGTTTCATAAGATGTATATATTAAAACAAAAAAACTGTCATTGAGAAGAAAAGCATTGATAAGGTGTAAGGAAGAGAATGAGAAATTGAGAAGAAAAACATCCGTAAGACATTTAAAGAAATCATTCAATATTATTGTTGCTATTGTTGGTGTGGCTTGATTCTTGAACTTTTTCACTATTTAGTCAAAATAAAACCCAACTTAAAAACCAAAAAAAATATCAACTTACAAAACAATTAACCATCCAAACTGTTGGGAATTTAAAATAGATTCAAACTATTTGACTCTATTATATTGACCAATTTTTCTTTATTCATCAGCCCCATATGCATATGCCATTGAACATTTTTTTTCTTTTTTCTTTTTTTGAGGAAAATACGCCATTGGACATAATAGGCCAAAGCTATGTTATTAGCATTAATGAAAATGACATGTTTAATGGCCATTTACATCTAAACCTTAATATCATCACGATTGTCAAGGATGATCCATGAATAGTGAATAGTGAAGTCTGGTCTTTGTAGACCATGGATCATATACACCATTGCACCATTCGCTCCCATTATGCAGCACCATTTCAAAGCCACCACACAGACCAGATGATCGCAATCAAACACATTCATTAAAAGCTTAAACGATTCAAATAATTTGAATATCATAGCATTTGAGTCAATCATTGAATAAATATATAAATCGCAGTGGCCAATACCAACCAAAACACAAATTCAAACCATTAACTTTGGAACCCACTAGAAATGGTTCCAGAATTCAACAAAGGCTATATATACTAGCCGCATCACATGATGAAGATACTCTAGTTGCTCCTTTCAGTGTCGTTGGGAATGCCCTGCACATCACCTCGTCTGAGGTCATCTGCAACAGCATCAGTATCTTGAATGATTCAATGTGATCCAAGGGATCCTTGGAACCGTCATATGATTCCAACTATGGGAGACAAAATTTTGGTGGGAGGGGACGGTTTAGTACTTCAGTGGTGAATGGTGAGTCCTTCCTTCAAATCATCTCATCCAAATTCTCCTCGCCTTTGTCCTTCGTGGTATTTTTTAACTCTTCCATCTCCTTCCTCATGTTGCAAAGCTCATTCTCCATCATGGAGGAATCTTCTCCCGAGGTCCTGTCTTGCCTGTTGGTTTGGGAGTTTGATTCTTCTTCATTTTGGTTTTCTCCTGTTCGCCGACGTTCTACATTTTGGGATTCCATTATCTTTCACAGCTTGTCATTCTAGCGAGTCAGCTCTTCCACATTAGCAAGGAGGGCCTGGATTTGTTGTTGTTGCACAGCTTCTACCTGTTGTGCGATTTCTGATTCCATCTCGTACTTTGAGGAACTCTTTTGTCACTGGGAAAGATGGCTTGAATGATTAGCGATTCCCACAGATGACGCCAAACTGATAATACAAAAAATCATCAATTGAGCTCATCGTCATAGTGGATGGACAAAGCAGTGATTGGGGTTGTCTCTACTGGAGGAAAATTGCAAAATGAACTAGGTGGAAGAGTAACATGCTGGTGTGGCGTTAGCCAAACCACCTTCGATACTTAAGTTAGTAAGGGAGAAAGATTTTATAGAGAATTGACTGGAAAGTGATTTTTGTAGAGTATTTTTTTTTTTTTTTTTTTTTTGTGTACCTTTAATTTCTGTTACCTTCTCTTTTATAGTTATGCGCCTAATTAATGGGCAATGAATCATTGTATTTATGCTCAACGGCTAGTGTGTTACAAAATCTGTCTGAAGTTCACAGCTCACTCTGTGACCGCTGCTCCATCCATTACATTTTGTCATCAATGAGCGTAATAAATGCATAACGTCTTCTTTTGGTTAATGACGATCTCAGCTTAATGACGATTGTAAATTTTTGACTCATCACCTCCCATGCTTGTTCCCACTAGAACTCCAATTTTTGTCCTGTCCATCTTCAGGCCATGCAAAATGATAAATCTATAATGCTTAATGTACAAGCTGATAAACTACAACGTGCTGCTCATAAAATGACTAACTTTTTCAATAACTTCAGTTCCAAGGTTGGCAATATAGAAAAGTTATTTGTTGCTTCCAACTTGAAATACCAACGAGAAGATTTAGTTTAATTATTCTTCTTCTTTTTTCATAATCAAAAAAAGTCATTTGATTTTCATTTTCCAAATGAAAGTTCAAACTCTGAAAAGTTGGGTCATGGTAATATATAATCGTGATACTATGAGCAGAACAACCAATTGAAGATTCAATAAATTCGTTAATTTTTGCTATAATAAAACATTTCATAGGAGATCTAGAAAGGATTTTTTTTTTTTTTAAGAAAAATGTTTTTGTTGGTCATTGTTTCCTTAATGGTTTGCCAAAAGGAATGATTATGGATTGTGGGACATTTGAAGTGTGATGAACCTTACCCTTATGGTCATGAAGAATTTGTGGTTATGTGCAAAAGATGCTCAATCGACCTTGAAATGTTTAAGTCGGTTAATAGGTCTTTTTAATATATTTTTTTCATTGTAGTACGACTTAAATAATAAAATGCAATATTTTGTTTTTTTATTCATTGTTTTATCTAATGCCATCCTCCGTGTGATAAACCAAAAATTATATACATACACCAATAGCATCACTTAAATAATAAAATGCAATATTTTTTTCATTGTTTTATCTAATTATATCATCCATGTGATAAACCCAAAAAAACAAAAAAAAAAATGACCAATAGCATCACTACAATTAACCATTCCTGTGTAGTAGCACGGGTTACATGCTAGTTAGAGTATAATTGGAATAACACTTGGCTTGAAATTACATTGGGGAAAAAATACTTGTCATTAAATTAGAATGACACTTGGCATTAAATTATAGGTCAATTAAAAAGATAATTGGTATGAAATTAGAGTGCAATTAAATCTTATTTGGATTCTTGATTGAGATTCCACTTTAATATATTATATATGACTTAATCATCCTTCCAATTTGCTTTTTGAACTAGAAATTTCAATATCATTTTTTCCTATCTATATATTTCTGAATTGTGCATGGCTGGTAAGGATTGGAAAATCAATATCTTACATCAACTTGTTTATATATTGATTTTGTACATTGATAGAGAACTTGGAGTGAAATTTAGTGAAGAATCAATTATAAATTATTTTTTTAAGATTTAAAAAATGGAAATAAGTTTTTTTTTAATAGATTATAAATAATTGAGTTCAAAACGAATTGACAACTAGTTTTTTTTTTAGTATCTTTTCTTTTGTTCATATTTTTCAAATATTGAATAGATGTGAGTTTTATTTTTCCTATATTAATTTAGTTTTAAATTTTAGTATATTTATTTTTTCCTAAATGGTTAATTGTTTTGATTCATACTTTGGGCCCAAAGGATAAAATCTCAATTCCTTTTTTCTTTTTGGTAGTTCAACAGATTGGCATTTTCTAGTGCTTCCAATGAAGACATTCAAGGAGAGAGAGAGAGAGTTCTTAAGGTAACTCTACCATAAAGTTCTTAAAATTCTATCAAATATATTTTGATGTGAGTGGATTAATTGGATTTCATTATATATTATCAATATTTAAAATATTATTAAAAAAATTGAGTCACTTTTTATTTATTTATTTAAATTATTGATGATAAAATTCAATTGATTCATTTCGAAATGAGCGTATAATATTTAAGAACTCTACCGTATAATTTTACTAAAAACTTTGAAGTATCCTTATAATCCCTCGCAGCTTCATAGACAGGCCTATAAATATAGCAACATGTGCGTGTGAGGTGACGTAGGAATGGGTGGAAAGTAGAGAGACAGAGTAAAAGGAAAGTTCATGGTGAAGGCAAGCATCTTCCTAGGCCATCCAACGTACGTGTATACTCGTCCTATAACCCCACAAACAACTTCTTCCAAAACAGACCTACACAAGGATTTGTAATCCATGGGTGTCACCATTGTCCAAGTAATATTCCCCCCCCCCCCCCCCTTCTCTCTCTCTCTCTCTCTCTCTCTCTCTCACACACACACACATACGAAGCAGCAGCAGCAGCATCAATAATTCATTAAAGGAACTATATATGTTCAATTGAGACAAGGAGAACTGAACGAGCATGTACATGTGTATCAGGACTTTGAGAAGTGGACATAGTGATCTCCACTCTACCATAATGAGCATGGGAAACTTTTTAAAATTTCACTTTTTTCCGCATTTTTTCACTTTTTCAAATTTTTTTAGGGTACAAGTATACTTTAGTACACTTTTAACAAAAAATTTTCAACAAAAAGTTAAATAAACTGCTTCCAAACGGACACTTAATTAGTCAATCTAAAAGTGTGTAAATTTACATTGCTATTTAATATTTGCTACTACAGTAACCATGGATGGAGCCATGGTTACTAGTTTTAGTAATTTTGTTTTATAAAATTATAAACCTTTACTCATTTAACAATATCATTGATTCTTTTAAGAGTATTGTTATAGTCACAAATTTTTTTACAACATTTTTACAAACTGTTAAGGTAGCGAATTCTTATTGGTTCGCATTTGAGCTCAACACTTATGTTATTTTTTTACTTACTCATAACCACTCATCACATCAGCAATTTGTAAAAAAATTTGTAACTCTAACATTTTCCTCATTTTAAAGACCATAAAAAAGATTTATAAATCTAAAATATAAAACAAAATATACAAGCCCAAAAAAATTAGTCCAACAACAGAAATTACCAATAGCAAAACTAAAAAAAAAAAAAATTAGCCGTAGTCAATAATTTGACCTAAAACAAACAACTTGACCTTTTAAAAAATTTTAAACAAAATAATTTTTTCTTACCCAGCAATGCACAAAAAAAAAAAAAAAAAAAAAAAAAAAAAAAAAAAAAAACCTCCAACAATTAAACAACAACAGAGTTGAAGGTCAAAGTCACTATACACAACCAGTTGTAAAGCCATCCCCCCTAACTCTAAGTTCTAGGTCCGTCCCTTATAGTAACTGTATAAATATACATGGTTACTATTCACATGCAAATCCATTTTTAATACTTCTTTATACACACACACAGATTAAAAATTGATATATAAATAATATTTTAATGAAATGTAGTGTAAAATAGATAATTTAATATGAATGTTTTTGAAAAGTAGTTATGTAAAATAGAAAAGGTAAATTTTAATGCTAAAATAGACCAAAAAAAAATTTGAACGAGTTGATGTCAATTAATGCTCCTTAGGCTTGGATTTGGTTGTGTGCTGTAAAACCATTAAGAATGAAGAAGAGATCTGATGGCGTGTGCGGTAAACCTTTGAGAATGAAAAAGAGACCTTTCTACTGTCGAATCCAAACGGCCAGACCAGAGTAAGCGAAATAAGTTTTTCAATAAAAAATGAAGAAAAAATTAGAAATTTTTTAGTTTTCTTTCATTTTTTGAGTAGTGTTACAGTCACAACATTTTCTCAAAAAAAAAAAAAATCTCAACAAAACTTAAGTGGCAATATGTTATTGATTCTCATATAAGTCCATCGCTGATATCACCTTTTTACTTAACACTAACATCTTGATATCTAGGGTTGTTGTAAAGTTGTAGAAATATTGTGTCTAATTTTATTCTTTTCATGAAAGCTTAGTAATGAAATTTATGAAAATAAAATCCAGAAATGGGATGGCCAGTTCTTTTGCATTCTTATAAAAATTAAATTGGCAGGGATAATTATTATACTAATATATATATATATATATATATATCTAATAATTTTTTTAACAAATTCTAGAGGGCCATTGCCCCCCTTGTCCCAACATGGCTCCGCTAGAATCTCCAAATACAACTTGATTTATTATTTTGAGTTATAAGTGTTGTTGTGGCTAATATTTTCCTTGTGTTGCCCTTGTGTTAGAAATTCTTTCTCTTTTCCTTATGTGCTTGTGTGTTAGTTTCTTAAATTATTTAAAAAAAAAAAAAAAAAAAAAAAAACCACTAACTCCAATTATACTTTAATTTTGGGTGTGAATACACAATGGACTATAAGTTAGTTATAATGGGTAACTTTTTGGCTTGTATCTCACCAACAATTTGGCTTTTTTGAAATATGTTGTGAACCATGCATAATGCTGTATTGCTGTTTTTAGATATGTGAATCAATTTGTAGGTTCCTTTTTTTTTTTTTTTTAAGAATCTCTTATCATCAAATAAGATATTTATGAGTTTAATTTTTATCTACACTAAAAAAAACTAATAAGTGTCTTGACTTAATGATAAAAACAAATTAATCATTAAGAGTGAACGTCATAGATTGAAATTATGTTTCAAAAAGATTATAAAAAAAAAAAAAATGTGAATCAAACATTCAACAAAAGAAAAAAGAAATGTGAATAATTATTATTTTTATACATATTCTATTACCTTTCCCCTTTCTTTTTCATTTACCTTATTAGTGTAAAAACCACCTCATTAAGAGTAGTAAAATACATCTAATATTCTATCCCACCTCAAAACAATGGCAATGCAAAAGGTGGCCATTCCCATTAGAACTAGTAAAAAAATTATAAACCACATAAAAAAAATTTTCACCTGCAGCCCCCTGAAATTTTAGAATTAGCTTTCAAAATTTAGAATTGACAATTGAAAATTTTGAGCTAGTCCAATAAAAGTAAAGTAAAAAATCTCAAATAAATTAATTTGGTAATTGGTTAGAAATATCCAATACTGTTTAGTGTAGTTCTTTGGTCTTATTGAGCTGGCCTAATATTGTGTAGAACAATTCATCTATATATATATATATATATATATATAAAACCGAAACTTTTGAAGTTCCTACAATTTTCCACGTCCGCACAATATTAAAAAAAAAAAAAAAACTTTTTAAGACTAAAAAAAAACCGGCATTATCAAAAAGGAAAAAAAAAACACCCAAAAATTTCAAACCAGTATTATCAAAAGAAAAAAAAAAAAAAAACAAAAAATTTCAAACTAACATTATCAAAAAAAAAAAAAAAAAAAAAAAAAAACACCCAAAAATTTCAAACCGGCATTATCAAAAAGGAAAAAAAAAACACCCAAAAATAATATATTTGCCTTGAATCCTAACTAAAGCTATAAGACAATTTAAATATTTTTTGACACAGCTTACGTAAATAAATATAGTATTTAATTTTTAAAAACTATCTTTCTCTCTGATAAATAAATTAATTTTTTTACCCACACTCTCTCTTCATCGCCGCAGACATGGTCTCCTTTTTATTTTTGCCGGTGATAATCAAAAAAGGTAACCGGTCGGCCTCAGAGGTAGGGCGTCGGTCAAGCTCACAATTTTAATACTCTGTCTCTGTCTCTGTCTCTGTCTCTGTGAATGTGTATGAAGATCTGATCCCTTTCAAATGGTATGTATTGTTGCTGCTCATGCAATTTTCTTTTTCTCCGTCTCTGTGTGTTTGTTATTATTATTCCTTAGGAAATTTTTTAAGTCTTTGACTATATGTGAAGATTGGAACATTAAATTTAATTATAAATAAAATAAAAAGTTGATAGATGCTTATATCTCAACAAAAAAAAAAAAAAAAAAAAAAAAAAATCTGTCTTTTGTTTTAATCAAAGATCTCTGTTTTAGCTCACACCACAACATGACCATGACCATGCTAAAAAGGTAACCTTTGCAGCAAACTTTTCGCAAGAGCTTTACTGTTACTTGTACAGAGAAATTGGGCATGATTTTTTTTTTTTTTTTGAGAAAGAAATTGGGCATGATTTGATTGTAGTAGTATTGTGTTTATTGTTCACTACGTCCTGCTACTGCCTGTTTAATATATTCATTTTATTCTTGATTTTGGTATAAACATATTAATTGAAGAAGATGGTGATTGTACAAAATTTCAAAAACTTATCAATTGAAGAAGATGGTGATTGTACAAAATTTCAAAAACTTGATGTTCAAACCAATGTGTAACTTACACCAACATCTGTACTTAAGGAAAACAAAATGGCATATTCAGGGACTACTACAAACCGACAAAGGAAGAAGATACAAAAAACACTTTAAAGTTGTCTTTCAATCTCTAAGATTTTCTATGCACAATTTGGTTTTAATGAATTTGTGATTTTAATACTAAAGACGTATTGGAACAAAGGAAATTTTTTTGCTTTTATGCACAATTTGGTTTTAAATTGAAACAAAGAGGAATTAAACTCTTATATTTAGTTATTTGAGGATTTTTTTTTTTACTATAGCGTTAATTGTTTGTCTATATACATTTAATTTCTAAATATTGTAGTGTTCAATATTGTTTTAATTGTAACTTATCATGTATAAATAATTTATTTTGAATTTTAAGTAATTAATATTTGCATTGGTATGTTGTTGAGATTCAATAGTTGTGTCTTTAAAATCAAGAGGAACTAAAAACAATATCTAAACTTCAACGTTTTTTAAATATAATGAATGCATTGAATATTTAATAGAAGGCAGGAAATAAATGAAATTAAAAAATAAGAACGTGCTACTAGAGAATTGATGTTCAATTCCAACAGCTAATGTCAAATCATTTGGAAAAAATTGGTAGCTTTCTCGTGCATCGCACGAGTTAGCGACTAGTTTATTGTATTAGCTAGGCCTGAGTTTGGTTGGGCAAGACATAAATAAATAAATAAATATATATATATATATATATATATATTAAAAGTCCTGAAAAGAGGTTATATGGAAAATTAGAAATAGAAAATATTCAGCAAATTTTATTTAAAAGTCATTATGCTGAAACACGAAATACAAGTGGACAAAGTGCACTATTTGTGTTCAACAACTGCCAATAACTACTTATTCCATATCTCACTGGCCTTTCACTCATTCAATTGCAGCAATTGTGGGCTTCGGGGGATTATCAAGAAGTTGATCAATTGTTGTGTATTCAAGATCTGGATAAAGCCTTGAAGCCTCAATGTCGTCCTCCCCCAGCTCAAAATTCATCAACTCACCCTTTACAAATATGCCGTGAAGGATAGACACTAGAATGTTATTTGGAGCTGGTCTGGCTGCACAAAATAATAGTTCTTAGTTAAATAAATAAATTATTATATATTTAGAAGTAAAACTGACATATGATACATATGGAGAGCATAGAGCTTGATTAATTCAACAATATTGCAAATACATCTATTTTCACACTTTTGCTGATTAATTTGGTCCATTGAAAGTGGTGGAGAAAAAATGATAGGTCAATATAAAAAGTGGTATGTAGATAGTGTTGACCACTCATGATCGACTACTTTAGCATGTTGTGAAATTGAATGTTGTTAGGTTCTAAAGACTTAGGATTTTATGTATTTAGAACTCTAATATGTATTGTTGGCAAACCATGATCAAAACAATATGTTTAGTCGTGTTTAGACTTGCTCAAAGTTGGTTCATTTATGTAAAGTTGGAATAAGCTGATGCATAATTCATTTAAGCCTCTCGACCTGGTTCGATCGATCGAAGTTTAGGCTCGATCAATCGAAAATCGGGTCAGATGCGTTTTCTGCAGAATTCTAACTCAGTCCTAGTCTTGTATTAAAACGTTTAGGGTTTTCTAATTTGCCCTAGGTATAAAAGGGAAATCCTAGCTACGTTTTAGTGTTGCTCATATTGCTGTTTGTGTAAATCTCTTGTGAGATCTGTGAGGAGCTTTCCTTTACATAAGCTTAGGATTATCAAGAATGAGATTTCTTCAAGAGCTTGATGATTATTCAGTTGTTGCCATAAGAACTTAAAGAAACACAAGCAGGTGTGCTTGTACTTGCTGGAAAATCCAAGAAAGAAGGAGTCTGTGGTTTCGGAACTTGCACGTGGTCGTGTCAGTAAGTTTCTACTGGTGAATAGCAATAGGATGTTAGTGGTCTAAGTCCTGTTGAACAACTTTGATTCTTTCATAGTGGATTCAGGTTTACCTTGAGGATAGTTAGGTTAAATTATCCCCAGGTTTTTACCGGTTTGGTTTCCTGAATGATCATATCTTTGTGTTATTTATCTTTCTGTTGCTTTGCATGAGATGATTTTTTTTATTGTGATAACCTAGATTTGTTAATTTGGACTAAGTAACAACTTGGCTAATTACCTAGGTTAATCCAATTGTGTTTTTAAGGGATCTAAAAACTATCAAATGTGTCTTGAGATTTATTGTAATTGATAATTTAGTAAAAATATATGTTTGCCTTGCATAGTAAATTTGTTTGCAATTCTTATATACTCTTAGAAAGCTGAACCAATTCTTCTTCAGGGACATAAACCCTATTGAAACTCCGATTAGTCTTCTTCTCCCAAAGTGATATCAATTCGAGATGTGACACGATGTTTTTAAAGGGCCGATTAATGACAATATGGTTGCATGTTCTAGGGTCATTGGCCACTTTGATAGTGTAGAGTGCGACATCTTCTTCATAATTTAGCACCGCTAAACATACATGAGAAATTTCACAAAAAAAAAAGGTGATTACTGCATATAAATTAAAGAACAACAAATGCTTATTGAATTTTAAAAATGATTGAGAAAAAGAAATTTAATTATAGGCATACCCTTTGCTTTACCACTTCCATATACTACAATATCATCTTGTTTCTCGTGTGGACGAAGCAAGATATTGACAAAATATGCAACAAAGCAATTTGCAGAAACAAATGTGTAAGGGATCCCAATTTCTTCTATGACCCTCCTGATCTTTTTCTTTTTATCTAGAAAATCTTGAAAAGGGAGAAGAGGGGTTACCCTGTCCTCTTCGCATCCAAAATCCGATGGAAGGAACCTCTAGTAGGCCATTCAAAAAAAGGTTCAAAGTTAGAGATTTTTTTTTTTTTTTTTAAATAATAATACTTTGGACTTAACCATTGAACCAGAATAAATTTGTATCACTGTTAATTATATGCAAAAGGACAGTGTGAGTAGAAAAGCTGTATATTGATGTAGAATTGACAACACATGCCTTCCTGGAGTAGTAGGAGTGCTGGAAGTCACAACACAATATCAAAAGGAAGTGCCAGTAGAGGCCATTGGGTTGATAGTAGTTTATGATTCTGCATTCAACGAATCGAGATGGCTCATTTAGGAAAGGAGGTTGGTGGACTTCAAAGGGATAGCATCGGCCCACTTAGGGAATCATCCAACTTTAAAGCTAATCCAGATCTTGTAACCAGTCTAGAAGTGCGACCTTCTGATCTATTGCAAGGAGGAAACTCTCGACATTCTCAGGTACATGATGGTTTGGAAACCAAAGTGGACAATGGGTAAGGACCTCTTGCGGAGGGTGGGCTGGAGCATGGTGGAGGCATCAATGTTGAACCCTAGACCGGTTGAGGTGACTTTGGGACAGTTTGTCAAGATGAATATACTTATGTGGAATTGCAGAGGGGCTTTGAACCCCGATTTCAAAAGGATGATTTTTGAGATCGCGATTAACCAATGACCTTCAATCATAGTCATCACTGAAACAACAGTTGGAGGTGACAAAGCGGGGAGAATAATTGAGGGGCTTCCCTTTGATGGGTTTATTACTTTGGATACCATAGGTTTTACGAGTGGACTATGGCTTCTGTGGAAAAAGGAAGATGCTGATGTGAATCTGCTTGCATTCACAGAAAAAGAAATACATGCCACCATCAAGGTATGTTACTCGAATCAATCTTGGTTTATTTCAGCTATTTATGCCAGTCCTAGATTAGTTGAAAGACACATTATGTGGTCTAATTTATATGAAGTTGCCAATTTACATGACCTTCCTTGGCTTTTATTGGGAGACTTTAATGAAATCCTGTGTAGGGAGGACAAGTATGGGGGCAGGCAAGTGAATATCAACAGAGCCTTAGAATTTAAGGACCACATCGATAATTGTAATATGATTGACCTAGGCTTTACTGGTCTGAAGTATACTTAGATTAACAAATGACAGATATCGAACCTTATCTTAGAATGGATTGACAGGTGCTTCGCCAATCTTGGATGACGCATTTTGTACCCTAAAGCAACTATCACCCATCTACCTTGCACTTTTTCTTATCACCACCCAATTTTAGTGGAGCTGAACAAGCCTTCCCCTAATGCCTCGAACAGCCCATTCCGATTTCAAACCATGTGGCTCCGCCACCCGGAATTCCCTAGAGTGGTCCAGGATGCTTGGGTTGAGAATTTTGTTCTCCGTGAGGCAACAAAAAATTTTACAGAGAGGGTAAGGAAATGGAATACAGTTGTCTTTAGCAATGTTTTTGCTAAAAAGAGAAGGATGCTTGCCAGAATTAATGGAGTGCAGAAAAGCCTTGCCAATAATCCCAGTTAGTCCCTTCTCCGTCTAGAAAAGCAATTGATTGAAGAATATGCATCAATCTTACTTCAGGAGGAAGAGTTTTGGGCCCTAAAATCCAAGTTGAATGCTGCCACATTTGGAGATCAAAATACTATCTTTTTTCATGTTTCCACAGTTATCTGTAGGCATAGAAATAAAATTAGAGGCATCAGAGATAGGGTTGGGGAATGGATATTTGAGGAAGAAAAAAATCAAGGACCACATTCAGAAGGTTTTCTCTAACCTGTACTCCACGGGTATGGATCTGTCTATACTTAGGTCTAATGTCTCGAATTTCTCTTGTCAAGTTCTCTCGGAAGAGGATCAAGATTGCTTAGGAAGGGAGGTCTTGGAAGAGGATATCAAGGAAGGATTATGGGCCTTAAAGGCCTTCAAGGCTCCAAGCCCGAATGGACTTCATGCAAGCTTTTTCCAACACTTCTGGCATGACGTCAAGCACTCTATTTGTGCAAAAATCAAGAGCATATTCACACACAGCTTAGTACTAGCTTACTTGAATGAAACCCTCATCACCCTTATTCCTAAATGTCATAATCTGGAGCTTATTTCTCAATATAGACCTATTAGTTTGTGCAACTCTATCTACAAAGTGGTCTCCAAGATCATAGTTGGCCACATTAGACCACTTCTAAGTAATCTTATATTGCCTATGCAAGCTGCTTTCATCCCCGGAAGAAGAGGATTAGATAATGTCCTAATTGCCCAAGAATTAATCTATGCTCTAGATAGGAAAAAGGGGAAGGAAGGGTTCATAGCCATCAAGGTTAACTTGGAAAAGGCCTATGACCGATTAGAATGGTGTTTCATTTACAAGGTTCTTCAACCTTTCCATTTTCCCCCCAATCTCACCAAGCTTATTATGAGTTGTATCACATCAACAAGCATCTCTATCCTTGTTAATGGAAGCAAGTTGGAAACCTTCCACCCATAGTGTGGCATTAAACAAGGAGACTCCCTGTCTCCTTATATTTTCATCATGTGTATGGAATATTTAACCCATCTCATTGAAGGAAAATGCGTGGAAGGTAGCTAGTCCCCCTTAAAGGCATCTTGGGAGAATGTTGGTTTCTCTCACCTCATGTTTGCGGACGATCTAATATTGTTTGCAAAGGTCAATGATAAAAATTGTGAAGCCATTTTGGAAGTCCTACAAACCTTTTGCTTGGATTCTGGGCAGAAAGTGAGCGTGGAAAAGTCTAGGATCTACTTCTCTCCCAATATAGACCAGAGGATGAAAGAAAATGTTTGTGAGAGACTTGGTATCCATGCCACCTCAAATTTGGAAAGTACCTTGGGTTCCCAATCCAACATAAAGGATCGGACAAAAACATATTCAAGTTTGTTGTTGAAAGAGTTATGTCCAAATTAGCTGGCTAGAAAGCTAACTTTCTGTCCTTTGCTGGCAAAACAGTCTTAGGAAAATCTGTCATGTCTGCTATTCCAACATACATGATGCAAGGAGCAGCCCTTCCCTTGCATTTGTGTGAGAAATTGGACAAGGTTAACTGAAACTTTCTTTGGGGTACGACAAATGAGAAAAGAAAGATCCATCTTGTTGGTTGGAGCAAGCTACTTAAATCCAAGGAAGAAGGGGGTCTGGGAATTCAGGCATCAAGGGGGAAAAACATTGCTTTGCTCGCAAAATTAAATTGGAGAATCTTCCAAGAGAAGGAAGCGTTATGGGCCAAAGTGATACTTAACAAATACTGTTCAACTTCAAGGAGAAGAGCACATGATGCTGACAGTTTGCCCTCTTCCCTAAATTGGCAAACTATTAAACTTGGGTTCTCTACTTTTGCTAAAGGCATTGGGATGAGAATAGGTAATGGTGAAAAAACCAGTGTCTGGTATGTCAGGTGGGTGAAAGGAAAAACCTTAAAGGAACTTATTGAAGGTCCTCTGCCCCTTACAAAAAGTAGTTTAAAGGTGGCTGACTTGATCCAAAATAAAGCTTGGAACTGGAATTTAATTTCCTTTGATCTCCCACAAGCCATCAAGGATAGTATTAAAGCAACTCCTATTCAAATTTTTAACTAGAGGGAAGATTCAATTATTTGGTCTGAGTCTAAGGATGGTGAGTTCTCCACAAACTTTGCTTATCGCTTAGTAAACCCGGAACAACCTTCAGATAACTCCTTTCAAGGATCCTGGATTTGGAAAATTGATATGCTCCCAAAAATTGTGCACTTCATGTGGCTTTGCCACCACAATAGCATTTCGGTAAGAGGAGTTTTGGCTTAGAGGGGTATCAATTACTGCACAAAATGCCCCGTATGTAATGATCAAGAGGAGACAATAACTCACACTATAAGGGACTGCAACTTTGCTCACATGTTCTGGGACAAGATCCGTGTGCCCCCAATTTTCAGATATACCTTCAATGCAAGTCTGGTTGACTGGTTCAAAGCAAACTATCAAAGTGGCATTATCCATCATTCTGCTATAATGTGGAGTTCATTGTTTCCCTTCGAGATCTGGTTCCTTTGGAAGCACAGGAACAAGGTTTGTTTTGACAATACCCCTCTCAATCTTGTTCTCCATAAGTCGTGCTTCAATCAAGCCTTGGATTACTTTTACGAAGTGGGGAAAATCAGAAGCCAAAATCCGAGGGTGACAATTCCAGAAGGTGGCTAAAACCTCCTATGAATTGGCTAAAGCTCAATACAAATGGGGCGTCGCTTGGGAATCCAGGAAAAGCTGGTGGGGGTGGCGTTATCAGAGATAGTGCAAGCAGATGGGTGAAGGGATTTTCACGTTCTATAAGGCTTGCAACGAGTGTGATGGTCGAGTGTTGGGCTCTTAGAGATGGGCTAAGCCTGGCAACCCAGCTAGGTATTCAAAATATTATAGTTGAACTCGATGCCAAAACTATTGTTGATTTATTGCAATCTAACCAAGAGACTAACAACTCCTTCTCTCCTCTGACATGTTTTAGAGAAGCAAACTTTTGTGTTGATGCCTTGGCTAGAAGGGGTGTGTCACAACTTGAAGATTTTGTTGTATTTGATAATCCTTCTTTGGATGATGTTAACACTTTTGTAAACTCGGATATGTATGGTTTGTACTATGGCAGACTCACAACTGCTAATTCTGCTACTTTGGCCATTCTAGCTAGTTAATCTTTAATGAAGTTTTCCTTTTAACCCCCAAAAAAAAAAAAGGTGTGGTTGGAACAAACTCTTGCTTCCTAGAAAGTGCTTTGGCAAAAGAAAAATGTTATAGTTTCCTTAGAAGAAAATTTTATTTTGGGTTCATTGTCAATTTGCTTTTTACGCTTTAATAATAGTCAATTTATTTCATGTTATCAACAAGACCAGGCAATCAATGTGCTCTCATGCTCTCGTGCATGTAGTAGCAATTGAGTCTTGCAGGCCTCCTTGCAAGAATGTTGTGGCCTCCCAGTGGTGAGGCCGTGTTAGTCTTTGTAAACATGACAACGGAATTAGAAGAGCTATGGAAAAAACTCTCTTTTACGGAAGAGAAGGACGAGAGCATAAATCTGGGGAGTAATAGCATAGAAGCAGCTAAGGAAATAGGGAAAATTTGTCTTGTCATGAAAGTCCTCACACATAGAAGTATTGCCTTAGACTCACTCAGGAAAAACTTGAGAATGCTCTGGAGACCAAACAAGGGGGTTAAAATCTCCGAGATTGAGGAGGAACTATACTTAGTTGAGTTTGGCGACGAACGCGACAAAAAGAAAATATTGGAGATGTGCCCGTGGAGCTATGAAAAGCAACTGATTTTGCTTAAGGAATTTGAAGGTGAGCTAGTGCCAAAGGATATCTCCATATGGCAAGCCCCATTTTGGATATAGATCTTCAATCTCCCTCTTAAGAGTAGAACCAGCGAAATGGGTCGGGCAATAGGGTCCAAATTGGTAGAGGTGATGGCAGTTGATGGGTCAAAATCAGGGGTCCATTGGGGGAAGTACCTTCGAGTAAGGGTGAAGATTGACGTTACGAAGAAACTAGTCCGAGGTAAGAAAGTCATGATTGAAGGTGGAGAGCAGTGATGGATTAGTTTCAAATATGAATAACTTCCGAATTTTTGTTACAGATGTGGCCTTCTTAGCCATGACCTGCGGGATTGCGGTGTAACCTCAGATAAAGACAACCAGGTGGAGCAAACAACCCTTCAGTATGATGCCTGGATGAGAGGGGAGGTTCCGAGGAGATTGGGGAGTGAAGGAACCAAAAGCGGACTAAACGACGAGGTTAACAGCAAAGGTAAACTAGCTAGCAGCGAAGGGAGGATCCCGGCGAAGGAAAATTACACGCCACCTGCAAGTGAGGGTTTGGGTGCAGATGAGGGGTCAACACTGCAGAACATTGGGGAAAGGTATACAAAGAATGAGACAAATGGAGTAGACGTCAATTACCAGACACCAAGAAACCATCATGAAAGAAGGATGGACAAGAGCATTGAAACAAACACTGGAAGCATCTTTCCTCTTCAAGTTAAGGAAACTTTGAACGAGCCCATTACTCAAAAAAACATGAGAGAGGAAATGCTGTGGGAGATAATGACTCAACAAAAAAGTGAGGATCAGTTGTATTTCGAATGGCGCCAAGTTTGTAAGGCCCAGTTAGGGAAGGAAGCCCAATAAGGGAGGAGGCAGCCACGGGCCCAATGGCCATGTGCTATGATGAAAAATTAGGCTAGGTCGCTGAGACTCTGGGCCCAAAAAGCGGCCACTGGAAGCGCCTTACAAAGAAAGCCCAAAACAAAGATGAGAATGGGGAGCTGGACCACATGGGCAAAAAGAGATCCAGCCCTCTACCTAGTCAGGAACTTGAACCTAGCACATTAGAACAGAAAAGAAGGAAAAAAAAAGAAGCAAGCCAATGTTACTTTGAAGAATGAAAACCAAATGGATGGCGGTGAGGCGGCAACTATGGAGCAGTGCCGCCGAGCCCGATGAGTGTCCTGGCATGGAACTACCGGGGTCTTGGATCACCCCCGGCGGTTCGAATTCTTATTAACAAGGTGAAATCAAAAAATCCGATCCTGGTTTTCCTTGTGGAGACCAAAGCAAGATTAAGCAGAATGAAGGGCTTTGAACGAAAGTTAGATCTTACCCAGGGGATTGTTGTACCAAGTGATGGCAAGAGTGGCAGTCTGGCGATGATTTGGAAGGAAGGGTTGGATATAAGGTTTAAAAGCTGCTCCAATTCTCATATTGATATGGTGGTGTTTGATGAAAAGGGTTCAAATCCATGGAGGGCAATGGGGTTTTATGGACACCCAGATGCTAGGAAGAGAGGCATATCTCGGCAGTTACTTGAGTCACTAAGGAATCAATGCGATTTCCCTTGGGTAGTATTCGGCTATTTTAATGAAATCACCCACCCCGACGAGAAGCTTGATTGGGCAAATCGAGACGCCGATCAGATGAGAAGATTTAGAGATTGTCTGAGTGCCTGCAGATTACACGATTTGGGTTTTGTGGGGAGTAGTTTCACTTGGTGCAACAGCTGTTTTGGTGGTCAACGGACCCTCATATGCCTTGATAGAGTGGTGGTTAACAAGGGCTAGGCAGCGAGATTTATGAAGGCGCAAGTTCATCACATATCAATGTCAGCATCTGATCACTATTTGTTGGCTTTATTTCTGAGGAAAAAAAATCCCCCAAAATCAACGAGAAAAGAAAAAAGGTTTTTCTTTAAGGCTAGGTGGGCTGGAGATGATAGGTGTAAAGAGGTGATCTAAGGGGCTTGGGATTCGTTGAGACCTGATGACGAAATTCAAGAGAAAATTAAAAGATGTCAAGGGCAACTCTGACGGTGGAATCACAGGGTCTTTGGGAATGTTAACAAAATGGTGAAGTTGAAACAGGATCAGCTCAAGCACCTCGAGGAGTTGAATTTACTGCATGAAACAGCGGCAGAAATCCACGGACTAAAAAAGGAAATTAATGAGAGTCTAATTAGGGAGGAGATATTGTGGAATCAAAGATCCAGGGCTCTATGGATCAAATGCGGATATCGTAATACGAAATTCTTCCATGCGACGGCAAACCATAGGAGAAGGATTAATCGGATTGAAGGTCTCAGAGGGGTAAATGATGTGTGGTATGATAAGTTAGAGGATATTGAGAAGGAAGTCCTTGATTACTTTATGAACATTTTCAGCACAGTGAATCCGTCTTCCTTTGAGGCTAGTCTGGAGTCTATAAACCTGCAAATCATGATAGACATGAATAAGTCTCTACTCAAGGAGTTCAATGAGGTGGAAGTCAAGAAGGCCTTATAACAGATGCACCCTACCAAAGCCCCCAACCCCGACAGTATGTCTCCTATATTTTATAAAAAATATTAGGTTGTGGTACGAGATAGTTTCATTAAGTGTGTTCTCCAGTCTCTTAACTCTGATTGTTTGCCTAGTGGCTTAAATGAAACTTACATTTGCCTAATACCTAAGGTCAGATGTCCCTAAAAAATAACGGAATTTAAACCTATTAGCTTATGTAATGTAATCTATAAAATTGTAGCAAAAATTCTTGCAAACAAGTTGAAGAAGATTCTACCAGATGTCATTAGCAAATCATAGAGTGCTTTCGTCCCAGGAAGGCAAATAACTGATAATGTTATAGCGGCTTTTGAGACAATGCACAGTATCGACCAACGAAGAAAAGGAAAATAGGGCTTAATGGCAATAAAACTCGACATGAGTAAGGCATATGATAGAGTGGAGTGGGGGTCCTTGGAGGCGGTGATGAGAAGAATGGGGTTTCAAGAGAGATGTTTTGAGCTAATCTTGATGTGTGTTACGACGGTGTCCTATTCTGTTCTAATCAATGGGGAACCGAAAGGAAGAATAAGACCATCAAGGGGTTCGTGTCAAGGAGATCCTATATCCCCCTATCTCTTCCTTCTTTGTTCGGAAGGTCTTTCAGCTATGCTGAAGAGAAAGGAAAGAGAGGGCAATATTAAAGGGGTGTCGGTGTGCCGTGGTGCTCCCCAACTATCCCACCTATTATTCGCAGATGATAGCATTATTTTCTGCCGAGCAAGTATTAATGTGGGCCTTCAGGTGATGAAGGTGTTATCAGATTATGAGCATGAATCAGGGTAGAAGCTGAACATGGAAAAGACTTCATTGTTCTTTAGTAGGAATACTAATAATGACATGAAGGAAGCAATTAAGAAGCTGTTTGGGGCCCAAATCATTCAACAACATGAAAAATATTTAGGTTTGCCTCCGTTGGTGGGGCGAGGGAAGAAGGCTTTTAATCAGATAAAAAACCAAGTCAGAAGGAAAATAGCAAATTGGAAAGGCAAGTTGCTGTCCAATGCTGGTCGTGAAATTATGATCAAGGCGATTGCCCAAGCCACGCCTACGTATACAATGGGCTGTTTCAAGCTTCCGGACTCCCTATGCAAAGAATTGAACTTGATGGTAAGCAAATTCTAATGGGGGCAGAAGGATAAGGAGAGTAAAATGGCATGGGTTTCTTGGGAAAAGATGTGCAAACCTAAGTCCGAGGGCGGCATGGGATTCAAGAATATTAAAGCCTTCAATCTTGCGCTTCTAGCCAAACAAGGGTGGTGGATTCATCAAAACCCAAGCTCCATTACTCACAAAATCCTTAAAGCAAAATATTTTGCTAGGAGTACATTTATGGAAGCAAATTTGGGTTAAAGACCATCATATGTATGGAGAAGCCTATTGGCTGCTAGGGAGACTATTAAGAGGGGGTCACGGTGGATTATCGAGAATGGGAAGAGGGTTAATATATGGAGGGATAGATGGATTCCAACCCCTAATACTTTCAAAGTAGTCAGCCCAAGAGGCCATATGCAGGGCTTGGATAGGGTTGAGCAGCTAATAGAAAAGGAGCTAGGAATTTGGGATGTTAAACTAGTCAAAAGCACTTTCCTACCTCTTCACTCAGAAGCTATTTTGAGTATTCCCATCAACCCAACATTCTCTAACAATTCACTGGTGTGGGCTTGGACTAAGAATGGCTCTTTCACAGTCAGAAGTTCCTACGGAATGGCTTCTAATCTCCTAAAGGAAGGAGGAAAGATAGAAGAAATGGGGAGCACATCAGACAGTACAAAAATGAAGGAATTCTAAAAATTCCTATGGCAACTGGATTGTCCAAACAAGGTGAAGCATTTCCTTTGGAAAGTGTGCAAAAATATCCTTCCAACAAATCATCGGCTTGCATCGAGGAAAATTATAGTGGAGGATAGTTGTGGATTTTATGGCTTGTGTGAAACCTCGGGTCATATACTTTGGGGCTGCAAGTTTGTCTCAGAAGTATGGAAGGAAATGGGTTTGATTACCAAGCAGCTGCCACACTGCCCTGTAGAGTTCATTGATGTGTTGTGGAGTTTGAAGAAGTCTAAGTATGTCCAAGACTGGGAGAGTTTTGCGATCACAACATGGAAAATTTGGAACAATAGGAATGCCCTTAAGCATGAGGGGAAATGTAGACAGCCCAAGCTAATTGCAGGGGAAGCACGAGCTTATACTGAGGAGTGTTGTAAGCCTTTTACTCCTTCAGTCCGATGTCCTGGCCCATCCAAAGTCCAATGGAGACCACTGAGAGACGGGTGGTATAAAGTCAATGTAGATGGCGCAATCTTTTCAAACTTTGGCAGTTGTGGAGTTGGGGTTGTGATTAGAAACATGAAGGGTCAACTCATGGGAGCATTGAGTAAAAGAATCTATCTTCCGTTGGAGGCTCTAGAGGTTGAGGCTATGGCATTTGAGGAAGGTATTCTACGGGCCAAAGACCTAAGTCTATTGAAGATTATCATTGAAGGAGATGCTCAGGAGGTGGTGAAGGCCTTTACTGATGCTGGTCCCCTGCCAAGCTCAATTAGCAAGGTGATTGAAGGGGTAAATTCTCGGCTGCAACACTTTCAATCCTGGGAAGTTTCTCATGTTGGTAGAGATGGCAACATGGCAGCCCATATCTTAGCCAAGTATGCCAAATGTGTGGATGAATGCTTTATTTGGGTGGAGGATACCCCCCCTATCGTTTCAAACCAAGTTCTCAAAGATGTAATCAATTTGGACTGTTTGTCCTAATTAAAGAAATCGCAGTTGGTGTTTTATCCACAAAAAAAAAAAAAAAATAGTTCATGTTATTTTTAACTTGTAGTCTATTTGGTCTCTATCGTCAACTCATTAATAAAAATTGACTATAAGTTGAAAATAACGTGTTGGCCTACCCCTTACCAAAACTTCCAACAGAGAATGGGTACCTTTATATTACCAACATCTTTGATACCATCTATGATTTTGAGTTGGTCAAGAACTTGAGGATATGCCAATGTGGAGAACTATGTCTACTTCCCAAAGAACTGATACAATCTTCTCATGCTCATTGAGCTCTCCTGCATGTCTCAACAACAGTTTTCCGTGTTAAAACTGTTGTTCCAAAAACAAAATACATGTTTGGTAAAGTTGTTTTTTTTTTATTAGTGTTTGAGATATGTTATTTAAACATTGATTTTAGAAAGCTCCTTAGTTTTCAAGTTGCAGACAATTGCTCAACGGCACAACTGTAAATATTTTCAAAAAGTGGAGCCCACTTTAATTAGACAACACCCAATACCCAACAACTTTTCTTTCTCTCTCTTGCACATATCTTTTTTCTTTCTACCTCTTCTTCTTTCTTTCTTTCTTTTTTTCTTTTTCATTTCCTCTTTCTCCTGCACGATGCCACTCTTTCTTCTTCTTCTTTATTTATTTTTTTTTTTCTCTTTCTCTCTTGCACACTGTTTTCTTCTTCTTCTTTTTGTTTTTTTTGTAAATATCCTAGTCGATGGGTTTCTCTTGTTTTTCTTTTTTCTGGGTTGGATGACTAGTGATTCAGTTGGATAGAATAGTAATTTGGCTTTTCTTTTGTCTGGTCTTTCTGGGTTCATTTTTTTTCTGGTTTTTTTTTTTTTTTTGGGTTTTTCTGGGTACCGTGTGTTTGGGTACAAATTTGATGTAAAAATAATTATTGTTGTGTGGGTTGGTTATTGGGTACAACTTTGATGTGGCTACAGTTGTTTTGTGGGTTATGAAATTTGATGTTGGTTGCTGGGTTTGAGTTTGGACCATTGAAGTTTGATGATATGGGCAAAAAATATTATTGTTCAAGTTTGATGGTATGAGCACAGGAGATTAAATTTGATGGTATGAAAACAGATGATTTGGAAGAAGAGGAAGTAGTGAGCAAAGTGGATTTAGGAAGAAGAGAGTCTAACGGTAATAATGTAGAATTGAGTAATAATTAAAATAATAGTAAATGTACAGTAATTGTCAGATAAGTACAACTTTTTGTTTAAAAAAATACGAAACACACAATTATGATTTTTCACGTTTAAAAATATGTTGTTTAAAACATAGTATCAAACACATTTTTTGCATTGTGATTACTTTAAACACATATTAAATCACAATACTTTTTAAATCACAGTTTTCACATATTTTAAATAACAATACTAAACAAGATACCAAACAGGCCTGATTGTTTGAGCAATAATAACTTGGACAACTAGATAGCTATATTATTGTGTACTGTATATTAATCATATCCTTTGCCCTCTAGTGAGACGACAAATTAAAATCATATAAAGCTTCTGAAACTCGGAAACCACATGCTTTTGTCATCTGAGATTTGTGATGAGTTATGCTAGTACTACATAAAGTGGCACAATTTGTGCCACAACTCACTCACATGGCGAGTTATGAGTGATAAAAGGTGTCTCTACATGGACTCCTTGTCACCCCTCTACCACTCATAACTCACCACGTGAGTGAGTTGTGGCATAAATTATGCCATTTTATGTGCACCAGCATAACTCATTTGTGATATCACCAAGCCAAAATGCCCTTTCAGGTGGGGTTTGGATACACATTTTGAGTTTTACGTTTGCGTTTTACTCCCTTTTTTTTTTTTTCCATTTCAAGCCGCGTTTTAGTGGGACTTGAGCAGTTACGGCTACTGTTCATGAATAGTAGCTGCAACTTTTGACTATTCTCCCGTGAACAGTGCTTCCGACACTGTTCACGAATCCCACAAACTTCACTTTTTAGTCACTTTTTCATTAAAAATGGGTCTCTCAATACTATTCATACATTTAAAAATGATTTTGATACAGTATTTTCAGTTTTTAGTTTCAGCAAAATAAGTTCTATCCAAATGGACCCTCAATGTTTTTTTGGAGAAGCTATGGAGGGAAATTTTCCATACGCCTAGGCATACTCACTGGACCACACTGGCTACATGACCGATACTGTCATTTTTGAAACTAACAAACATGAGTCATTTCATGCAATCATGTGTTTTATTATTACGGGAAAATGTTAATATGAATGCTCTCTTTAAGAGCACTTACATCATTCGGTGCAAAAGATTCCGTCTATTTTACACAAAAAACCTACTTTTTCTATTTTACACTATCATTTTTACAAAACACCCACATCAGTTTATCTATTATACACACTTTTTTATTAAAATAATATTTTCCCTCAATTTTTTTATTATTTCCCACCTAACCCTCCTTTTTCCTCTAAATACACCCCCTTCTTCTTCACACAATCCTTATCTCTATCTCCACCTCTCTATCTTCTCCTTCTTCTTCTTCTTTTTTTATTTTTTATTTTTAGAATCTTTTTCCTTCCTCTTCTCCGTCAACCCATCACAACCACCATCACTACCCGATCGGCGAACCACTCAAGATCAAACCAACCCAAGATCAAAAACCCACCCAACCCGAAACCCACTGATCAAACAATGAGAAATCAGTAAGTTAACTAGCAACGATTTGATCAGGCTTCGTGTAGCAGTGGTTTGATCTTGATCAACGAGTTGATCGACGGCAATGGTTTAATCTTGATCAAATGAGACAAACGGAGAGTGAAGGGAGAGTGATCGGCGGCGATTTGATCAGGCGGCGTGTGGTTTGATGTTGATCAGCGGCAGTGGTGTGATGTTGGTCAGCGACAAGAGATTGGTGGCGATCAGCAACCGTGGAAGCTAGAGGAATGAAATGAGAGAAAGAGAGAGCTAAGAGTGTATTTCGCCGTTCTGATCTGATTGAGAAAGCGAAAGAGGTGAGAGTCAGAGGGGATAGAGAGAAGAAGAGAGGGTGGAAGAGAAAAAAATACTAAAATATTATATGCAAATGCTATAGTAGTCGTGCATATAAAAATATGATATGCAAATGCTACAGTAGTCGTGCATATATGCACTGTTAGAGCATTCACATCAGACCATCTAAAGTCTTCTAAAATAGATCTACAGTGCAAATTTTACACATTTTGGCCAAAAAACATCCCACATCAGCTCATGTAAATCTGTGTAAAATCATCTAAAAATTTCCATGAGCTACAGTAACCGTGCATATATACACGGTTACTGTAGCTCGTCTATACATTATTATAATAATTTATAATTTTGCTCGTTTTTTTCTCTCTCTTCTCCATCTGCACAACCTCATCATCATCATCATCAACTGCTTCTTCCTCTTATACACACACTCCCACAGTCAAAATCAAAAATCAACAACATAAATAAAAAATCAACCACAAAATCAACAAAAAATCACCCAGAAACACCACAAAACCAAACACACCCACACACGGACACACCAACGGAGACAGAGAGAGTGGATCAGAACTTGTGGCAGATCGGCGTGCTTGGATCCGCGTTCTTCTCGCCGTGCTTGGATCGGAGACAGAGAGAGTGTATCGGCGCTTGTGGCGGATCGGTGTTCTTCTCGCCATGCTTGGATCGGAGTTCTTCTCGCCGTGCTTGGATCGGAGTTCTTCTCGCCATGCTTGGATTGGAGACAGAGAGAGCGGATCGGCGCTTGTGGCGGATCGACGTGCTTGGATCGGCGATCTTCTCGCCGTGCTTGGATCGGAGACAGAGAGAGTGGATCGGCGTTCTTCTCGGCGCCGTGCTCCCTGCTCGGATCGGAGACAGAGAGTGGATCGGATGGAGATATAGAAGAGGAAATCAGAAATATGATAGACCGGGTATAGAGAGAGAGAAAGAAATCAGATGGAGAGAGGAGGAAATCAGAAATAGGATAGACCGGGTATAGAGAAAGAAAAAGAAATCAGATGGAGAGAGAAAAGGAAATCAGAAATATGATAGAGAGAGAGAGAAAGCGGGTATAAAAACGGTAATGGTTAGGCGAGGAATAATAAAATAATTAAAAAAATTGATTATTTAAATAAGAGTGGTGATAGAATAGATGAACTGATATGGGTGTTTTGTAAAAATGATAGTGTAAAATAAGAAAAGTAGGTTTTTGATGTAAAATAGACGGAATCTTTTAAACGAGCTGATGTGAATGCTCTTAGTGTAGCAATTATGCATAAATGCACAATTTTGCCCCAACTGATGTGGGTGCTTTTTGAGCCAAAATGTGTAAAAATACTACCTTTTTCTATTTTGCACAAGTTTACACAACCTGATGTAATTGCTCTAAGGCTCTTTAAGGATAATTTATTGTGGGGTCTACCTAATAAAAAAGTACTAAAATAATATAAATTGATGAAAGAATTAAAAATATTACTAAAGTGATAAATGAAACTCACTTTATAAAATTAGTCAAAAACCTAACATAAAGCAAATTATAGGTCAATTTAAAGGATACTTGGTACAAAATTGGAGTGCAACTAGAATCTCTTTTGAATTCTTAATTAATTGAGTTTCCACTTTAATATATAATATAATGTTTTAATCAGCCTTTGAATTCGAACCAAAATTTTCAATATTAATATAATCCTATATATGTGCGTATATATGTATTTATTGTGCAAGGTTGACAAGTACTGGAAAATCAGTAACTTATATCAACTTGTTATATAATGGTTGTACTTGTACTTACTTTTCTAATTTTTATTGCAACTACAAAATGAGAATTTTCATCCATAATTATGATCAAAACTAGGTTCTGCAACAAAATAAAAAGTGATTTTATACCGCTCTTTGATTTTGTACATTGATAGAGAACTTGTAGTGAAATCTAGTACAAAATCAATTATAAATAATTTAAAAAATGACAATAACTTTTATTTTAATAGATCATAAATAATTTAGTTAAAATGAATTAAAAATTAGTAATTTTTTATCTTTTCTTCTGTTCATATATTTTCTTAATACTTGAAAAGATGTGACCTTTATTTTTCATATATTAATTTAGTTTTAAATTTTAGTATATTTCTTTTTCCTAATTGGTTAATGTTTTTTGGTTCAAACTTTGCCCCCAAGATAAAATCTTAGTCCTTCATTGTAATTAAACTAGTTGGCACTTTTTAGTATTTCTGAAAGAGACATTCAGATTTGAAACTCCCCTTGCCCTCCCAACTATCAAAAATAAGGTGGAGTTTCTAAAATTCTATCAATTTATTTTGAAATTAGTGAATTGTATTTCATCATCTATTATCAATATTTTTTATAAAATAAATTGACACATTTTTTTTATATCTATTTAAACTATTGATGACATGGTAAAATAATTGAATTTATCCATTTCAAAATGAGTGTATAATAGTTTAAGAACTCTACCATGCAATTTCTCAAAAAGAAAAGACTTTTTAGTGTCCTAATCTCTCAAAGCTTCATAAACAGGCCTATAAATAGAAAATTATTACATACTTTCAAAGTATGGTAATGTAATGCTTCATTCTCTTATATTCATGGTAGATCTTATCATGAATTTAATTAACGGAACATACTTCGAAAATATTTAAAAATTACTCAAATAAATATAGCATCATGTGATGTGATGTGATGTTAGAATATGTGAAAGTAAGAGAGGGAGAGTAATGGCATTGGCAGAGAAGAGCAAGATCCTGACATTTGGGGGAACTGGGTACATAGGAAAGTTCATGGTGAAGGCAAGCATCTTCCTAGGCCATCCAAAATACGTTTATACTCGTCCTATAACATTCCAGTGGCTATCCTTCACAGCATATTTGTAAAGGGTGAGACGATGGGCTTTGAGTTAGGGGAGGACGATATTGAGGCTTCAAGTCTATATCAGGATTTTGAATACACAACCATCGATCGGCTTCTTGATATTTTTCTTATTAATACCCAGAAGCCCACAATTGTTGCATTTGAATGAGTGAAAGGCTAGAGGAAGAGAGACGGAATAAGTAGTTCTTGACGGTTGTTGAACACAAATAGTGCACTTTGTTCACTTGTATTTCGTGTTTAAGTATAGTGACTTAAATAAAATTTGCTGAATATTTCTAATTTCTAGACTTACCCAAGAACTATCTCACCTCTAATTATCTTCAACTAATGTATAGCCTCGTGCATATACATGTGTATAATTAAAACAATCACAATTATAAATTTTCTTTTTAGAACAGATTCAAATTATACATAGTATTAGTTTGCACTTTTTTTAAAGCATACATTTCTAAATTCTCATTATATATATATATATATAATTTAGAATTTAATTTGATTTAGACTCTTCAATTTTTTCATCCAATAATTCACTTGTCACAAAAATTTAAATAATAAATAGACACGTGATGAAAAATTGGACTCCAATTAAAATCCAATTTATAAACTAATTGGATTTGAACTCTTCAATTTTTACACTCAATAATTCACTTGATACAAAATTAAAAATTAAATGGAATATGCAACGCAAAATTTGAGAATCCAATTAAAATATAATTAGATTTTCTCTGAACTTTACCTGTTAAAATATATACATATTAAACCTCAAACAACTTTCAACATATCATATTAAGATTAATTAGCCAAATAGCCTCTGTTCAGGGCTAATATTTAAAAAATGGACAATGTTGTCTTGCCCAACCAAGCCCAAGCCTAATGCAATAAATGAATTGCACTTCACAACATTGAGCCTCCAAGAGCTAAGAAGTAAGAACTACACTAAACAGTATTGGATATTTGATATTTCTCTTCCAATTAATTAGCAAGCAAAACAAGGCCACAAAAAAAGTGGGCCCTCGAGTACTCTAACCTTTACAGCAACCAACTCAATCTTCATAGCTTTAACTTCTTAAATAATTGGACCTTGAGCTTGCTCATCTATTCCAGCCCATCCTCAAAAAGTCAGCCAATGTTTGAGGCCTAAGGCCATGGATTCTGAATTTAGGCGATGTAACAAGTGGTTTAACAGGTGGCAAAGACAAAATTTGAGAAGATGGGCAGGGATCCCCATTCAACTAAACATATGTATACATGCGGCAAGTTTCAAGGGCATAGGACCCATATGTTAGCCATCGATTAAGGATGGCAAAGGGTACAACGGGTCGGATCAAGGGTGTCATGTCCACAATCTTCTTATAAAAAAAATTAAGAGCGGGATGGATAAAAGGTATTTTATTATTCCTAATGAGATGGTTTTTACATTAATAAGATAGATGAAAATAGTAAAGAGAAAAATAGTCATAAGTGCAAATCGAGAGAAAACAAGTGTTTTATCATGGTAATAGATATATTTTATAGAAAATAAATTATAAATAGGATATAAGAAATACTTGTAATGAAATCACTTGAAATGAAAGCTTATAACTAAAATACATGTATAGATGAGTTTCAAAAATGTAAGTTGGAAATTAGACAAGTTGATGGAAGAAAGCTCTAGTCTTTTCTTGTCTAAAATTTGCTCTATCTTCAAGGCTTTATCTTCTATTTATAATACTGGAGATGTTTTCGGATACAATGAGAGTAGAGACTTCTTTTTTTGAATAATGAATATCCTTTGTCTGATAGTGGAGTGTCCTAGATAATAGAATGTTATGGGATGTGCTTTGCTTTCTGATTGATAGGATGCATGGTGTGATGTCTTGGCTTTTGTCACTTTGGTTGATGGAATGCATTATTCTTGATTGCATCGATGGTAAGATGCATCATACATAGACACATTTAGAGCTGGACGGGGTGAGCTTTCCATCCCTAAATACGATTTATAGGTGGGACTAGGAGTTTTTGTCATTCCTACCATTGATGCATGTTCTCATTGATTAAGAACTAAACTTAACCTGATTTTTGTGCAGAAACTCTAAATATATCATAAAAGCGTCAGTCATTAACGCTAGGAATACTTTTAGCAACCTTACTAGCAAGCAAAAACCTTTCCCCTTGTGGTTAGACCCAAATTAAACCAACATAACCAAACACCCCAAAGTGAGCAAAAACTAGAACCACCTTTACAGCCATGCAAGTCCACTGTTAAACATAAAAGCTGTGTAGTAGCCACTCACAAGTTATCATTATAAGGGTTTTTTTTTTTTTTTTTTTTAATTACCTGTGCATATAAGTTATATAACTCCTCTTGACCTCCAATTAGCAAACTTCAATATACACCATCCCTGTCAGAAACGTTCTTTTTTCCCCCTTTTTCTATTGCGATGCACACCACCTTAATAGTCTAGCCCACACCAAACTAAAGCTCTTATAATGAGCCTGCTATTACATAAAGAAACCTATTCTAATAGAAATAGGAGACTGTATGCCTATAGAAAAGAAAGAGGCGGCTTTTTTAGTATATATACAACTTGTGCATATGGGAAATTGCAAGAGTGCAAGCCGCAAATGAGGAGAGAGAGAAGGAGAGAGATGATGTTTTTCTTTCATAGTAGTTCTGTTTATTCTTAAATTACTATCAATCCAAATGAAACAATGCTATTATGCTAGCAACTAGCAAGCGGAATGAAACAGTAAATACATAAAACAAAAATTCTTGTATTAACACAATTAATCCTAGATTCTGCTATTCCACCTGTCAATCGTGGAGATGAAGTAGAGAGAAAACAGAGGAGAGGCCAGAATCAAGTGGAATAAGAACATTTACTTACAGGATGGATACTAAATAGTCAGGTCAACTATAATATATTGGTAGACTACTCCCCAACTGTGCATACATACATAAATAATAGCAATCCCAAGGTCATAGGGAAAAAGTTTGACAAAAGGGGAAAATCTTTTATGCTAATACTTGGCAAATTTGTACATGAAGGAACATATCAATAAAACACATCCTGGCTTCTTTCCCTGCTAGACCATGAGATAAGGCTGTTGACATGAGGATGATACATACCTGACATTTTAAATCTTTCCTGTTCCATTTCAATTTTTCTCATCACCTGGAGTTGGAAATCATAAGCATAAAATGATCCGTCTTCGTCCCTCTTGAAAATCATATCTCCTTTGATTCTTAAACTGTAAAGGGGGACCATATCCAAAATACAGCCCATTTTGATACTAAGTTGCCTTGTCCAAAGTTCCCCTAAACCCTTCAAGATCCAAACGCTTATCTGGTTCTCTTCTTCATGAGTGACAAAACTCAAGAAACCACGCATCTCAACAATCCTATCATGATACCGACTACTTTTTGGGAGAGGTATTGTATGAAACCTCTCCTTGTCCACTTCAATAGACACTAAGTAATCACTACTATCAATATTAGGTACCCAGTGCAAAGCTCCAATTGCCAAAACAGGCAAGCATCCAAGCCAGCGCAAGAGTCCAAAAGAAGGTCCATTCACTGCTCTCCAAACTCTAGTACCAAGATTTAATATCTCACAACCGAAATACCTCAACTCATCCTGAAACAAGTGCACCACTTTATATTCACCAATAACAGTGCAAAATGCAAAGCCATACGATTCTTTATCAGCAGGACATAAAGTACCCAGAGGAAGAGAAATCAACTTCCTAGTCACAGGATTTATGACTATAAGTCCTCCTTTCTTCAGTTTGTTTTCAAGCAAAATTAGACCATTGCAAGCAGCCCTAATATGGCCTGTGCAACTTACACTATATTCTCCTATTTTGCTCCTTCCATTGTTAATTTCCAAGAACTTGATATAATATTTCAAAGTGGGGTTTATGTTTGGCTGCACTAAAACAGGGACCGATTCTGACTGAAGGAGTTTTGCCTCAACTGAAAAGGTATTTGGTTTCTCAACTGCAATTGGTCGCGTAGAAAAAGGGTACAGATTTTCTTCTTTAATTGATGATATAAAGATCAAAACAGATTCTGATCTTTCGAGATGATCATCAATGAATTTGAGGCTATTAATTATAGTATACCATGGCTTACAAACAAACCTTGACCTTTGAAGAGACTCAAGAGGAAGTCGAAGAAGAACGTTTGAGATGCAATCTTTAGGAATATAGGGTACAAGAGCATCTTGCAGCTTCTTTTTCTCTTCCTTTGACAATGCTCTCTCCTCCACTAATCTTAAAAAGCTTGCCTTCTTGTCACCCATTAGATTGGCCATTGCACCTTTTTAATTATGGTTGGAATACCTATAGATAAAATGATCATTTAGAAAAATTTTGTTAATGATTGTAATTGTTAGCAGATAAGAAACATATAAAGAGAAAGATGGAGGGTGAGACTGAGGGATTAGGGGGAACATACACAACCAGTTTCTTAACATTTCAGGAAATTATATTAAATAAAGGGGGGAAATTAAAATATTTACAAAGTGAAGACTGTATTAAGAAGAAAGCAATGGATGTAAAAAACAATGTTATCACGCAAAAGGATAGTATTAACCAATTTGTACTGAAAGGAAAAGAAAACCATATTGTTATCAGAGTAGGTGGCCCCAAATCCGAATCATGTGTCCACTTAACTCCCATTTAAGAAAATTAAAATTCCAAGTACTGGACCCCACTTATTGAAGGGAGGTCTGGACCCACACATGAGGGGAAGCGTTAAAATAATGATTAAATTCATTCTTTCCTGTCAACTTAAGTTTTTAGGGATCAATGGTAGTTAATCAGTTCATATTGTAGAATCCATATGACAATGAAAATGTACCAACACCATATCTTGTGCCTTTTCTTCTCCCCTATTAAGTAAAATATGAATTGAATATATTTTTATGATGTATTCATTTCCATATGCCCTTATTTTGATGAATTCACATACATGATACATCTAAGAATAAATAAATCATGGAAGAAATATATGTAGTGAAAGATATTTTGTGTGGTAACTACTATCTTGTTTTTGGAGCAGTACCATTCTATTTCCTTTCCTGTGTGTGGTATAAACCCTGTCACCATTAAAATATGTACACAAACATACAAGGCCAAAGCCTATACATACTTAGTAATAAACTTTATTGAAAAAAGATGTAAGAAAATACAGAGGAAAAAAGCACACAGGCAGTGTGCTAGAAGCAACAAAGAAAAAATTAAGTAAAAATGAAAATGCAAAAATCAAGCATATCAGGTAAAGAAATGAAAGAAAAACATTAGAAGCATTTGCCCAATCATGCAAAGTCTGAAGTAATAGAAGCTTCAACTCATGAATCGATCTTTCAATCCCTTCAAAGGTACTTGAAATCAAAACTTAAAACAAGACAATTATAGTCATAATAAAGAAAAGCATCAAGAATAGAGATATTAAATATAAAATAATTTTAAGAAGAAAAAAAAAAATCAGCAAAGTGGAAGTGGTGGTCATAAATAGCAATAACTAAGGAATCCCATGATAAAAGAACCAATGCAAGAATATACAGTAGTTCTGATTGAGTCAAAGGTGTAAAAGATATGCGGAAGAATGTCAAAAGCAAGGTATCTTTATTTTGTAATCTTAACTACGATATTGAAAAATCAAAATATGTTGGAAAAAACAGAAGTAATCTCCTATTACACATTAAATTTTATTAAATGAAAGGGTATGCAAATGAGACTATACAAGAGAAATGTGGGAAAAAATTAAAATTAAAATCTAAAGAGTTACACAACTCCAAAAATATCATTTTTCAGTTTTATCACTGTGAATTTGATCCCTTTAAATGTCCTTATGGTCTTGCCAAATACATCACATAAGGCGTGATTGAATTAATTTTCAATAAATCATTATTTGGTAATCATATATAATTTATGTAGAACCATAACATGGAATGAGATACTAAAGGATTAATTTTGGCAGTTATAATACATAAGTTTCTGACTTGTCAGTTAGGCAAAAACTATCAGAATTGGAGACTAATATTCTTACTCTACCAACCATTCGGAAAGGTTTACTCACTTATGATGCTCTTCGTAGAATTTGGTCAAATACTTCATCCATAGGAAAAGAAAAGTAAAAAAAAAAAAATTGCAGCGAATCTAACCTACTTCATTTAAGTGGTCCTTGTCACAGTTTTGGATCTGCAGCAACCAAATTGACAGAAGTTTATCTTAATGGTAGGTGAATCCAAAATTATGAACCAAATGAACTACAATATCAAAAAATAATTGATAGAATGATCACAATTTTTTTGTTTTTGATCAAAGATGAATTTTATTGAGAGAGAAGGATAACAAGCTGGCCTCCAAGTACAAAGGTGGTGTGCTGCTACAGGCCTATATAATCAACAGAAGTTAGAATGATCGAAAACTATGATTCGGATTTTCAATTCTGTTCTGACCCTTTTTGCTTCTTAGTGGAAGATACTCATTGAGGAACTCTCAATAGTCATTTAGGATAAATAAACCTTAAATGACACCAATTTAGCCTGCTTTAACCAAGCCTTAGTTACAAAATTTTGGGGTCACCTATGGATTCTCAACAAACTAATCGGGGTCAGCCATGTGTATTCTTTTCCACCATTCTATTATATTCTGGAGAATAATAACGGATGGTCCAATTGCAATTCTAGCAAAAATTCAATAAACTGAACGCAAAGATACATTTTTAGTGAATGATAGAAATCAAAAGAAGGAAATCAAAGATATGTATTTTAACAATTCAGAGTTTTTCTTTTTTGAACTCCCAGGACAATGGGAACAGTTTCCTGATAAACAAAATTCAGGTAGCATAAACCAGGTCAGACTGTTGTACATCATTACATGACTTTTAGCGTGCTTGAGCTGACAAGGATGCATGACCCTTTTAGCTTCTTTGTGGAAGATACTCATTGAGGAACTCTCAATATTCATTTAGGATAAATAAACCTAAAATGACACCAATTTAGCCTGCTTTAACCAAGCCTTAGTTACAAAATTTTGGGATCACCTATGGATCCTCAACAAATTAATCAAGATCGGCCACATGTATTAAGCCAGAATTATTACTGATTGATTTCATTTGATTTGAATTTTATTTCTGAATTTAATGTTATTAATTACATTGTTTCTTTCCTTATTTACTCCAAGAGTATAGTGATGTGATAGTTCTCTCTTTATTATGTACTATTGTGATCACACAAATTAAATTCATGGTGGTATCCCATAAAATAAAAATCCTACCCCACAATTCATGCGAGTACAAGGTTACCACGTCACTATACTCTACAAATATTGATAAATCCATGGATTACATGTTCTTCTAGTATCCTCTATGCTTGTAAAATTTCAAGGTGATCAAAAATCGAGTTTAAATTTTATGTTTTTATAGTTTAAAATTATGCATAAAAAATAATTTTATAGATCAAACTCTAAATAACATACACAAAATTTGAAACGCATATTAATAACATATTATTAATAACAAATAGAATATTTAATCCAAGGTGAGATTTTCAAGATATGAGTTCACTAAATCCTTACAAAAATTGATATATATATATATATATGGCTTAGGGTTTGTTCAGCTTTTCTTTCTAAATCCTTACACAAACAGCATCAAATTTGGTGTCAAAGCAAACTCAAAGACAGAACTAAGTAAGCACTAAATTGACTGAGAGCTGAAATTTCATTATACAACAAATAACATGTTTATTACACAAATCTATCTATTTGGACGATGAAATCTACTTTTGTTCAAAGCGATTAAAAAAAAAAAAAAGTAAAAATCGAAAATCCGAAGTATTTGAGGAATTCGATCGTGGTGATGTCGTACCTGATGACGTCCGTCGTGTCGCCTTCGTTGTCTTAGAAAACCCGATCAGTTCCGCTACACAGTTTAGTATGAATGAATTCTGAGACTTTTGCGATGAAAGTTTGCTTAAAACTTTTAAAAGAGGACCGTGACTTTTTAATTGGGACGATTAGTCCAATAATAACAATTTGTAATTTTGTTGTGAAGAGAGAGAGAGAGAGAGAGTGTGTGAAGTGATAAATAAAGCAAATTGTATTTGATTTATTAATGATTAAAAAATATATATAGGAACTTGACCTAACTCTTTTTTTGATGGTCCCTTGTGGGAGACTAATAAGACTGGGAATAAGTAACTGTACTCCCAATCGAGAGAGAGAGTGGGAGTAACTCCTAAGATGTTTGACCTTGGTTTGAGACGTTTGACCTTGTCGATAGTGTCCAACCCCCCTCAATTCCGCCAAAATGACTCCAATCTTGCTGCTTTTTATTGGACAAAGTTTTTCTAGCGTGATTCAGCACACTATTTTCAAATAATTAAAAAAACCAAATGATTTATTAAAAAACCAAATGAAGAGCCATCCATACAAAATTTTTTAATAAAAAATTATATATTATTATATAATAAAAGCTGGGTTTAGAAGCCGTGGTTGCGTCAATTCATGATGCATGCATGGACCATGTGGCGTAGCAATTAAAAACTCATTATTCATTTCTTTATAATAATTATTTATTTTGTTATTATTTTTCAAATAAAATATATATTATAAGATTATTATAAAACCATGCAAGGCACAAGCTTTTAACTAATAATATATATATATATATATATTTTTATCTAATAGAGGTGTTTGAGTAAATTTATACAAACTCCACTTTCTATCTTCCCATTTTTCTTTTCAACCAAACAAAAAAAAAAAAAAAACATTACTTCACTTTTCCACCCTTCAAACGAAACATAAATGACAAAAAACTAAATTTTTTCCGTCCTTCCACTTTTTTATCCTCCCACTTTTCTATCTTCCGAACCAAACGGACCATATGGAAACGTGAAAGGATAGAAAATAAAGAAGGGATGGAAAAATGGAAGAATAAAAGAGTGGAGAGATAGAAAATAAAGTTTGTATAAATTTACAACTATGTCCCTATTAAATAAAATAAAAAGTAACACTTTTCTTATTAAAAAAATTGTGTATGGACACTTGCAATTTTTTTTAATTTTTTTGAAATGTGGCATAAGCCAAAGGATAAAAAATATATAAAAATAAATAATAATAAATATAATGAGAAGTACAGTAAAAGAAAAAAAAATCTAAAGAAGAAAACCAAAGAAAAATAAACAAATGGTATAATAGAAAAAGACAAAAATCAAAGGAAAAATAAAAAGAAACCCAAAACCTCATAGTGGAGTAGAAGAAACGGAAAAACAAAAGAAGAAAAAGACAAAAGATAAAAAATTAAAAAAATAAACTAATGAGAAGTACAGTAAAAGAAAAAAAAATCTAAAGAAGAAAACCAAAGAAAAATAAACAAATGGTATAATAGAAAAAGACAAAAATCAAAGGAAAAATAAAAAGAAACCCAAAACCTAATAGTGGAGTAGAAGAAACGGAAAACAAAAGAAAAAAAAGACAAAAGGGTAAAATATCATTTTCGTATCTAAACTATTACAAAAATTTATTTTTTGTTCTTCCGTTTATGTATGTTAGTTTATGTCCTATATGACCTGATGGGATGCTAACACAGTATCCGACTAAGACTAAGCTATTTTATTTAAAGATATATAAACATGTGGCAAAAAATTGTTGGCACACATGGAAACCATTTCTTAAAGAGATTAAGGTTGCATTTGTTTCAGCTGAAAATGGATTCGGGAAAACAATTTACACCCTACCGTATGTTTAGTTGCGCATAGAAAATATGGTCAAATGGAAAATCATTTCCGTTGACCGTAAAATACCCACCCCACACCCATAAATCATTTTACACTTTCATTTTACCTTCAAACCATTTCTACTCTCCTCAAAAAATTTCTCTCCTCACTCACTCTCATCACTCACGCCAAGCCTAAGCTGAAGGACGGAGAGAGCTATCGCCAGTGAAGCCCAAATCCAGTCCCCGACCCACGACCCTGCCGATCTGATCACGCCGCTTAAACCCATCGCCGATCTGATCGCGCCGCCTTAAACCCATCTCCGATGAACCCAATCTGATCGTGCTCGCATTCGCCTCTGCCTCGCGATCTCGCCTCTAGATCGAACCCAGTCGCCTCCACAGCGCGATCTCACCTTCGCCTCTGCCGCACGATCTCGCCTCTAGATCGAACCCAATCGCCTCTCTCTCTTCCTTCTTCTCTCAAATTGATCGGATTTGATGATTTTTTTTTTTTTGGGTTTTGTTTCTTTTGTATTTCTCTGTTGACAAATGATATTATATATTTGTTTGGAAGCTGAGAAAATGTGAGTAACAAGTAGAAAATGTGTTTTCTATGGTATTTTCAAGAACACAACCAAACACTAAAAAATATTTTTCAAAATATTTTTTAAAATGCCACCAAATACCTGAAAATATTTTCACCTAAAAATATTTTACACTTGGAAACCATTTTACATAGAAACAAACACACCATAAATTCTATAAGGATGGGGTGTAAAACCTATGTTTTACACCATCCAATAAGTGATTGTCACATCAGCATTGTACTTAAAATTCAATACATCTTACCACACCTAATAACATCTTAATAAATTCTCAATTTAATTGGATTTATATATGGGTATTAGAATTAATTGAGTGTGATTGTGTTTATTCTTAAATATATGATAGGATGATGTGGCATGTTGGGATTGAAGGGGTAAAACATGAGTTTTACACCACGTCCTTATAGAATTTAATCTCTTTTTTAAAAGACCAAAAATACCCCTTATGCCCTCATTTGACAACTCGATAGAACGCCAATCCCCAAATCTAAAACCCCAAAGTCCAACTGCCCCAACTATTTAACAATAGCCTCCCTCCGCCTGCGTTGATGAGATAAAATATGGCTTAGAACCCCAAAATCCCCTATCGGCTGGGTTATACAGAATTAGCAACAGCCCACTCACATCTCATAAGTTACCAACCTTTGTGAAGTTGGCCACCAGATTAAAAGAACTCAAAAAGGCAATGACTAGCAAGGACTTAATAGATTGACACAAAGAAATATCTTTGAGACCCTAAATCTAACTGTTAGGATATGTGCCCTTTAAATCCTATTGTATGATACTATGTATGACATTATGTTGTGATTAATAAAGTTGTTTTATTATTATTTAAAATAATGGTAACATGAATATTTGAACATTATCATATAGTCCATAAGATACATAGTATGTAATTTGTGTGATTTAGTCACAGAAGATATAAGTCATAAGTTCTCTGTAAATTCAGAATTTTAGTTCGCAGTCGGTGATGAAATTGGGCATTTCATCTACGAAAATTATAACATTTCAACTAAGATGATTTGTCTTGATCATGGAAGTAGAGACTTCTAGTTGATATGTTTTAAGTGTTAAGACATGTTGAACTGGACTGCTATGAGATTTATTATTCTATTAACGACTGTCAAATGAATAATAAATCTTACGACTTTTATTTACATAAACTCTTAATTCTAAAAGAATAATGAACCTGATCATGAGGAGTAGATTGTTTTGAAATATCAGAAGTGAAATCTAAAGCCACAATCAAAATCTTAGTATGTTGGGCAGCCACATTTAGTGTTGAAGGAACATATAAAATATTCTCTTGAGATAAGTTTAATGAGTTTAGTTATTCTGAGTGTTAGGCCTAACCATTTTAGTAAACTTAAATGATCAAACCGGGTACTCAAGGATTAAAATGTAGTAATCTTCAAAGTGGCAGTCATCATTCATGACTTTGTATTATTACGAATATTTTAATGAAGGGGTTGAATGTATAATAAAGTCTTGGGATATAATTTATTAATAAGGCCTAAAGTGCAATTATATTTATATAGTGATATTAAATATAATTAATAACAATTTTGGGCTTGTCAAGAGTTGACAAAAAAACCCAAAACTCATTGGAGTTAGTGTCTTATTTGTTCCCTTTTGGTCCCACTCCAAGCCACATACTAAAACCAAATTGGAATGGTTCAAAAGGTTAACCCAATTAGATAATCAGTTATAAGGAGAGAAACATACAGAATTTTATAAGCGAATGAAATAGTATGTATGTGAGTGTAAGTCACTCTCTAATTCTCCCTTAAACATATACATATAAACTGATTGAGAGACCACATTTCTTAGGCACAAGTGGAATTGAAGTGAAAATTAAAAGTGTTCCCAAATACTTCTAATCTTTGTTTTTGAATTTCACTGCACCAAGGTACATTTTCTTGTTCTTATATTCTGAAATTTACATAGTATATGCTATCAACTGCAAATAAAGTAAATCAATTAATTTTCCACTGCGTATGTTTTGTATGCGATATAAACATATTTTTTCCAACACAAACATCACGTAGTATAACTTGGAAATTCATGAAAATAATTACCATTATCTATAATAAAACGGTCAGCAACAAAACTAGCATAAAAATACCAACAACAAAAAATATCATACTTCTTTTGGTATGATTAAGCAAAAAACCAATGAAAAAAAAACCCCCCATTATCTATACACCTCGGTAAAGATCCACTGAAACAAAATAATCTCAAAAGCAATTTTAGTTTTGGGTCTTTCGCACTAACCAAGCCGTTAGGGTTCTAAGCCCTATTTTTTTTCTCCTTGACGTAGGTGGAAGGAAGTTGCTATTAAACAATTCGGTTGCCGTGAGTATTTCACGATTGGGTTGGGGTTTCAAGTTTGGGAATTTTGAGATTAACACACGAGTAATGGATTTCTATTTGGATGTGTCAACTAATGGAGAGATGGGTATTTTGGCCTTTTAAAAATGGTTTCCATGTGTGCCAACAATTATTTGTCATGTGTCCACATTTTTTTAAATAAAATAATTTAATCCAAGTCAAATAACACGTCAACACTTCATCAGGCCACATAAGACATAAACTAATAGCCATGGATGGAATGACGAAATCATAACGTTTTGCAAAGTTTAAGGACAAAAAACAAACTTCTGAAAGTTTAGGGACAAAAAGAGAACTTTTGTAATAGTTTAGGGACAAAAATGATATTTTACCCAAGACAAAAAAAAAAAAATAATAATTGTTGGTTGGTGAGGAAGGACAATTTTGTCCAAAACACAACTTTCCTCTTTTTCTTTCCCCCAATTTGGGGAGATTAAGGTGAACGCACTTGTATCGTTCTTCCATAACATTGTTTTAAAAATTTATTTTTATCTTTTTTCACTTTTTCATTAAATTTTTCTAAAGCCTTTTTGGAACCAAAATTCAAAGAGAAGGATCAACCCTTTGAAATGCTGCACAATCTCAAAAACTCTATTTCTCCCTTAGCTTTTCATAATTAGCATTTTGCACTCGTTCTTATTTTTCATCAGTTTAACATAAAATTCAATATTTTTAAATCTTATATTTGAACCCAAACTAAATCAACCTTCATACCCTCATCCCTCTATAATATTTTGTTTCATTTCTTCTGATAAATGTTGTTGTTGTTGTTGTTGTACATTTGGCCACAAATATAGTATGCCAAAAACTAAAAACAAAATAAATAAATAAATAAATAGCACAACATTTTTCCATTATTATTGCCCTTTTTTTCTACATGGAAAAATTGAAAATAAGTTTTCTGTATTATCCTTTTTTAACAAATAAAAAATAAAAATAAAAACCAAAAGAACAAAACATATCAACCCCGAATGTAGCTTGTCAATCCAAGTATTCTCAAGGCTGGTATAAGTCGATCTAATATTACAAAATAAAATTGTCACATTACAAACTTTACAAAATATAATCTATTGTCAGAGGGCATAACTTAGTTGTCCAAATCATAACCAAAATAACAAAAATATTTTGTTGATGTATTCTAAACTTACAAATAGGGACGGAACCAGGATTTGAATTTAAGGGGACCTTTTGCCCTCCTTGTATGAACTTTTAGGGATCTTTTGCCCTCCTTGTATTTCTCAGCTTAAAGATTTTCAGTCATTTTGATGCACTCTCTAGAGTTCTTTCTTGCCTCAATGCACTTGCACCTTTTTGTGCTTGATGAATCTTTTCCTTTTTTTTTTTTTTTTTTTGATGAACTTTCTTTTGGATGAACCTTCTAATCTTCTTGACATGATGAATTTTGGGTTCTTCAAACTTAATGCACATTTTTTTTTCTCACATTGATGGAATTTCATTCCTCTTTCCTTGATTGAGTGAAAGCTCATTTTTCTTTGATGATCTCTTATCTTTAGCTTAATGAATTCTCTACTTGTCTTTCATGTCTTCTAGGAGAGCTTTATTAATTAGCTTCAAAGCTATAAGGTCAACTCCTCCTCAACATGAGATTTAAGCATGCATACTTTGAATTTTTCCCACCCCAAGTTTAGATTTTAGTGGGTTCGTGCAAAAAAAAGGCTAAATGTTTGAAGGCTCAAATGGGCTAGCAATGGATGATGAACATTCTAGGTAATAGGAAATAATTTGGTTTAACCAAAGATGGCCTCCTATCCCTAGTAATGCTTGCTTATAGGCATAGTGATTCAAGCTCTTTTAATAAATTCATCTTAAAAGAAAAAATATGAATGCTCTAATGATGTGAAACAAAAGACTTTTGAAAATTGGATCAAGTGCATGGACTTTTGATTGCTCAAGCCTTTAAACATCAAGATTTAGAAAATGTTTTGTCCAAGTGATCCTCATGTACCATTTTGAAAAGGAGACTTCTTCTTCTTCTTCTTCTTCTTTTTTAAATCTTGAAAGAAAAAAATTGGGTCTTTTTGAAAAAGTCACTAGGAAGTTCAATGGTTCTAGTTCAAAGATTTTTTTTTAAATGACTCAAAGGCCCAATGCCCCTAGTCCAAACACTTTCTCATTTGATTTTTTTTTTTTTTTAATATATACATGAACAAAGTACATCAAATGCTACATGGATTTTTAGAATTCAAAGAAACATAGAAACATAGAATAAACAAACAAACAAACTTTAAACTTAATAATTATGATGTTGCAAACCAAATTTGGAGTGAGGCAAAGTTGGGCCACTTGCTTCTTCTTGGTCCATTTAGGATGCTTGAGGCTTGGTGCGCTTGAACCTTAATTATGATGAAATGGCTTGGGCTTGCACTTGGAAGGCTTGAACCATATGATCATTTGGTATTTGCTTGAACTTGGGCTTACACTTGGAAGGCATGCATCTTGTGAACTTTTGGCTTTTGATGTTAATCATTCGTATACACTATTGATGGGCTCAAGTGTTGGGCTTAGAATGATTCAAGAAACAATTTTGGGCTTCCATACCAAGTAGAGTTTAATCATAGGCTTTTGGACTTGAGTTCATTCATAGCATACAAGGTTCAAACAATAATGATGGGTTCAAGCATTGGACTTAAGTCATCATGGTTCAAATAGCGTCCATACACATGTGTAATACAATGCAATTTACATGGACCGACCTAAAGGTAGGTTCTATTGGTCATTAAAACATGGGTAGAAGGTAGGTTAAAGGTCTTCACAAGCTAGGACATCGTACCTCCCAACTTGTGATGCCAGGAGCGATGCGTTGGTCCGAATGATACAGTTTGTCCTTACGAACCATCATGGCATAACCATGATGATCCTTGTCGCGGTGGGTGGTAGGTTTGCCGCTAGGTATGTGAGTCTCAGGAAGACCACAATCTACAGCTAATACTACCAGGCTTCCGGGCTAACACACAAATAAAATAAATTTCATTCAAGCAAATGATGCATGACATGCAAAATAATGACATATTAGACATATTATATACAAAAAAGTAATAAACAAACAATGACATGGTTGGCCACCATAACCTACTTGAAGCTTAACTCTCAATATCCCCAATGGAATTGCCACTGTGAGAGATCGCGCCTCCAGCCCGTTTTATAGGATGTTGGGCCAAACCCACGTGAATGGGTGGAGTTGTGTTATTACCTCTCAAAATGGAGGTTCGATTAGTTATCTTTCCCCCTTTAGATTAAGGGTTTTACAATGGAGTCGCCACTTATTTAATTATTGGGATAAATAAGAAAACCAAAATTGACAAATTCCTCATTTTATTAATTTTCAATTGAATTTACTTTGAACATAGGAAAATTACATGGATTTGGTCCTAGATATAATCTAAGATATAAGTACATAACTTTATTTCCTAGTTACAATCTAAAAAATGAAAATTACAAGGATAAACATTGATCTATCAACCCTTGATCTAGGTTCGGAGGTTATGTTACAAGATGAGAAGGTGTTAGGCACCCACCTTACCCGGTGAAATTGGTCTTCTAGACTATGGTGGCCAACATTCATATCACATCATCCAATATGTTATCAATCAATTTGCATGTTGAATTTAAAGTGTGTGCATGTGATAAACCTTAATTCAATTTATTAAGCATTTAATTTGGATTGACAAATAAATTCTAGTGAATGTGTGTAGATGGTGATATCCTAGATTCAAGAATTTAAAAGAATTATTAAACAAACATCTTTTTCATATTTTTATGTGGATTTAAGATCGAAGCTAGTGTTATGCATGAACATATGATGAACAACCAAGAACATATAAAGAACACATAAGAACATTTAAAAACATTCAAACATATTCAAGAGAATTTAAATAGTTACTATCATGTTTTAATCCTAAATTCTCATCATGGCAACACAAAAAACAAGTTAGGAAAATGGATTATACTTTCATGCAAGATCCATATGGTGGAGAAGGAGACTCTTGGTAGAGGTCCTAAGAGTGAAAGAAAAGAAGAGTTAGGAGAGGAGGAGTGAGTCTCACTCAATACCTTGAGTCTCAAGAAGACCAAGATATGAAAAGACTGCTCAACTTCACTAGAACTCAAGAGAGGGGAAGAGATGAGGTTTTTGTGTCCTTTGGAATGAAGGAAATAAGAGATTTATATAGTAGTGGTAGAGAAAATATGAATAGAAAACCATTTAATGAAGGTTGACAAAAAATCATAAACCTAGACTTTATTTTAACCTTTGAAGAAATTTGGTGCATTAAATGCGAAGATTGGTGAGAGTGAGGAGCAAGCCAAAATTCGGTTTTCCCGTAATTGTTGTAACAGCCTGTAAAGTCAACTTTAAAAAATCATATCTGACTCAATTCTAATTAGTATGGTTTCATTCTTGTGCTTTAATTGAAGCTCCGGATGTCTAATTTTTGGAAAAATTAACCTCATTCACAGATTCAAAATATTCTGTGAGATATCAATGAAATGGTGAGTAGAGGTCATTTGTTAGAAAATTATTTTAGCACAATTAACATTAATAGGTCCCAAATTAGCTCTCAATTAACATTAAATGGCTCAAATTACTCCCATTTTAGACTTAATTGGTTCCAAATTTACCCTAATTAAAAGATAATTATACAAATTATTCATTGAATAATTAATACTTATCTATCTAATTAATTAGGTGTATGCAACCTCACTATAAAATGTAGTCCTAACCAATCAAATTATGACACATCATTAATCTCAAATCGATTATAATTATAACCAATTGGAATCAATTGTTTATAATCACATATAGTCGGACTCAATTTGCGATAGTGCATCTCGGCCATTAAAACTTGATTAGATGATAACTTTCAATCTGATGGTCCGATTAGGGCTTATGACCAGTCGATTTAATCGTTACAACATCAAGATCATTTTGGTGAAATGGGATTAAGGACTGGTGACCAGAATCAAAATGCATATTTTAAAGGCGAAATTACCTTTCTACCCTCCATGTGAGGTTAAATGCAGGTTGCAAAATGAGGTTAAATGCAGGTTGCAAAATGAGGTGTCAACAGTTGTATGTAAAAATAGAAGATTTGATGTAGGTGTATTGTAAAGTGATGCATTAAAATAGATAAAATAGTTTTTTGAGGTGTTGAAAACTAAAATTAACACCTTTAAAATGTTGGGTATGACACTAGGAAGGATAGTGCGATATATGCCCAAAATGCATTCTTCATAAAATGCATTTCATCTAAATGTGCTCTACAACGATTAGCTCCCAAAGAGCTTTTCTTGAGGTTGGTTTGTAATTTTTATTTTATTTTATTTTATAATTTAAACATTTTATCAAATTTAGTGCTAAATAGTGATGGTTCTCAGTAGGAGATAGTTCTTTGCTCTTTCCACTGTAGCATAGTGTTCCCCTTCTCTTCGTGAAGGACGTTGCATGCCCTCTAGTTTCTATGGGACTAGTAGGGCTTTCATTTTTTCGTTAGTTTTTCTTCAGTCTTTCTATTCTTTGGTTGTGGCTGTGGTTTCCCACAACACCATAATATGGAGGACCTAGCGCAAAAATGGAAAACTCTATCCCTGACAAAGATTGAAGATACAAGGGTGGACTTATCAAGGGATTAGAAAAGGCTGGATTTTGTTTTCACTGTGAAGTTTTTCACCTATAGATCCTTAAATATTAAGGCAGTGGCTAAAACTTTTCAACCCCTATGGCGAACTCAGGGTAGTTTCGAGGTGACTGATGGAGGTAATAATATTTTATTGGTAGCTTTTAAATTGGATGTTGACGCGGAGAAGATCATTCAAGGAGTACCATGGGCTTTTGATAGGCACATAGTTGTTTTTTAGAGGTACGAAGGCTCTGTTCTGGTTCAAGACCTTCGCTTTGACATTCAGATTCACAACCTCCCCTTCTCTTTGTTGACGATAAAGGCGGCAATAAGTATTGGTGAAACAATAGGCACTGTCACAAAACCGAAGGATGTTGGAGAGATGAAAAGGGGTAGTTTTATGAGGGTTCATGTCGAAGTGGATATTTCTAAACCACTATGTTGCGGAAGGAAAATTTCATGGGACCAAAACAACGAGGGATGGGTAGCATTTCAGTATGAGCGTTTACCAAATATTTGTTATTATGTGGTCAAAATTTGATTCAACTGTAATCTCGCTGGTTCAAGATGATAACAGATGTGATCTGATAAACATTGTAATTATGGAGGATAATCCCATGCAATATACTAGGAGTTCGAATATAAATACGGATAAGGATATTCTCAATCCAAGTGTCGTAAACACAGCAGTAGGGTTTAAGGTGGGCTAGGCTGACTCTCGGTTGGATGTGAGTGGTAGTAAGGCTCGGCCCAAGAAGAATTCTAGTAAGGGTAAGTGCACCACGAAGCCAAAAAGCAGTTCATTTGAGCAAGGTGTGTTCAAAAGAGGCTCATGTGAAAACAGTCCAACGCAAGGAACTTGGAAAAGGTTACCTAGTAGGACTTAAACTTAATCCACGGTAGCTTCAGAAGATCTGGATGTGGGATAAAAATGCAAGTCAGTTGTGGCAAATAGGGAGATGGTTGAAGGTGTGAAGAAAGAAAAGAAACTGAAGTGGCTTAATGTTTTTGAATCTCTATGCAATCAATTGACTGAAAGCTTGGGATCAGCGGAGGTTGCAGGGCAACCCCGTCGGGTCCAATGAGTCTCTTAAGCTGGAACTGTTGGGGGCTTAGGAACCTCTGAACAATTAAGGCCTTAGAAAATGTGGTGAATAAAGAAGAGCCCATCATTGTCTTTTTGATGGAGACAAAGTCGAAAAGAGAATGTATGGAAAGGTAAAAGAAAAATGTAACATGAAGCATGGCTTAATTATACCTAGCAATGGGAACAGTAGAGGTATTGCTTTATTGTGGAAAGAAAATGTTAAAGTAGAGATTCAAACATACTCACAGGACCATATTGATGCATGGGTGGATAGGGGAGCAAATGTGGGCTGGTGGCATCTTATAGGCTTTTATGGAAATTTGGAGACGGCGAAAAGACCAGAATCTTAGGAAAAATTAAAGCATTTGAAAGGTACCTCACTACTACCATGGCTTGTAATTGGGGATTTCAATGAAATCACTAGCCTATCAGAGAAGGAAGGCTGGAGCTTGAGACCAAGGAAGCAGATGGAGTTATTTGTTAACACCATTAATACCTGTGGTTTGTGTGACATGGGTTTTATTGGCCCAAAGTACACATAGCTCTACCAACGGTTTGATGGGGTGCAGATTTGGGAGAGACTAGATTGTGCCCTCGCAACAACGGATTGGTTGGCTTAATTCCCTATAGCAAAATTGTTTCACCTTTCCACTTCAGTAGCTGACCACTCTTCTCTACTCTCCATTTGATACCTAGGAAAAAGAAAAGGCGTAAAATTTTAAGATTTAAATCCATGTGGCTAAAGGGTAGTAGGTGTAAGGAGATTGTGAAGATAGCATGGGAGGAGGGAGTGCTTTCAAGGTTGGACTAGGTGCTTGGCACTTGTTTGGAGCGTTGCAGATCCTCTTTAGATGCTTGGAACAAATTAGAGTTTGGCCATGTGGGTAAGACAATCGCTGCACTACAAACAAAATTGAAGTGGCTAGAATTGCAACCATCATCACCATAAATGGTTCATGAGTTGAAAAATACAAGAATATAATTGAATTGTTGGTTGGAGAAAGAAGATGAAATATGGTGCCAACGATAAAGACTTAACTAGTTTCAAGCTTCTTTCATGCAAAAGCCTTGGCTAGACATAAAAAGAATTACATGGAGGGGCTGTTAGATACCAATAGCTTGGCAGGATGATGAAAATAAAATGGAGGAGATTGTGGTGGACTACCATAGCAACCTATTTACATCAAGCAATTCGATGGAGTTTGATGAGATCCTCAATGCAGAGTAACTGAAGGTTTCAACCTCCATGAACCAAGAGCTAGTTTGAAACTTCAATGAAAATGAGGTCAGAGTGGCTTTGAAGCAAATGTATCCCTTGAAGGCATTGGGTTCGGATGGTATGCCTTCTCTATTCTTTCAATATTTTTGGAGCACTAGCGAAGCGGTGGTCACTAAAATGGTACTTGATTTCCTTAACCATGGTATTTCTCCTCCTAATTTTAATGAAACTCATATTGTGCTTATTCCAAAAGTAAAAGAACCTAAAAGAATAACATAATATAGGCCTAACAATTTGTGTAATGTGGTTTATAAGATTGCCTCAAAAAACTATAGCAAATAGGCTTAAAAAGGTTCTTCCATCCATTATTGGTGAAATCCAAAATGCTTTTGTGCATGGAAGGTCAATCATTGATAATGTGTTAATTGCTTTTGAGACTATGCATCACATTAATTAAAAAAAAGGAGGGAAGGTGGGGGAAATGACTCTTAAACTTGATATGAGCAAGGCGTATGATAGAGTGGAATGGGAATGCCTGGAGAAAATCATGGAAAAGTTGGGTTTTGCAGAGAGGTGGATATGTTTGATTATGCAGTGTGTGACCTTTGTCACTTATGCTATAGAGATAAATGGGGTTCCTAAGGGGAATATTATTCCATTAAGGGGAATCCGTCAAGGTGACCCCTTATCTCCTTACCTCTTTCTTTTATGTGTAAAAGGTTGTTAGGGTACTTTTTTTTCACCTAATTTTATTTGGGTACCACCTATTTATTTTCAAACACCACTAATAAGTTATTGGGTTTTCCCAAATATTTTTTGCTCTATTATTATGTTAATTACAAATGTTTCATATCTCATTATCTAAATTGGGTTATGATATAAAATATCACAAAAAAGCCCGAAAACTCATATTTTATCCAATTTTATTATCATGTTCTATTTAAAGTCCAAGAATACTTATACTTGGCAATATTTGAGAAGCTCATGATTCAAGTCCATGACAAAACAATTTTATCAATGGAATTCAAATCCATGATCAAAGCCCATGATTTAAACTCATGGCAATTTATTTATCCAAAGCCCAATTTTCATTGGCAACATCAAAACCCAATTCTCATTGGCAATATTAAAAGCCTAACTTATATTGGCACTATTAAAAGCCTAAGCTAACTACTTGGTACTATTCTATCAAAAGCCCAAAGTTATTAATACTTGGCAAAATACTATATCATAATTATTTCACTTAAAAGTCTAATAATGAACAATACTTTAAATTCTTAAACATATTATTATAATATTACAAGCTTGTGGAATTTATGAATTATCTATTCTCAAAACCCATGACAATCATCTTGTAAAAGCCCATGAAAGTTATGATTGTTAGACCCATGACATTTATTTATTTCATGTTATAAACCCATGAAATACATGGACATCATTTGTATCTCGACATCCATAATATACACCTTCGACACTCATGGTAAACATTCAAACCCACAAGTTATGATGTGAAAGTTCAAAAATGTGTATAAACACCTTTGAACGTTTAGACCCCCAAATTACAACTAAACCAATTCAAGCAATATGTCAAACAACTAGTGTGCGGAAACTTAACAAATGCTATAATATGGAATTGGTAAAAACTATCTAAGCCAAAACAAAATATAATCCACAGCAGATAATAAAAAGGCAAAGATAGAGAGGAAGGAAGATGCAAACACAAAGACAACACGCGATGTGTTATCGAAGAGGAAACCGAAGCCCTCGGCGTAAAACCTCTCCGCCGCCCTCCAAACGGTAAACAATCCACTAGAAAATACAGTTGGAATACATGGACAGCAATAGACCCTCCAAGCCTAATCTACCCAGTGCACCTAAGCCCTCCAAGCTTCTTGCTCCAACGAGGTTGCGCTGAACCTTTTTCTTTTCTAGCTTCCCGAATTCTGCTACTAGACCGCAGCATCAACCAATGAAGATTGGTTCCTTCCTAACTGCTTCCCAGAAATCTAAACAGCTGTCTCACAGTAATGATGATGGTGAGAACCAGGTTTGGTATAATGCCTCTCAAGGATTTGACAATGGAGAAGAAGAGAGTTGAGGAATTTGAAGAGACTCTAAGGTATAGATTGTGGGTGAATCAATCTTGTTTTTCTTTAGGGTTTCTCTCTCAAAATTCTCTCCGGAAACTCTTTTTCAATCGTGGGTAAAAGGGGTATTTATACTAGAGTGGGAGAGGAATGTGAAACGTCAGGTTTTACAAAACAGGGATGACTCGCGGCTTGACCTCGCGGCTTGACTAAGTCGCGATATCCAGTCGCGAGATAACCGTATGGCCAGTTGTCCTGTTTTGTCCTGTAGTGTTCCAACTTGCATGACTGTTCATCTTCCAGCATGCTTGGCACGTGTGCTGCATCTGGCGGCTTGCAGCCGCGAGTCTCTGTTTTCTTGCACACTCTTGAGCAATCTTCACTCTCTCTTACTCACTACCCTTACATCAAACCCACCTAAATACAGGGTTACTAAATGCTGAATTACAAGCAAATTTGGCACGAAATAAAGCCAATTAGATGGTTGAATAAATTCAACCTTACATGATGCGATTATTAGAAATCATGAACATTATTGCAACATGGAATTCATCATAGTAAATATTATTTACAAAAGTATTTTGAAACTTGTCCTATTGTTTCAAACATTACAACTAATTGCCCAATAACCCATTGCAAGTATTTATGAAAAACCTAAAAATATTTACTAATAAAAGTCCATAATGAATGAAAGCCCATGGCAACATGTGCTCACAACCCAGCCCATGTGAGCAAGCACAAGCAAAAAACACCAGCATGAGGCAAAGGAGAGTGGGCAAAACAATCTTTATTCATTCCTAACCAAAAAGAGCAACTAGGTACTCATACAAGGGAACCAAGCCTTTGAGAATAGATTAAGGGCTGTCCCATTAATTTTCTGCACCCTCTGCCGGACGTGAACAGTCCCCAAGGGCTGTTATATCAACTAAAGTCAAAAGGATGAAGGGACTCTATCATCTTCCTCAAGACTGCACCTCTAGTGGAAGGGGAGCTAAAACCAAACTTCAACAAATTGATGCTATAAATGTTAAAAAACATTCAAGACGTGATTCATGTGCCAAGCCTAGGAATCCTAAAGGGGAAAATTTGGGAACATGTGGTTTGAAGGGCATAAAGGGATCTCCAACGGAACCCCTGAAATAGACTAAAACTTCACACCTGGCTTGGGGTGTTGAATCTTACTTTTTGGGGGACTAAATCTCAGTTTGCAGCATTATGATTTGTTCTTGATACACGCCATAATCATATTGATTCAGCTCAGCCCCAGAAATCATGGCATTAAATGCAAAGCACTCTAAAATCCCATCATTGCCCAAAGAAGCAAGGCACCCCTTAAAGTGAATCTCTTACTTCTGACCAAAAATTCTCAAGAAGCTTAACCTTGATTCGTCACCTTTGATGAGTCATGCATTTTTGAATTCTTGTCAATCAATGCTTCTCTAAATCTCCATTATAAAAGCATACACACCTTAACCCACTGGGGAAGGAAGGAGCCTCTCTAAAAATTTCTGTCATTGACTACACTCTGTAGAAATTTAATCCCTATTTGCTTTCTTTAAGTTTTCCCAAACTCTCTCGAGCTCACTCACAACCTTTCTTAGCCTATAGTCACCATAACACCAACATTCACCACCTTACTTACACCTTCCTACTCCATAAACGTCCCATAATTGACCAAGACAGCCACTCCCTCTGAAACCCCTGGTTTGTTTATTACTTTGCTCGTGGTTTAGCTTTCCTTAAGCTCACCACTCATCATCTTCAGCCTACACTCATCTAATCCCAGATATTCTTCCCACCACAGCTCAAAAATGTCCTCCAACTAGACACAAACAGCCCATTACTCACAAAAAACTTCAATCTCAGTGTTAATCCCATCGCACTCATTCAAAATAGCCCACATTCACCTCATTCATGCCTTATAATTATACACTCACCAAAATCTTAGTTTAATACTTACTGCACTGAGTTGGGGATCTTTCTCTCCCTTCATTCCATACTATTTTTCCTTTTTTATTTTTAATTATGGAGCCTTTAATCATTGTTTATTATTATTATGATAAAGGATATAATATATTTGTAACAATTGAATTTTTCCCTCACATTGATGTAATGATGGCTAAAAGTACTATAAATTCCCCTGACCAAGACACACAAGGACCCCCAGGAGTGAACACTTTCCTAAATTTATTTAATCATTGGCTGCTGGACTCTAAGTATAATTTCACCCCTATCGCTGGAGATAATATCGTACTGCTAGAGGACTGATTGGAACTATGACACTGTAAAAAGACTAATAATATAACAAACTAACAACACTAACGTATTTATTAGGCTTTATTGTTGTCTTCTTGTTAGGGTGCAACCTTTGTCTCTTGCTTGGGCGGACTTACACCACATCGATAGCCTTTGGGCTTTATTTCAAGGACCCATCTTCGAGTTTCGGCTTGGCTACTCCATATTCTATTTAGGAAGATCAAAATTTTCCCCTTAACAAAGGTTTATCAGCTCTAATCAAAGCCACGATTGACAATGGACAGATGAAGGGGTTGGCTGTATGCTGTGGTGGTCCAAAGCTTTCTCACTTCTTTTTTTACAGATGACAACCTAATTTTCTGCAATGCATCCATAGAAGAATGTGACACTTTACAATGAGTCTTGGAAGTATATGAGAAAGCCTCAAGCCATCAATTGAATTGGGTAAAAACATCTTTATTCTTCAGCAGGAATGCACCTAGGGAGATCCAAAAGGAGATTAAAAGAAGATTTGGGGCCCAAGTGATTAAAAAACATGAAAAATATCATGGCTTGCCCTCACTTGTGGGGCGAAATAAAATGAATACCTTCAATGACATCAAGGAGAAGTTTGGCAAAAAGTTAGCGGGGTGGAAGAAGAAAACGTTGTCCAAAGCTAGCAAGAAGATTTTAATTAAAGTAGTGGCCCAAGCTATACCAACGTATACCATGGGTTGCTTCAAACTACCAAATTTTCTCTGTGAGGAGTTAACAAATATGGTTAGAAACTTTTGGTGGGGACAAAAGAAAGAGGAAAAGAAAATTGCCTGGCTTAGTTGGGAGAAAATGTGTGAACCAAAATCATGTGGAGGTATGGGCTTTAAAAATCTAAAACTCTTTAATTTGGCTCTTCTTGCAAAACAAGGATGGAGGCTTCAGATGGGTCATAATTCTTTGGTGTATAGGGTTCTTAAGGCCAAGTATTTCCCAAGAAGTGATTTTGTGAATGCCTAGCTCGAAAACAACCCTTCCTTCACTTGGTGTAGTGTCATGGCAACCCAACATCTAGTTAGAAAGGGTCTTAGATGGAGGGTCGACAATGGTGAAAGTATTAGAGTATGGGGAGACAAATGGTTGCCAACTTCCCCCATGTATATAGTAGTTTCTCCAAGATTGTTCCTACAATTTGATACAAGAGTTAGTGAGTAGCGCTTACAATCTAGTAGTGAAAGCAGCCCAACATGCCAATCTTGGAGAAAGCTCAGGGAGTAGTCACGTTCACTGCTTCTGGAGGAAGGTTTAACACTCACCGATTCCACATAAAGTTCGTTACTTTGGTTGGCGAGCTTGTCATGATACTTTACCAACGAAAGCAAACTTGAGACAGCAGCAAATTGTACAAGACGATATTTGTGATAGCTGTAGAATGGAGTCGGAGTCTGTTGGGCATATTCTGTGGAGCTGTCCGAAAACTCAAGAGGCATGGGGCTGGGAAATTCGAACTTGGAGGTTTGTTGCACGTTCCATGATCTGCTGTGGACTTCGTTGATGGTTAATGAAGTTGGTGATGACCAGGCAGCGAAGGTTGTTACAATTGCATGGGCATTGTGGCACAATCGAAATGAGGTGAGACATGGGGGGGGGGTGGTGGGGGAGAAGAAGAACAAAAAATCATTGGTGCAGTGGGCCCTTAACTATGTTGCTGAGTATAATGCAGCTATTGATGATGTTAGTAAGTCAATACCAGTGGTTGAGTAAGATGCTTCTTGGCGACCTCCACATTTGAATTGGTATAAAATAAATGTTGATGGCGCACAATTTTCTCTACACAAAAGGTAGCGGGGATCAATGTGGTCATTAGAGATGATAAGGGAAGGGTTGAAGTAGCGTTGTGCAAGAAGATTATGGCCCCAATGGGGGTTGTTGAGGCAGAGGCAAAAACTTTTGAAGCTGGGTTGTTGTTTGCAAAAGACATTAGCATTCAAGACATTATCCTCAATGGTGATTCTCTGTTGGTAGACAATGTCCTCTGTGAGAAGTCTCTTCCCCCATCATCTGTGGAAGCAGTGGTATCGGGAATGCAGAAAATGGCCAAGGAATTTAGACTGATTGAGTTCTCCCATGTTAGAAGATAGGACAATAGACCTGCACATCTCTTAGCTAAATATGTATTTGGCATTAGTGATTATCTTGCTTGGATTGAAGAGAATCCTTGCTTTATTGATCAAGCTTTAATCCATGATGTAATCTCTATTTCTCATATGCAATAAATCTTAGCTTTCCTATATAAAAAAAATTAGTGCTAAAATTTGATGTCTAAGGGGCCGTTTGGATTGAGTTTTTTGATAACTCAATTCTCTGTTTCCATAACTCATAACTCAAAAATAGTGGGACCCATAGTAAAAAGGTTGTTTGGCCAAACGATAACTCTGTTTCCATAACTCTGTTTCCATCACTCAATTCTCTGATTTTTGAGTTATGAGTTATGGAAACTGAAAACAACAAAAGGCTGTTTTCAGTTTTCATAACTCATAACTCAATGGCATTTCCGTAAATAAATACACATGAGGGACCCACAGCCGCAACTTTTGACCACCTTTTGACTTTTTTTTTTTTTTTTTGGGTTGACGTTGCCTGTTTGTTTTTGTTTTTGTTTTTTTTTTTCTTTCCTGGGTTGGCCGTTCAGGTTTTTTTTTTTTTTTTTTTTTTTTTTTTCTTTTCTGGGTTGGCGTTGTTCTTTTTTTTTTTTTTTTTTCTTTTTTTTCCTTTTCCTGGGTTGGCTGTTCGGTTTCTGGGTTGGCGTTGTTTTTTTTTTTTTTTTTTTTTTTTTTTTTTTTTTCTGGGTTGCGTTGTTCTTTTTTTCTTTCTTTTTCTTTTTCTTTTCTTTTTCCTAGGTTGGCTGTTCGGTTTGGCTTTTTTTTTTATATATATATATATATTAGCTTCGGTGAGTTGGGTGCTAAAAAAAAAAAAAAAAAAAAAACTACTGTACTGGCTGACAGGTGTGGGACCCATGAATAGTGTGAAAAAATTGAGTGATGAAAATAAAAGTGATGTTGCCAAATGAGTGTGAAAAAATGAGTGATGAGTGATGAGTTATGAGTGATGAGTGATGAGTGATGGAAATTGAGTGACGGAAATTGAGTGATGAAAAACCCTTACCCAAACAGGCCCTAAACTTCTTGACAACTTGTAGTTTTATCTTTAGCTTTATTTATTTGGATGAAGAAGAAGTATTGAGATGAACAACATGAAACTGACAACACCCATCCTATGAAGGATATTCTGGCCATCCTCTTTTAGCTAAGCAGTTTTACTTGATAATTTATCTCTATTAGCTATTACAAATGATTGCCTAGGATAAATTTAAAAGAAAATCTATTGAATATAATTCTTAGACATTAACTGGCTTATAACCCTATGCATATGCATAGTTATGCTTAAAATATACACATTAAGATACATAGTACAATAATCTTACATATATAATTTAAATATTATTGATAGTCATTCTTATATTTTTTTTTAACTCTTTAAAAAGTCTTGTAAGAATGTTATTAGGTAGAAAATGTAAGTTGTCTATTTTTTAAATATTTTTATGTTTATTAATTCTAGACTCTTTGGTTTTTGTACACAATAACTCACTTGAATGGATATTTATGATATGGTCTCACATTTAATTCCAAAATTAGAAAATAAAACTCTCTTTAAAAATAAATAATTTAGGACATATGACGGAAAATTAGACTTTAATTGTAGAATCTAATTGGATTTTCTTTAAGCTTTACCTATTAATATAAATAAATAAATATATATATATATAATTTTTGTGCCAAATGAATTGTTTTTAGTTATAAAAAAAGGCTCATAGGTATAAAATCATTCAAACTCTCTTTTCCTCTAATTTTATATATAGTGTTAGATATATGATTATATTTTTTATGATTTATTTATATTGACCTCCTCGTTTTCTACTCTAAATTAACTCATTTGGACCAAAAATTAAAAAACTTCGATTAGATGGAACATGTGTTGTAAAATTAAACTTTAATTGAAATCTAATTTTTACACTGAACTAACTAACTTAGTTCAAAATTTTAAAAATTTTGATTAGATGGGACATGTGGTACAAAATTAGACTCTAATTGAATTCCAATTTAAAATCTAATTGGATTTTCTTTCAACTTTACTTATTAATATATATATATATATATATATATATACTTATAAACTTGAATTGTTTTTAGTTCTACAAAAAAAAGGCTCATAAATATAAAATCATTCAAATTTTTTATTTTTATTTTTTATGGTTTACTTATATTAGACTCCTCGTTTTTCTACACTAAATTAACTCATTTGGTACAAAAATTAAAAAAAATTAGATTAGATGGGACATGTAGGGGTAAAATTTCCAAGTCAACAATGGGCCTTGGGCCCCGCACGGAGTCCAGCCATGACCAAAAGGGAAAAGGGGGACCAAAAGACTTCCAGCCTAACCCTGTTGAGCCCAACTCATTTAAAAAGACGTCTGAGGAGGAATGTCTCCTCGGACACAACAAATACTGGCCCAATATACGCCCCATCCACAGTGAAGAATCATCCCAAACAAATGTGGGTAGTAGGATGAGCCTCACAAAGCAGGAAGAAGGAAGAAAATGTAAGACGTCCGGTGGAAAACTACCACTGCCGCATTAAATGCAAGGAAGTTACTTTTCCAGCCACATTAATGTGGAGAAGATAGGCGAACAGTGTTGCATTGGCCAATGCAACTCACAGAAAGATAAGGTGGATGTCCAATGGGACAGGCACTCAAGTGAAGGTCCAGATGGTTAACAAGTGTAAGGCTCTTGTCAATTTAAGGAGGCTATATAAGAGAAGGAAATCCCCATGAAAAAGGGATCGTAAATTTGAAAACAAAAAGGATATAGAAAGAGAGAGAAAGGCAATAGTCTTTGATCAGAGCCAAAAGTGCACCCATACGTCTCCTCGGACTGAGTATCCTGTGGGTATTAAGGAGATATTCTTACGTTCAAACTACTGCATGGCATACAATTAACTAACGTTCACTTCGTCCAGCCCTAGTTCTGTAACCCGTTCTCTACAAATTCATTGTCTAGGGTTCTTTGGGCCAGAATCACTTACTTGTTGGGCCTGGGCCCCAAAGACCAACCCTACAATTGGCGCCGTCTGTGGGGAAGAACTTGTGTCTCGACAAGTGAAACTGTAGGAAATGGAAAGATCAGGTCGCCCCAAACCGGACGTGCGGATTCCCAACGGCAAGACAATTTTTTGAATCTTGAACGGGAGAAAGACCAAGACAAGCAACGAGAGGGCAGTGTGAACACCTCTCACACAAGCAGGAGCCGCTCGAAAGGGAAAGGTCATGCATCCCATAAGCAAAACGATCGAAGGGCTTTACAGCAAGAAATTGATGATTTGAAGAAGAAGCTGCGCTGAGCGCAGCGAAAACATCCCTCATCCGGCACAGACACTAGCAGTGATGAGGATAATGAGTACAGGCGAAGATCAAGAACCCCTCCGAGCGAGACTTTTTCCTACGAGGAAGAGAGACCTCACAAACGCGGCCACAAAAGCCCATCTTACCAAGGCCTGGCCAACGATGCCATGAGCAAGGCCCTAGATCGCATCTCCCAGTCGCCTTTCACGTGTAGAATAGAGAGGGCAGAGCTTCCTCGGCGGTTCTATCAACCAACGTTTGCCATATACAATGGTTGGACGGACCCAGTAGAGCACGTAAGCCAATTTAATCAGAGGATGGCCGTCCATTCCAGGGATGAGGCGTTAATGTGTAAGGTGTTTCCGTCCAGTTTGGGACCTATGGCGATGAGATGGTTTGATGCCCTTAAGCCGAATTCCATAGATTCCTTTAAACAGCTGACACAGGCTTTTGGTTCTCGCTTTATTACCAGTAGTAGAGTCCCTCGGCCCCTAGATTCCCTTCTATCCTTGTCCATGCGGGAAAGGGAGACACTGAAGGCCTACTCAGACAAGTACTGGGAAATGTATAATGAGATAAAAGGAAATTACGATGATGTCGCCATTAGTACGTTCAAGAGGGGCCTGCCAACAAAGAATGGCTTAAGAAAGTCCCTCACTGGAAAGCCAGTCACCAGCGTGTGCCAACTCATGGACAGAATTGACAAGTACAAAAGGGTCAAGGAGGACCAGCAGATGGGGAAGGGTAAAGCGAAGGTTGTCCCTCAAGAGAGGAAGGACTTCAGGTCGGACCGCTTTAATAGTAGTAACAGGCCGAGAAGAGACTACGCAGAACAGTCTGGATCCACTAGGGCACAGGCAGTCCATGCTGTGTTCTGAGAACTATTACACAAGATCCTAGAGAAGGTGAAGGGCGAACCGTTCTTTCAATGGCCGAACAGGATGGCAGGTGACCCCTCGAAACGTAATCAGAATCTATATTGCGTGTACCACCAAGAGCCAGGTCACACCACCGATGATTGCAGGAATCTGAAAAATCATTTGGACTGGCTTGTCCGAGAAGGGAAGTTGAGGCACCTGTTACATCACCCTGAAGGATGGCAGGAACAGTCGAATATCGAAACCAGACAAAGTACATTGAGGCCACCCATTGGCACCATAAATGTCATTCTTGTCGCACCTGGAAGGACCGGTTCCAGCACTTTCAGAGTAATGTCAGTGGGCAGGTTCCCGACTGAGCCGGACGACAGGGAATCCAAGAGAGCCAGAATAATTGCCACGCCCTTAATCGGGTTCTCGGATGTGGACAAACAAGGAACCCTTCAACCCCACGATGATGCCCTAGTCGTCACGCTCAGAATTGGAGGTTATGACGTGAAAAGAGTGCTGGTTGATCAAGGCAGCGCCGTGGAAGTAATGTATCCTGACTTATATAAAGGATTGAACTTGAAACCAGAGGACCTGTCGCCATATGACTCCCCTTTGGTCAGTTTTGAAGGAAGAACCGTCACCCCGAAAGGCATGATTAGGCTGCCTGTACAAACAGGCTTAGACGTGGTGGAAGTGAACTTCATTGTGGTAGATGCGTACTCCCCCTACACAGCAATCGTGGCCCGACCATGGCTTCATGCACTAAGGGCTGTGCCATCAACCTTGCACCAAAAAGTGAAGTATCTGTCAGGAGGTCAAGTCAAAGAAATAATAGGGAACCAAACCAGGGCCAGGCAATGCATGGTGTCTGCAATCTCACGATGACCAAATAGCGAACCTTCCACCTCAACTGAGAACCGCTTGTAGCAATTAATGACCCCGGTCCTGGCGGCTTCGGATGGTGGAGAACCAGCCATGGAGGTGAGCTGTGAGAACCTGGAGAAAGTGCTCGTCGGATCAGACCTAGAGAGGTTTTTTCAGCTCGGCTCAGAGTTACCACCCAAGAGAAGTCAGAGCTAGTTAATTTTCTCAGACAAAACGTGGACGTATTCGCTTGGGACGCCTATGAGGCCCCTGGGGTCGACCCAGATTTCATCTGCCATCATCTTAATGTTAACCCGGCTATAACGCCTAAGAAGCAGCCTCCTCGGTGATCGTCGAAAGAACACACAGACGCAGTGAAAGAGGAGGTCATAAAATTGAAGAAAGTAGGGGCTATCAAGGAGGTTTTCTACCCCGAATGGTTAGCCAACACAGTCGTGGTAAAAAAGAAGAACGAAAAATGGCGGGTCTGTGTAGATTTCACGGGCCTAAACAAGGCCTGCCCAAAGGATCCCTTCCCCATGCCGTGGATAGACCGATTGGTGGATTTGATCGTCGGACACCCCCGAATGAGTTTTTTGGACGCCTTCCAAGGCTATCATCAGATACCCCTGGCTGCCGAGGACCAAGAGAAAACTGTTTTTGTCACCCCAGTCGAAAACTATCATTATAAGGTGATGCCTTTTGGCTTAAAGAATGCCGAGTCGACCTATCAAAGGATGATAACCAGGATGTTTGAACAGCAGATGGGTAAGAGCGTTGAGGTGTATATAGAAGACATGGTGGTGAAAAGCAAATTAGTGGCTGACCACGTTAGAGATCTTGGGGACATCTTTCGAATTCTGAGAAAGTACAAGCTGCGACTAAACGCATCCAAATGTTCATTTGGGGTTGGATCAGGGAAATTCTTAGGTTACATGATGACCCACAGAGGTATAGAAGTTAACCCTGACTAAATAAGAGCTATTCAAAGCATGCAGCCCCCTTGGAATCCCAAAGAGGTTCAGAAGCTCACCGGTATGATAACTGCTTTAAACCATTTCATCTCCCGCGCAGCGGACAGATGCAGGCCTTTCTTCCTCCTATTGCACAAGTGGAAGGATTTCGAGTGGACTGAGGAGTGTGCTTTATCTTTCTAACAGCTCAAAAAATACCTCGCCCGACCACTAATTATGTCTAGTCCTGATGCCGACGAGGTGTTGTTTGCCTACATCGAAGTAGCCCCTCATGCAGTGAGCCTAGTACTGATCCGAGAAGACAATGGCACGCAACGACCCGTCTATTACGTAAGCAAATCGCTGCACGAGGTAGAGATCCGCTACCTCCCTCTCGAAAAGGCCGTTTTGGCAATCGTACAAGCCACGCGAAAGCTCCCCCACTATTTCCAGGCACACACTGTAGTTGTACTAACTCAGCTTCTGCTAAAGTCCATTCTTCGGAGTGCCGACTACACGGGCAGAATTGCAAAATGGGGAACGATCCTAGGCGCCTTTGACATTAGGTACATGCCTCGCACTACTGTGAAGGGTCAGGTCCTCGCAGATTTAGTAGCCGAATTTGCGGAGCCCATACTAGAAGGAGGGGCAGGGTCATTAAGCCCAGACGGGAAATTGATAAGTGCAATCACTCAGCAAGAGCCTAGTTGGTGGAAAGCGCACGTCGACGGCGCAGCCAACCAAAGGGGCTCAGGAGTAGGGCTCGTTTTGGTCTCCCCCGAGGGGATATCCATCGAAAAATCGCTGAGGCTTGGATTCTTCGCCACGAATAACGAAGCCAAGTATGAGACACTATTGGAAGGAATGTCAATAATCCAGAAACTGGGTGGAAAATTCGTGAACATGTTCTCGGATTTGAGACTCATCGGGGGACAAGTAAACGGGGAGCTGGAGGTAAAGGATGAAAGAATGCAAGAGTACTTAGTCCAAGTTAAACGCCTGCAGACCCATTTTTGTCACTTCAATCTGTCGCATGTGTCAAGAAGCGGGAACACCCATGTTGATTCTCTTGCAACGCTAGCCACCTCCTCGGCTCGGCCACTTCCCCGGGTTATTCTCGTAGAGGATCTCTACCGCCCAACGACGACGAGGGCCAACGAAATACGGGTCCACAACGTCAGAGTTGGGCCTAGTTGGATGGACCCTCTAGTGCTGTTCTTAAAGCACGATACTCTACCTGACGATAAGAACGAGGCCAACAAGATTAGGAGGAAAGCCTCCCGATTCTGGTTATTCGATGACTCCAAACTGTACAGGCGCTCATTCTCAGGGTCGTACTTGCTGTGTGTGCATCCAGAGGCCACTGAACTCATCCTGGAGGAATTACACGAAGGAATTTGTGGAAGTCATACGGGGGGTAGGTCCCTATCCCATAGGACCATAACGCAGGGTTACTAGTGGTTGAGCATGTAGAAAGAGGCGCAGGAATATGTGAAGAAGTGCGACCAGTGTCAAAAGTTCACTCCGAATATACACCAGCCTGGCGGAAACCTTAACCCGCTGTCCAGCCCTTGGCCATTCGCACAGTGGGGCCTAGACATCCTGGGACCATTCCCCAAAGCAGTAGGGAACAAGAGGTTTATCCTCGTCAGCAAGGATTATTTCACGAAATGGGTCGAAGCTGAGGCATTGGCGAATATCAGGGACGTTGATGCCAAGAAATTTGTCTGGAAGAATATCATCACTAGATTCGGAACCCCTCATACACTGATCTCGGACAACGGTCTCCAGTTTGACAGTAAGGCTTTCAGAAGATACTGCAGTGAGCTGGGAATTACCAACAGATACTCCACACCGGCTTACCCGCAGGGTAATGGACAGGCGGAAGTCATCAATAAAACTATAGTGAATGGGCTGAAAAAGAGGCTGGACGACGCGAAAGGGTGGTGGGTTGAAGAGTTGGCCCACGTCTTGTGGACATACCGCACCACACCTCGCAGATCCATAGGGAAAACCCCCTTTTCGATGACCTACAGGGCCAAGGCTGTCATTCCATTGGAGGTAAACTTCCCAACACAAAGGACCACTGCATTCTGCCCCAGTGCCAACAACGGACTTATGGAAAAAAGCTTGGACCTCATCAAGAAAAGAAGGGAAAGGGCAATGGTCCAGCTTACCCACTATCAGCAAAAGCTCAAGCAAGGTTACGATGTCAAGGTGAAGCTGAGGCCCTTGGTGCCAGGGGATTTGGTACTGAGGAAGGTCCTGGGCACTGCGAGAAACCCTGCGTAGGGAAAGCTCGGACCAAATTGGGAGGGCCCATATCATATCACCTTCGTAGCCAGCATAGGAGCCTACTTTTTGGAAGATTTGGATGAACATGTAGTGCCACGCCCTTGGAATGTAAATAATCTGAAAAGGTACTGTTATTAAAGTAAGACATAATCCTTTGCGCCATATTACTGTACAACTACTCGGAATAAGTGTTAAACAGAACCCAAATCCTACCTGGCTCCTCGGACCACAGACTTGGGGGAAATTAACCTCTAGGCCATTTTCAATAAGTGTTAAACAGAACCCAAGTCCTGCCTGGCTCCTCGGACCACAGACTTGGGGGAAATTAACCTCTAGACCATTTTCAATAAGTGTTAAACAGAACTCAGGTCCTGCCTGACTCCTCGGACCACAGACTTGGGGGAAATTAACCTCTAGGCCATTTTCAATAAGTGTTAAACAGAACCTAAGTCCTGCCTGGCTCCTCGGACCACAGACTTGGGGGAAATTAACCTCTAGGCCATTTTCAATAAATGTTAAACAGAACCCAGGTCCTGCCTGGCTCCTCGGACCACAGACTTGGGGGAAATTAACCTCTAGGCCATTTTCGATAAGTGTTAAACAGAACCCAGGTCCTACCTGGCTCCTCGGACCACAGACTTGGGGGAAATTAACCTCGAAACCGTTTTCAATAAGTGTTAAACAGAATCCAAGTCTTGCCTGGCTCCTCGGACCACAGACTCGGGGGAAATTAACCTTGAAGCCGTTTTCAATAAGTGTTAAACAGAACCCAAATCCTACCTGGCTCCTCGGATCGCAGACTTGGGGGAAATTAACAGTTCTATCAGTTTCGCCAAGTGTTAAACAGAACCCAAGTATTGCCTGTCTCTTCGGACCACGTGCTTGGGGGAATTTAACAACTCTATCATTTCTCGTTAAGTATTAGATAGAATCCAAGTCCTGCTAGGTCCCTCAGATCACAGGCTTTGAGGAAGTTAACCTGGGAGCAGTTTTACTTAGTCATTGACTATCATTTTTTACTCATTAATTATCATTTTTTACACATTCACTCTTTTATGCTTGGTTCTCAACAGTTAGTGGCAGAGTAGATATCCATTTATAATGAAAGCAGAGAGATATAAATGCAATAAAATCTAAAGGAAAATGACAACGTTCATTGAAATCCAAAAGTGATCTTCCACATACATTAACAATACCAAATGTAAGGATTAAAGAAAACAGCTACAGATAAAGTCCTACACTACTTTCTTAAATCCTAACCCTGAGCAGGCTCAGACTGAACATCTCCCGCCTGGGGTCCCGGAACGGCCTCCTTAGCCTGTGCGACAACGTCCCTGATCGAGAGATTGTCCTCGGGCTACTTGTCCTTCGCGGCCGGCTGCGCATCCTCAGCTTCAGGCATAGGGGAGTCCGAGGCTAAGGCCTTCGTTGAGAGAGGCTCCTCAGGGGCAACCGCGTCGGGAGTCTCACGAATATCCTTCAGAAAAAAGATATTCTCAACTTTCCAGAGATCGGAGTCTGCTGGAACTGCTGCCCGATCCAAGGCTACACCCCAAGACATGGTGATGTAATCCCTGCATACGGCTGCCACCTCCTCGGTCAGCCTAATCTCAGTGTCCCTAACTCTGCGATCATATGAGGTTGCCATTACTTTCTCGGTCGCCTCCTTGGCCAAGCGGGCCTCCTCCTTGACCTTCGCAAGCTCGGCCTTGAGATCTGAGACCGCCTACTTCTCTGTCTCGAGTTTTCCCTCGGACTGGCGGAGCTGTTGGCGCAGTTCCTCAGCCTGCTTAGTGGCGTTTTTAAGGCCGGCCTCCGCGCTCGTGCGACCCTTTTTTGCCTCCTTTACTTCACTGCTCAGGCGATCATTTTCTTGCCTGAGGTCGCCAGCAGTCTTCTCGGCAGCACAGCGGGACTGAGCCTCACTGTGAAGGTCCTCGTGAGCCTTCTTGGCCCATTCCTCAGCAACAAAGATTTGTTGAGTGACCTGCGCCAGAAAAGTAAAGGCCTAATCAAAAGAGAATAACGAATAAATAGATGCGTAACAGGAAGACTAGATAGGAGAAGTCTTCACTTACCATAGCCATGTCCCTCTTCAGCGACATGAAAAGGTCTGGTTGCCGAGTAGCCCGAAGACCCTCCATATCGCGAGGCAAAAGGAGAGGCTGCTGCAAGGCCTCGGCCAGGAACGACGCTTGCCCTCGTTGAGACTCCCACAGAGTCGCATCCCAGGAAATTGGGGCGCCGTCTAACTTGACCCGTGGCGACCATGTCCGCTATTCCCTCCGAATAGCCGCCTTATCTCGGCTATCGACGGACCTGGTCCTCTTCTCCTTAGGCTCTTTAGTCTCTTTGCCTTTCTTCTGGGGCTTAGTCTTTTTACGGCCAACCTTGCCCTCCTCCATTTCTTCGACAGGCCTTTTTCGCCTCAATATGGGCATAGGCTGTAGTGCTTGGTCGGACATGGGAGGAAGGGGAGGAGGAGCCTTGGAGGTAGTTTGCTCCTTTGGGGCATCCTTGGAAGATTGTCCTTTATTCCACAGGGACAACTGCTGCGGGAAGAACGGGCTGAGCAGGCAGCTGGTCGAGAGGTAAGTCTGTCGAAGCGAGAAATCCCGGTATGGAGACGTCAATGCGTGCTAACCTTGGACTTCCGGTCCTGATAGCTTGACCAGCGTCTACTACAGATTGCGAGAGAGGCACGTAGTCCAAAATCAGAGGAGCGGACCGCAGTTGTCCATCCGTGCTCACGTAAATCTCAGACCTTAGAAGAAAATTGAGTGCCGGAATGTTAACCAAGCTTAGCCGAGGAGACGTTCGCTCCTTGTCTGCGAAGCCCAAAGAAAGGGTTACGTTAGTCCGAGGAGGCAAATAAACAAGACCAGAACTGAAAAAGGAAAAGAAAGCTCAAAATTAAAGTCCCCTTCAGGGGATTTAATTCTACGATGTCCCACCTGGTTTTCCTGCCCTGATCGGACAGTGAATACTGTCGTGCCATGGTCTGGAGACGATCAAAAGGTCGTCCTTCAAGCCTTTGTTGGACTTGGGAAGGCAGGATATCAACCTCACCTTGTTGGACCTAGACTTTAGGTAATATGAGTCGCCGAGGCTATGACATTCATATAGATGAACCACGTCATGCCACGAAAGGCCGAGGTTCATCTGATCGTTCAAGGCATCTATGCACCCCAGGATGCGGAACATGTTCGCGGCGCACTGGTAGGGGGCCAGCCTATGACCACGCAAATAATCCCTAGTTATCCTCCCCATTGGGATCGTCATTCCTCCTTCCACGAAGGCTATCATTGGAATGGCGACCTGTCTCGTCTGTCTCTTGATCAAAATTTCCTCCAAATGGCAATATTCCAGACCTACTCTCGGCGGAATATGGTACTTCGCCCTGAAACCTTCCATACCAGCCGGAGAGTCTACCATTTTCTCAAGCTTACCCATCCCCCTAATCCTAGGCAATGCGATGATGATTTACTTAAGGAATAACGCCGGGAAAGGCAACGGAAAAGAAATGTGCACTTACGGGTAAGGAACTCGCTGGAAATTTTCAAGGGGACGATCGCGAAGGCTTGAACACTCTGAAAGGGAAGGTACTGGAGTGCTTTGAATGCTTGAGTGCTTGTCCAAAAAATGAGGAGGAAATGCCTTTCAAAAAAATCTTATATATTTGGGAGAAGCTAGATAGACATACTCTCGCCTAAAGAAATGGAAATGATGTCAACCGTTGATCTGGCGCCCAACCGTCGGATCGAAAGGATATAAAACCACTGAAAGCAATAATTAGCACCTCATGGGTCATTAAACACCTTTAGCATTAATGAGGCACGTGAGAATCATATCTCCGCACGGGTGAAGCAGGAATCCACAATAAAAGATCCTATGAATGTCAAAATCCCGCCTTTCCTCCTCGGACAAAAGAGAAAGAGCCGGAATTTTGAGGGGCTATTGTAGGGGTAAAATTTCCAAGTCAACAATGGGCCTTGGGCCTCGCATGGAGTCTAGCCATGACCAAAAGGGAAAAGGGGGACCAAAAGACTTCCAACCTAACCCTGTTGAGCCCAACTCATTTAAAAAGACGTCCGAGGAGGAATGTCTCCTCGGACACACCAAATACTGGCCCAATATGCGCCCCATCCACAGTGAAGGATCATCCCAAACAAATGTGGGTAGTAGGATGAGCCTCACAAAGTAGGAAGAAGGAAGAAAATGTAAGACGTCCGGTGGGAAACCACCACTGCCGCATTAAATGCAAGGAAGCTACTTTTCCAGCCGCATTAATGTGGAGAAGACAGGTGAACAGTGTTACATTGGCCAATGCAACTCACAGAAAGATAAGGTGGATGTCCGATGGGACAGGCACTCAAGTGAAGGTCCAGATGGTTAACAAGTGTAAGGCTCTTGTCAATTTAAAGAGGCTATATAAGAGAAGGAAATCCCCATGAAGAAGGGATCGAAAATTTGAAAACAAAAAGGATATAGAAAGAGAGAGAAAGGCAATAGTCTTTGATCAGAGCCAAAAGTGCACCCATACGTCTCCTCGGACTGAGTATCCTATGGGCATTAAGGAGATATTCTTACGTTCAAACTGCTGCATGACATACAATTAACTAACATTCACTTCGTCCAGCCCTAGTTCTGTAACCTGCTCTCTACAAATTCATTGTCTAGGGTTCTTTGGGCTAGAATCACTTACTTGTTGGGCCTGGGCCCAAAGACCAACCCTACAGGACACATATCGCAAAATTAAACTCTAATTGAAATCCAATTTTTATATTAAACTAACTCACTTAACACAAAAATTTAGAAACTTAGATTAGATGAGACACGTGGCACAAAATTAGACTCTAATTGAATTCCAATTTGAAATGTAATTGGATTTTTTCTCAGTTTTACCTATTATTATATATATAGATTTGATGCTTTGTGTAGAGTAACAAGTTCCAAAGACCTAAAATATTCGATAAAGAATAATGAATAAAGGAACAAGTAGAAACTAAAAATATAGTATATTAAGAGATTTAGGGTTTGAATTCGTTTACACCAAAAAATAATTGGTGTCTTGGCATAATGATAAAAAGTAATTATAATGGAGCTGATGTCGTAGATTCAAATTTCATTGTCTCCATTAAAAAAACCATAGTGTATTAAGACTTATTCAACAACTTCCCAATGAAAAAACTTGCGCTTAATTCTTTTCTTTTAAAATTAATATATTTATATTTATTTAAAGTTAAAACTAAGAGAAAATTCAATTAGGTTTTCAATTGGAGTCTAAATTTTGTACTATGTATTCTGTCTAATTAAATTTTTTTTTTTTTTTTTTTTTTTTTTGCCAAATGAGTTAATTCAATGCAAAATATAAGGAGTTCAATATAAATGATTCATAAAAAAACTCAGTCATATAACTAATTTTATTTTTAAAATTAAAATAAGAGAAAATTTGAAAGATTTTACTTTCTAATGCCATTTGTTTGTCTAACTAAAAATAATTCAAATTTATTAACTTTTTACACAACACTATGAATATGAACTATGCTTGAATTCATGTCAAACCTCAAATCATTAAACCTTTCCATTTTGTCTATTTTAGTTCTTATTTAACTCAATTGATGATAAACTTTTGTGTTTATTAAAAAAAAAAAAAAGTGAAACACAAGTTTAAATTAGGCTAAAATGCAAATTGCACCCTTTAAGTTTCGATCAAAATTCATTTCAGTCCTCTAATTTTATTTTCATTAAATTGAGTTCTCCAAGTTTCAAATTTATTTAATTCAAACATTCTATCTAATTTAAAATTAACTTTTAAAAAATATTTGTCTCACATGAAAAAAATCTATAAAACTAATAAAATATTTTATAGATTATTTATGTCAGAATCTCATTTTAATTTTTTTATTAGTTAATTGCATACTTAACGAAAATTATTTAACGAAATTGGACAAAAGACCTAAATTGAATAAATTTAAAACATAGAAAACTCAATTGAATGAAAATAAAGTTAAATAACTGAAACGAATTTTTCACTCCATTTGTTTTAATGTAAAATATTTTAAAGGGTTTGTTTATTTGCATTTTTGCCAAAAATATTACCTCCGCTAAATATCAATTAGTGTTGCCTTCCCAAAAAAAAAAAAAAAATTCAATTAGTGTTTTAACATAACCTCATATTTCATGACATTAACGAGTATTCAAAATTCTTTGTGTGCTGACCATCGTACACCCTTGGTGCGATGATCACTCCACAAGTATAAGTGCTTGTGGAGTGTAGAGGGTAAGGGCCAGGGTTCAAGTCTCTAAGAGGGAGCTTTCACACATATATACACTTAGATTAGGTTAGAGTAAAATTTCTATCTTATATAAAAAAAAAAAAATTCTTTGTGTGCTGTTAATAGTTTGAAACTCTATTTAAAAAAAAACCAAAATTCCAAACCAGCAATGGAAACTCACAAATGAAACACACACTGAATTTTTTGTGTAAGCGCTTTACCTCTTTGTGAGTCCATCTGGTATAAACAGTAATTAGTATCGGGTTGAAAGACATGAGATATACTGTGCAAGAGTGTAAAAAAAGAAAAAAAGAAAAAAAAAAAAAAGAAAGAGAAACACGCGCTGAACGAGACCTGGGAAAGAAACTCAGAGAGGTGGGGAAAGAATGTATATAAGGAGGTCGATTGTCCTCTGGAATGTCGCTTCTTCTCTCACCAAACTCTGTAGGCTTCACACAGGTAAACACTACTCTCTCTCTCTCTCTCTTTTTATTTATTTTTTATTTTAATTTTATTTTTATGTCTCTGTAACGCTTCCCTTTCCACCAAATCCTTTTGATGCAATCAATAATACATAATTTATGTTATATCTTTTTGAGAGAAATGAACCCCATTTTCCCTATCATATCATATGCGTTCAATCTTCACACCCCACTGAAGCCGTTGACTGATTTCAAGTCTTCACAACAAAAAGAAAGTTAAAAAGACAAATGGGTTCTCCTTTCTGAGACTGATACACCTTTTGATTAAAAGCAAAAGAGTATCTAGCACTAGCTGTTGCCATACACTTCATGTATTATGCGAAAAATATTTTCTTTGGAAGTTCATGATACAAAATTACAAATTGTTTTTAACCCACTTTAAGACTAGAATTTCACTAAACAGAATGAAAAGAAATTACATCAGTTGAGAGAGAACAAGGGCTCTCCTCAATGCAAGTAACATAATGCTCAACACCTAAAGCATATTTTGGTAACAAATTTGCAGTAAAATTACCATTCCTGCGAGTATGAGAGACCTCAAACCTGCAAAACTCATGCATTAATATGGTTGGTCTTGAATCCATCACCTCACCATGCTCTTACAAGGGGAGGGTGGTGTCACTTTAGCTACAGCTCATTGGCAGAAGTGTTTTTATGTTATTAGAGCAGTTTACTCACATGCCTGTTTGGTTCAGCTTATTTTTTCAATCTTCTGAAAATGGGATTGTTTGAATTGAAAAAGCTGTAGCTAGAAAGAAGTTGAGTTTGAAAAAAGTACGGTTTGAAACCAAGTTACCAAACAGGCACACGTCACCTCACCTTGCTGTAACAAGGGGTGGAGGAGGTGTCACCTTAGCTGCAGCTCATTGGCAGTATTGTTTTTAAGTTGTTAAAGTAGTTTATTAGCTACATCACTTCAATTTGCTCTTTCAACGGGAGGAGGAGGTGTCACTTGAGCTGCATCTCACTGGAAGAATTGTTTTTAAGTTAATTTGATGTGATTATATTTTTTATTTTTAGGTTTCGTTTGGGAGGAGGGAAAGGAATGGAATAAAAGGAATATTTTTAGAATATTCTTTCCTCTCATTGTTTGAGAGTTTTAATAGAGGGAATGGAAGGTCCATTCCCTTGTTTGAGAGTTTAAGTGGGAGGGAATGGAATGGTTAGGAGGGAACACTCATTCCTCCCCTTTCCCTAAAAAAAAAATTCAAAATGAGAAGAAAGTAATATATTTGTGATGAGGAAAATCAATAATAAAAGGTTTATTTCAATTTTGGCCTTTTTTTTTTTGATGGTATTGATTTTGGCTTTCTGTTGCATTAAGCCATTAACAGAATTAATTACTATTTTAATTAAAATAATAGTAGTTTAGGACTTTAAGTGAGTTGGATTAGATTATTTTTAATATAATTATTTATTTATTTATAAATATATGAAAATATAAATTTTTGAAGTGTCCAAATTTTATAAATTTTTTTATATTATTAAGCCAAAGAACGCAAAAGCATATTGTGAAGTGTCCAAATTTTATAATGAACAGAAAACTTGCCTATAATTTCTTTGACTAGGACTCCGACTAATAACATAACTTATAAGTTCTCATTGATTATTTTTCATGTTCTTTAAAATGAGGGGTATAATAGTAATGTTATTATAAAATAATTCCATTCCATTCCTTCCAATGTCACTTCCAAACAATGTTATTTACATTCCATTCCATTCCTTTCCCTACTAAATCCATTCCATTCCATTCCATTCCATTCATTTAATGATCATTCCATTCCATTCCCTTATAAACTCTCAAACGGACCCTTGGTTTTTGCATACTAATCACTTATCTTAGTTTTTACTACCCCTCACATAACAGCACAAGTATATAGTAAGATGTATGTTTATGAGATTTTTCATTCATTATCACAATGAATGTTGAGATGTTATTTTTTTGCATGGATGGTATTATTTATTGCAAAATAATAGTCTGTATTGGTAATTTATTAGAGTAGTTTATTCACTTAACAGAATAATTATTTAAGGGAACAATAATAGAATGATCTCTTCTTAGAATGTATTTTTACCCTTCATGTTTTTCTCCTAGTGGATTGAATCCTTGAAGGTTGTCTGGATTTTTGATATGTCAAGGGGGTAAGACAAGAGGACCCTCCCTTCCTTTCATTGGTTATTCTAGTTATAGAAGCAATGAGTGGGATGGTTGTCAACATGCAAAAAAGGAGGCATGATTACAGGTTCTGAAAGGGATTTGGTTGGTGGGAATGAGATTGTAGTGTCTCCCCTGTTGTTTGCAGGTAATTCCATTCTTTCTGAGGCTGATGCTATACTGTTGTATTCTTTGTGAAGAGTGTTCTATTTTGTTTTGGACAGATACTTGAGAAAGAGTGAGATGGTGCCAGTGGGGGAGACTTAAACTTGTTCTAAGCACTTTTTAAGTCAACGAATTTTGTCCCTTTTCCCTATATTTGTTTTGGTTGTGCAAAGGTTGAAGTAGCTTCAGAGAGATTCTCTATATGCCAGAATGGGGGTAAAGTTTGCTATCAACTATTTGAAGTTGAAGGATGTTTTAGGTTAAAGACGGGCTTGGGCATTGGGAGTTTTGACTTTTGAGGTTTCTCATAGAGTCTTATTGCGTAAGTGGTTGTATTATGATGGGAAACAGAGTTGGGACATTGAGACTGTTATAGTTTTGAGCATAATTATAAGCCTTCTGCTTCTACAAGAAGAATGTTTATCCCTGATGTTCTGATACTTGCTTCGTTGTTGAGAGCTCTTTGGACTGTTTAAGCAACTTTATAAATAGTAGCATGCAGCCCTTTTCCTTTGGCATTATCATTTACTCCCTAAAGCTCAGTTGCCGATCACCAATTTGCCTATTGATTAGAGAATGCACCATCTCTAGCCAGAACCCACACTGATAGAATAAATGGTCCCAGGATCCGCTTAGCAGAAAACACAAAGGGAGCCTTCTAAAACCGAAGTCCTTTTCTTCGTTAGCTGTACTTACTGTCCGCCTGCAGATTTTAGCCTCCATAACCTTATAAGGAGTACCTGTCCACAAGTATGCATTAAATTTTTCTCCAATTTCTTGATTATCCTTTTAGAAAAGATAAACATATTAGTCTAGTAGACTTGGATTCCTTAACTGTTAATACCATTTGCCAGCAGAATATGTAATATTCTTAGATGGCTTAAACTTGAATATGTAATATTCAGAATGTAGCATGGACTATGTTAGTTTCCTTTGGAATATATATATATATATATATGTATGTATGTATGTATGTATAAACTTTCATATAAAAAAATGTTGTAGTAGACTAGTAGGCTTTTGAGTGAGTTGAAATTTCCATTTAAACTCAATTCAGTATTTCTTCGCTTATTGTCTTGGTTTTCTGTTTACCCTCAATTTGATTCTTCTTTGTCATAGAAACTCTCAATGTTTTAATTTAGAAACTTTGGTTGGATGGGACTGTTTTATATTTCCTTGTTCTTCTCTCTTCTCTTAGTAAATTCTTCATCTATGAATGAAAAATAAACTTTTAGGCTGAGTTTGAAAATGAGAAGGGGAAAAATGTTCATAATCTCATGATATCCAGCATAACGAACCATTTGCAGACAACTCTAGTGTGACATTTTTAAAGGCTTTCTCTTCCCTAAAGGATTATAAAGCATGGTTCTTTACTTTTTGTGTAATGTGTCGTCTGTTCATTTTCTTTTGCGTTACTCTTTTAGATCTTCAGTGTATAATTCTCCATTGTTTTACAAACTCTCAGATAAAGTATTTTCTTTTAATTCAAAGGTTTTCCAGTGCAGATATTTTGTCAAAGGTTGAGAGCATGGTTAGTGAAAGTGACACGCACCTTACCCGTGTCCTTTTTTGTGGGCCACATTTTCCTGCTTCTCAGAATTACACAAGAGAATATTTGCAAAAGTACCCCTTTGTCCAGGTACTTCTCTTTGTTTAATTTATTTCTTCCATCTTTGATTTGTGCCTTGCATTTTCTTTATTAGATTTGTGTTGAATAAAATGAAGTTTATGAATGGATGTGGGATTAATTCAGACAAGTCACTTTAATAAGTATATACCCTCCAAGCAATGTAATGCGGGAAGCATGAAGAAAATTTTATTTTATTTTGGAATTATTTTTATTGTTCAATCACTCAATTGTATTTTGTTTTAGATGTTGGTGGTTAATTAGGTTATTATTATTTTCTCAAAGCCAAGGTTATTTTATAATTCAATAATTGGGATTTTCTAAAAAAATTGGGGGTTAAGGTTGCCTACCATGATCTCTTCCAGCTCCCGTAAAAATGGGAGCTTTGTGTATTAGGTACAACCAAGGTTATTTTATAATTCAATAATTGGGATTTTCCAAGCCATTTAGAAATTAGAATTAGGTTTTCTTAGTCAATTATAATTTATATTAGGGCTTGGTCCTAGTTATTAAAGATATTGGGTTAATATTAATGTAATAGCCCAAGAGGCCTAATATATTGTAAGCCCATGTAGGGTTAACCCTAGCTCTTACATATACCTTACTAGGGTTCATTGTAACAATAATTGAGAATACAATAAAGACGTAGCCCCAAGGGTTTTATCCCATGGACTTAGACTGTTAGGTTGAACTACATTACCCTTGTATTTTCTCTCTTTCTTGCTTTTATTCTTGTCTTTCAACACTAGTAATCTATATATGAGCGTAGTGTTGCACTTCTATGAAGACATATTACAGTTTTCTTAATTAGTAAAATTTGTCTTAAAATTTTCCAATTGTCTCGTGCTAACTACTAGAGGCTTTGTTGTTTCTTGGTTGGTGCTGACTACTTTTAGGTCATCTGTCCTTTATTCTTCTATTTTTCATTTTTATTGTTAGGTTGTTTTGGTTTTGTTATGCATCAAATTTGGTATCAAAGCAAATTTTTGATTGTGTTTTCCAAGCATCCCTATGGGCCACAGTCAAATCTATTACAAGGGAGAAAAAAAAAAAATTTGTGAAGCCACCAAATCCATCTCGTAGCAAAAAAAATCATCAAAAAAAGAAAAAAAAGAGAGAAAAATGGAAGATTTTTTTTGATGGTCATAGTTGTCAAAACGTGAATTGATTTTTGATTTTTTTTTTTTGGTATTGTGTATCATATTGTATTGTGTATCGCAAGATACACAAATACTTAATACAATTTATAAAAAAACTATATATATACATATATAAAGAGTATATTCATTATAAATTCAGAATATATTCAACTAATAACTAATTTACACCTGTGGAGTGGTATTAGTGGTGAATTTAAATTACACCTGTTTAATTGGGCTAAGGTTTGTAAGCCGTTGCAGGTTGGGGGTCTAGGTATTAGACGATTGAGGAGTTTTAATTCTGCCTTGTTAGGAAAATGGTTGTAGTGGTATGGCATGGAGACTAATGCTTTATGGAGGAGGGTTATAGAGACAAAATATGGGAATGTTTGGAGTGATTGGTGCATGAAAAAAGTGACAAGTGCTTATGGTGTTAGCTTGTGGAGATTCATTAGAAGTGGTTGGCTGAATTTTTCTAAACTCCTTCTGTATGATGTGGGGGATGGTACTAGAGTGAAGTTTTGGAAGCATGTGTGGTGTGGAGATCGTACTCTCCAAGAGGCTTTTCAAAAACTTTATTGCATTAGTAGGACAAAGGATTCTTCAGTAGCGGAGGTTCTATGTTGGTCTGGTGGGAGGATTCATTGGGATGCTAAATTTCGTCGTTCACCTCAAGATTGAGAACAAGAATCTGTTGATCTGTTTATGGATATGGTCTACTCTTCGACTGTACGGGGGGTTGGGTCCTGATAAGGTTTGTTGGAAGCTAGCAAGGAGTAGAAGTTTTGAGGTTAGAGGATTCTATCTTTCTTTTTACCCTCCTACTCTCTTATCCTTCCCTTGGAGAATGATATGGCAATCAAAGGTTCCTCAAAGGGTAGCTTTCTTTTCATGCTCTGCTTTCTTAGGTAAGATCTTAACAACAAATAACCTTAGCAAAAGTCGTGTGCTAGTTTTTGATTGATGCTATGTGTGTAAGAGTTGTGGGAGGTCAGTGGATCATCTTCTACTTCATTGCCCCATAGCTTGTGAGTTGTGGTTGTTGGTGTTTAGTTTGTTTGGAATCCACTGGGTTATGCCTCACAAGGTTATTGAGTTGTTTGAGTCTTGGTAGGGTAAGTTTGGACGACATCGCAACATAGATTTTTGGAGACTTGTGCCTCATTGCTTGATATGGTGTATTTGGTGTGAAAGGAATGGTAGAAGGTTTGAGGGATGTGAACGTTCTAGGCTAGAGATTAAGTCTCTTTTTTTGCACACAAGTCTTTTTTTTTGCACACTCCTTGATTGGAGTGTGGTTTTTTGTCATCTTTCTTGTTCTTCCCTTACTTTTTTACTTGATCGTTGTAATTTTGGTTCCCAATTTGTGCCCCTATAGTACATTCCCAATGTACTTGGGTTGGCTGTTTTCTTTTATTTCATAAAATTTTACATTACCTATCAACCGTCCCCAACTCCCTCTCTCTTCCCCTTCCTACCACCGGCAGTCCCACATATTCCTTCTCTCTCCCTATCCTTTTTTGTTCCCACCTCAATTCCCACCTTTTGGATTACCATCATACGCCTTTTCTCACCCTTCTACAGAAATCCCCCCTAGCTCAATTCATCCGTCACACCCCATACAACCATCTACATTGCCTAAAAAACCTTCTGTGCCTACACCTCCATTGTCACCCGATATCTCACTATTTAAAACTGATACCAAAACAGTTTCACACCTTAATACCTCTTTACCTTTATCGGATCATGGGGGCAGAAAAGTTTCTTTCCATATTGATTGAAAGTTTTTCTCTTTTTCTTTCAATGGTGGGTGGCTTGATTTGTATGCTATACATGAGAGTAGCTGGCATATCAAGCACACTATTTGGGTAGGACGTAAAGGCTTTGAGTGGATCCTTTCTTGTTTTGTTGATATTCGTGATTGGGTTCCGGGGAAAGTTTCTCTTTGTAAACTTTATGGGAAAATAATAAGTTGTTGGAATTTTGTGGGAGATCGAATAAGGCTAGCATTTTTGTGGCCATAGCTGAGTACTATGGTGGGGCTCACTGAGGGTTTGTTATGATACCAACAAGCACTAACCGTTCTGGATGGTCTTTGTTTCACAAAGAGTTAGGCCTCTTCTTTCCCGGTGACAAATCAAGGCCAGGTAATGGAGGTGAGAGCGGTGTTTTTCTGCTAGCCATTGGTGGCCAGAATAGGCAAGCTGTGAATAATTATGGGAACCAGCAGAAGTTTAGGCATTTTGAAATTTTGGGAGATAAATTGGGAAATAACGTGATTCTTGTTGATTCTTCCAAAAATAGTTTTAATGGCAGACCCACACGTGCATTTATTTTTAAGTTGATTGCTGAGAATATGGCTTTGAGAGTTTTTAAAATTTGAAGATGGGAAGAGAAAGTGCTTTAGGCTAAAGCCCAATGAAGTCATTAAGTATGGGCCTTTAAATGTAGAAACCCGGGTGCCCATTCCTCCTATTTTTAATAGTATCGTTTTTGCTAGGCTTGACAAGGTCCAAACGTTGGCTTTGGAAGACCCTAAAGGCAAAGGGCCTTTAGTCCAACCCTTAGCCCAACCCGTAGCCCAACCCTTAGTCCAGCCCGTAGCCTAACCTTTGTATGTGCTGGGGTCCCAAGTTCTGAAGCCAATAGAAAATTAGCTGGGTGAGAGTGAGTCTCGGGGTCTGCCGCCGTTAGAGAGACAGGTGGGTGAGAGCTCAAGTAGCGATGGGACGATGCCGATGAGAGTATTTGGTGATCTAGAGACCGGAAAAGACTTGGCGTCAAGATGTAGCTCTGCTGCAGTTAATCTTGATTTCGTCAAGGCTGTTTTTTCCATGGTCACGGGCTCCAATGCCGAGGTAACTCATGGAATAGGTAATTGAGACTCTTGGTTCACCGGTGATATGGTGGTTAGCTCAGCGACGGTAGCGATTAAGTCTCTGATTCTGAAAGATGTGTTGCCGATCCTTTGTCGTCATCCATGGGTGGTTCAAAATCGATTTTCTCCTCAGACTTGGGTAATGGAGTGGAAGCTGAGTTTGGGGAAGGGGAAGATCACGAAGAAGAACAGAGGAGTAGTCACTATGATGATACGACGTGGCAGAGGTCAGTGGATTTTGTTGAGGAATTTCAGACAGATTCTGGGCTTCACCTTTTACCGTGGGAGACTAGTGGGGTGGATGACCGTGGTTGTGGTATTGGAGAGAGACAATTGTGTGTTGGAGTGTGACCCTCTGTCTCGATGGGGACCCAATGAACTCAGAGAGTTGCTGGTTCAGGATTCTGTAGAGGGAACTCAAGTGATAGAGTCTGGGCCACCTTCGAATTGGGTGTCCCAGTTCATAAAAAATTTCTGTAATATGGTGGGTTTCCCTATTGTGTATCATGAAGCTCAATGTTTGGCTCTGTTTCGCCTTCTGGAATAGGAATGTCTCAAGGTGATTGATGATGAGGTGCCTAAGCGACTTGCAAACTCAGGGTCACGAGGTCTCAGGGAGCTTAAGGGGCTTATTTCTAATGATAATTATGATGGTGTCTCTTCTAGGAGTAGGAGTAGAGCTTCTTCGACTGTTGTGGGGGTTGTTGGTAGTTTTAAATGACTTTATGACTACTTTCTTGGAATGTAAGGGGGCTTAACAATTCCCGGAAGAGAGAGGTTTGTAAGAATCTTCTAAAAGAGTGGAAGTGTGATATTGTATGTTTTCAAGAAACGAAATTATCTTCTATAGACGTTACTTTTGTTAGGAGTTTATGGGGTAGTCCTTTCATTGATTGGGCTGTTTTGGAAGCTATGCAGACTTCGGGATGGGTCTTGCTTATTTGGGATAAGAGGGTTTTTGAAAAGTTGGATGTAATTGGATAGTTTTCTGTTGTTTTATTGAGAGGAGTGGTGGATGACTTTGTTTGGGCTTGTACAGGTGTGTATGGCCCCAATGACGATGGATAGCGGTCTATTTTGTGGGAGGAGTTATCACAGGTGCGTGCCAGGTGGCCCATGGCATGGTGATTTGTAGGTGATTTCAATATTATCAGGTATCCAAGTGAAAGGCTTGGTTGTGAGTCTTTTAGCCTTTCTATGTTTGCATTCTCGGATTTTATAGAGAGTAATTCTTTAGTTGATTTACCTTTAGAGGGGGCTTCCTTCACTTGATTTAGAGATTCTGGTTTTCCCTCTATGTCAAGAATTGATAGGACTTTGGTTTTTCTAGATTGGGAGGAACATTCTGAGAATGTATCCCAATGGGTGCTTCTTCGTGTTATTTTAGACCACTGCTCACTTTTGTTGGAAGCTGGTGTTGTTCGATGCAGTCGAGTGCCTTTAAATTTGAAAATATGTGGTTGAAAGTTGAGGGTTTTGTTGATGTTCAGCAATGGTGGAATGGGTACAATTTTGCGGGCTCTCTAAGTTTTATTTTGACACAAAAATTGAAGGCTTTGAAAGCAGATTTAAAAAGGTGGAATAGGGAGGAGTTTGGTGATTTGGCTTTTAGAAAGAATTTTTTGATTGAATTGATGGGTTTAGATGCTAGAGAGGAGTTGGTGGGTCTATCAAATGGTGAACAAATTCGTCGTATTCAACTCAAAGGAGACATAGAACAGTTGGCTTTTCTTGAGGAGATTTCTTGGAGACAAAAGTCTTGGGCCTTGTATGTGAAGGAGGGAGATAATAATACTCGTTTCTTTCATAGATTAGCAAACTCACATAGAAATGCTAATCAAATTAAGAGGATTGAGGTGGATGGTGTTTTCTATGAGGATGGTTTTGATGTGCGTTCTCAGTTAGTTCTCTTCTATTAGGGGTTGTATGAGGAAATTGAGGTGGGGCGCCCTACTATGGATGGGTTAGATTTTGCATGTATTGAAGATGATGAGAGGCTGTCCTTAGAGAAGGAGTTCACGAAGGTGGAACTCATCCAGGTCTTAAGGGAGATGGAGGGTGATAAAACCCCTGGTCCTGATGGTTTCACCATGGCTTTTTTTTCACAAATGTTGGAGTGTTGTGGAAAAGGATGTCATGGATTTTTTTGATTATTTTCATCGGCAGTCCATGTTTAAACGGTTAATGAATGCTTCGTTTCTCACTTTAATTCCTAAGAAGTGTAATGCCGTTAACATTAAGGACTTTTGCCCTATCAGTTTGGTGGCTAGTGTGTACAAGCCGCTGTCCAAGATGTTGGCTAACAGGTTGAGGGCGGTTTTGGATAATCTCATCTGAGACTCAAAATTCGTTTGTTGGCGGAAGGCAGATTTTGGATTCAGTGCTCATTGCAAATGAATGCCTGGATAGTAGGATGAAGAGCCGTTATCAGGTGTGGTTTGCAAGCTTGATATTGAAAAAACATACAACCATGTGAACTGGGAGGCCTTGTTTTATCTGTTGGGCTGGATGGGTTTTGGGTTGAAATGGAGGGGGTGGATTAAGGTTTGTGTTATTCCTGTCTGTTTTTCAGTCCTGGTAAATGGATCCTCTAAAGGTTTTTTTGGAAGCTCTCATGGGTTGAGACAAGGAGACCCATTATTCCCTCTTTTGTTTCTCTTGATAATGAAGGTTTTAAGCAGACCTTTGGGGAAGACAAAGGAGAGTAATCTTATTCGGGGTTTTTATGTGGGGGCAGTGAATTCTTTTGGTAGGCGTATTTTCCATTTGTTGTTTGTTGATGATACTATCTTATTTTGTGATGTTTCTAGGGAACAGATGCTGTCCATAAGGTTGGCATTGTTTTGTTTTCAGGCTTTTACGGGTTTGAAGATAAATGTTGGGAAAAGTGAGATTGTTCCTGTTGGCGAGGTGAATAATCTAGATGCACTAGCTTATATTCTTCATTGTAGAGTGGGTAGTTTGCCTATGAAATATTTGGGGATGTCGTTGGGAACTTTTAAAACAGCTTCGATTTGGAATCCTATTTTGGAGAAGATGGAAATGAAACTATCAGGGTGGAAGTGTCTCTATTTATCTAAGGGTGGTAGGCTCACGTTACTAAAGAGTACTCTCTCAAGTCTTCCAACATACTTTTTATTTCTTTTTACTATTCCTAAAGCTGTGGTTGTTAGATTAGAAAGTATTTAGAGGAATTTTCTTTGGGGGTCTTCTGAGGGGAGTTTCAAATATCCTTTGGTGGCTTGGGAAAAGGTGTGTTTACCCATCGAATTGGGTGGTTTCGGGATAAGAAGTGTGGTGTCGTTTAATCAAGCTTTATTAGGGAAATGACTATGGAGGTATGGTTATGAAGTTACCCATCTTTGGCAGAGAGTTATCTCCATAAAATATGGTGAGGGTCAAGGGGGATTGAGTACTAAAGTTTGCAGGAGGACTTATGGATGTGGCATTTGGAGAAGCATTCATGAAGGGTGGGAGAGCTTTTCTAAGCATTTGTTTTTTGTAGTGGGTGAAGGCACTCGTATCCACTTCTGGCATGATAGGTGGATTGGTGATAATACCCTAAAAGATCTCTTCTGAGCTCTATGTTTGTTCAGCTGCCAAGGATGCTTGTATTTATGAGGTTTTGTGGATTCCGGAAGGGGGTGCTGTTAGAGTGTGGGATTTAAGGTTTTATAGAGCTTTTGAAGATTGGGAGCTAGCTACATCTTATTCTCTACTTCAGTTTATCCAAACTCGTATTCCTTAGGATGATAGGAGAGATAATCTTTTTTGGTGGCTCAAAGGTGATGGTAAGTTTGACACCCGGTCTTACTACCATGCGATTCGGGGTACCCCGAATTCTTTGTTTCCTTGGAAGGGTGTTTGGAAACCAAAGGTTTCTAAGTGAGTGGCTTTCTTTTTGTGGACAACTGCGCATGATCGGATTCTCACTTTGGATAATTTCATGCTTAGGGGTCACCCTTTGACAAATCGGTGTTATATGTGTTGTTGTGATGGGGAATTGGTTGACATTGTCCTGTTACACATACCTTATGGACTTTTATGCTTTAGGCTTTTGGTATATATTGGGTTATGCTAGGATTGGTGGCAGGATTGTTATCTTGTTGGCATCAATGGCTTGGGAAGCATAATTCGAACATTTGGAATTTGATTCTAGGGCGCTTAATGTGGATTGTTTGGTTGGAACGAAATCGTCACTCCTTTGAGGACAATGAGAAGACGCTGGATGAGTTAAAGGTTTTATGCCAACGTAGTCTTTTTGAGTGGTCTTGTTGTTGGGGTTTTTAGCATTTTAGACTTATAACAATAATGACAAAAATAAAAAGAATAGTTATATTGTTAGTTAATATCTTATTCGTGGTATAGAAAAGAAATTTGCAAATATGAAAGTGAAGTATAAGTGTGTAGTCCAAATTTTGTAGGAGAAAGAGGGAAAAAAGAAAAAAAAACTTATGGACATGTTATTTTATTGAAATAAATTAAGTAACCTAATAATTTTGTGTTAAAAACAAGTTTAACAACTTGTTGGATTCAAATAAAAGCACGAATATTAACAAAAAAAAACCCATTTTAAAGCACATGTCTTATGTATCATATGATATGTATGATTTTACGATACGATAGGATTCATACAATACGCACCACTGTATCATATGATTCATGAGCACTAATAATACGCCATTATGATATGGAACTCTTTGTACATGATATGGTACGTATTACGTATCATACAATACTGACAACTATGTTGATAATTATCTATAGCCCAAAACCCATATCATTGTAACCCCAGGTTGCTGTCACAACCAGACCAGAACTGTTAACCCAACCTACAACAAAGCCCTTGTTAAGCTTGACCAAGGTAACCAGTAATGCGTACCCAAAAAACAAGTCAACAATCCAAGGTGACCCCACAAACTCATCCATACCCACCAACCACATTGCACCATCCCAAGACCCACAGATCCACCGGTGGTTCAAGGTTTCCCAACTCTTGGTCATTGCTCTTGGCCCAAACTGCTGTGTTGCCATTGATATCCTTGCCTGAAAAACTATCTCGTGTGTTGCTGCCAAGATTGTGTTTGGTCCACCATGACACAAATCTGCCAGTCTTGCCATTCGCACTTCAAGCAGTGTCTACAGCTGCCTACTGTCACCACATCACTGGAAATTTTGCCAGTGGAGCGCAACCTGTACTAGGGCCCATTGTGAAGGGCCTGTGAAGGCTGTAATTATTGTTGACACTCCAACGCAGTTTCCAACATTAAAATAAGGCATTTTTAAACATGTTGTTATTAGTGTAATTAGGTCCGCGACAGTTGGACCCAGTGTTATATGATCCAACACTTTGTTATCTCATATGTGATGGACCATTTATTTTTCTTTGGACTGCAAGCTTTGCACTGCTTGTGACTTGTCAACAGTTCAAATGAACAGCTCAGGCAGCTCATGTTGGTATACCAGGTTCTTGTTACAATGATTTGTGGAAAGATCTGTGGATTTTCACCAATTGATTAAATGAGATGGACCAATTCTTTGAATAAGTAGGTTTTATCAAATAACAAGAAAGTATTTTGCAAAGATGAAGCTAATAGGTAAAGCCCTACATTTCTAGGAGGACCTCCAACAAACCATCATTAGGAGGCACAAACTTGCTATTAAAGATAGGGATGAAATAAATGAAAAAATTTGATATGAATATTTATCCTAATCCTTTTGGAAGAAATTTCTTCCCCAATCTCATCATGGTTGTTTTCTAGATTGAAGAAACACTTTGAGGCAATGGAATAAATAGTTAGTAGCACAGTTTGAAGAAAACAAGATAATTATTTGCTGAGTTTTTAGTTCTAAGCCCACTCCAGCATAGTCATCCATGGAACAAACGTGAAAATTTAGTGAAATTCGTCCAAGTCTTACGCTACTTATCTAAAGGCTGCCTAGGTTCATGGAGTCCTCCATCCAAAGGCTGCCTAATAACCTTGAAGGTGTTTAACGCTTGTGCAGCAGGAAGAACAAATTGTAATACCTAAACAGTATGGTGAAATATCTGAATCATGTGTAGTAGATTTAATTCAAATTGTTGAAGAGTCATATATGTTGCTTAATGCTGAGAAGGAAGACTTCCCCTACTTGATGAGGAGAAAGTTCAACTAGATATCAACAAATCAGAGGGTACACTTGTTGTGCAAAATGAGTTTTTGAATTCTTTGCTACTGATTAACCCTTTATGATGCATCAAGTGACAAAGTTTGATGAAATGGAAAAATTGATACCATGGTGCTTAAGAGAATCAAGAGGAGGTTTTTTTTTTTTGATAAGTAAGAAAGATATATATTAAAAGCTACCTCATGAAAACACAAGGCAGAACAGAGAATACAGAGAAGGAAACAAACAAAAAGAGAGGAGAAAAAGAAAAGAGAAAACAAACGGAGACAACAAATAGCAAATTAATTACAGAGAAGAGAACTAAGGAACATAGGAATAGAATCACTAGAGGTGAGTCTCCAAGCCCTAGACCAATCAAAAAGAGAGCCACTAAAGTAAGCGAGCAACTGGTCATCAGACTTGTCCCTATCCTTGAAAGTACGCCAATTACGCTCCCTCCAAATACACCACATTAGGCACAACGGAGCTAGATTCCAAACGCCAGAAGAGTGCTTTCCAAACCAATTCCACCAACCGAAAAGCATATCTGCAACCGATCTTGGCAAAACCCAATAAATCCCAAAGGATCTAAAAACCATGCTCCACAACAAATAAGCTTTGTCACAATGGAGAAGCAAATGATTCACCGACTCCCCATTACAACGGCACAAAATGCACCAATCAACAAAATCGAATCCTCTATACCGCAAAATATCCCCTGTAAGAATCTTCTCCCAAGCCGCAGTCCAAACAAAGAAGGAGACGTGAGTAGGAGCCTTAGCCTTCCAAATACCTTTCCAAGGAAAGGTAATAGGCAGGGAGCTTCAGAGCTTATTGTAGAATGAGTGGATGTCAAAAACCCCTTTCTTCATCAATTTCCAAACCATGCGGTCTCCTTGCTCAGATTGAGGTAAGTTTGAACCCATGGTTTGAAGGAAATCATCCACCACACCCGTCTCCCAATCATTTGGATTTCTAAGTAAAAGAACCTTCCAACTTCTCCGAGCCTCGGTCCCCAAACGTTCAAGAGACGAGGCCACCGAATCCTCTCTATTAGAAGCAATCCCGTACACTACCGGGAAAGAAAGATGGAGTGGTGAGTCCCCACACCACTGGTCCGTCCAAAGCTTCACTCTATCCCCCACCCCTACCTCAAACCGGATGTGTTTGCTAAACACCTCCCATCCTTTTCGGATACTTCTCCATAAACCACACCCATGAACACCCCTGCCCAGCTTGGAAGACCAACCCCCCCACTCTTCCCCAAACTTCAGAGCCACCACCCTCCTCCAAAGACGAGTCTCCTCAACCCCAAACCGCCATAGCCATTTTCCTAGTAAAGCTTTGTTAAACGTAGTTAACTTCCTTATACCCAAACCCCCATTAACCTTAGGAGCACACACCTTATCCCATCCCACCAAATGAAGCTTGGAATCCCCCCACAAGAAGTCCCTTTGAATCTTCTCAATCTTATTAGCCACATGCGAAGGGATGGTAAAAAGGGATAAATAGTAAGTAGGAAGGTTGGAAAGCGTACTCTTAATCAGCGTCAATCTACCACCTTTTGACAAATACAACTTCTTCCACCTGGCCAACTTCCGACTAATTTTTTCCAAAATAGGATTCCAAATAGAAGGGGACTTATGGGTAGCCCCCAACGGCATACCAAGGTAGGTCATAGGCAAAGACCCAATCCGGCAACCCAGGATCTCTGCCAAGGCATGAATATTGTTAACCTCCCCTACAGGAACCAACTCGCTCTTTAAGACATTAACCTTCAAACCTGTGACAGCTTGGAAACAAAGGAGAAGCATACGCACATGAAGGATCTGCTCCACATCCGCATCACAGAAAAGAATAGTATCATCCGCAAACAAGATGCGAGACACACTCCCCTACACCTCGTTTGCCTATAGCCTGAAAACCCCTGATCAAGCCAGCACCTTCAACTCTTTTCATCATCCTACTTAAGACCTCCATTATAACTAAAAACAACACAGGAGATAGCGGATCCCCTTGTCTTAGGCCCCTCGTGCTCCCAAAAAAGTCAGCTGGTGCCCCATTAATCAAAATAGAGAACTGGACAGTTGAAATACAAGTGCGAATCCAACTACACCACTTCTCCCCAAAGCCCATTCTCTTTAAAAGATCCAGAAGAGCCTCCCAATTCACATGATCGTAAGCTTTCTCAATGTCTAGCTTACAAATAACCCCTGGGATCTTACTCTTCACACGACTATCAACACACTCATTAGCAATAAGAACTGAGTCAAGAATCTGTCTGCCTCCCACAAAACTATTCTGAGGCTCAGAAATTAATTGAACTAAGATCCGTTTCATTCGATTTGCCAAAACCTTAGACAAGATCTTATACAAGCTCCCCACCAGGCTGATAGGTCGGAAATCTCTAATATTAGAAGCATCGATTTTCTTGGGAATAAGAGTTATAAAGGTAGCGTTCAAAGATCTCTCAAACTTACTGTGCTGATAAAATTCCTCAAAAACAGCTAGAACATCCCTTTCCACCACTCTCCAGCAATGGTGGTAAAAAGCCATAGAGAAGCCATTTCTGAGCAATAGGAGGTTGTATCATTTCCAAAGCTAATATGAATATCACACATTATTTTGTAACTCCAGTGGAAGTTCATGGTGTGGTGGAATGAAAGGCTTCTTTGTTCTTAGTGCTATCAAATATGATTCAAGAGTTGAAGCAAGTATCCAATGTCAGAATTGTTATCCTTCCAATACTTCAAAACTCATATACAAGGTTTCTATAATTGGGAGAGAATAGTGTGAGAAAGTGCAAAGAAAATTTTATTTTAATTTTGGTAGTCAATTGAATTTTATTTTACTTATGAGTAGTTAATTAGGTTATTAGATTTTTAGCTAAATTACTAATTTGTTCTTTCAACTATAAGGTAAAGTTCAATTGGGTCCCTCAACTACCAATTGTGGTGGTATGGTTTTGAGCTAGAAAGCACAGGTGTGGCTCCAAGGCCGTCGCACCTGCATTAGACTCGCCCTGATGTGGCATCCTGCGTCTGACGCGTTGATTTGGCTTTTTTTTTTTTCCCGATTCGCACCGAAACCAGCCAATTCACTTCGATTTGGCTCGATTCCAACGGAAACGGGAGCCGAAACGGCCGCTGAAACAGACTAATACAGCCCGATTCTGGCCGAAATGGGCTGTTGGCTGCCATTCTTCTGCTTCATGTGGCCTTGGGCTGCTGGCTGCATTCTTCTGCTTCATGTGGCCTTGAGAGAGAGAGAGAGAGAAATGGTTAGAATAGGTGAGGAAGAAGAATAAAGGTTTATAACAAAAGAATATAAATTAAGTAGGTGAGAAAAACAATTGTTTCACGTGAGTGGGCTTGGGAATTGGAAAAGGAGCAAAGGAAACTTCTTGGAAGGTGGATTTTTGTTTACAATTACCAAAAATATTGATTTTATTAAAAACAAATCATAAATAAATTTTTTTTTTAATAATAAACTCTACCCCTTTATTTGAATTTTTTTATATAAAAAATATTAAATTTACTATATAAAAATATTTTTAATAATTTTTTAATCGCTACACCTACACCTTACTTTTTCAAAAATTGCCGAATCCTGCACCCGCACCCACACCCACACCCGAATTCGGAAATGCACCTGTGCTTCATAGGTTTTGAGAGAGATGCTCTTTGGAGAAGAGTGATAGAGGTGAAATATGATAGTGAATGGGGGTGGTGTACTAGCTTAGTCCTTAGTCCCTATGGTGTTAGTCTATGGAGAACTAGTAGACAGGGCTGTCCGTCTTTGTCTTCTCACATTCACTATGAGGTTGGGGATGGAACACGAGTGAAATTTTGGCAAGACTGATGGTGTGGGCAGACTTCTCTTGCTGTTTGTATCCTTGAGTTATTTAGACTTAGCCTCAATAAGGATGCTAGTGTGGCAGATTCTATGCATTTCACCAATGGGGTTCTTCACTGGGATCTCCACTTTGAGCAGGCAATACAAGATTGGGAATTGGAGTCCTTGATGACTTTCATGACTACCATTTATGATTCAGAAATAGGGGGATTGGAGAGGATAAGATGTGTTGGCAACCGGATAAGAAAAAGGGCTTCAAGGTAGGTGTTTATTACCTACTTTTGGACTCTAATATTGATACTACTACTACTGATCACCTTTTTCCTTGGAAAATTATGGAGATCCAAGGTACCTTTGAGAGTAGCTTTCTTTGTATGGACTGTAGCTTTGGGTAATATTTTAACTATTGACAATTTAAGGAAGGGAAAGGTAAAGATCATAGATTGATGTTATATGTGCAAATGTAATGGTGAATTTGTTGACCACCTTGTGCTACATTGCCCCATCGTTTCATAATTGCGGTCCATGATTTTTGGTTTGTTTGGAGTTTTTTGGGTGTTGCCAAAATCTGTAGTTGAGCTTCTAGTTTGCTGGTAAGGTCAATTTGATTGTCATCGAAATGATCACATTTGGATGATTATCCCTCATTGTAGGAATAATAGAAGTTTTGAAAATACCGAGCATTCTATGCCTAATCTCAAGTTATTCTTTTTCCGAACTTTATTGGACTGGCTGACTGCCATAAGGAACCTTTCTTTCTTTTCTATTGTTGATTTATTAGACTTACGTAATTCTTGAAATTGATTGTTTCACCCTAATATATTTCCTGTATACTTGGGTGACTCCTTTTTCTGACATATGTATATATTCTTATTACTTACATAAAAAAAAAAAAAATTGAACCAATTTAGTCCATCAACATTCAAAATCAAGTCAATTTCATCCTTGAATCTCCTATTATAGAAAGTGTAAAGATTTTAAAATCAAATAAATTCCAACTATTAATTCCATAAAAATTTAAATAGACAAGAGACCAAAGGATGAACTTGACTCGATTTTGAAAGTTGAGAGGCTAAATTGATAAAATTAATAGTTGAGGGATCAAATTGAACTCTATCCAATAGTTGGAGGACCAAATTAGTAATTTACCTAGATTATTATTAGTTTCCCAGAGTTAGGGCTATTTTATATTCAATAATTGGGATTTCCCAAGACACTTAGAATTAAGTTTCCTTAGTCAATTACATTTAGTATTAGGGTTTTGTCCTAATAGTGTAAATAGGCATAGTATTGTACTCCTATGAATACAAATTACAGGCTAATTAATTAATAAAATTTCTCTTAGAATTTTCTAATTGTGTGGTGCTAACTTTTAGAGGTTTTATTTTCTCTTGCTAGATGCTGACTCCAAGCAAGCCTAGGTGCTGACTCCTAGGTCATCTATCCTCTTTCATTTATTTTGTTCTTTAATTTTATAGTTGCACTGTTTTGGTTTTGTCTTACTTCACAATAATGATTGCTTTTGCTAACATTCTATTTTGGAAGGTGCTCATGTATGTAGATCTATGAAGAAAGAGGGTTTCTTCTTAAGAATATTCACATCTCAAAGAATTTTGTGTTACTGTAATGAGAAATACTATATTTTTCCAAAAGGGACTATATTGTGGAAAATCTGAATAACTGTAAACTAAGGTGCTCATTCAGTTTGGTTATGTTAGAAAAAAGTATTGTGCTTTCAAAACATGAAAGTAAAAATAAGTTCAAAAAGCGAAAGAATTTAAGAAATCAGGCTTGTATGTGTTGTAAATTTGTCATAATCTTAGTTTTGGCCATCATGCCTTAGTGTTTGAACTAGCAATTTTAGGATAATAGGATAATATATTTATTGATTAGAGAAGGCTTAATGAGCTTAATAAATGTATCATTTCTTCTCTTAAACTCTACATAGCCAATGGCATGGTGGATACAATGTGGTAGATTATGATCATTGATGTTTTTCTTGTAATAAAATCCTTGTATGATCAAAGGTTGACATGTTTTTAATGGAACATTCCACAATAATTCTCTGAATAAATACGTCAAATACAGTAAATTATTTTAAAGACCTAAGTGTTGTAGAACACTGTTTATGTGAAGATCTTTTGTACTTTACTAGGGTATTTGTGTAATTCAGGATCTTAGTATTTTTATTAATGAACTATGGTAGTAAATCCTATACCCATTCACTTTGTGCCATTCAGCGCATTCCTCTTTTATCTCTCTTTTTCTACTATTCTTCTCACTTCTCTCTTAAAATTAGGAAGAAGGCATCATACAAATAAAGTTTCTATTAGAGCATAAACAGATAAACATGTTACTGGACTGGTTGTCATTGTAGCACAGTTTTCATTTTTAATCAATTCACTTCTTATGTAACTTAGGTGGGATCTCGTTAATGTCTTTTTTTTTTTATTTATTTTTTATTTTTTTTTATTTATAAATGAATTGACTTACATAAGAAAATATTTAGAGTTTCATTATATATTTGGATTTCATAAAACAACCTTTTGCTATCATTCTTTCATTGAACAGCTCTATTTGTGACATTGTAGGTTGATGATGTTCCCCTTGATGACGTGCCCAATGTCATAGAGAAGTACCACATGTGTGTAGTGAAAAACATGAAGCTAGACTCAAATGTTCTCTCTCGTGCAACTCAAATGAAACTTGTCATGCAGTATGGTGTTGGTGTGGAAGGTAATTGTTGTGTTTGTTAATTTACCTTAACTTAATGCATTTATTTGTATTCTTATATGCTTTTGTTCTATTACCTTATTGAAGGCATTGATATTAATGCTGCTACTAAGTATGGAATCAAGGTTGCAAGGATTCCGGGTGATGTAACTGGAAATGCAGCATCATGTGCAGAAATGGCTATATATTTGATGATGGGCCTTCTACGAAAGCAAGTATGTTAGTCTAATCTAATCTAATATAGAAATAACACCTTTTTTAATGTGCTTAGGTATGTATGTGTGCATGCGTGTTTATTTACTTATTGATACTAATATAGAAATGGAGAGACTGATTTCTTATCAAAAAAAATGAAAAAAAAGAAATGGAGAGACTGATTACTTATTAAGAAAAAAAAAAAAAATGATTCACAATACGATTCACATTTTGATTACTGTGTTTTTGTGAATATTTAGAACTTAAAAAAAAAAAAAAAAAGGTAATTTGCTGAAGTTATTTGACTCAAATGGGCATAAGTTGGATTAATCTTGTGATAGACCTACTAATTGGGATATTTGACATTTTATTAATTTTCATGTTACTGATTAATCAAATTTTTTTTTTGGTTTTAATAGAGAGAAGGGGGGGGGGGGGTTTATGGATTGATATGCACCTGTGTATCTGGGTAATTTCAACACGATCACAATAATGGAGCAAACCTGATTGGGTCAAACCCAACCTGATCATACTCATTGCTACGTGCAGTGTTCTAGAATTGTAATTTGCAATTCTCTGTAATCAGTTACCACTGGTGCTGTCCCTATCTATTTGTCAAGCAGTAAGAAATAACGTAACACAAGGAGTTCAAAATTCAAGAAGCTACATACATAGTTACTTATAAAAAATTAAAAAAAGAAGCTACCTACACAGTTTTAATCATTGTCCCTCTTAAACAAAATGTTCCTCACCTGCATTTCTATCTTGGAGATTATGAAGGGCACATAAACCAGAAGATTGCATTTGAAGTTGCTTAGGTCATGCTGCCTTCTCTTTGTCAGCAATTGAATTGTTGACCTTGTAGGATGGGATCTTCCTAGTATTTTGTGGAATATGTACTTGTTTGTCCCTTACGGTCACTTTGAGACGAGAAGTAGAAGGAAGAAAATGAATCGATAAATTACTAGATGATTATTTCAACAATTTATTGTAAATATTAAATGGACTTATTGATGCTAATTTCATTGGAAAAGAAAACAAACGAGGGGGAGAAGGTTAAGGCTCATTTTGACATGTGGGGGTTTTGGTTGATAGCTTCATAGTCACTTGAAAGCTGTATACACATTGCACACACCCACACACTTTTTTTTTTTTTTTTTTTTGAGTGGTAAGTTATGCAGCCAGTGGGTGTTCAACCACAGTCTCACCCTCCAACAAATTATTATAGGAGAAGGAAGTGCCCAGTTGAGCTATAACTCATTGGCATGCTTGAACACACACACACACACACACAAAGGAAGGGTTTTCCAAAATTATAGTAGAGGTTTTGCCACAATACGTGTTTGAAACACTCTTTGATGCAAGATATTGGTAACTGATTTTTATTAGTTTCTAACAAGTGCGATGAGCTATTTCATTTGAAAGAGTTATGCTATAGGCAAAAAAATATTCAAAATAGTTGAGTTGGCAAGTTTTTATTGGTTCTTATATGGGTCCACTACTAATGTCATTTTGTTATTTACCATTAACAACGTTTCACCTCAGCAGCTGTGAAACTTGTTGTGACTTTTAGAATTACTGCATTTAAAATTAGGGCTCTCTATTCTCTTAAACAAAAAAATTTGAGGCCAAAATCAATATTAGGTGGTTAATTAAATTTTTACAAGTTTGACATAATTGTTAGGATGTGTTGTTTGTTGGGATGGTAATTCACGTGTGTACATATATGTAAATACACGCCTTTGCAAAAGTTTTGCTTTGCTTCTTTGTTTATAGTGTGGTGCTCATATACACGGGAGTTTATGATTATGTGATTGACTTTACACCTATGTACATCGTATAAATTTCTTGAATTTTTTAATCTAGACAATTTGCATTATTCTTGCAGAATGAGATGCAAATTGTTGTAAGGCAGAGAAAGCTTGGAGAGCCAGTTGGTGACACACTACTTGGAAAAACAGTGAGTTTCAGTTCTCTTGGTTTTCTTTCACAAATTTCCTGTGATCAAAGCATCTGAGTTAATTTCTTTCTTCCTTGGTCAATGTTCCTATTTTGCCGCCAAGTGAAAATCTTTTTTTTTTGATAAGTAAGAATGATATATATACGAAAGGCAACTCTATGCATGAAAAGCACAGGACAAACCAGAAAATTACACGGAGAAAAAAATAGAGAAAATACATAGAAGAAAACCAAGCAACAGATTAAAGTTTTAAATTCTATTTGCCTAAATTGTAGTTCTTAGTAAACCCAAATTGATTTAGAACAAGATTCCTAGGAATTTTTTCGAGAAGTAGAATTGTGAGAAATTAATGCAAATGCTCTCATAGTCCATGATTCTCAACCCACTGACCTTAATTTTTCATGTCTAAAATTTAGTTATTTTTATTTAGCTTATTTTATTCTGTTAATTTAGTCTTTCAATTGAGTCCTAGGAGGTTTAAGGTTATTTTTATAATTTTATTTCAGAATAAAAGCTTAGTGGGAATCATAAAGAGTCCATATACATTTTTCATTATAGTAGATTGGTTTTATTAGACCAAAATAAAATATTTCTTTGAGAGTTTTCCCTGTGTCTAGAGGATTCTAGATTTTTATTTTTTATTTTTTTTCCTTTGAATTTTTCTAGGTCTTTGTTTAAACAAGAATGACATCTATGTTAGGAATGCGTTGCGACAAACCAATCTTCAGAATAAATATTTCTTTGAGAATTTTCTGTGTCTAATGAATTTTTGTTATGTTTTTGTTTTTTTTTGGAGAAACATATTTTGTTTTTTGTTAGAAATGCATTGCAACAAACAAGAAAAAGAGGAAAATAAGGAATTAAAAAAGAAAGAAAGAAAGAAATGATGAGTGTTTCATTCAATAAGTTGTCATTCCACTAATTAAGAGTATGTGTCAAAAATTTCAACATATTATCTATATTTTTCCTTGAAAATTTGGCACAAAGAATGATGAAACTTCGAAGAGATTTTCTTTCAAGTGGGATGGGTGAGGAAGTTAGATTCCATTTAGTTAATTGGAATGTTATTTGTACACCCATTCTCTATGGAGGTTTAGGGGTTAAAAAATATCTGGTTTTGAATCAAGCACATCTTGGGAAATGGTTCTGGTGTAATGCATAGATGGAAAATGCACTATGGAGAAAACATATAGATATTAATTATTGTCTTTTGGAGGGATGGTGTTTTGAAGTGGCTACAAGTCCATATGGAGTGAGTCGTTGGAAATATATCATAATTGAGAAGAGGATGGTATATCTCTACCAGATTTGTTAGATATGATGCGAAAAAAAAATGGGTCTAGAATTTTATTTTGGCATGATCCATGGAGTGGTGGAACTACACTAAAGAAAAAGTTCCCTAATTGCCAAAAATAGGGATGCATGAGTGGAAGACTATCTAATACCCATCAGGGTGCAGCCCAGTGGTTGGAGGTTTAGGATGAGTTGTAAACACATCGTGGGTTCGATGCTCGAAAGCACGGGTGTGGCTCTAGGGGCGCCGCACCTGCACCATACATGCACGGATGCACCGTGTGGCCGTTGACGCAGCTGCACGCGCGTCCGTGGCGAGTCCTTTTTTTTTTTTTTTTTTTTCCCCCTGTTTCCAATTTGAGCTGAATCGGCCCGTATCTGGCGAAACAGGCTGAAATATGTGTAAAAAAAAAAAAAAAAAAAAACACAAACCCAAGTCGCCGGCCGCCATTCTTCTTCTTCTTCTTTTCTCCATTTCATCTTCTTCTTCTCCGTTGCTTCTTCTTCTTCGTTTCGCACTGGTATTTTCCTTGTTTAATTTATGTTTCTACTATTGTCTAGAGTCTAGTACTCTTTTTAAGTTTCAACTTTTAGTTTTTTACTGAGACCACATGTTATTAGCTTTGGAAATGACAAAGAAATGTTTAAAAAAAAAATTCTAAGCAAGTGTCAGACTAGGTAGTACATACAATGGTATATAATATATATTAATGTTTATTTATTCTTAAAAAAAGAGGTATTATTATTAGGAGAAGCAATTGTTTACAATATTTTCATAACAAATTATAAGTTTAAGGTTTTTATTTGTTCTAATTTGAACTTACCACTAAAATTAATTTTTTGCCCATCAATATCAACTCATAATAACCTACCACTTTAAATATGTTGGTGAAAATATTGTGGATATAATATTTCTCTATTGTTATGTATTCACTTTATTATCTACTATTGTTCTTAAATTAGTATATGTTTATCATTATATGAAAAATATATTTAGCAATATATAGAAAATAAAAATAAAAATTTATTTAATATTTTATTAATAAACGTATCCTGCCTCACTCGCACCTGCACTCTACTTTTTCAAAAATGGCCGAGTTGCTGTACCGCACCGCACCCGAACCCGAATCCAAATCCACACCTGTGCTTCTTAGGTTTGATGCCTACTAAGAGTTCCCTTGGATTACTTGATACTTAGTTCTGGTGAATGGGGTCGTGTATTTGTGATTTACTCTCCAGGAGTGGGTCCAAAGGGCCTTTCCTTGGTGAGGTTTCACGTCATAAAAAAAAATGATATTGGTAGCTTAGAATCTATTGAGCATTTCATGGATAACCTATATACAATTAAGATATGTTGGGAGGACCTACTCAAAAAAAAAAGAAGATATGTTGGGAGGAGGAAGATAGAATGAAAAAATGTCTGTGGAAAAACCATGGTTTCCAGGTGAAAGTCACAATGAGGGAGAAAGGGGGAAGAAAAATATTTTCAATGGCAAAACATATCAAGAGTTCATGTACCCTTTAGAGTGGCATTTTTCACTTGGATAATCTTAGAAGTTGGGGTTTAATCATTATGGAATGATACTATATGTGCATTTAATTGTGGAGAAATGGCTCATCCACTTTTACACTCTGAAATTGCTAGGGGATGTGGTCATTAATACTTCTTATTTGGTGTTAGTTGGGCAATGCCCATCTGAGTTGTTGATTTATTATCCTGTTGGAATGGACACTTTGGTAAGAGAGAGAATGGTGAGATATGGAAGGCTATACTGTTATGCTTAATGCAGTGAATATGGCGGGAGAAAGGAATGTAACTGTTTTGAGGGAAGGAAATGCAGTAACGAAGTTGATATTTTTATTTTTGAAGACTTCATGTGAGTGGACACGGACTTCAACTTCATCTTCTACTTCAAATTTGTTAGAGTTTCAGATAATACTATCGTATTTTTTTTTTTTTTTTTTTTGTTCTCATCTTTTGCTTTCTTGGAATTCCTTTGTATGCTTGCACCCCCCTTTGCGCTTGTTGATACCTAATTTTTGGTTGGAAGAGATCGACCACTTGCAATGGTGGCACATGTTCCTCCTCGCGCACACTTAGCACGAATATGGGAATTAAATTAGTGGAAAGTGGGGAGTTTTGTGATTTATGAGGCTGTCACTAATCATTGAGATTTTTTTATGGTGTGATTGGTAACTTATATGTACACGGAAACAAAGACTTTTGAGAAGTGAACTAATATTGTACCTGGAAGAAAAAAGGGGAAAAGTATGGTCTAAGAGCATATGGCACAGAATGATTGATTTTATTACTAAACCTAACTCAAGTGGAAGTCTCAGAGTCTCAGGCTAAATAGATTGATGTTAGCTGCTGGAATATTTTAAAACTGTGAGGTTGAGCGAAAAGAGAGAGAAGTGTGTTTGTGTGTCTGGGGTGGGGAGAATTCACATTCCCTTTGTGAATTTAGCAGGAAAAATTAGTTTCATGTGCTGAACTTAGCTAATAGTTGAAGTTCTGATTTGGCAAGAGTGTCTCAACAAGATCTCAGTAATTTGTCCCGTGACATGTGTACTAAAATTGTAATTTGACTGATTGCATTGGGAATTAAGTGTCAATACTAACAACAAAAAAGTGGGAATTCTAGCTTTTGATATCTTTTTCTATATGTTCTTATCATCATCATCATCATCATAAATAGTCCTAGTAAGTCTTAGGAAAATGATTTTCTTCAGTTATACAGGTCTTTATTCTGGGATTTGGAAATATTGGGATTGACTTGGCAAAGCGCTTGCGAGCATTTGGTGTTAAAATTATTGCTACAAAACGGAGCTGGGGCTCATATTCACAAGATTCTTGCCAGACTAATGGTATGTAAGGATCCATAAGTTTGACCATTGCTGTAGAATGCATTACTCTTATGTTATATCTACATCATTTGCAGTTCTTGGTGATTTGGTTGATGAGAAAGGTGGTCATGAAGACATTCACAAGTTTGCGAGCAATGCAGACATAATTGTTTGTTGCCTAAGTTTAAATCGTCAAACAGTGAGAATGCTTCTTTGCCTTTTTCATCCTATGTCGTATACTTCTGTGGGAAATGGTAGAATTCATGTTTCACATCTCCAGTGTAAAAAATGGTTACTGGCAGCGATCATGCCAGCAAGACAATCATTTTTTTTTCTAATGAAAAAAAATACTTCAGCAACTAAGTTGGCACTAAAGGGACATAAATCTCACTTCTATTTTAATTATGCGAAATGTTTTGCATAAGTTTTATGTGGACCTTTTACTATATATCCTAATCTAGTATTGTACTATTTTATCTATCAATAATTGTCTCCCTCTTGTCCATTTTGTACAAACACATGTTGGAAATGTCCCTCAATATAAAAAGTTTCATTAAAATCCTGGACATCTCAAGATGTGGCTGACACTGCTAGACAATTCTTGAAGTGCTTTCCAGCGGTGGGGACTTCAAACATAAACAAGTTTTCTGCAGAAGCATCCAATAATTAATTGTCTAGTGCATACTTACATTTTATCTATTTTGAATTTCAGGCTGGCATTGTAAACGAGACGTTCATATCTTCAATGAGAAAGGTTTGTTTCTATGCGCTAGTTGTTTAAATAGGAAAATATAATTTCTGTTTGCAATGATGTAGATTATATATTTTTGCGTAATTCAATCATTTTATTCGTATTTCAGTATAATTGAATGGCTATAGTTTGGTGGACTGATTGCAATTTATCAGTTGTGAAGTTATTTTAACTGTGCTTGGTTAGCATTGCAATATATATATATATATATATATTTTGTTTTATAAAATCCTCTCTTCTTTTTCTGCCTACCCCCCCCCCCCCCCCCCCCCCCTTCTCACTGGCAGCACATTCAGTTCATCTCATCAACATAGGCAAAATGGCTTCCTTGTGAAAGCTAATGCAATTGCAAAACTTTTCACAACCCCAATTATTCTTCCATATCAGATGTCAAAAGGTAAGGAGGAGACCATCTTTCAAAGCTTTTTTAATGGACCTCATCAACATGAAAAGTTTGATGCTCCTAGTACACTTCAATTTACCGATCTGAAGAACAAAGCATATGAGACATTTATATTTTCCATAATTTGTCTCTCTCTTCGGTCAAGAATAGGGAGGAATCGATTTCTTAACCGTGGCAAATTCAACGATATTGACAGTGTCCGTGAAGCCCCACTGCCTTGACGTCATTGTTGTTGTGCACCACGTGTAGGGATCAGATAGCATGGTTTTTGACACTGAGACCAACCTCAACCTCAGCGACTGCCCAGAATCAGGTTTGGCGTCATTGTGTCATCAGTGATGGGTTGTTGTAGGTTTGATGGTTGAATTCAGTGACAATGGGTGCTGTTTGGGTGGCTTTACGATGGTTTATTTATGGTATTGGGTTGGTGGTTTTATTTTTATTTTTTAGGTTCCTTGGTTTGATAATCTAAGAAAATTCGAGTGTTTGGCATGTATGAATATCTGGATTCATGTTTTTTTTTTATAACAAACTTTTTAAAAGAAAATTTAATAAATTTTTAATATAAAAATTAATTTAATAATAGTTGAAGGTAATTATAAACAGAAGGATTGACAATGAGCAAAAATGTAAACTTACAAGACTAAAATGGCTAAAGTGAAACTTAAAGGACTAAAATGACATTGACCAAACTTAACGGGTATAATTTATATTTTTTCCTAGAAATTACTTTCGAAACGAATTACTCAAGACCTAATAAGTAAATTTTTAGGCCATCTTCCCTGTCATTTTTTTCTTTATACATTTAAATTTGATTTCTACTAATCTTTTGTTCTGTCTCGTGGTAATTCAGGGCGCCCTTTTGGTAAATATAGCTCGAGGGGGTCTTTTGGACTATGAGGCTGTACTTAATCACCTTAAGTCTGGCCACTTAGGAGGTTTGGCCATTGATGTTGCTTGGACTGAGCCATTTGATCCAGATGATCCAATTTTGAAGTTCAAGAATGTTATAATCACACCTCATGTTGCTGGAGTTACAGAACATTCTTACAGATCCATGGCTAAGGTATCCACCTTATCTAATATATATTGGATCACTGCTTACGTTGTGGATAACAATAGTAGTTCACTTTCCAAGCCAATAAATAAATAAGTGAAAGGATGATACTTCTCTCAATGCCTTTTTCTAGTTTCTACTTAATACTTAAGAAGAAGTACAGATAATTTACACATTCAGGTAGTAGTCTTTTACTACTGACTAACCTAATTGGCTAATTTTGCGATAGGTTGTTGGTGATGTTAGTCTTCAACTTCATGCGGGCGCTTCATTGACAGGGATAGAATTTGTCAACTGATTCGGTTCAGTGAAGTGTGTTCATTGTGAAGCCTATTTCATATTTCATTTGATTGTCCATCTTAGGCTTCTAGCATAGAAATTTTGGGCTGGAATGTCCAAGCTATTTCATGGTTTTACCTTTGTCACCATTAAACCAATTGAGTCGAATTGGGTATTAAAATATCAAAAATGATTCATTTAATTTTATTCAAACACAAGTCGAGTTTAAACTCAACCCCAAGTTATATTATGTGTTCAAGCCTTTTTATTTTCTTGTTGAGCGAGCTCAATCTTGTTCACGAGCTTTTTAAATTAGTCGAATTGAGAGTTAAAATATCAAGAATGATTTCATTTAATTTTATTTGAACACAGGCTGAGTTTAAACTCATCACACAAGCTATATTATATAGGTTCAAGATTGTTTTATTTTCTTGTTGAAAGCTTAACAAGCACTGGAGTTCAAGTCTCTAGGAAAGAGTTTCACACACATATACACTTATATTAGATTAGAGTAGAATTTTATCTCGCAGATGTGAAATGAAGGAACATTGCTATAGGATTATTGAACAATTTCTCTTGATTAGGAAATAGAGTTAATTAATGCAATACAACGTTTGACAAATTTAGTACATAAGTATATCAATCCATTTAGATAAAAATTGATTGATTTTCTTTTCCATCAGGTCCATCATTGTTTTGGACCCGCAATTCTAATGGAACATTACATGAAGGCAAGTGAGGAGGAGGTTTGTGGATACTTGTCTCAGCAGTGCCTCCATTCTTTACTATAAAAACAGCAGCCATACCCCAGGTCATATGTCTATCTATATGACAATGCCAAAACCACACACCTGCCAAATATTATTGATAATAACATCCACAATTCTTAGACCAACCAGAAGATTAGATCAATTTGTATATGCATATAAACTAAACATATAAGATAGTGATAAAATAACTTGCCTGGATTGTTTGCTACGAATCTAATGGCAAGCCATCCATTCTTAGGGACACCGAAGGTATTCACTTCGACTGGATCAACCAAATTAAAAGTTTTTGGGTCGGTTTCATTGTTATAATTTCCATAACCAGATCCAACCACGTAAAAGCTATGCCCATGCAAATGCATTGGATGAGTCCCAGCGCCGTTCATTAAATTAGTACCTTGAAAAACAACCTCAACTACTTCATTATAATTCAACATCTTCACCTTGTTCCCAAGGTCTGCTATTGCTATATCAGTTGGGAGCTCGTCAGCTGTGAAGTTATAATAATAAAGGGGTTGGTCTGGGAAATCTGTAGTGTAAACCCCACTAATGTTCCTGCATGAAAGATTTTAATTTAATCAAATATCAAAATGTATTGTCATATATGGTAGAAGGATAATCATGTTGCTTTTTGATAAAATATTCATATCTAGTCAGTATTCTATGCAATGTTTGACAGAAGTCCTTTAATAAAAATATTCAATTAAAAAAAAAAAAAAAAAACTCAACCAAATGATAATATCAAAACTCTAAAAAGATAACTAAAACATAAATTGATTATATGGAATAGGACCAAGTAATTATCAAACTCTACACGGTCATTTGAGTAAAAGTCATAGTTTTTTATTCTAACTTTTTAACTATCACTACCGTGGTATCATAGGACATAGAGTGTGCGTTTGGGTTCCTTTTTTTTTTTTTTTTTTGAAAATAATCGAACTTTTAGCTTTTTGTCATAAATTTAATATAAAAGTTATCAAAACTATATCTTTTGGTAAATACTATGAAAATAAACTACCAGAAAAATAAGCAAAATCTAAACGCACTCACAATCGCAAAGGAACAAATGGAACAGCATTGAAACTGGATACTTCGTTCTTTACAAAAAATAAAACAATGTATATTAAAAATAAAATAAAAGAGGGAAAGAGGGGAGAAAAAAAAACCTGTAGTAAGCAAGCAGTATATCAATAGGAACTGGGTTACTCCAACTTATGTTATTCGAGCTTGTAGCTAATATATCTCCACCTTTTGATGTACATGTGCTATTTTGGCAAGCAATTTCACTCATGGAAACTGTTACATACATTCTAGTGGTTATGTTTAAGGGGACATTTACAGGATGGTCTTTGCTTGCTAAGCTCCTAAAAAGGTTTGAGAATTTTATGGCAGCTGTTAAGTCTTTGTAAGTGGGAAGTGTACTTGGAAAGGAAGGAGATAATGGAATAGTGTAGTTTCCTCTGTATTCGATGATTGCAGTGACATTGACATGGTCAAAATCTGTAACTCCCACACCTTGGCTCCAGAATTGTCGAGCAGCTATATAATAATGGCCAAGAGTCTGATTTGCTGTGAGTAGAATATCCATGGTTTGTCCTGGGCTTATCACTATGTAACTAGTAGTTATGGGTTTGATATAATTTGCATCCATTCCAACAATTGTGAGGTTGTGTTCAGCTATTGCAAAGAACATATCTGCTGCCACAACTGAGTTGACTAGACGAAGAAGATAGGTCTTACCATGATCAACCACCCGACGGTATGTTGTTTCTACAACATTAAGATTATGACTCAATTAATTCCAATAAGTGATTTTTTATTTATTTATGGATAATGCTAAATATATACAAATTTTAGTAAATTGACATGACAAAGAATATGATCATGGATTTCAAAAACCTAATAAATGAATGTGAAATCATTTTTTTTTTTTTTTGGGTGTGATTGGCAAAATGTCAATGCTAGGGATAATACAAAGAGTGATGATAAAAATACTATAGATTTTACTATATAGGTCGTGCAAATTGATGTACTAATCACAAAAAGTAATTCAAACACTCATTTATTATCTTACAAGTGATGCTAGGGATATTATATTCTTTATTACATAACCTGTACAAATTTATGTGTCACCGATCACATAAAAAAAAGTGATTTTGATATTCATTTATTATGTTTTTGACATTCACCAATCGTATTCATTATTGTCACATCAATTTGTAAAGATTATATAGTAAAATTTATAATGTATTTAACGTTTTATTATTATTTTATTGAAGTGACACAAATGATAAATTTCATTTAAAGTAGTGTTATAGGTACTACAAGTTTTACTATATATATATATATATTCATTTGTGAGGTGGTTGAAACCCACCAATTACGTTTATTGTCACATCAGTTATGTAGAAAAACTTGTAATACCTTTAACATTTTCCATATCATTTATTGCCATTATAGCTTATAAGCTTTTTGTCATAGATTTAAAATTTTCCGTAACAAAATGATCCAACAGGGTAGATATCTTGAATTAAGATTTTAGGAAATTATGCTAAATAGAGTTGTTTTAATCTTTTAACCTTTTATTTTGTAATAAACGGTTCATATTAGCAAACACCTTAAAAAAAATGATGGGACAACCAATTTCATTATCATACGCTCGTACCTCTAGTCCTCCTCCGCTTTTGTTCTCACTGTCGTGCTGACATTGATATCAATGACTCAATGTAGGTGTCCAATTTATTGAGTATTAATTGCAATACACTATCATTTTAAGATTCTTGCTAGTGGATTTATGACATGATTTAATTTGAACCGTTTATTACAAAACCAAATATCAAAATTAAAAATCTTTATGTGATAGAGTTTCTCAGAAATTCTAGAAGATCTTAATTCCAAGTATCACTGAGCTATAAAATCTAAAATCTACCATAATACCTTTGGAGCATGGACACAAATCTCCTGGTTCGCCATTTATGGTGTAAGCAATAGAGTGTGGCAAGTCACTGCCATATATTAGGCCGTAATCCAATTCGGCTTTTAAATTTCCACTGTACAATGACCCTGCATTCTCAACAAAACTTAATCAGAAATACAATAGCATAATATTATTCATTGACCTACACTAGCAGTTAACCTGTGCAAAATGCACGGGATGATACCAAAATGATTTTGCATAATCAAATTTATTAAATATGCAATTAATACACAGTCTACGTTTAATTTATTACTTTTTTTTTTTTAGAAGAGTTTAATTTTTTACTTCATAACTATAGAAAACATTGACATTTAGGAATAATGTTTTTTTACCTCCAAAATTTTGGAATTTGTATTGTTAGGGGCTGTTGTTTCTATACATACAATTATACAAAAAGATTGGGTTGCTCATAGCATTTTTTTTTTTAAAAAAAAAAATGAAAATCTTGGACACTAATATACATATATATTATAGTGAGATTAGGAAACATAATATGAGGAGTGAAAAATTCTTAGATATTCCAAGAATATAGATAAATAATGCTCCATTCTCTCACATTCATGGTGGACTTTACTATGATAATAAGTGAACCTCATTATGAATATGAGATGACTATTTTTTATGCTCTAGGAGTATCTAAGAATTACTCATATGGAGCAATCGCTACTGGCTAGGGCCTAGGTGGTCGATTGTAGACCTGTAAGAAATTGAATTGCTATGCGTTGTCTAGCACATCAATCTCCATTTACCTCTTTTCAAATTATGACAAACGGGTTAGGTTTGGCAAGCATTAAAGTCGAATATATATTTCATTTATGACTTGAAAAATATCACACTACAAGAAATCTGGGTTTAGGTGACGTTTTAAAAACGTTACTAAAAACCCAAAAAATCACTATAGACACAAATGATCTATAGCGACGTTCAAAAACGTCACAATAGAGTGGTTGCTATAGATCTATTGCGACGCTTTGAAAAGCGTCACCATATGTTATTCTGTAGTGATGTTTAAAAACTTTTAGCGACGTTTTATAAAACGTCACTAAATAATATTACATTTTTGTATATAATGTTGGAAAATACATTTAGCGACGTTTTTAAAACGCCGCAAATAATCACACCTATAGTGACGTTTCAAAAACGTCACAAAAGCATTTGTCCCCTTGTTTTTAGTGACATTTTTAAAACGTCGCTATAGGATTGATTATTTGCGACGTTTTAAAGGTGTCACTAAAAAGTATTTCCTCTTACTTTTTAGTGACGTTTTCAAAACGTCACAAAAACCTGCTCATTTTTTTTTTCTCAAATACTAAAAATGCTATATAAACCTGCTTAAAATTGAACAATAACTAACACAAACTTTTAATAAATCAAATATACCTATTGATCATCAATATTCCACAATAACACGTTAACCATAGATTCAATATATATATATATGTGTGTGTGTGTGTGTGTGTGTGTTTAATACCAATGCATATATCATCTTGAATTAAACAAAATACTTGTCTACCTACAAATAAAAACAACCACCTAAACTATGACAATATTAAACAAAATACAATACTTCCAAAATAAATGTGGTTGTAACAAAACACTTGTCTACCTATACCAAAAAAGAACCACCACCCAAACTATGACAATATTATAAACAAAGTACAATAGTTCCAAAATAATTGTGGTTGTTCAAAATAACTATGTAGTAGCCCATGGAGTCCTTAAAACATTGCATGTACCGCTATATGCTAGTTTCTTGATGGGATGAAGCCTGTGACCTGTAAGGAGTTGGAGATTGATGATCTAAACCGAAACCACCCTGAATACAAATTAAAGTATCTAATAAGTTCATAAAGTAATCATTTCTAGTAACAAAATAATGGTTACTATACTTAAAAAATTTAAAAACCAAATACATTCTTAAAACATTAAAATTTAATACCCGACTAGCTTCTGAAGAATGATTTTGCTGATTTTGCACTAGTTGCATCAATTGGGTCATTCGCTCCTCCAAGTTTTCATAACGATTCACTTTCTCCGTCAAAGAAGCCACTTGATTCTCCAACTGAGTCACTTCAGCATCCCTTTCTTGGCTTCTTACTTGAGCAATTGCAGGAGTGCTCTTGGCAGGATGCATACTTGGAGTTGGGCCAAATCCCACACCTCGAATACGACCATTGCGCTCATTACCAAACACTTGAGCATATATATCATCTGGTGCCATGCAATACTACCAGTAAGGTCAGATGATTGCACACGATTTGAGGACTCACTCAACAGTTCGTTGATTTTTTCCTAATATTCAAAATTTGAACACAATAACACATTAGAAATTAACAATGTTAATAGATTCAATATTACTCTTAGCAAATCATGATATTACTAACAATGTTGCCTTCTGCTACGGTGTTAACTGGAGTACCATCCGCACGCTCTACAGGATGCCCAAGCGTTGTTACCTAAATTATGGTCATTTCATTTATTTAATTAGGAATAATGGTTTCATACAAACTTAACAACAATCTAATAAGTCATTTACAAGATAATTATTAAGTCATTACCATTTCTTCTGCATATGAAGCAAAGTTTTTTGAACCACCAGTATGCACATTTGTCTGCTTAGAACGACTGTTCTTGTTTTTCAAAGCAAGCTCCTACATTCAAAAAAATTACATATTTAAACAAAGTATTATTTGAATATATTTTTCATGGTAGATATTCAATGTAGAATAAAGATATTCATATGAATGTTCTTGTTTTGATGATGATGTAGAACAATTAAAGCATATCAATATAGAATAATACCTTCGTTTTTGGTAAACTCTAATACTGAACAAGGTCTTCATAATCTTCAGAAATTACATTTGGTGGTACTCGTGCTCTATTTCCTCTTCCTAGGAAATACTTCTTCTTCAAAGCTAACTTGTGGTTCTTCCAAGATTTTGCAATTGAGGACAATGTCCTATTCTTCATTGCCTCTAACTTAGCAGGTTCTTCAGGCAAAATCCATTTTGACTACATGCAATAGCTTAGTTAGTAAAATCCATATCAAGCTAAACATTTGTGTAAAACTCAATAAAAGATAGAATAATACACATATAGTCTATAACTTCCTAAATACCTGAACAATATCCCATATTTGTTCCTTAAATTCATCTGGCATTCTTGTCCAATTCTTATACTTAATTGGGCACAAATGGGGGTTTCGTGCAATTGTACCCAACCAACCTGTGAAGTTCCTCCCTGCCTTCTTAATTGGCTGATTTGAACTAGTTAATGGCAATTCAATCTTGTGATTTTCAGGGAGATTCCAAATGATTGAGTACTTGCTAGCACCACGAGTAGCACGTGGAAGCGGCAAAACTATAATGAGAATAAAACAATAAAAGCCATTGTCATGCAATATGGGATATTTGTCAAACAATATTAACCATAATCACAAACATAATCTTAGAAATATATAAAATACCTGGATTTGGTGCATTTGATGGATTAACTGTGGATGATTGGCCAATTTCTTGTTGTGACTCATGGTCCACATCTTCATTAGAGGCTTGTTGTGACGACCTTACCGAAACGTCACGTATAACTAAACCTTTCATTTTCATTTATACCTTCAAGAACTAAAATAAGCAAAGAAGATTTATATCCATTTCTATCCATATCTTCATTTACACAACAAATTCAAAATCACGTAGTTTTATAAACATGCAAATAAGATTACACATAATCTTAAATATAATAAACAAACCACATCAAGTCTATTTATATCCCCATTAACACAAATGGATTAAGTCTTGTATCTCTACAAACTTAAGTAAAAACCATGGAAGTAGAATTACACATACACTTAAATATAGTACACAACATATTCAAAACCACATAGTTTCATAACATGCAAAAAAGATTACACATAATCTTAAATATACTAAACAAATTATATCAAGTCTATCAATATTCTCATTCACACAAATGGATTAAGTCTTGAATCTCTACAAACTTAAGCAAAAACCATGGAAATAGAATTACACATACACTTAAATACAATGCACAACATATTCAAAACCACATAGTTTAATAAACATGCAAATAGGAATACACAAATGGACTAAGTCTTTAACATCTTAAGAAACAAGCAACAACCATCTACAAAGGATTACAAATAAACTTGTCCTATAATACACAACAACTTCATAACCACTTAGTTTCATAAACATGCAAATAAGATTACACAAGATAACTTTAAAACTCTTCACAAGCAAAGCAAATAGAAATACATAAGAAAGATGAATGACATATTAACTCTCATCATCAGTCGACTCATCATTTGACCCATCATTGAGCTCTTCACCATCTTCATTCTCATCATTAGTAGACTCATCATTGGACTTATACACGTCATCAATGAACTCTTCATCATCTATATTGTCATCTTCAACCAATTCACGCTCAACAAATAACGGTGTTTCATAAATGGTCCCTTCTACATCTCTACGAGTCCATGGAAGGTTATCATTTACATCATGTGCATTCTCAATGGTTATATTATAAGGGACATTCTCACAAAAGTTATCTACATCATCATCAGATGAAGCACCAGTTCCAACGTCAAAAACATTTCTAGCTTTTGTTTTAACAACAACCATCCAATCTTTATGTCTTGGATCTTCCACATAAAAGACTTGCGAAGCTTGAGAAGCTAAGACATACGGCTCATCAATCAATCGATCACTCTTATGTATCAATCTTGTAAAGTTGACAAGAGGGAAACCAAACTTGTCTGTCTTATATCCCCTTCCACTATCCACATTGACCCATTCACATTTGAATAATACATGTCGTAACTTCTTAGAATAGTTCAACTCAATAATGTCAGTTAAGACACCATAGTAAGTAACGCCACCTTTAGTGGCAACACTAACTCCACTGTTTTGAGTTTTCCTATTTGCCTCAGAATCTTTGGTGCGAAACTTCAATCCATTTAGAACATAATGCTTGAATCGTTTAACTTCATTATCTAGATATCGAGCAAGCCATATAACTCTTTCAGGAAGTTTCTCCCTCTCATCAACATTCATTGACAACACCTAATATAAACGATGTATTCTATTAAAAGTATAATCTCAAGAAAGTTACAACAAAAAATACTTTTATATGTCATACACTTACATGATACTTAAACCAGTGACAAAATCTCTCTATGTATTGCTTTTCAATAACATCATTAGCTACATTTGGGTGAAATTCCTTTAAATGATCTTTGTGCACACTGTGTAGGAAAATGTGTGTTAGTATCATAAACTTAAGTTATGTTATGACATTAAGCGCTACTGAATGATGTCTTAATTACTTACATGCGAAATGGGGTAATTTCATCATAATTGAATAGCACATAACGATGCGCTTGGGTCCATGATTTTGAGTCTAAGGTGATGCTCAACACCGCACCTGTAGATTCTTCAACATTCCTTATAGGCCGAGTGAAGACAGTTTCGACATTTTTGAAATATCGTGAACAGAATTGTAAGCACTCCTCTGCCAAGTACCCTTCTGCAATACAACTTTTTGGACAAGCCTTATTTCGAACATAGGACTTCAATCGTGACAAGTACCTATGTGAATAAAGAAAATCAACAATGGAACATTGAATTTGAATGAAAGCAAATGGACAGGCTTACTATGTATGTCTTACCGCTCTATGGGATACATCCAATGATAATGAATTGGGCTAGCAATCTTGGCTTCGTCAGTAAAATGAATGAGTAGATGTACCATAACTGTAAAGAAAGAAGGAGGGAATATCATTTCCAATTCACACAACGTCATTGCAATTATCTTCTGAAGACTCTCAAGATCTTCCAAACTCAATACTTTGGAACATATTTCCCTAAAGAAATAAGATAACTCAATCAAATGCTTGCTCACTTCATTCGGCAAAGATCTACGGATAGCTATTGGAAAAAGTTGTTGTATCAAGATATGACTATCATGGCTCTTCATCCCAGAAATCTTGCGCTCTTTAAGTTTAGCACAACGGGATACATTTGAAGCATAGCCATCTGGTACACTTACACCCTTCAAAACTTGCAGAAAACTATCTTTTTCACTAGTAGTCATTTCAAAGCAAGCAGGTGGCTTATATGTCTTATCACTACCAAGCTCCTCAAGATAAAGTTCAGTTCTTATGCCCATTTCTTCTAAGTCAAGGCGTGCCTTTAAGTTATCCTTCGTCTTTCCATCCATGTTCAACACTGTGCCAATTATATTGTCAACCACATTTTTTTCTATATGCATCACATCAAGATTGTGATGCAACATGTGGTTCTCCTAATAAGGCAAACTAAAAAATATACTTCTCTTCTTCCATATACACAAGGCTTCCTCCCCTCTTTTTCTCTTATTCGTCAAATCAACTTTTTTCTATGTTCCACAATTGCTACAAACTCTATGTTCCACAAATAAAAATATACATGTATAACCACCGCGCACCCTTGGTGCGTTGGTCACTCTACAAGCATAAGTGCTTATGGAGTGTAGGGGGCAAGGGCTGGGGTTCAAGTCTCCAAGAGGGAGTTTCACACACATATACACTTAGATTAGGTTAGAATAGAAATTATATATTACATATAAAATATATATATATATATATATATATACATGTACAACTATTTATCTCTATATATTAAGAGAATTTAGAAAGTTAGATATTGTCTTTTATACTTTCAAAAATACCCGTAATTTAATTAATTTATCCTTATTCCTAAAACATAAAAATGAGTTTAAAATGGTAAATTGACAAAAATTAAAAGCAAAAAACCTACCAATATTTATAAAACTAAACCATATTATATAAAACTTCCCACCACCCAAAATTAGGGATGGCAATGGGGCGGGACGGGGCCAAAGGATGGGGTCTTCGTCCCCGCCCTGCATGGTTTTGTCTTGTTCCATCCCCGCCCCGCTCCGCATGACGGGGAATACTTTCTCACCCCATCCCCGCCCCTTGGGATCCCACGAAGCCCCGTCCCACCCCATAAAACTCTACTTTTTGTTAATTTGCCCTACAACTAGTACAATTTTTTTAATGAAACCTATTTCATTAATAAAAATATACTTGAAATTACAACTAAATTTATCCCATCAAATCAAACCAATTTTTAGAAAAATTGAATAATATATCCAAGTGTTTAACAAGACAATCATTAAAAAAAAAAAAAAAAAATCTCATAGTATAACACAACAAAATAAAGGCAAAAAATCACATTGGGTAGAATAAAATATGCTAATATTAATATGTTTGTTTAAATAGTAGAGTTTTAGGGTATGAAAATTTTACAATTATAACCTTTAGTAACGCGGGGCGGGACGGGGTGGGTCTAAAAAGCCTAAACCCATCCCTGCCCCGCCCCATGGTGCGGGGCTAAAATCTTGCCCTATCCTTGCCCCATCGCTTTTGCGGGAAGGGGAAAACCCGCGCGGGGCGAAGCGGGGAGGGGTGGATCAAGCGGGGTGGAGAAAAATTGACATCCTTACCCAAAATAAATAAATAACCCAACACACCAACGAGTCCACCACCCACGTTTGCCCGTTATGGTCAATCATCGTCTGCAGATCCACCACTGCCGGACAGTTCTTTAAATCCAATCAAATCCCATTGTCACACTCAAACTCATCGTAGACACTTTCTCTGACACAATTCGGAAAAGCCTTGAAATGCAAACTCTTCCATTTGGGTAAACATTAGGAGATATGATTTCAAAGACCGAGTGCTTGCATCTAATGGCTACTACAACAGGTGGCGTTTAAATTGACACTTACGATTTATGTTCAGTGCAAGGATCAGTCCATCACTGCAAATAGCAAACGAGTGGGTTCGACGAGAGAATCTTTGTTTGGTTGTTAGCTGGGTTGAACTACTGAACTGGGGTTGCTGGTCTGACAGAATTTACCTATGATCTTTGAGATTGGTTTTGGATTTTTTTTGGTGGTAGTGGGACAGTGGTTGGCCGTGACCGGCAACGTTGATGGCATCGGGTGAACATGGGAGACGGATCTTGTTGTGTGTTGGGTTATTTATTTATTTTGGGTAATTTGGTTTTGATAGGAAAAAAAAAAAAAACCCAAAATAAGAAAAAAAAAAGCAGATTTAATTAAATAAATGTACATGCAGTAAATTTTTATTGGTGAAACATAGAATGAAATAGGGAGAGTAGTGCCGAAGATTTGCATTCTTGCAAAATTTTTTTTGTTTTTGTTTTTTTTTTAATGGTATGCATTCTTGCAAATTTGATTCCATAGTCAAATTGGGTAATTAATATTATTAGTAGAACTCAATCAGCTCATGAGTGAATATTTGAAATTTTTTTAATAGTCGGTGATATATTAGTTTTTAAAAATTTTAATAAAATTTGTAATATGACTAGTATCAATTTATTTGAATTATAAATTTATTTGAGCATTCACATCCATTATTTTATAATTTTTTTCTCCTCCTGTGGCTCTAATCTGTATTGTTAAGACTCTAGAAAATCCTACCTTTTAAAGTGAATATCATCATACATTAAATAATGTAGTTTAAAAAGTTAAATTTTTTAGATGATGTTTGCAATCTTTATTTTATTATACATCCTAATAATAGAAGTGATGGTAGGTGATATAATACTTCATAAATGTCTAGGTGGAAAGTTGTGAATAGTAGGTGATATGATATAAGTGATGAGTCATAACTAGACATGGCAAAACGGGTCAGACCCGTTTTGACCCGATCCGTTTGACCTGCAACCCGTTTGACCCGTAACCCGATTGACCCGTTTAAAAATGACCCGTTTTGACCCGTGACCCGATTGACCCGCGACCCGATTAACCCGACCCGAACCCGAACCCGACCCGCACGTTTTGCCACGTTTACCAATGTTGAGTAGATTTAGATTGAAGTGTAATTTTTATAAAATATTTACTTATTCTTTTTTACTTAATATGTTATGTACTCCATTATAGTTTGTTATTTTTTATTTGCCACCTTTATTTTCTCTTCCTACTTTAAATAGATTGAAGATTATACCAAGATTAGTTTCTAGAAAGCTGGAATAGGAGTTGCACCAAATTTGGGTATCAATTCAAGTGTTTAGTGGTAATTGGTAACAATATCACTAGTGAGAATCTAATCACAATTAAAGAACTCATAAACAATTGACAGATTGCATCTATTTCCCAAAAAAAAAAAAAAATTGTTTGAAAAATACGGGTCAACTCGACCCGACTCACGACCCGACTCAACCCGCGACCCGTTTGACCCGCAACCTGATTGACCCGTTTTAAAAATGACCCGTTTTGACCCGTGACCCGTTTAACCTGCAAACCCGATTGACCCGACCCGAACCCGACCCGACCCGCCCGTTTTGCCACGTCTAGTCATAACTAATGCAAACCAACCCAGATGGTCCCATCGTTGGCTTTATATTGTGGAGATGGTGGGGGCTAAATGATGTTGGCTCTTTATTCCATGTAGAACACAAGTGAAAGTTTGTTATTCCATGAGTCATCACTATTGCAAACTAACCCAGATGGTAACTCCATCGTTGGCTTTATATTATGGGGATGGTGGGGGCTAAATGATGTTGACTCTTTATTCCATGCAGAACACAAGTGAAAGTTTGTTTGCTCGTTTGTTTTTGTTTTTTGTTTTTACATTTAGTGGGATTGAGAAATTCAAAAATATAAGCATACCAAGAATAATGATATCCTCATCATCTGGTTTGGGAAACGGATAAGTTATTCCAATAGCAGGCAAGATAACAATGGCACCATGAACATAGGCTTGTGTCCAATCACTGTGTGCATGCCACCAGAGTGTTCCCTCCTCAGTGGAAAATATGACCTCATAGGTGAAGTTTGATCCTGGTTCAATAGGACATTGTGTGATGTATGCTGGGCTATCTGACCATGGATTCCTCGGTTGCTTTACACCGTGCCTAAAAGAACCATAAAATTATCCATGGATGTGAATCTTGTTGAGCAGTACTTATGTAAGAGATAGAATGATGATTTTTTTTTTCCTTGCATTAGTTTTGTTTGATTTTTTTCCCTTATGAATATGTGTGTGAGAGACTTCAATTTATTTTTGGTTTAGAGTATATGAGAGAGAGAGAGAGACTTCAATTTATTTTTTGGTTCAGAGTCTATGTGTAACTGTGTTTGGATAAGAAATTTGGGAGGAGGCAGAAATTTGAGAAAAGGGATTTATCAATTTCCTTGTTTGATATTGTGAAAGAGATATATATTCAAAGTTGAAAGAAAATCCAATTAGATTCAAAAATTAAAGTTCAATTTTGTGCCAAATGTCAAATTAATTTATTAATTTTAGTGTCAGTATTTATCACTTAGTGCAACAATCTAGAATTTTTTAGTTTTACATAAAATATGACACCACTCTCAATAATAACTATTGCATTTAATTTTAAATGAAAAATGCTAAAACAGTAAACTATTTTACAAACTATTAATGTGGTGGGTGATTATTGGTAAATAAAAAAAATTATGTTAGTAATAGGCCTAGAAGATGACTAGTAATAATTTGTCATATTAGCAGTTTGTAAAAATATTTTAAGATAGTTTGTGGTTATAGTTTTACTCTTTTTAAGTATAAGAATTCTATAGCGTATTGAACTTTTAGTTTTAAATTGTTCTCTCTCTCTCTCTCACTCTCTCTCATATTTTGTGATCTTCGATTTACTATTACTTTGGTTGCCTTGGACTTCTATAGCAAAGACAGTAATGTAATGAATGATGAATGCTTGTGTAAAAACTTGGTGCCATCAAATAACCTTACCTGATCTGATCTGATCGATCCACTCCCCCAAAGTTCATGTTTTTGTGAGAAACACAGATGCCTGGGTTTATGACACCTAGACAATTTGCTTAGGGACGGTAGATGTTCGACTTATTCCTACCTGCTTTTTTACCATGTACATTAACGAAGTTTTGTGGCTATTGTTAGGGCCATGCATACTAGTACTGCAATGAATTTCTACTGCCGACACAATCTTCATGCTCCACCATTACCATAATAATGTTATTGATCTTATATTTTGAATCTTGGTTTAGTTTTAAGATGCTTTGTGATTGTGATTCATTGGCACCTTTGATGTTTAGAGGATTCTTAAGTATTATATTTATATGATGTGGATGTAAATAATTTAACAAAATCTAGATTACCAGCATCCATATTATCACACAACCTCACATTTTGTGTAATGTAGATTGCTATACCAAAATGTGTATCAATATTATCCTAATTTAATTAAAGAACCTACTTTTAAAGTAGATACCAAAATGATTAAGAAACTACTCAATTGTTTAGTACTATGTTGAAAAGTATTAAAGTAATCAAACCTTGTAAAAAAAAAAATCATTCTGCATTTAAATCAACAAAGCATAGGAATGTAAATGAGCTTTATGCTGTGTCAATACAATTAACGTGTTTATCCATTAGACTTGTAATTAGGAAGAGTCCATGCTATGTCTTAGTTATTTATTTATTTATTTTTGGTATACAAAACTAATCAACATACATTTACAAATACAATTAGTACATGGATTTTTTTTTTTTTTGGGGCTCTCTGCTCTCATATTTTAATTTTTTATTAGATAATGTTACTTGTGTTTTTTTTTTTTTTTTTTAATGTGTAAAATATTTTATGTTTACATAATACAATGGTGTTCTAGATTAACTAGTAATCCTTCACAATTCCTGTGAATGAGTTTAATATGAGAATATCATACTCTCACAAAATTTATCAAATGAGCATCATTACATTCCTAAATCTATATGTTGTAGTTTTATTTTTCAAGAAATAATTTGATATTACAATAGGGAGGGTGGATTTGGATCCTAATTCTCCTAATTATAAAAAATAGGCTATGTCACTGAGTTAGAAGACTCTTTTATGTATTCCCAAGCATTACGTTTATATAAATATGAATGCCAAAAAACCTCTTTTTATGCTTTTTTTTTTTTTTTTTCTTTTTCAAAAACTTTTAGTTAATAAGAAACCAGTAATACTCATTCAAAAGCATTTTGCATTTACATGTGCATGTTTATGAAGAGAGTGATTGAGCTTACCAATGAATGGTCACCCCATAAGAACCTTGGTTGTGAATATTGACATACATTGTGTCCCCTTTATGTACCTGTATTACTAGCCCTGGAATCCTCTCATTTACAACTAACATTCTTGTTGTGTTACATAGTCTCGTGAAGTTTTTCTCTGTAAGCTGCGAAATAAGAAGTATATATTAATAAATTAATGTAACAACAAAAGCAGTAAGCTACAATTCTCTCATTCGGGTGACAAGTTTATCCATTCAAACCACAGTATTGGAAAGTAAAATGTTAAAACTATATTAAATTTTAGTACAAAAAGTTACAATGACAATGAATATGAATAATGGATTTCAACAACATAATAAATAAATATCAGTATTTTTTTTTGTGATTGGTATTACATTAATTTATAAATCTTATATAGTAAAATTTGCAATATTTCAGAAACAGTACAGCGGTAATTAAAAGATAAAAAGACAACTATAATATGGTAATTAAGTACTTACAATAAAGTCATAGAAATGGACCTCTCCTTCGACGATGGAAAGATACTGTGCAAAAAGAAACAGAAAGCCAATGGAGTTCAACAGACATTCTTTGTTCTTGGAATTCATATCTTACTTTCCTCAGCTCACTCTTTCTTTTGAGATGTTGACGTCGTTCTTTGAGAGCTTCAAATATAGGCCTGCCCTCATTCAAATGGAACGGTCATTACTGATTGGGAAAGTGTCTTATATATATATAAATTTTTTTTTTAATATTATTTAATAATAAGTGTCTTTTTTTTTTTAATGGAATTTAATAATAAGTGTCTTGTAATTTGTAAACGTGGTGTTCTAGTGACTTCATTTTTATTTCCAAATTTTCAGCTCCAAAAAATGTATCACGTGATTCTACAACTTACCTAAACAAGGCATGTGATTATCTACCAGCACAAGAATAAACCGGCATATTCCCCTCAAAAAAAGAAAAAAGAAAAGAAAAGAATAAACCGGCATATATGTACGTACGTATGCGTAGTTTACTTTGAGTTCGTCGTCTAAAAACGCCATGGGTACTATTACTAATGTAGACTTTACAAAGAGTTTTTGCCTTTTTTGGATTGAAAACGTAGCTTTTGGCAAAATTACAAATTCTAACATCTAATTATAACTAAAGTTTAGTTCAATCCCGAAACTTCGTTTTTATTCCATTTAGTCTTTTAACTTTTAATTTTATTCAATTTATATGACAAAAGTCAAAGAAATGACTGAATTGAATAAAGTGAAAAATTAAAAAAATTAAATTAAACAAAAATGAATTTTCGTAATTAAATTGAATTTTATGTAAAGTTAAGCCTTATTTTTTGTTTGGAAAATAAGCTTTTTAGATTTATTTATTTATTTATTATGTAAACGTACTCGCTTTATTTAAAATAGTCCTGTCACATGTATTTTGCATATACAATAAGACTCTATTTTTGTAGTTTTATTTTTATTTTTATTTATTTTATTAATAGGAACTTGTGGTATTTTATATATATAGAGAACATGGGGTTGTTTTAATATATATATATATATATATATATATATATTTTATAAAAACATGGGGTTGTTTTGGTTGTGTACATGGGGTAGATTTTTTATTTTCAAATTTTGTCGATTTACAATTTTAACATAATTTTTTTTTATGTTTTAGAAATAAGAATAAATTAATTAAATTGAGGTATTTTTTGAAGTAAAAAAGATAGTAATTAACTTTCTGAATTCTTTTAATAGGTAGATAATGGATTATAAAAAAAGTTTATTTTTTTATTTTTTATTTTTTTTAAGGATCTAAAAATACATATTTTTGAATGTAGACCGTTGTCTTTTGTTTTGCTTACTGGTAGTTAGAATACTTATAAAACAAAAAGCTTTTTGTTTTGTTGACTGGTAGTTTAGATTCTCTATAGAATGCGATAATTGGATGTTGCTCTATTATAGCTGCGCTTTAATCTCATTAAAAAAAATATACTACATTAGTTGCGCCTTAATCTCCGGCAGGTACAAAGTTTTTAAAGTCAAGTCCAAATTTTCTGTCCCACTTTTCCTGCTCCATCCTATACTCCACCAATAAAAACATGCCACGTGTTCACCTAATTAATTAAATACTATCATTATTGACTTATTAATACTACCGTTATTAATTAATAGTAGTATTTAATTAATTAGGTGAACACGTGGCATGTTTTTATTGATGGAGTATAAAGTGGAGCAAGAAAAGTGGGACAGAAGGGGACAAAAGGGGCCATGTGGCAATGTTCCCGAGGAAAGAGCTGTCAGACATGTTCTCCTGGAGCCCGCCTAATTCTTAATTGAAAACCATATAAGAAACGTGCACATATACTGAAAGGTAAAAATATCTTTTTGTGATTACATTTTGGCCATTTTTCATTTTGATCTTTTTTTGAAATTCTTATTTTGGTCACTAAATATTGAAAATTATTTTTAATTTAGGACGTGTTTAAATACTGCTTATTTTACTGAAACTGAAAACTTATTCCTGAAAGTTTTGTAGATAAAGGTAAAAGTTAGTTAAAATAATATAATGAGGTCAATAAATAGTACCAAAAAGTGTAGTAGAGCCTATAAATAATAGTAAAAATAAGCTGAATAGTAAAATAATTTTAATTTTTAATCGGTTCCCAAATGCGCACTTAATCTCCATCATCATCTTACTAATGAAAATATCTTACATCAAAGATGGAGTGCATTAGTGGTAGACATGACATTAACGTGACCATTAAAATAAATTTTATTTGACATTTAAAAAATTCCAAGTCAACATTTTAATTAAGAAAAATTTTAATTTCTCAATTTAAATTTAAATTAAAAAAAAATCAAAACAACTTTTTATTTTTTATTTTTTATTTTTTATTTTTAACTTCTTGACAATCAAACACACAAAAATTAAATTTATCAACAACCACAGTGCTACACACTTCGGTCATTTTTCATTTTCCTCTCTCTCTCTCTCTCTCAGCGTAGGTTGTGGTCATTGGGATATGCCTTTGATATGGGTTTAGAGATAGAGAGAGAAACTGATATCAATGGTGGTTGACGTGGTTTGGGATTTGGCTTTGATCTAAGTTTAGAGAAGAGAGAGAGACTGAGATCGGTCGTGATGGTTGTGAAGTGTTGGTCGGTTGGGTCCGGTGGTGGGTTGTTGGTTGGATTTATTATTGGTATGGGTCGCGATGATCTGATATGATGTGTCCATTGGTGACTAATCGATGGTGGCAAACACATTTGATCTGTCCATCGTCACTTTGATATTTTTATTGATTGGTGGTATGATATGTTCATATGGATTTGGCTTCTTAGTTTCATATGAGATTGTTTGAACTAGGAAATTGAAATAATATATTTGTTGGCCTTTTGCTATTGACTTTTCATTTGGATTTGTTTGAATCAAAAAATTGAAAGAATTGGCTGGGCTTTAGGTTTTCATTTGAAAGAATCGGTTTCTACTGGGAAATTGAAAATGTATATAGTTGAAAATCTTTGTGCTTTGAATGTTTTAATTGTAATTTGTGGGCTTTGATGTGTGTGAATACTTGTGCGTGTTCTATGTGTTTTCTTGCTGGGTTTATGAGTTTATTTGCTGGGTTCGATTTATTGGAGGTTTTGGTTTGGTTTACTAGAGGTTTCAAATTGTTGGGTTTTTGCTCGGTTTTAGTGTTTTGGTGATTTTATGGGTTTGGTTGCTAAGAAAATGCAAGAAAAGAAAAAGAAAATCTTGATTTTAAAATTTTCTAAGCAACCAAACATATTGTTTGAGTAAGAACATGAATAACGATGTTCTTTGGAAGAACATGAACAGTCATGTTCTGGGATCGGAAAAAAATTAATGAGAAGGATTTTTTTTAATTTAATTTAAAAAAAAATCATAAGGTTGATATGTTGTAAGAATTTAAAGTAAGATATGTTGTAAAACCACTAAAAAACTATTTTTAGCGCTTCAAACACCAAAATAGTTACTATATCAAGGGTGCATCTAAGTAAGCCTAGGTGTTGGTCATCAATCCTTTAAGCTTATGTTTTTCAATTTTATTGTTAGGTTTTTTTGGTTTTTTTTTTATGCATCAAATTTGGTATCAGAGCAAAAATCTAATCATATTTTCCAAGTATCCCCCATGGGTCACAGTCAAATCTATTACAAAAGGAAAAAAAAAATTGTGAAGCCACCAAATCCATCTCCTAGCAAAACCCAAATCTTCAAAAAAAAAAAAGAAAAAAAAAGAAAAAAAAAAGAAGAATAAGAAGGGTAAAATACTATTTTGCTTCCTAAACTTTGCAAAAAGTTTGTTTTTCATCCCTAAACTTTAAAAAGTTATTTTTTCATCCCTCAACTTTGTAAAGAAATTTTTCAATAGTTTAGAGACAAAAATAGGGATGGAATAAGAACATTTTTCAATACTTTAGGGATGAAAAAAAAAACTTTTGGTAAACTTGAAGGAAATAAATTTCCAATAGTTTAGGGATAAAATATGAACTTTTTAATAGTTTAAGAACGAAAAATGAACTTTTTAAAGTTTAAGGATGAAAATCAAACTTTTGGTAAAGTTTAGGAACCAAATAGTATTTTTCCCAAAAAAGAAAAAGAAAAAGAAAAAGAGGGAAAAAATAGATTGACACCCCCATGCCAACAGTTATTTTAATTTTGGAAGTCAATTGTATTTGTATTGGTTAATTCTGATTTATTTTAGGTATGAGTGGTTAATTAGGTTATTAGATTTTTAGGCTAAATTACTAATTTGTTCTTTCAACTATAAGGTCAATTTTAGTTGGGTCTCTCAATTACTGATTGTGTCATTTTAGTCTCTCAACTATTAATTGAATCAATTTAGTCCTTCAACATTCAAAATCAAGTCAATTTCTTCCATGAATCTCCTATTATAGAAAGTGTATATATTTTTAAATCAAATCAATTTCAACTATTAATTCCATTAAAATTTAAATAGACAAGAGACCTAAGGATGAACCGACTCAATTTTGAAAGAAGAGAGACTAAATTGATACAATTAATAGTTGAGAGATCAAATTGAACTTTATTCAATAGTTGGAGGACCAAAATAAAAATTTATCCTAGATTATTATTTGTTTCCTAGAATAAAGGCTATTTTATATTCAATAATTGGGATTTCCCATGTCTCTTAAAATTAAGTTTCCTTAGTCAATTACAATTAGAGTTTTGTCCTTATAGTGTAAATGGGCATAGTATACTATTTTTTTTTTTGGTTTCCCACAGTGTTTCCTCAAGGCTTTCAACCAGAGACTAATCACTGTTCGTGCCGGGTGAGCCCACGAAGGGGTAAAGCACTGGCCAAGGAAATTATTTTCAAAGTGCAGGTAGCAGGACTCGAACTAGGGAACACACCTAGTCGAGCCAAGTACAAGCACTTTGAGACCAAGAGCTCAACCAACTTGGCCAACCTCCTTGGTTTGGCATAGTATACTATTGTACTCCTATGAATACATATTACGGGTTAATTAATTAAACAAATTTCCCTTGGAATTTTCTAATTGTGTGGTGCTAACTTTTTGAGGTTTGCTTTCTCTTGCTAGATGCAGGCCTAGCTCGTAGGTCACTCGCCCTCTTTAATTTTTTTTTGTTCTTTAATTTTATAGTTGCACTGTTTTGGTTTTGTCCTACTTTACAATATTGATTGCTTTGCTAACATTCTATTTTGGAAGGTGCTAAGTAATGTAGATCTATAAAGAAAGAGGGTTTCTTCTTAAGAATATTCATGTGTCAAAGAATTTTGTGTTGCTGTAATGAGAAATACTCCATTTTTCCAAAGGGGACGTGGAAAACTAAGGTGCTCATTCAGTTTGGTTATGTTAGAAAGTATTGTGCACTTTCATAACATGAAAGTAACAATAAGTTCAAAAAGCAAAAGAATTTAAGAAATCAGTTGTATATTCTGTAAATTTGTCATAATCTTAGTTTTGGCCATCATGCCTGGGTGTTTGAACTAGCAATTTTAAAATAATAGGATAATAAATTTAATGATTAAGGAAGGCTTAATGAGCTTAATAAATGTATCATTTTTGCTCTTAAGCTTTATATAACCAATGGCATGGTGGATACAGTGTGGTAGATTATGATGATTGATGTTTTTCTTGTAATAAAATCCTTTGTTGTTGCAAACACAATGATAATGGAAATAACACAAAGAGAAACTGAATAATACTTCTGAATTTTATTAATTTAAAGAGAGAAATTACACAACATTATTTGGATTGAGGCGTGGCACTCGCTCTCTTTAAGGAGATTCAAGCCCTTGGTTGGCTAAACTTTCTAACCGGTGCAGACCTTCTTTGACTTGTCTTCTCCAGGATACAACAGCCTAACAAGTGTCGTATGGTTAGAACGACCTCTGCACAAAGTATTCAAGCCCAAAACTCCACCAAAAAGAACACTCTTCTTTGCTAAGAATCTCTCTATTTTATTTTATTTTATTTTTGTGTGTGTGTGTGTGTATGTGTGTATATTGCAGTAACTTGGATTGGATTTGAATAAGTCAATTTATAGGCTCAATGGGCCTCACAAAATTACAACCCAATTTATTTTGATTTGTAAAGTTGTGATTTACAAATATGTATTTTGTTGGCTTTTATTCCGTGCCAAATTTGATTGTAATTATATTCAATATTTTGTACCCTGTATTTATTGTGGGATTTGATTGTAAAGGTTGTGTGTTAGAGAGAGAGTGTGAAGACTCAAGCAATTGAAGCCAGAAGAGTTCTCACGAGTAGCTCGCAACTAAGCATCCTGCGAAGTGAAGCATGTGCCTTGTACATGACTGGAATGCGAAGAGTCAGTACAGATGGAGATAGCTGTGTTTTGCGAGTATCTTGCGGGTAAGGCCTTCCTGCGAGACACCTGCAAAACATTTTGTTCTGCTAGACTGTACTATTTGATACACACTATTTGTACCCACACTATATATACCCACATTACCCACAAATGATAAAGAGTACTTCTGAGAGAAAACCCTAACCTCAAACCTTGAGAGTTAGATATTATCATACCTATATATCTCTACACATATGCTTGTGGATTTCCTCAACTCCTATCTCTTCATTTTCATATCATTGAGAGGTTGATAGTCCAAACACTTACCACACCATTTCAGAGTGTCGAGTGAGGTTTTGATGTTGTTGGGAAGTATTGGAAGGAGCCAAGGATGGCAGATGCAACATGGAGCTTGTTGCAGGATCCGGAGAGCTAGACAAGACACAGTTCCTGCGAGACACCTGCGAAACATTCTCTTCTGCCAGACTGTACTATCTGATACACACTATCTGTACCCACACTATATATACCCACATTATCCACAAATGATAAAGAGTACTTCTGAGAGAAAACCCTAGCCTCAAACCTTAAGAGTTAGAGATTATCATACCCATATATCTCTACACATATGCTTGTGGATTTCCTCAACTCCTACCTCTCCATTTCCATACCATTGAGAGGTTGATAGCCCAAACACTTACCACACCCTTTCAGAGTGTCAAGTGAGGTTTTGGTGTTGCTGGGAAGTATTGGAAGAAGCCAAGGATGGCAAATGCAACATGGAGCTTGTTGTAGGATTCGAAGAGCTAGACAAGACACGGTTCCGAGAAGCCTTGTTGGAGTAGGAGCTTGGAGAGTTTAGGTATATTAGGTAGATTAGGCTTGGAGGGTCTCTTGCTAACCCATGTATCCCAACTGATTATCTAGTGGATCGATTACCGCTTGAAGGGCGGCGGAGAGGTTTTTCGCCGAATTCTTCGATAACACATTAGCGTGTTATCTTGTGTTTGCATTTCTCTTCCCTACTCTTTTACATTCCATTTTACTGCTGTGTTGTCTTGATTATGGACTAGAGTAGCTTGTTTGTTTATACGCTCGTATTTACACTATTCCGCACTTAGAATTAAGTTAGTGTAAAATCTATCGAGCCGTAACTTTAATTTGGGGGTCTAAATAGCTCTTGTGTTTTTAACACATTTTTAAGCTTTCATGATTAATTAGGTCCATTATTTTGCTGTAGTGGGTGTTATAAGATTAATTGTTGTATATTAATCTGATGGGCTAGAGTTACACAATTAATGGTGAGATAAGGAGTTTTTGAAGAATAAAAAGGTCCAAATGGATAGTCCATTAAGTGGGTTAATGACTTTTCATTTTCCATAATAAAAATAGAGTATTAATTCGGGCCATTTACTCACCAACGAATATGATAATTACTCTGAATGGGCTGTCAAGTAGGAGGATCCAAGAGGCTGATTCATTTCTATTTTTAATACCCCTACCCTTCACCTCCCCATGCACATGTATCTAGTCCAGTATCTAAGACAATTTATATTAGCTCATTAATCACTACAATTAAAAAGAATTAAATAGTCTCTCTCATTTTCAATGTGGGATTAAATATTTTCACTAACTTCTCATCTTCCATATTCACTCTCACATCTTTACATTTATGTTATAACATTTATTCATTTTAAGCATTTAATATTAAAATGCTCTAACAATCCCCCACTCATTTTAATATTAAATTTTTTAGTTAAAGAGAGATTACTAGGCAAAGACGGGTCACTATGCATCATGAAGGTGTGCTCTGCATTGAACCTTCACTTAGTAAAACAGCGATCTCAACTCCAGAGTTGTAGCGGTCTCCGACTTGAACAAGGACTACTTTAGGGAAATTAAGCGTCACTGCTTACACATAACAACCCAGGTGTTGACATGAGCTTTTATACCTAGCACTTTATGGCCGTGTGCTAATCCCAGTTTCATGAGTGTATTTGAGATTAAGTCCAAATCTCATAGGGAGTGGCTCCACCCCCACACTCATATAGGTGAAATTTTGTCAAGGGTGCTCTTATAATTCTGACACCCCACTCATACGAGCTTCAAATTTCATTAAGAGTTTTTTACTCAACCTCTCCACATTACAAGATAAATGCACTTACATCATAGGGATGAACAATTAAAAAATTATTCACAAAATAAATAATTAAAAAAAAATTGTGCGTTTCTTAGGACCATCGTATGATTCGTTTTTCCCATTAAACCTAATTCTTAGGATCTCTGGTCCTTGGGTTGGGTATCCTCATACATGGCTCATAATTCTATGGACTTTAGTCCCGTCCCCCTCGATGTATTCCAGACTCTATCTTTTGCTAAGGCCTATGTAAATGGATCTGCAAGATTATCATTAGATTTAATATAATCCACAGTTATGATGCCACTACTCAAATAAGATCGTACAGTACTGTGCTTTCTTCTTATAAATCTGAATTTACTATTGTAGTAACGGTTTTTAACTCTACCAATTGCGGCAGTGCTATCACAAGGAATTAATATAGGTGGAATTGGCTTTTCCCAAAGTGGAATTTCATATAACAAATCTCTAAGCCAATTTGCCTCTTCACTAGCTGAAGTTAATGCTATTAATTTAGCTTCTATTGTTGAATTAGCAATTATTGTTTGCTTTTTAGATTTCTAACAAATAGCACCACTACCTAAGGTAAAAATATAACTAGTGTTAGAGAGAGAATTACCTGACAAAGTATTCCAATTAGCATCTCAGTACTTTTTATAAAATAAGCCATAACTTTTGATACCAATTAAATATCTCATGATTGTACTAGACCTGACATTACCAATTAAATATCTTTACTAGGCTTGCTAGTAAATCTGTTAAGCACTCCTACTGCATATGCAATGTCAGGTCTAGTACAATCAGTGGCATAACGCAAACTACCAATGACACTAGCATAATCCTTTTGATTAAAAATCTCATCATCATTATTCACAGGAAATAAATGAACACTAGAATCAAAAGGAGTAGCTACACTTTTGTGATCATGAAAATTATATTTCCTCAATATTTTCTCAACATAATGTGATTGATCAAGATATATTCCATCACATGCTTTTGTAATTTTCATGCCCAAAATAAAATTAGCCTCACCAAGATCTTTCATATCAAAATGACTTTTAAGCATATTTTTTGTCTCATTTATAACATGCATATTTGAGCCAAAAATCAACATATCATCCGCATAAAGGCTAATAATAACATGTAAATTATTCCATAATTTAGAATAAATATATTTATCACATTCATTTGATTTATAACCATTCTCAATCATGTAGGAATCAAACTTTTCATGCCACTACTTAGGTGCTTGTTTTAAGCCATATAGGGATTTAGTTAGCTTATATACCTTGCTTTCTTGTCCAAGCTCTACAAAGCCTTTGCGTTGATCCATATAAATCTCTTCCTCTAGGTCCCCATTTAGAAAAGCAGTTTTTATATTCATTTGATGAATTTTCAAATCAAAAATTGCAGCAATAGCAATTAACAATCTAATAGATGCAATTCTTGTTACCGGAGAAAAAGTATCAAAGAAATCAAGATTAGCTTTTTGTTTAATGTCTTTTGCAACAAGTCTAGCTTTAAACTTATCTATTGATCCATCCGATTTCAACTTTTTTCTAAGGACCCATTTACAACATATGGTCTTACAACCTGGTGGAAGATCTACAAATTTCCAAGTTCTATTAGAAATTAGAGATTCCATTTCATCATTTATAGCCTCTTTCCAAAATATAGCATCAGGTGATGTTAAAGCCTCTTTTAAATTTTGGGGATTTTCCTCAATGTTAAAAACATAATAATCAAGACCAAAATCCTTTTCAACTCTAGCTCTTTTACTTCTTCTAGGTTCCATTTCAAAATTTTCTTGATTTTGTAGATGTGAAGTAGAAGAACTAGGTTGTGACAAAATATTTTCTTCAACTCCACTATTTTTCAATTTAAAAGGAAATTTTTCTTCATGAAAAATTGCATCACCAGATTCAAAAATTATTTTGTTTTTAAGATAAAAAAATCTATAAGCTGCACTATTAATCGCATAACCAAGAAAAGCATAGGTAGTAGCTCTTATATCTAATTTAGGCATTTTAGGGTCAGTAAACCTTACATAAGCAAGACAACCCCATATTCTCAAATATCCCAAATTTGGTTTATGTCCTTTCCACATCTCAAAAGGTGTGGTGTGTGACTTTTTATATGGCACCCTATTCAAAACATGACATGCAGTTAAAATAGCTTCATCCCAAAAATGTAAAGGTGCACCAGATTCAATTAACATGGCATTTGTTAACTCAATTAAAGTTCTATTTTTTTTTTCAGCCACACCATTAGAAGCAGGTGAATATGGTGCAATAGTTTCATGGATAATTTCCAAAGACTGAACAAATGAGTTCAATGCACTTGATTCATACTCACGGCCTTTATCACTTCTTATTCTTTTTATTTTTCTACCGAATTGATTTTCAACTTCTTTTAAAAAAATCTTGAAATTTTTCAAAAGCATCACTTTTATTTTTCAACAAATAAATAGTTGTATATTTTGAGAAATCATCAATAAAAGTGACAGTATATCTAATTCCTCCACGAGTTAAAATTTCCTCAAATTCACATAAATCAGAGTGAATTAACTCAAGCAATTTGGTATTTCTTACAACACTTTTATGAGGCATTTTTGTAATCTTAGCTTGACTACAAGTTTTACATTTTTCAAAATCTTTTGACAGTCTTGGAATTAATCCTAAACTACTCATGATTCCTATATATCTACTATTTATATGACACAAACGAGCATGCCAAAAATTAATAGAAGAAATCATATAAACTGAACTGGTAGATGCTTTATTATTCTCAACATTCAATTTAAACATTCCATCACAAGCATAACCCTTGCCCACGAATAATCCCTTTTTAGTGATTACATAATTATCAGATTCCATAGTTTGCTTGAAGCCAGCCTTGTTAAGCAAAAAACTTGACATCAAATTCTTCCTTATGGACGGAGTGTAAAGTACATCTTTCAATGTTAGCATACGTTCAGAAGTAAATTTCAATTCAACCTCACCACTCCCAAGAACCTTGGTTTTGCTAGAGTCACCAAGCATACCAGTTTTTTCTTCTTCAAAAGGAGTGTACAACTTGAACCAATTTTTGTCATAGCAGACGTGTCTATTAGCACCAGAATCTACCCCCCACCCTTCAACATATTGCACCATATTGATGTCTGTAATCATAGCCACTAAAGGCTCTTCAGTTACATTAGCTTGCGGGATAGATTCACATTTCCGAAATTTGCAAAATCGAGCAATATACCCACTCTTGCCACAAACAAAATAGGATCTATTAAATTAATCTTGTGAAGGGGGTCCTTGGTTCTTATTGTAATTTTTATTAGGGTTTCCCCTTCCTTGAGGTCTATTATTATTTGTGAAGGCTCTCTTTTTGGGCTTCAATTGACCATTTCTAGGAAAATGATTTTTGGGCATATTGTTATTGACTGAAATAAGGTTTACCTTTGTGGTGGAATTACCATTGCTCTCTTGTGTCATGAGTGCATCTTGTCCTCTAGCCTCCTCCACACGGATGCATGTGATCAAACTCTCCAAGGATGTCTCCTTTTGTTTGTGCCGCAAAGTCTTTTGGAACTCCCTCCAAGATTGTGGTAGTTTATCAATTATGCCAGCTACCACCAAATTGTCTCTAATCTTTATGCTTTCGGATCTTAATTCTGCCACGATCATTTGAAAGTATTGTGCTTGATCCACCACCAATTTTCCATTCACCATTTGGTAACGGAAAAATCTACTAGCAGCATACTTCTTGGCACCAGCCTTCTCAGTATCATACTTGCTTTGTAAAGCTTTCCAAAATTTCTTAGCAGAATTATAAGTTATATCATAATAATCATAGAAATGATCGGCAAGACAATTCAAAAGATAAGAGCGACAATTATATTCATCTTGTACGTTTTTAAACCCCTTAAAGCACAAGTTGATTAACCTAATTATTTAACCAAGTGAATACTTAGGTTTATTATTCAGATCTAGGTTAAAACAAAACAATCATATCATGCAAAACAGTGGAAATATAAAGAACACAATGATATGATAACTCAGGAAAACCAAACCGGTAAAAAACCTGGGGAGAATTTAACCTAGCTATCCTTAGGGTAAAACAGATCCACTATGAAAGAATTGAAGTTTACACAATAGCGACTTAGACTACTAACATCCTAATGCTACCTCAAGTAGGAAACTTACTACAATGACCATGTGACAGCTCCAAGTCCACGGACTACTTCTTTCTTGGATTCACAATAAGCACAAGTACTCCCACTTTTGTATCTTTAAGCTCTTTATGCAGCAACAGAATCGATCATCAAGGTCTTGACATAATCTTGATTCTTGATAACCCTAAGTATATGTGAAGGCAAACACCTCTAGATCTCACAAGATATTCACATACATAGCATAAACAACAAAATAAAACGTGGCTAGGGTTTTTCCTTTTATACTTAAGGAAAAACATAAAACCGTACATGTCAAATGGGCTTAGGTTGAGTTAGAAAATCTGCAAAAAAAACATTCTACACGAGGTTCGATCGATCGAGTCTAATTTTCGATAGATCGAACCTTGCAGAAATTGAATGGTAATTTTCTACAATTACTCGATTCCAACTTTACACATAAACATACTTTGAACAAGTTTAAACGTTTTGATCATGGTTTGCCAACATTACATAACGAAGTTCTAATACATTTAAACCTAAAGTTTAGAACCCAACACATCTTTTGTATACTTATCTATTTTTTTTTGATGGAGACTATATTCTTCCTTACTCATCTCACCGGTAGGAACTTTTGATGGATTCTTGTCAGTGGGGATGTAGGAGACTTTGAGAAGACTCAAGTACAAGAGGACCTTTCCTTTCCCTCTCTTGAAGTGGGCTCCCTTAAAGTGAAAGGGCTTGTTGAGATCTCCAACAGGCTCATTTGGTTTCTCTTGTGTAGGCTCCATGTGATGAATCTCCTTAAAATTGTTAGTGCAAACACAATGATAATGGAAATAACACAAAGAGATACTGAATAATACTTTTGAATTTTATTAATTTAAAAAGAGAAATTACATAACACTATTTGGACTGAGACACGACACTCGCTCTCTTTAAGGAGATTCAAGCCCTTGGTTGGCTACCTCCACCCTTCACCTCCCCTTTGCGCACGTATCTAGCCCAATATCTGAGACAATTCATGTTAGCCCATTAATCACCACACTTAAAAAGAATAAAATAGTCTCTCTCCTTTTCAATGTGGGATTAAACATTTTCACTAACTTCTCATCTTCCATATTCACTTCCACATCTTTACATTTATGTTATAACATTTATTCATTTTAATTATTTAATATTAAAATGCTCCAACATCCTTGTACTATCAAAGGTTGATATGTTTTTGGTGGAACATTCCACAAAAATTTTCTGAATAAATACTTCAAATACAGTAAATTATTTTAATGACTTAAGTGTTGTAGAACACTATGTCTATGTGATGATCTTTTGTACTTTACTAGGGTATTTGTGTAATTCAGGATCTTAGAATTTTTATTAATGAACTATGGTAGAAAATCCTATACCCCATTCACTTTGTACCATTCCTAGCTCTTTTATCTCTCTTGTTGTACGATTCTTCTTACTTCTCTCTGCGCATTTGCTCTTAAAATTAGGAAGAAGGCATAATACAAATAAAGTTTCTATTAGAGCATAAACAGATAAATTAACACGTTACTGGACTGGTTGTCATTGTATAAGAGTTTTCATTTTTAATCAAACTAGTCGCTAAACCGTGCGATGCACGGGAAATCTATTAATAACTTCTCTAATATAAAAAAAATATATATATATATATATATATATTTCAATATCATGGTATAAATTATATACCAAACCAATAAAATCTATCACTTACAAAGTAATAAAATCTATCACATACAATGAGATATCATGATAACCAAGAGCTAGAGATCATATTTAGAAAATGAAAGATGCTACGACTACAACATTTTTACAATATTTTTACAATAAATCACAGGTGATTAGTTGTTATTAGTTCAAATTTCAAACTAACGTTAAGATTACTTTTTTGCTCCAACAATAACAACTAGTAACAACTTACCACTTAGGATTTATTGTAAAAATGTTGTAGACATATCATTTCTCTTAGAAAATATATAACTGATATAAGTACACTCCAATACAATTAATTACACAAATATAGTTAATTCCATACTCATTCAATCAAGTATCTTTCATAAATTACATTAATCGTTCTTGATGTCCAAGATGTATCTAAATTTTAACATTGCTAGTAAACAAAGATGCTAGACCTCAATGGGATTGAAAAGGCAACATAATGCCAATTTACACAATTTCTGAAATCATTATTTCCACTATTGAGAGAGAGAGAGAGAGAAAGGGGTGACTGTTGTGTTGCATCTCTTAAGAAGAATCTACCCTGTACATTTTTTGATATGTAATCAACAAATAACAAAATAGATGTACCACATTTAGAGTATGCACATTTGGGAGATTAAAAGTAAAGTAAAATGAGAAAATGAACCCACCTAAAGTTTTTTGCTCTCCCTCTTGAGGCTTTTTCCAACATCTTCCAAAATCATATTTATGTACTCCTCAAAGCCCTGTAAGGCATAAAAATTAACATTTGATCAAATTTACATGTATTCACTTAAAATTGTGAAAGATGCTAAAAATTAGGTTGATATCAACCTTTTAACCAAAATTCAACATTTTAATGATTGCACATCAATCAGCAATTTTGCAATTGTTACTTGCAAAATAGAATTACCCTAAAATCAAAAAGAACATGCCACAACTATATGGATAGGAGGCAAAAAAAAGAAAGAAAAAAAAAGTACATGTTCACAAAGATTTCAAAGTAAAAAAATATACATTATGTAAACATAACTTTTTCCACCACTTCTACACCTTCTAAAACACCAAAATAACCAAACCTCCTAAAATGAAGTCATTTAATGCAATCTTTTTTAAATTAAGTCATTAAAATAACAGTAAATGACTAACAGCAAGATCCTTTTGAAAACCAATTCTAAATAGTTCAAGGCTTCCAAAATTTAAGACTTTCAAGTTTCTTCTAGATTAGATAACTCTAAGTTGGGCTGATTATGCTCTTTTGGTAGTATTGCCTAGTAGATCTACTATTCAAACATTACAATGGTTCCAAATCAACCCTTCAATATTCTATCATCAACGTGGAATTCAGCCAGTAGCTTCAAAAAGAATTTGATTTGCAAAGTAGGCCACTTACCATTATTCGGGTCTCTTTCAAAGATAGAAATCGGTCAAGAGCATTTATAAATATAATAAGTCTAGAGGATAATTCAATGCTATAACAATAGGGGAAGTGGCAGCATAAATAAAATCTAAATGCATCTTATAGGGAGTAACAATTAACATAGCTGCTCCTTTTGGAATTTGGATCAAAAATATCTTTGCAGCTCTCCATACCATTTTAAATCACAATCATATCATTGAAAAAATTATAACACTATAAGAAGAAACTATACGATGTATAAAAAGAATTGAAATGGGACAAAGCTAATATTGTACAAAATTACAACAGAAATTGCTATGATAAGCCTAAAGACTGAGCTAACCTACATTTTTTTATAAGTAAGTTACACATACTGAGCTAACCTACACTTTGCTCTTACAAGGAGATGATGTGTGATTTGCTAGAACTCATTGGTGCACTGAGAGCTAACATACAAGCAGGTTTAGAACACAAAGAGCCTCCACAAAGCTGATCAAGCTTGCTTTCCAGAATTCTTCACAGGTTTGATGCCCAATAAATTAAATCAAAACCAACCAACCAAAATACAGAAAACTAAATCCTATGAAATGCAAAATTAAAAATATTTTTGTTAGTGTTCATATATTTTGATGAAGATTAAGTCTTTCAAACATGGAAGACTCATAACTTGTCTACAATTATATGGATAACAACAAATAGAACCCAAAATATATTTAAAACCTTATTCAGAAGCTTTGAATTATTTATAAAATTAAAAAAAAAAACACAAATTAGTAAACCAAAGTGCTAAACTGGACCCAAAAACCACAATTTCACTCCGACTAACAAATAAATAAAGAGAATAGGTTAGGGAGGAAATCCTAAATTAAATTAAAAACATCACCAACCATTCCTCAAAAAGCCAAGAGACAAAGCCTAGGTAGAATTTGATCTTCTATGGTGTTCCCCTGAGAAAAACAAAAAAGAACAAAGAGGAAACATATTAGCAATTGAAATCTATAATTTCAGCAAACCCTAATTAGGAACCCCAAAATCCCAAAACTAATAAAAACCCCAAATCAATCCTTCAGACTCAAAGTCATCTTGATTTCATCCTAATTCAAGAATGTTCAGAAACTATGGAAACAAAAACCACAAATTAATTATAAGCAAATAGATTAGGACAACAGCAACAAAAAAGGAAGAAGATAAGGAAGATTGAGGATTCAAGGTGATCTTATCAAGGAGTTCTTGAGAAATTGCACCGGGAGATATTGTGGCCTGGCCTGGGTGTGCAAACTGTAACGGTGAGAGTCGGTGGTGGTCAGTTCTTGAAGAGGTTTTAGGGTTTTATCGGGTTTGATTGAAAAACAAATCAGAGGATGCTGAAAGGGTAGAGAAGAGAGATAAGGGAGAGAAATAGAGGAAAAGAGGAATGGCATTCATAATTGGGTTTTGGGGAAGGAGAACAAAAATTTTGGGTATCGGGTTTGATATTGCCGTGGAAAATAGAAATAGGTTTTTTTTAGCAGATTTTTTTTTTAAAAATAATTATGATGATTTAAAAATAATGATGACCTGGACTAGGAAATAGAAATAGTTTTTTAATTTTTTTAAAATAATGATGACGTGGAAAATTGTGGGAGTTTCAAAGGTTTCGGTTATATATATATATATATATATATAGATGTTCTCTCTCATGCAACTCAAATGAAACTTTGTCGTGTAGTATGGTATTGGTGTGGAAGGTAATTGTTGTGGTCGTTAATTTACATTAACTTAATGCATTTATTTGGATTCTTATATACTTTTGTTCTATTACCTTACTGAAGGAATTGATATCAATGCCACTACCAAGCATGGAATAAGTTGCAAGGATTCCGGGTGATGTAACTGGGAAGAGTAATGTTATGATTACAATTTTTGTCACAACTTTGCCATAACTTATTCATGTGGTGAGTTGTGAGTAGTGGAATTGTGAACCCACATGAACTCAGTACTTTTACTCTACCACTTATAACTTGCCACGTAAATAAGTTGTAGCAAAAATTATAGTCCTAACATTTTCCAGCTGGAAATGAAGCATCATGCGCTGAAATGGTTTTATATTTGAAGATGGGCCATCTACGAAAGCAAACATGTTAATCTAATATATATATATATATATATATATATATATATAGAAAATATCACAGTTTTTAATGTAGTGTCCTTAGGTATGTGTGCATGCATGTATATTTACTTATTGAAAACTTTTGTGAAACTAATATAGAAACGGAAAGATTGATTAAAAGATTGTTTACTTATTAACTAGGAAGCACGGATATGGATATTGGATATGGGTACAACACAATGATACGACAATTTCTAAAAAATTAGGATACAGATATGACAGAGATACGTGTATCAATTTAAGAGCAATAATGAATATTTTATTTAATTAAAGTTTAAGAGTCTATAATATATATATATATATATATATATATATATATATATGATAGAGATCTAAAATATTTTACCTCCTTTAATAATTTAAGCCCATGTCCCAAGTATATTAAAGCCTATTATGTGAGTGTCATCCTGATATTTGAATTGAAAAAAAGAAAAGAAAAAAAGAGACGTAAGGGAGACAGGGAAAGAGTAAAAAAAATAAAGAGACGCGTGAGTTTGAGAGAGAAGTGGCTAACTGCTAGCCACTAAAAAGTCAAATTGAAAAAGAGGAGGTAGTCTGTCACATAACTCTAAAAAAAAAAGTTTTTCTGAAAACAAAAAATGAAAGAGAGAAAGTTAAGACTGAAGATGAAGAATGGAGATTCAAGGTTATAGATTATTTTTTTCTCTCTTTTTGGCATAGGCCGTGTCCAATAATTAAAAAAAAAAAAAAAAAAATCTGGGACATGCGTGCAGCAGTGTCCCATGCGTATCCCATATTAGGTACGTGTGACTTAGGCAAAGCAGGCAAAATGTTATGTCCGTGCTTTCACAGTACAATTCACGTTTTAACTACCATATTTTAGTGAATATTTAGAACTTTTATTTTTGTTAGTTAGTAATTTGCAGAAGCTATTTGATTCAAATGGGCATAAGTTGGACCACCTACTAATGGTGTTACAAAAAACGTCAACTCTTGAGCTCGTCCATATGGCTCGTCCAAAGAAAGACCAACTAGGGCGAACCAAGTGCATGTAGTGATCGTCCTAGGCATCCTTAATGACCTTGTCCATCCTTAGAAGCGTTTAGACGGACAAGGTTTCTTAAAAAGCTCGTCCGTCATTTGGAAGCGTTTGGACGGACGAGCTCTACACTTAATAAAGGAAATTAGGCCTCTTTGTGATGAATCGTTTCCAACGACAGTTATGGAAACGATAGTCAAGAAACATAACTCCCACGGCAGTTACAGGAGTTGATTCCAAATCCTACGGACTTCTTAATAATAGAGGGAGTTATGAGATGAATAACCGCTTACATCGACCTATATAAACACTTCTACTCCTGTGAAGAAGGGTAAGTTCATTCTAGACAATATTCCTAGAATCTTGAAATTTCAGATTTTCTAAAGAAAGAAGCTAACTTCATCATCAGAGGATTTGTGGCCGGTCACCCTGGTCTCCTCTGACTTTTGTCAATTCTTTTTCAGGTCCGACACATTATCTTAATCCGCATCATCCAACCTACTGATTTTCCGAGAAACATCAGTTGGCGCTGTCTGTGGGAAAGATTATTTTGCAGTTGTTTTTCTTTTCCGTGAAAAAAGGTTGAATGGTACGAACCAGATCGAGGGCTACTAGCCTAGGCCATTAGGGAAGCAGAGACGCTTCAAGCAACCCCCATCGCGATTGCCAATTTGCACCGGTCATGCAGACATTATCTGTCCATGTGCAATCTATGGCGACTGCAATGGCAGAGTTAACTTGCCAAAACCAAGAATTAAGGAGGGAGATTAATCTGAGAAAGCAGACACATGAAGAGCGGGAAGGAGGAGGACAAACACAGAGTCATGATGATAGAGAAAATGCTGAAATTGGAAGTCAGTTAAGAGGTACCACTTCACGAACGGTGCCACATTTGAAAGAAGAGATGGACCAAATGAAGAAAGTCATGGAAGAAATGAAAGAGAACATGAGAAGTGTGAATCCTATAGAAGATTTGGTCCATAGAACTGATTCCACCTTTACGGCTTCCATCAATGGTCACCTTCTACCACCAAAGTTCAAGTTGCCTTCTCTAGATTCATATAATGGGACACAAGACCCTTTTGATCACATTGCCACCTTTAAGACCACTATGCATCTTCAAGGGGTTCCCGATGAAATAATGTGCAGAGCCTTCCCTACCACCCTCAAGGGCCTAGCACGAGTGTGGTTCGACAAAATACCCCTGAATTCAGTAAGTTCTTTTGAAGAATTAAGTAAATTTTTTGTCAATAACTTCATCGGAGGACAGAGACACAAATGTTCTTCTTCCAGCCTGTTGACTATAGAATAGGGGAAAAATGAAAGCTTGCGGTCCTTCATCACTCGTTTTAATAGGGAAGTTTTGACGGTGGACGAGATGGACGATAAGTTGCTATTGGCAGCTTTCCATAACAGACTTAATTCAGATCTGTTCATTCACAAGCTTTACAAGCAAGAGCCTCAAACTATGGCTGAACTCGTCCATTCCACTCAGAAATTTATGAATGTAGAAGATGCAATCATAGCCAAGAAGAGGAAGAGAACTCAGAAAATGGAAGCGAACCGCCACTTTGAACAAGGCCCCCGTCCAAAGAAGGGACAGACGGACGACAAAAAGGACCGAGATAATAAGAAGACAGGCCCCATAGCAAGGAATCAGAATTATACACCCTTAAATGCCCTACTCGATCAAGTGCTGATGCAGATAAAGGATGATCCTTCCTTGAAGTGGCCAGAGAAGATGAAAGGCGATCCTAATAAGCGCAATAAAAATAAATACTGTCGCTTCCATAGAGATCATGGCCATGACACGAATGAATGTTATGACTTAAAGCAGCAGATTAAGAATCTTATTAGACAGGGAAAGTTGAGGCATTTCGTTGGAAAAGATCATAAAGATGAGAAGTTGAAGGGAAAAATGGAAGAATCATCACAACCCCCACTTGGAGAGATAAGGGTTATTATAGGAGGGACTTCAGTAGGACAGTTTTCCAAGTCAAAGAAGACGTATCTCAAAGTGGTGCAAAACGTCCAGCTTTCTAGACGATCACCAAGGACGAGGGGGACTGACGAGTCAACTATCTCATTCACCGACAAAGAAGCTGAAAGGATCCATCATCCATATGACGATGCCATTGTCATCACTTTACTCATCGCAGATTATACAACTAGGAGAGTGTTGGTGGATAACGGAAGTTTAGCAGATATATTGTACTACCCTGCCTTCCAACAGATGAGGCTTGGATGAGATCAACTTCGTCCAGTGTGCTCGCCATTGATAGGGTTTGGAGGAATGAAAGTGCAGCCTGTGGGTACCATCACGTTGCCTGTAGTGGTGGGGGCATATTCGCAGCAAGTAACTAAAGATGTGAGTTTCCTAGTGGTTGACTGTTTGTCGTCCTACAATGCCATAATTAGAAGACCAACTCTAAATAGTTGGAAGGCGGTCACGTCCACTTACCACCTGTCGGTTAAGTTCCCAACAGAACATGGAGTAGGACAAGTGCAAGGAGATTAACTAGCAGCTAGAGAGTGCTACCTGGCCATGCTGGCCATGGACGAATAGGTTCAGACAATGAATATTGAAGAAAGAAAACTTGTGGCGGAGTCCATTGAAGCATTGGAAGACATTTCTTTGGACGAGAAAAACCCTAAGAGGTGCACCAAGGTTGGAGTAGATTTAGAAGAGGTGATTAAGAAGGACCTTATCCGTTTTCTGAGGAAAAATATTGATGTATTTACTTGGAGTCATGAGGACATGTCAGGTATAGACCCTAGTGTCATTACCCACTGTCTAAATGTGTATCCTTCTTCTAAGCCTATACGACAGAAGAAAAGGGTGTTTGCTCCTGAAAGAGACAATGCTATTAAAGAAGAAGTGCAGAAGTTGATCATAGCGAAGTTCATTCGAGAAGTTTATTATCCAGACTGGTTGGCCAATGTAGTAATGGTCAAGAAGGCAAACGGTAAGTGGAGAATGTGTGTAGACTTCACCGATCTAAACAAGGCCTGCCCTAAGGACAGCTACCCATTGCCTCGCATTGACCAATTGGTAGATTCTACTGTGGGACACAAGATGCTTAGCTTTATGGATGCTTTCTCCGGATACAATCAGATAAGGATGGATGACGCAGATCAAGAAAAGACATCCTTTGTCATGAGTCAAGGCTTATTCTGTTATAAGGTGATGCCCTTTGATTTAAAGAACGCTAGGGCAACATATCAGAGGTTGGTTAACCAAATGTTTCGTTCACAAATTGGGTAGAATGTAGAAGTTTACGTAGATGACATGTTGGTGAAAAGTCAGGACGAGGAGAAGCACCTGGACGACCTGCAGGAAACGTTTGACACACTTAGGCAGTATAACATGAGGTTGAACCCCAGCAAATGTGCTTTCGGAGTATCATCCGGGAAATTCCTGGGGTTTATGGTTTCGCATAGGGGGATTGAAGCAAATCCAAACAAGATCCAGGCGATACTAAACATGGAACCTCCGCAAAATATCAAAGAAATCCAGTCTCTTACTGGACGAGTTGCTACCCTTAACAGGTTTGTCTCTAAAGCTACTGATAAATGTTTGCCGTTTTTTAAGGTACTTAAAAAGACATTTGAATGGACGGACGAGTGTCAAAAAGCTTTCTAGGACTTGAAAATCTACCTCACTACGGCTCCTTTACTAAGTCCATCCGTGCTGGGGAAGGAGTTGTATTTGTACTTAGTAGTCACTCCATATGCCGTTAGTTCAGCATTGATAAGGGAAGAAGGAAGAGTGCAAAAACCTGTATACTACACAAGTAGAGCATTAAGGGGAGAGGAAGGACGATATCTGCTAATAGAGAAGCTGGCTTTTGCATTGACAACGGCCTCCAGGAAGCTTAGGCATTACTTCCAAGCTCTTTTCATCAACGTCATGACCGATCATCCACTCAAGAAAGTAATGAACAAGCTAGAAGCTACAGGACGACTGATCCAGTGGGCTGTCGAGCTTAGAGAATTTGACATCAAATATCAACCAAGACATGCAATAAAAGCTCAAGCCCTGACAGATTTCATTGCAGAGTTCACTCCAAGTTGTGAAGACTTAAGCGAAATAGAAGATAAAAAGAAATGGATTGTCCATGTAGATGGGTCATTAACACAGCATGCAGGAGGAATTGAAGTTGTCTTACTATCCTCGGAGGGAGATAAATTGAAGCACAAGGTCTGTCTGCAGTATTAAACAACCAACAATGAAGCTGAATATGAAACCCTTCTTAAAGGGTTGGAGTTGGCTAAATTTGTGGAAGCAGAATCGATACTCGTCCTGGGAGACTCACAATTAGTCATAGGTCAAGTGAATGGGACATGTGAAGCCAGAGAAGAACGAATGAAGAAGTACCTTAACAGGGTGTTACGCCTTGTCAAGAAGTTTAAGGAAGCCGATTTCGTTCAGCTTCCAAGAGAAGAAAATATTGAAGCAAATACTTTAGCAAAAGAAGCCTCAACAAGCGAAGTAATGGACGAGTTTGATGAAATTCAATACCTGCCTAGCATAGACTTTCCAGAGGTGCATCAGATAGAGGGTGAAGAGAATTGGATGACTCCAATAATGTCATACTTGAAGGATGGAAAGCTTCCAGAAGGAAAAGACGAGGCCAGGAAGCTCAGAGTTAGATTAGCCAGATACGTCCTCATGAACGAGGTACTATACAAAAGGGGTTTTTCACAACCTTATCTGAGGTGTTTAGCTCCGGACGAAACTAACTATGTATTGAGGGAGGTTCATGAAGGAGCATATGGCAACCATTCAAGAGCCAGATCACTTATCCACAAGGTCGTCTGCGCAAGCTACTACTGGCCAAACATGCAAGCTGATGCCAAGGCATATGTCAAGGTTTGTGATCAATGCCAACGATTTAGTAACGTCCCTAGACAACCATCCGAGTATCTCACCCCTATGATGGCCCCATGGCCTTTTGCACAATGGGGGCTAGACATCTTAGGTCCCTTTCTGCTTGGGACGAGGCAGATGAAATTTCTGGTAGTGGGTATTGATTATTTCACCAAGTGGGTAGAGGTAGAACCCCTAGCAAATATCGCACAACAAAATGTCAAGAACTTCGTTTGAAAGAACATTGTGTTCAGGTTTGAGGTACCCAGAGTATTAGTGTCTGACAACGGACGACAATTTGACAATATACTTTTCAGGGACTTTTGTAAACATTTCGGAATTCAAAATCATTATTCCTCACCTGCCCATCCCCAAGCAAATGGTCAAGCTGAAGTTGCAAATCGATCCTTGTTGAAAATCATCAAGACTCGACTTGAGGGGGCAAAGGGAATGTGGCCAGACAAGCTACCAGGTGTTCTATAGGCGTACAGAACGACGGTGAAAACCCCTATAGGAGAAACTCCTTTCAAGTTAGCCTATGGAAGCAACGCAGTCATACCTGTAGAAGTGCACATGGCTAACCATAGGGTAACAATGTATCAGAATAAGGATAACGAGAAGCAACTCCGTCTAAACCTCGATCTAATAGACGAGGTGAGGACGGATGCAGAACATAAGACGGCAAGGTACAAAAACCTAATGGCTAGGCAGTATGATGCAATGGTGAAGCCAAGGCGATTCAACATAGGAGACCTCGTCCTAAAAAAGGTTTCTTTGGCAACCAAGAACTCGGCTCATGGGAAACTAGGGCTTAATTGGGAAGGACCCTACAGAGTTATCAACTATAAAAGGCAAGGATCCTACTACTTTGAGGCCCTGGATGGGAAAAAATTGGAGCATCCTTGGAATGTAGAGCACCTAAGGAGGTACTATTAGTAAAAGTGATAGCCTGGATGAGTATTACTATAGACGAGCTTGAAGCTTGTTTGTATACTTACGTTCTACTTATGTTTAATGCTGCTACTTTATTATTTATGTTGTGGTTATGGACGAAGTTATGGAGTTTGTATTTATTAAATTCCCTAAAAAGGCATTAGCTTGTAAGTATATGCCTTATCTATGAACAATATTTATGTTATGTATGAAATATTGTGTGAATTCCAAATCTCCATACTATTTTCGTTCAAGCTAACCCACAAGGGGGCTAAAAGTTCAAGACGAATAAATTCTCTGGACGCAAAGATGTAATGTTTATAAGTTTTCCTGAGTAAAACAAGGAAAAGCTTAGGCATACTCATCCAAGTCATGAATGAGGGAAAGCCTTATAAAGTATATTCGTCCAAATTAAGGACGAGAATAAAAAGCCAATTGAAACAATCCAATCTTTGGACGAGTGAAAAGTTAGGCAAAAGAAACTCGATAGAATATAAAACCAGCTTGCAAGTCTTAGGATGAATGAAGCTAAAGGAAAAATACTACCGTCCACAAAGTTGAGTTACATTAAAATATATATATATATATATAAATATATATAAAATTTCACCATGGACGAGCCAAAGCTAGAGTTAATATAGATAACATCATTTGTCCACACAATGATAGAAAATAAACTTTCATTCATTAACTAAAGGGTGGACAACCTACGTCCAAAAACTCTTGTTAAGTCAAGCAAACCGAAATGATTGTTTAAGACCACGTCCTAAAACAATGGACAAGGCAAATGTATTTTGGTTACATAAAAAGGTCCCAAAAACCAAAAGAAAGGAAAAAGAAATACAAGGATTGCTTAAGTGCAAAAGTCTCGTCTTTAAGAAAAAGGGGCATTAGCATTGGGGTCGTCTTAAGGTGGCTGAGTGGTGGCATCGTCTTCCACATTGACATCCTCGGAGCTAGTTTGAAGAAGAGAGCTGGTAGCAGCAGCTAGGTTAAGCTTAATGGAGCTAAAGTCCACTTCTGGGAAATTTTCCATAGCATCCACACTGAAATCCACAAAACCTGTTGCATAATTGGCATCTAGAAGATCAGGGTATTGCTTGGACGCTTTGAATTCAATCACTGCATCCTCTTTAGCCTTGGACAGAAGAGTACTCAGCTCATCGTTCTTTTGCTGTAGATGGTCAAGACGAGTGTCTTTTTTCACTACATTAGTTTTTAACTCCTTAATCAAGTTCTGGAGCTCTGTTGTCTTCTCCTCAGCCTTGGCAGCCACCTTAGCCCATTTTTTGGATTCTTCTTTCACCTCCTAAATCCTCATCTCTAACAGGACCCTCATCTTGTCCAATCCTGTAGCCTGCCTGAATGTTGCAATAAATTTTGACATAGCCTCAAAAAAAAAAAAAAAAAAAAAAAAGGAAAAATGAAAGTTAGATGAAAAAAAAAAATATATATATATATATATATATGTATATTTTTTAGGAAAGACAAGGAAAAAATATGATTTACTTACCTTAAAAAGATCGTGAACACCAGAGTGTTCAAAATCCTTGAAGGACATGTCATAGCAAATATTTATGTCCTCGTCTAAAACAGCTTTCTGAAAACGCTCCAAAGCCAGGTCTTCATTTTCAGTGATATTTGAAGGGACCCATTGAAAAGGCTGGGATATGGTAGGCACAATCGTCTTGGGTGGAGGAGACTTGGACAGAGTGGTTTCAATTGGAGTGGACGAGTCCACGTCATAAATTTTGACAGGTTGTTGAGATGAGGGAATGTTGGGCTTGACTGTTTGGGACAACCCATGCTTGGCCTTTTTGCCTCGTCGGTTGGGGAGATTTCCCAAATCTAGATTTTTGGACACAAATCTCTTTTTGTCCCCAGCCAATGGACGAACTTGAGGCTGGGTCTCAGGACGATGTTCTTCATCTACAATTTCTTTTCCCTCATTTTCTTTCATTGTTGACACTCCTAAAAGTGCAAAAAAAATGACAATAAGTGACAAATTATAAGTAGATCAGGAAATAAGGTAAGTGTTCAAAATGACATTAGGTAGAAACTTACTTCTTCGTACTATGACTTCGTGAGCAATAGCCTCATCTGATGGTTCAGGACCAAGTCCCCACTTGGCAAGATGTCGTAGGGTAACTAAAGAACGAAAATCCCTATCGGCGAAAAGACGAGCTCTATGGACGCGATCACAGTGGAATTTGCTTAAAGAAGGTCATTTAACACCTGTCAAACAAATGATAAACAAGAGTTAGAAGCAAATAAAAAATAAGTTGAAAGAAAGAAAAATGAAAAAGGGGAGGGACGTACCTTCAGGACAAAGGTTCCCTAAGTCCCCAGAGTAAGGGGCAAAAGGGTCCCTGCCAACGTCCACAGGGTTCCCTGCCCAAGAACCGGAGACAAAGATAAACTCTGTCTTCCAATTTTTGTCAGACGAGGCCAGAGACTTGATTAATCTACAATCTTTACCCCTAACTGTGAATTGGTAAAAGCCAAGGGATTGATTTATCTCTGAAGGTTTGTAACAAAAAAGGAACTCGTCCACAGTAAAGGGACGGTCCCTCCCAAATACTTCACTCCACAAAATTTGCATAGACATAACTAATCTCGACGTATTAAGGTTGAATTGACATATACCTAAACCTAACCTAACCAATAACTCTCTAGCAAATGCATTCAATGGTAACCTAAAACCCCCCAAAAAATAAGCCTCATAGATGCCTACCCCAAAACGAGGATTGTAGCATCACTCTCCACGGACGGGCAACCTAAGGTTAAGCTTATCCAAGATCTGGTACCATGCCCTAAGATTGTTAAGCCTTTGCTCACTCGTTTTGGAATGAATACCTACAGCACAACTATAAACAGTCTCCTCTTCGTCCAAAGGACTAGACGAAGGGACATTGGACGAAGTGCCAGCTTGGGAACCAGAGGCTTTCCTAAGTTGTTCTTGGATAACTTCTAAAGGAAGCCCAGGGACACCAGAGGTATACCCCTTGTCCGTAGAACTCTCCTCACTACTATGACTATTGTTACTTGAACCACTATTGCTGGTTGTATCATAATACTCGTCTATAGCTTTCTCTGTACTATCGCTAGACGAGGAAATAACAGTTTCAGACATTTTTTGGAAACCAAATACCTAAAGACGAGAAGGAAGAGAATACCTAGCTCAAGACGAGAGAGGACTATGGATGCGAAGAGACTTCTAGACAAGGCTCTAGACGAAGAAAATTTTCAGAAATGTAAAGGGTAGAGGAGGAATTCCACTATTTATAGACATCTGACTTGGGTATTCAAAATGGCACGACCAACCAGGATATGACACGTGGCTTACCCCTCGAAAAAATAAATCGACGAGACTGGACATCAGTGAAATTATGACACATGGCACGTACAATTGTAGACATTAAGTACACAAATCCTTTAGACGATCCATGTGGACGAGGGGGCAACTGATGGTGTTACAAAAAATGCCAACTCCTGAGCTCGTCCATATGGCTCATCCAAAGAAAGACCAACTAGGGTGAACCAAGCGCATGTAGTGATCATCTTAGGCATCCTTAATGACCTCTTCCGTCCTTAGAAGCGTTTAGAAGGATGAGGTTTCTTAAAAAGCTCGTTCGTCCTTAGAAGCGTTTGGTCGGACGAGCTCTACACTTAATAAAGGAAATTAGGCCTCTTTGTGATGAATCATTTCCAATGACAGTTATGGAAACGATAGTCAAGAAACATAACTCCCACGGCAGTTACAGGAGTTAACTCCAAATCCTACGGACTCCTTAATAATAGGGGGAGTTATGAGATGAATAACCGCTTACATCGACCTATATAAACACTTCTACTCCTGTGAAGAAGGGTAAGTTCATTCTAGACAATATTCCTAGAATCTTGAAATTTCAGATTTTTTGAAGAAATAAACTAACTTCATCATTGGAGGATTTATGGCCGGTCACCCCGGTCTCCTTGATTCCTTCAAAGAGCTCACCTAGGTGTTTGGATCTCGATTTATCACGTGCAATAGAGTTCCCCAGCCCTTAGATTCCCTGTTATCCATGTCTATGTGATAAGGGGAGACCCTGAAAATGTACTTGGACAGATATTGAGAGATGTTCAATGAGATCGATGGGGATTTCGATGACGTGGCTATAAGGACATTTAAGGTTGGCTTACCTGCTGAGCATGGTTTGAGGAAGTCCTTGACTGGGAAACCTTCTGGCAGTGTGCGTAAGCTCATGGACCGAATTGATAAGTATAAACGGGTTGGGGTTGACTAACAGCAAGGTAAGGGGAAGGGTAAGGTTATCCCTCAAGAGATGAGGGATTTTAGGTCGGACCGCTATCACAATAACAGACACAGAAGGGATTTTGTTGGGCAATCTGGATCTACAGCTCCTCAAGTGGTTAACACGGTGTTTTGAGAGCCAGTGCATCAAGTCTTGAAGAAGATAAAAAACGAGCCATACTTCAAATAGCCAAATAAGATGGAAGGAGATCTCATGAGGCACAACTAAAGTCTTCATTGCCAATACCACCAGGAATGATGGCATATCACCAAGGACTGTAGAACTTTATGGAACCATCTAAGGCAACTAGTTAGAGATGGAAGGTTACAGCAGTTTTTATATTGGCCCAATGGGCAAGGAGACCAAGCAGGGTCAAGGGCTCAGGGGAACACTTCTTCAAGGCCCCATTTGGGTACAATTAATGTTATCTTTTCTACTCCTAGGAGAATTGTCTCGTAGCCCTCTAAGGTGATGTCTGTGGCTTGGTTACCTGCCAAGGATTCAAAACCTAAGTCGAAGAAGGCTAGGGTGGAGAGCCGACCAGCAATGAGTTTCTCTGAGGAGGACAAGGTGGGAACCATACAGCCACATGATGATACCTTGGTAGTCACCCTTAGGATAGGAGGTATGATGTTAAAAGGGTAATGGTGGATCAAGGCAGTGGAGCAGAGATTATGTACCATGATTTATATAACGGGCTGGGCTTGAAACCTGAGGATTTGACAGCTTATGATTCACCTCTGGTAAGCTTTGACGGGAAGGTTGTTATTCTTAAGGGCCAGATTCGACTGCCCGTACAAGTAGGATTAAAGGTGGTGGAGGTGAATTTCATTGTAGTGGATGCCTCCTCTCCCTATATGGCCATTGTGGTAAAACCCTGGCTTCATGCCCTGGGGGTCGTTTCCTTCACTCTATATTTGAAGATAAAATATCCATCCGGGGACCAGATTGAAGAGCTTGTTGGGAGTCAATCCATGGCTAGGCAATGTTTGGTGGTTGCAATTTTGCACCAGCCTGAGGTTGAGTCCTCGGCCTTTGCTAAGGGTGGCTCATAGTAATCAAAGACTCCAATGTTACCTGTCAATGGGCCGGCCAAGGAGGTGAAATGTGAGGATTTGGAGAAAATTACTGTAGGTGATGATTCGGAGAAATTTTTTTAGGTTAGATCTCAGTTGCCTTCTTAGGAGAAGGAAGAGCTGATAGAGTTTCTCAAGAGGATCGTTGATCTGTTCGCGTGGAGTGCTTACGAAGTTTCAAGGGTGGATCTGAGTTTTATCTGCCATCATTTGAATGTCAATCCATTAGTCACCCCCAAAAAGCAACCACCTCGGAGCTCATCTAAGAATCATTCTGATGTTGTCAAATACGAGGTGATGAAGTTTAAGCAGGCCAGGGTTATTAAGGAGGTTTTTTACCCTGAGTGGTTGAACAATACCGTAGTGGTGAAGAAGAAAAGTGGGAAGTGGCGAGTGTGTGTGGATTTCACATATTTAAATAAGGGTTGTCCAAAAGATCATTTCCCTATGCCTCAGATAGACCAACTAGTAGATGCAATTGTAGACCATCCTCGAATGAGCCTTTTAGAAGTCTTTCAGGGATACCATCAAATACCACTAGTCTTAGGTGATCAGGAAAAGACAGTTTTTGTTACTCTTACTAGAAATTACCATTACAAGGTGATACCTTTTGGTTTGAAAAATACAGGGTTCACCTATCAATGGATGATGACTAGGATGTTTGAGGCACAATTGGGCAAGAATATTGAAATCTATATAGATTATATGGTGGTGAAAAGTAAGGTGGTGTCCAAGCATGTGGTAGACCTCGGGGATATTTTTGAGATATTAAGGAAACACAAGCTGCGCCTTAATGCTTCCAAGTGCTCTTTTGACATGGGATCAGACAAGTTCTTGGGCTATATGGTCACTTATTGGGAAATTGAGGTTAACCTTGATCAGGTCTAGAAGCTAATAGGAATGACTGCTGCCTTGAACCGGTTTATCTCTCAGTCAGCGGATAGATACAGACCCTCCTTCTAGTTGTTGAATAAATGGAAGAGATTTGAGTGGACTGCGGAGTGTGCCTTGGCCTTTCAACAACTTAAGGAATACCTTTCTCGGCCACCTGTCATGTCCAGGCCTGAGGTGGAAGAGGTATTATTTGCTTACATTGCTGTGGCTTCTCATGCTGTAAGCTTAGTGCTGGTGCGGGTTGATAGTGGTGTGCAAAGGCTAGTTTATTATGTGAGCAAGTCACTACATGAGGCCGAGGTCTGTTATCTATCACTGGAAAATCCCATTTTGGTAGTGGTACATGCTATGCGCAAATTCCCTCACTACTTCCAATCACACACAGTTGTTGTCCTAACCCAATTTCTACTTAGATCTCTACTTCGAAGTGCTGATTACACAGGGAGGATTGCTAAGTGGGGTACAATCCTAGGAGTTTTTGTTAACAAGTACGTATCTCGCACCTCTGTCAAGGGTTAGGTCCTTGTTGATTTGGTGGCTGAGTTTGCTGAATCCTCATTAAAAGAGAGAATGGAGGAGCAGAACATAGATGGAAAATCGGTTGGTGCAATCTCCTTACAAGAGCCTTTGTCCTAGAGGGTATATGTTGATGGTGTAGCGAACCATAGAGGATCTGGAGTGGGGCTAGTTCTGATATCTCCTGAGAGGATCATAATTGAGAAATCCTTGAAATTGGGCTTCTCTGCCACAAACAGTGAAGCTGAGTATGAAACACTATTGGTAGGGATGATCATGGTTTAGAAGATAGGTGGAAAGGCAGTGGAGATATTCTCTGATTTAAGGCTGGTTATGGGCTAAGTTTAGGGAGAGTTGGAAGCCAGAGATCTCAGAATGCAAGAATATTTGAACCAGGTTAGACACTTACAGTCAGGATTTGAGTCTTTTAATTTATCACAAATCCCTAGAAGTAGAAATACATATGCTAACTCTTTTGCCACATTGGCAACCTCCTCGGCACAAATTTTTCCTCTGGTGATCTTTATGGAAGACTTGTGTAAGCCTGCTAAAGTAGGGAGAAATGTGATTCACATTCATTAGATTAGGGTGGGTCCTAGCTGAATGGACTCTATAGTACTATTCCTTAAGGAGGATATCTTGCCTGAGGAGAAATCAGAAGCTAACAAGGTGCGAAGAAAGGCTCCTCGGTTTTGGCTATCCGAGGACTAAAAGTTGTACAAATGCTCTTTTTCTTGGCCATACTTACTATGCATACACCCAGAAGCATCAGAGCTACTTCTTGAGAAGTTATATGAAGGGATTTGTAGAAGTCACACATGAGGTAGGTCTTTGTCTCACAGAGCCCTCACTCAAGGATATTGGTGGTCAAATATGCAGAAGGAAGCACAAGAATATGTGAAAAAGTGTGACCAATGCCAAAAATTTGCACCAAATTTTCATCAACCAGGAGGAGTCCTTAATCCTCTGTCTAGCCCTTGGCTATTTGCTCAATGGGGCTTGGACATTGTAGGTCCTTTTCCTAAGGTAGTAGGGAATAAGAGATATTTGTTAGTCGGCATGGATTACTTCACCAAGTGGGTTGAAGTTGAACTATTGACAAATATCAAGGATGTGGATGTCAAGAGATTGGGATCCTTCATACCTTCACCTCGGACAATGGTCTTTAGTTTGATAGCAAAGCCTTCCGAAGGTACTGTTGTGATTTGGGAATTATGAATAGGTATTCCACACCGGCTTATCCACAAGGGAATGGACAAGCCGAGGCTGTCAACAAGGTCATAGTGAATGGACTCAAGAAGAGATTGGATGATGCAAAGGAAAAATGGGTGAAAGAGTTGTCACACATCCTTTGGACTTATCGGACCACGCCTCGTAGGTCAATAGAGGAAACACCCTTTTCGATGACTTATGGTGTCGAGGCTATTATTCCTTTGGAGACTAGTTTCCCAATGCTGAAAATGAGTTCTTTCACTCTAGGCAACAATGATGAATTGTTAGAGAAGGGCTTAGACTTAATTGAAGAACGAAGAGAAAATGCTATGGTCCAATTGGCCTATTATCAACATAAGTTCAAGCAAGGGTATGATGTCAACGTGAAGTTAAGGCCACTAGCACTTGTGGACCTGGTATTAAGAAAGGTTTTGGGTACTGCCAAAAATCCAGCCTGGGGAAAGTTAGGGCTCAATTGGGAAGGGCCATATCATATCACATCACATCAGTGGCTGGAATAGGTGCATATTATCTTGAAAATTTAGAGGAAAAAGTTGTACCATGCCCCTGGAATGTAAACAACCTGAGAATGTATTATTATTAATGAAATATTTCTTCACCATATTTGGGTTTATTACAGTGTGTGCCATGCTTTCTACTATTTATTTGAATATCAAATAGAACCTCGGTCATGCCGGTTTCCTTGGACCACATACCTTAGGTAAATTGATATTCTAAGTTATTTTCCTAAGTATTAAACAGAATCTTGGTCATTCCTGGCTCCTTGAACCACATACCTTGGCTAAATTGATATTTTTGGGTTAGCTATCTAAGTATTAAACAGAATCTTAACTATGTCTGGCTCCTCGGATCACATGCTTTGGGTAAATTAATATTTCATGACATCTATCTGAGTGTTAAACAGAACCTTAGCTATGCCTGACTCCTCGGACCACATGCTTTGGGTAAATTAATACTTCCTGACATCTATCTGAGTGTTAAACAGAACCTTAGTTATGCTTGGCTCCTTGGACCACATGCTTTAGGTAAATTAATACTTCTTGATATCTATCTGAGTGTTAAACAGAACCTTAGCTATGCCTGGCTCCTCGAACCAAATGCTTTGGGTAAATTAATACTTCATATCATTTTTCTAAGTATCAAACAAAACCTTGGTCATGCCTGACTCCTCGGACCACATACCTTGGGTAAATTGATATGTTAAATCATTTCTCTAAGTGTTAAATAGAACCTTAGCTATGCCTGGCTCCTTAGACCACATGATTTGGGTAAATTAATACTTCCAATTATTTTCCTAAGTGTCAAACAGAATCTTGGTCATGCTTAGCTCCTCGGACCACATATATTGGGTAAATTGATATTTCAAGCTATTCACCTAAGTATCAAATAGAACCCTAGTTATACTTGGTTCCTCGGACCACATACATTGGGCAAGTTCATACCTTCTATTATTTATCTAAGTATCAAGTAGAACTAGCCATGCAAAGTGGCAAAACTCTTTGTTACAATAACATGATCAAATGTACACTCATGAGCATCACTTAAAGCATTTGAAAGTACGTCCATGATTCAGTTTGAAAGTTGACTATCATCCCTAATTCCTTAGGCTTACTGATAAATGGAAAACTAAGTAGGGCCTAATGTGAACAGATGCTTTGCAATTATGTATGTTTTTTAGATTAATTTTACACTTTGCTAAGATTATGGACTTAGCAGATTTAACTTATCTTGCTGCTAATCATATAAGGTGGGATATCTATGCTGCCACTTATGCAGAAAACTAAATAAAACTTTATCTCATTTCCATGTTGATGAAGTGTTAGATAAAACATAAACTATGTTAGAATCAATATCAATATCACAAATATAAAGAAAAACCTTGTAAATTATCATTTATCTGAGCCTTAGAAAAAGGCCAATTGTTTACAAAAGATCAAACTAAATTACAAGTTCTAGAAATTAAAAAAATAAAAAAAATAAAAATAATTGAAAACTATTACTCTAAAACTACTTCTTCTTTATTACAATTTTCTCTTTTGGTGGACCCTTAGTAGTTTGGGAGGGTGCTACCTCTGATGATCCGGAATCTTTAATCTTGAGGTCACCCTGGGTAGGCAATGGGAGAGTTGCTAGAACTATCTCCATTATGGAAGGCACCTCTTTCTCTTTAGGTGGATCTTAAGGAGCAGCTGGGGGCTTGGTGGCATCAGGGGCCACTCCCTTGTCAGCATTAGCTTCTTTCTCAACAACCCCCTGCTGTTGGGCCTCCTTGGTCATGTTGTCAGAAGAAGAAAGGGGCTTGGCTGGGCTACCCTTTCCAAGTTCGGTCACCTCGGAAGGGGTGTCAGCCTTGGAATTGGCTGAGCCTGGTGCGCAGATAGCAGGAGGATAGTATACATTCTCTACTTTCTTGAGTGCAGAAGAGGCCTCAACCCTAGCCTGGTTAAGGGCATCATTCTACACTTGGAGGCAGTAGTATCTACATACTCCTGAGACCTTAGCCTTGAGGGCCTTTTCAGTCTCTGCTAACCCCACGTCATAGCCTTCTTACTTGGCTTGGTCCTTTGCCTTCTCGGCCTCCTCCAATTTTTTCTTCAAGGCAGTGATTTGTCCTTTAGTGGCGGCCAGCTGATCCTCGGAATTGCGAAGGAGAACCCATTAGCCTTCAACCTACCTTTCAGCGCTGTCCAAGGCGGCCTCAATGCTCTGTAAGGTTGAATTTATTTAAACATGTATTGGCTTTATTCCGTGTCAAATTTGCTTGTAATTTAGTAATTAGATACCCTTTATTTAGGTAGGAATTATGTAAGGTAGTGTGTGAGAGAGTGTGAAGAAAGCTCAAGAAGTGTGCACTCAAGAAGAGCCTCACGACTGGTGAGTCGCCAAAGGTGGCACACGTGTGAAGCATGCAGGGGAGCTGAAGGGTCACGATAGCTAGAGCACTATAGGACAAAACTTCTAGTTTGGCTAGGTAGTTAGCTCACGACTCAAACTTGCGACTCGTTCCAGTCGCGAGGTCGAGTTGTCAGAATGCCTTGTTTGATGAAAACTGACCTTTCGCATTCCTCATACACCCTACTATAAATTCCTTTATACCCACGATATGTAGAGAGCTTTCAGAGAGAATTTTGAGAGAAAAACCCTAAAGAAAAACAAGATTGACTCATCCACAATCTTCATCCTTTGATTGTCCAAATTCCTCTACTCTCACCCTCTCCATTGACATATCCTTGAGAGGTACATTTAGCTAAATCCTTATCTCACCATACCCATATCAGTGAGGAGGTATTTTGGTACTTGGGAAGTAGTTTAGAAGGGATCAATTCATTTTGGTTGATGCAACAGGCTATTGCGGGATACGGTAAGCTAGAGAAGACAAGGTTTAGCGTAACCTTGTTGGAGAAAGAAGCTTAGAGGGCTTAGGTGCATTAGGTAGATTAGGCTTGGAGGGTCTTCTACTATTCATGTATCCCAACTTTATTCTCTAGTGGATTATTAACCGCTTGGAGGGCGACAAAAAGGTTTTTCACCAAGTACTTTGGTTTCCTCTTCGATAACACATAGCTGTGTTATTTTTGTATTTGCATCTTTCTTCCCTTTCTCTTTACCTTTTAATTACTGCTATGTTGGTTATTAATTATGGTTTAAAGTGTGTTACCAATTTGGTTATAAGCGTGTGTTGGTATTTTTAATTTAGGGGTCTAAATGTTCATAGGTGTTTTACACACTATTTGAACTTTCACGCTCTTTTTGTCCCTCTCTACCTCGAACAATTTATTCTTCATCTCATTTATTCTTTTCTCGACTAGGTTAAAGGCCTCTATGGTGGCATTGCCCTTCCCTTCTTCTTCTTTCATTTGGCAGTGGCAGTAGTTTGTTATCTCCTCTACTTGGAACGTGGCTTGAATGGCCTGCCGAGGAAAGAAACATGATAAAGGTGAATAAAGAGAAATAGTAAAAGGAATAAAGGGGAGGAAACTTGTAAAAAGAAAAGAAAAAATAAGAAAAGATAGCAAATTGAAAGACTTACCATCGTGAGGTCCCTTTTTAGACTAAGGAAGACCTCGTGCCTCCTCAGGGACCTTAGATCAGCCATATCTTCAGGGAGTGGCAGTGCCTACTCCATCGCATTGGCCACGTAGCCGGCTTTTCCTCCTCGAAAGTCCCTAATGGAGGCATTTGTAGGCAGAGGTGCTCCATCCAACATTAGGGTAGGGGCCTAGGATGAGGGTGCAACTTGAGAATCACTCCTTTGGTCGGCGCCCTTTTGCCCCACCCTAGCTTGTTTGGCCCCTCTTTAGGCTTTGTCTTCTTGGGAAGGGTGGGTTTTTCCTCCTTCCATCACCTCCTTACCCTTCTGCTCCCGTTTCCTCTTGAGGTCGGAAAGTTCGAGTCGGAGGGGTTGGGTAGGTGGAAGAGTGGGAAGCCTGGTCTGAGTGGCCTTCCCAAGTGCATTCCCCCTAGACTGGGACTCCAATAGTTCTTGAAGGGTGGACCTTGGCTTGCGTTAGATTCCCATGTCGTCTAGTATGGAGATAACTTTTTGGTTATGGCTGGATTGGATTGGGAAAGGATGGCTAAGATCACCAGTTGAAGCTTCTAGGGGCAAAGGTTGATTAAAAACTTCAAACTTGTCCTCAGAGTCAGATACTTCAACTACTTCTTCTTCTTTTTCTTCTTCTTCCTTGGTGATGGCAGGGTGAGAAGAAGTGGCCTCTCCGGTTGTATACTGTGGTGGCAAGGCTAACCTTTGGTATACCTTCAGGGATTGGATTGGTGGTGAGAGTGCCTTTGGGGATAGGACCGGAAATAAGGAAGCCTGGAGTAGCAACATTGATCTGGTGTAGGCGAGGGTCTCTTGCTTTAATTACACACCTCAGCCCCTAGAAACGTTTGGAGATGGGGATGTAATCCAAGATTAGATGGGCTGCCCTCAGTTGGCCATCTGTGTGGATGAACACCTCGGCCTTTAAGATCTTGTCCAAGCTCTGTTGCTTCACAAGACCGAAGTTGGGAATGGCAACGTTCTTATTTGCAAAACCATTGGCAAAAACAAAAAACATAATTAGTAAGGAATAACGCAAATCGAAGGAAATTTCATGTACAAACACAATCAAAAGAAAAGGAAAAGGGAGTAACTATGAAATTATAAACCTAGACCTAGAACCCCACCTGGTTTCCCCTCTCTTGTCGGATAAGAGAGGCCATCATGCCACTCCCTTGACACGATCAAGAAGTCATTTTTCAGGCCTTTGTTGGAATTAGGGAGGCGTTGGATGAGCTTGATCTCGGGGTACCTAGATTTTAGGTAATACCCCTACCACGTTAGGTGATGGAGGTTGTAAATCCAATTGACGTCATGGTGAGTGAGGTTTAAACTCATTCTCTCGTTAAGGGCATCTACACTCCCTAAGATTCTGAACATATTTGGGGCACATTGAGTAAGAGCTATCTTATGAGCCCTAAGATAGTCCTTGGTGTTGGCGCCAATGGGAATCCTCATCCTACCCTTTATAAAGGCAATCATTGGGATTACAACTTCTCCCTCTTGCCTTTTTTTCATGCCATTCTCTCTCCTTACAGTACCTAATGGCTACTCTGGGAGGGATTCTATACTGAGCTCTAAAGTTCTTTAAACCCTTCTCAAAGTCTACCAGATGGGCGAATCTACCCATTCCTAAGAAAAGTTTGGAGGAACTAAGAAGATTGAGAGAAGTAAAAGGAGCCGAGGAGAAAAAGACACAAAGAAAAGAAAGTATATGGAAAAGTAAAGCGAAAAGGTTTATGAAGACTTACAGAAAGAAGAAAATTCTCCTCAGACAATCTCTTGGTATTTGTAAGGGCACGATTGATTTGGGTAAGTTTGCAGGTTTAGTGTATAAGCGCTCAAGTGAAATGAATGCTAAAGTGAGATGAGTGATTGATTCGGGCAGTATTTATATCAAAAAATAAAGTTATGAGTGGGAAAATTCCCGCCCGAGTTCCAGCAAAATCCTCAGCCGTTGGATCCGCATCACACCATAGAACGTGGGGAACATGGAGTTGTAAAAATTTAATGAAGGCGAGTCTTGAATGCCGAAGCGTTAAGAGTGGGCCTTGAGTAGTTAAAAAGGGCATTTGTACCATTAGAGGTGATGTAAAATGGGCGCGGAGGAACTATCATTACATTGAAATCCTCCTTTCTTCCCGAGGAGCTAGAAAGAAGAATCTCGAGGGGCTATTGTAGGGGTGATAGGCCCAGGAGCCCATATTTATGTATATACTGGGCTAGGGGCCCAATCCGAGGACGTTAAACAATCCAAGGACGGGTAAACACTTTAAGAAGGATCCATGTTAGTGAGTGAAGAAGTGAAATCTGATTAAAGTCATCCAGAAGGGTGGTCCGAGGAATAATCCCTCCTCGGCTGAGCAAAGCCGAAGTCAAAGGGTATGGTCTACCATCAAGGGTAACATTTTGGATCATTCCATGGATGAGGATTAGTACTAGGAAGGAACAGGATAAAGGAAAGTTATGAAATATATCAAGGGAAAGCTGCTATCACCGCATTAAATGCTCTGCAGCTAACTCTCTGGCCGCATTGATGAGGAAGTGATACCTGAATAGTAATATTCAGCCTTACAATTACTATCTAAAGACTTTAGAAAGGTGCTGATGGGATAAAGATCAACACCAACAATCTGATCTGCACGTGGAAGGTGGAGATGAAAGGTGAAGATAGTATAAAATGGAAGAGATACTCTGAGAAGTGAGGATCGAGAAATTAAGAGAAAAACATTGTAGCAATCAAAAATTGAACTTGTAATCTAACTTGAGATAAATATACAAGAATTGATCTCCTCAGACTATGCCAAGGACGATTTTATTTAGAATAAACCTGTCTATCTTCATCTTTTCGTCATCTGAATCCACCTTGCTTGTTGCTTGATTCATTAAAGCCCAGTTTTCCAACCCACCCTCTATAAATTCATTATATTGAGCTTTTTGGGGCTAAGTTCATTTATTTTTTAGGCTAAGAACTCAAATTGTGTCCTTACGTCCCTCTTTATAAAAGGTTTCATTAAAATCCTAGACATCCCAAGATGTTGCTGACACTGCTTGACGATTAATTCTTGCAGTGCTTTTCAGCGGTGGACACTTCAAACATAAACAAGTTTTCTGCAGAAGCCACCATTAATTAATTCTCTAATGCATACGTCGATTTTATCTATTTTGAATTTCAGGCTGGCATTGTAAACGAGACGTTCATATCTTCAATGAGAAAGGTTTGTTTTTATGCACTAGTTGTTTATATGGGAAAAATATATATAATTTCTATTTGCAATGATGTAGATTATATATTTTCTAATTCAATCATTTTATTTGTATTTCAGTATAACGAATGCCTATAGTTTGGTGAACTGATTGCAATTTACCAATTGTTAAGTTATTTTATCTGTATATTTATAATATAATTTTGCAACTGCAAACAAAGAGCAAAATTTTTGGTCTTTTAAGTTTTTCTTTTGTCATTTTAGTTCTATAAGTTCACATTTGCTGTTACCGTTAGTCCTTCCATCCAATTTGCATCATGTGTACGGATCGGATGCATGGTTTTTGACTGCAAGACCAACCTCAACATTAGCTGCCGCCTAGAATCAAGTTTGTTGTCACTGTGTCATTGGTGACAAGTTGTTGGAAGTTTGGTGGTTGAACTCAGTAATAATGGGTGCTGTTTGGGTGGCTTTATGATTGGTTTATTTGTGGTATTGGGTTGCTATTTTTTTTTTTTTTTTTATAAATATTTCTTGGTTTGATTTGTTGGGATTTGAAAATCTGAGAAAATTCGAGCGTTTGGCGTGTATGGAAATTTGGGTTCATGGTTTTTTTTTTTAATAATTTTTTTGAAAGAAAAATTAATAATTTTTTAATATTGTAATGAGTATATATCTAGGGCCAATACAATAAATCAGAGTGTGTGTATAAATATATATAACATGTGAGGGTTTAGACGTAAGAAACTTGATACATGTTTTTTCCACAACATGGTATCAAAGCATATTTAGCCTAGCAACCTATAAGTTTTGTGATTCGTACCCCCTTTTGTGAGAGATTGGTATGCCAGTTTCTTCTTGCGAAGGCGTGATACGCGGTACTCAACCTTCCTAAAAAGTGGTTTTAGATTCAAAACCAGCGTGAGCTTGAGAGTACATGGAGCCTCTTAAAGAGAGATGGAGTCGCCACTTGATGATAGGTTCAAGACCCAAAACATGACTTCATGAAGGTCTTTCTATCAAACTAGGTCAAAAGTTAGAGTATAGGATGAGAAGAGGTTAGACACTCTAAGTCTGCCCAATCATAGCTAGCCTTCATATCGTTGCTCTACTAGATGGAAAATAAGCCATCCTCAAGGCTCAAAAGGTGTGCACTTGTTTCTAAGCATGAGTGTGAGTCTACGTGTCAAGTGAGGCAAGCAAGGGAAAGCAGATGAAACAGGGGACCATGGGAGCAAAGGCATGTGGAGAAGCAACCAACTCATGGCATCAAGCTCCAAGTGTGTGTATGTGTATACCCAATCATGCAGGTGCACGAGTACATGAATGGTGCATCACGCTATAAACTTAATTATTGAGATTCACTATTATTTGAAATGAAGGAGCATTGCTCTAAGATTATTGAATAATTTCTCTTGACTAGGAAGTACAAATAATTAAGGCAATACAACGTTCAATAAACTTATTACATAGGTAAATCAATCCATACATTCATCAAAAAATAAAAATAAAAAAGTAAATCAATCCATTTAGATAAAAATTGTTTGATTTTCTTTTCCGTCTGATCCATCATTGTTTTGGACCCGCGATTCTAAGGGAACATTACATGGAGGCAAGTGAGGAGGAGGTTTGCGGATACTTGTCTCAGCAGTGCCTCCATTTTTTACGATAAAAACAGCAGCCATACCCCAGGTCATATGTCTATCTACATGACAATGCCAAAACCACACACCTGCCAAATATTATTGATGTTAACATCCACAATTCTTAGACCAACCAGAATCACATAATTAGATCAATTTTTAAATGCATGCATTTGCGATTCAATTTCCCTTCCCCCCTCCCCTTAAGTCAGTAGCAACCTTTTTTTTTTCCACAAGTTTGATCCCATCTTCCCCCTTAAACTTATTTTAAAAAAATTATCCATATTTTTTTTTGGTTACAAGATCTTGAGCCAACGAATGTTCTGTCTCTAATGTATGCACTTTTTATAATAATATAAACTAAACGTATAAGATAGTGATAAAATAACTTGCCTGGATTGTTTGCTACAAATCTGATGGCAAGCCATCCATTCTTAGGCACACCGAAGGTATTAACTGCGACTGGATCAACCAAATTAAATTTTTTTGGGTCGGTGTCATTGTTATAATTTCCATAACCACTTCCAACCACGTAAAAGCTATGCCCGTGCAAATGCATTGGATGATACCCAGCGCCCAGTATATTGGTACCTTGAAAAACAACCTCAACTGCTTCATTATAATTCAACACCTTCACCTTGGACCCAAGGTCTGCCATTGCCAGAGCTTCTGGAAGTTCGTCAGCTGTAAAGTTATAATAATTAAGGGGTTGGTCTGGGAAATCCGTAGTGTAAACCCCAGTAATATTCCTGCATGAAAGATTTTAATATAATCAAGCCTCCGTTGGATACAAATTATAAATGAAAATTATTTCACTATTTAGCTTATTTTTACTCCATTGCACTTTTTTGGTACTATTCATGGACCCCACTGTACTATTTCAACTAATTTTTACTTTTATCTACCGTACTTTCTGCAATAAATTTTCATTTTCAACAAAATAAACGGTATTCAAACATACCCCAAATATCAAAATGTATTATCATATACAGTAAAAGAATAATCATGTTGCACTTTGATAAAATATTCATACCTAGTCAGTAATCTATGCAATATTTGGCAAAAGTCCTTTAGTAAAATACACAATTTAAAAAAAAAATTTAAAATCTCTCAAGCATAATATCACAACTCTAATAAGATAACTAAAACATATATTGATTACATGGAAGAGGATCAAGTAATTATCAAACTCTACATGGTCATTTGAGTAAAAGTCATAGTATTTTATTCTTAGTTTTTAATTATCGCTACTATGGCATCATAGGACATGCAGTGTGCGCAAGGTTTTGCTTCTTCTTTTTTTTTTTTTTTTTTTTAATATTCTAACTTCTAGCCTTTTAAAAATAAACCAGTTTTTATTTTTTTGTCATATATTTAACATAAATTTACTGAAAATTAATCTGTTGATAAATAATATGAAAATAAGATGCCAAAAACTACACTTGCAATCGTAAAGGAAGAAATGGAAAAGAATTGAAACTGCATACTTTGTTCTTTATAAAAACAATGCAATCTATATTAAAAAAAAATATATAAAATAAAAGAGGGAAAGAGGGGAAAAACCTGTAGTAAGCAAGCAGTACATCAGTAGGAACTGGGTTATTCCAACTTATGCTATTCACACTTGTAGCTAATATAATTTCTTCACCGGTTGCTATACATGTGGTATTTTTACATTCAATTTCTGCCATGGAAACTGTAATATACATTCTGGTGGTTATGTTTAAGGGGACATTTACGGGATGGTCTTTGCTTGCTAAGCTCCTAAGAAGTTTTGAGAATTTTATGACTTGTCTTGAGTCTTTGTAATCGGGAAGTGTACTTGGAAAGGAAGGAGATAATGGAATAGTGTAGTTTCCTCTGTATTCGATGATCGCGGTGACATTGAATAGGTCAAAATTTGTAAGATCCACCTCTTGGCTCCAGAATTGTCGAGCAGCTATATAATAATGGCCAAGAGTCTGATTTGTTGTGAGTAGAATATCCATGGTTTGTCCTGCGGCTATCATTATGTAACTAGTAGTTATAGGTTTGATATAACTTGCATCCATTCCAACAATTGTGAGGTTGTGTTCAGCTATTGCAAAGAACATATTTGCTGCCACAACTGAGTTGACTAGACGAAGAAGATAGGTCTTGCCGTGATCAACCACCCGACGGTATGTTGTTTCTACAACATTAAGATTATGACTCAATTAATTCCAATGTGTGATTTATTTAGGAATAACGTTAAATATATACAAATTTTAGTAAATAAATTTTATAAACTGACATGACAATAAATATGATCGTAAACTTAAAAAACTTAATAAATGAATATGTAACCACTTTTTTGTGATTAGTAAAATGTCAACTTGTAAACATTATGTAGTAGAGAGATGCTAGGGATACTACAAAGGGTGATGATAGATTTTACTATATAGGTCTTGCAAACCAACGTGTCACCAATCACAAAAAAAATTCAAACACTCATAATTATCTTACAAGTGATTCTATTGATACTATAATTTTTACTACGGTAGAAATTAAAGTGTCACCAAATTAGGAAAAGAAAAGGAAAAAAAGAGATTTTGATATTCATTTATTATGTTTTTGACATTTACCAATCACATCCATTGCCACGTCAATTTGTATAGGTTATAAAGTAAAATTTTCTTCTTTATCTTATTGAAGTGAAACAAATCTCATTAAGAGTAATGTTGCAAGTACTACAAGTTTACTAAATTAAGCTTACAAACTGATGAGTCACAAATTATAAAAAAGTGATTCAAATGAATATTTATTATCTAGTTGAAACCTACTAATCACATTCATTGCCATATATGTTCTGCTACATAAAGCCCTTTAGCAAAACTTGTAGTACCTTTAACATTTTCCATCTCATTTTTAGCATTTCTCATCTTATTTATTACCACATTAGTTTAGTTTGCAAAATTTGTCTTAGATTTAGACTTTTCTTTAACAAAATGATCCAACAGGGTAGATATTTTGGACTAAGATTCTAGGGAATTCTATCACATAGGGTTATTTTAATCTTGACCTTTTATTTTATAATAAACGGTTTTGATTATCACAATTGGTAAATATGCATAAAGTACACGAACAATTGGCGTACATCCATTAAAATTAAAGTTACTTGCATCTTACTTACTGTTTTACAAAACTACGTACTGTTTGCAAAGCTACATAACTAAACGCGTTACTTTAAGTTTAAATGTACAATAAGCGTTAAATACGAATAGTGTAAAAATCGGCTTGTTACATTCGGGTTTGTTAAATGTTAAAAAATCATCTTTTTATTGAAACTTGTTGGTTGTTGCATCAGACAAGGAATATAAAATATTAAAAAATCTCAATTAAACGAATACATGTTCAACACTAAATGAGCTTAAGTTGCGTTTGAGATAATCTTATATAGGGCAGTTTATTTTGCTATTTGGCTTATTTTTGCTACTATTTATGGGTCTTATTGTACTTTTTGCTACTATTTATGGGTTCCACTGTATTATTTCAGTTAACTTTTAGTTTTATCTACAGTATTTTCAGAAAAAGTTTTTAGTTTCATTTAAATAAGTTATTCTCAAACAGACCCTAAAAGTCATTTTTAATATATTTAAAATATAAACCCGACAAAACACATATTCCGAGTCTATGTTATTGTTCCTAGTGCCAAAATATCCATGTTTAGGATTTATTATTATTATTATTATCTTAAATACTCTAAAACTAGTGCAACACATATTACTTAGGAATGCTAGGTATACAATATTTTTACAACAAAATCTAAGTAGTAAATTGTTACTTGCTATAATTTAGGCCCACCATTAATATTACTTTTTCATTCACCAATAATAGTTTGTCATCAAGGATTTGCTATAGAATTTTTGTGAAAAATGTTATGAACATAGCACTACTCCTACTACAAAAACTTAATACTTGACGAGATAGTAAATGTGATTGGTGTTGTTTTATAAAAATAATAATGAGTGTTTAAATTACTTTTTATAATTAGTGACGTGTCAATTTATAAGACTTATATAATAAATTTTGTAATTTCTCTTGCATTGTTCTCAAAAAATTTAAATTTTATTTGAATGTTCTAAAGATTAAATCACACTTGACGGGAGTTAAAAGGTTATGATACAAAAATGATAGTATTTATTGAAAAAAAGATACGGTAAATGTTTACATATTTTTGTTACTATTTTTTTAAAAAACAAACATAACATACTTGTAACATACACATTCCATTTTTTTTTCCTATTTTCTTTAATCCATTAACAAAAACCTTAAAATAATGATGCAATATTAGCAATTAAAAAGAAATTAACATGTCAAATTTTGAATTTTTTGAATTTATTTTAGTTTTCAAAAACTTGAAAAGACCCAGATCTAAGAACCAATTTCACTATTGTACCTCTTGTCCTTCTTCACTTCTACTCTCACCGTCGTGCTGACATTGATGACACAAGCCTGTCTCAAACAAGATCTCGACAGCAGCAATGATAGAGAACTTGGATCAAGATGGAGTTTCGCCCAACCCAATCACTTAGATCTTAATCATCAAACCTACATAACATTCTCTCTCTCTCTCTCTCTCTCTCTCTCTCTCTCTCTCTCTCTTAATTTCAATTTGTTCCAATGAAATTATCTACTTATTCTTCTCAAAAAATAACAAATAAAATTATATACTTATTATCTACTTGCATTTTACTCAATGAAATGGATACCCACATTGACATAATGTGTTGCAATTAGGGATGGCAAATGGGCAGGTTGGGTCATAAATGGGTTGGATGTGTAATGTACCATTTACCAATTTATGACCTGCTTATATATAAATTAACTACCCAATACCCACCCATTTAATCTAATATGACCCAAATACCTCTAAAACTATTTGAATACCCTCATAACTTCCAAAATGACCTAAAATACCCAAAATGACCCAAATACCCCTACACTTCCAAAATTACCAATATACCCTTTAACATCCAAATTATCCCTATTAGGGTTTGTTTGTTTGTTTGTTTTGTTTTTTTTTTTTTTTTAATTTTTTTTTACACCTAATATTATTTAAATAACACCTATTTATTTTTCAAACATCACAAAAAAATTATTGGGCATACCTAAACACTTTTTTTACTATTACTATGCTAGCTCGCAACTGTTTTTTCTTTCCTTCAAAAAACTAGGCTACAAATGTAAAACACAATAAGACCCAATAGTTTTTATAAAGCCTAAATTATTTACTAAGTAAGTTAAAATCTCATTCTTTCGAAAGCCCAAGAATTTTTTATGCTTAGCAATATTGGGAAAAAGCTCATGATTCAAATTCATGGCAGTACTATTTTATCAATGGGATTCAACCCCATAATCAAAGCTTATGATTCAAATTCATAGCAATACTATCTTATCAGTGAGATTCAATTCCATAATCAAAGCCCATGATTTAAACCCATGGCAAATTATTTATCAAAAAGCCCAATTTTCATTGGCAACATTAAAAGCCCAGTTATCGCTAGCAACATTAAAAAAGCCCAATTTCCATTAACAATATCAAAAGCCCAATTTTCATTGGCAACATCAAAAACCCAGTTCTCACTAGTAATATCAAAAGTCCAATTTATGTTGGCACTATTTTATCAAAAGCCTGAGAATATTAATGCTTGGCAAAAAATATCATGTTTATTTCATTTAAAAGATGAACAATGTTTCTTAAACATTACAATGGCAAAAAACCATAGCAATCATTTTATAAAAGTTCAACAAAAAGTTATCTTGAAAATTATGATATTCATCTCATATTATAAACCCATGAATGTGTGGTCATCATTTACAATCACAACATCCATCTTCGGAGCTCATGGTAACTATTCAATCCCACAAGCTCACCATTTAAATTATGATGTGATTATTAGAAATCATGAACATTACTTATGATGTGGAATTCATCACTTTCAAAAATAGTAAATGTTACTTACAAAAGCATTTTGAAACTTATCACATCATTTCAAATATTACAACTCATTGCCTAAGGACCCATTACAAGTATCTATGAAAGCCCAAAATATTTACTAATAATAAAAGTCCATAGGGGATGAAAACCCATGGCAACATGTGTTGTTGATGCCCATTTTGTAGGATGAACACAACCTAGCCCAAAGGGACCAGCCTACATGAGCAAACCCAATCCATAGAACCCAGCAAGAGGCAGAGGATTGAAAGTGGACAACCAGCCCTTGTTCATCCTTGACCAAGGTATAGCTGGAGGCCTCTACAAGAGAACCAAGTCTTTGAGGATGAACTAGGGGCTATCCCATCAGCTTTCTGTCACCCCCTACCTGACTTGAACAGTGCCCAAAGGTTGTGATATCAGCTAAAGTCTAATGGGTGATGGAACTCTATCATTTTCCTCAAGACTATATCTCCAGCGGAAGGGGGGCTGAAACCAAGTTATCCAAATCTCAACAAATTAATGCTATAAATGTCAAAAACGTTTAAGGCATGGTTCATGTGCCAAGCCCATGAATCCTAAAGGGGAAAAACTGGGAACATGTGGTTCGGAGGGCATAAATGGATCTTTAGTAGAATCCCCTGAAGTGGACTTAAACTTTGACACCTAGCTTAGGGTGTTGAATCCTACTTCTTAGGATCCAAATCTCAATTGTAGCACTAGGATTCATTCTTGATATTTGCCTTAATCCTATTGGTTAAACTCAACTCTAGAAATCCTAACATTTAATGCAAAACACCCCAAAAACCCACCATGTGTCATATTACCCAAAGAAGCAAGGCAGCTCCAAAAGCAAATTTCCTACTTCTGGCCAAATCCTATGATGATTAAGCATGATTCCCTACCCCTGATCAGTCCTACATTTTTTGGATTCTTGTTAATTAATACTTCCCTAAACTACACTATAAAAACATAAGCACCCTAGCCCACAAATACACGACTACTGCCCCTGAAAACTTCTGATTTGTTTGTCATTTTGCTTGTGGTTCAGCTCTCCTCAAGCTCACAACTCATTATCCTTAGCCTATACTCACCTAGCCTCAGACATTCCTTTCCTCTTTTTGCATATCCACAGCTCATAAATGCTCCCTAATCAGTCACAAATAGTCCACTACTCACTAAAGCCTTAACCTCAGCATTAATTCCATCCCACTCATTCAAAACAGCCCACATTACTCCATTCATGCTTTATGTATATATATATATATATATATATATATATATATATATTCCCCAAAATCTTAGTTTAATAATTGTTGTACTGAGCTGGGATCTCTCTCTCCCTTCATACCATGCCAATTAACCCCTTTCTTATGGAAGCTCTAATTTTTACTTTTTGTTTTACTATTGAAGGATATAATGTATTTGTAACAATGAAATTATTCTCTCATATTGATGTAATGATGGCTGAAAGTACAATAAATTCCCCTGACCGAGACACACAAGGACCCCCAAAAGTTAATATTTTCCTAAATTTATTTAATCATTGACTGTTGGACTCTAAGTGTAATTTCACCCCTACCGCTGGAGAATTTATTTTTCTGGACTATGTAATTTCACCTCTACCATTGGAGAATTTATCTTTCTGGACTCCTTAAGTATAATTTCACCCTTTACGCTAGAGAATTTATTTCCCTTGTACTATCAAAACAGGACCACTAACGTATAATTTCACTCTTGCCTCCGGTTAGAGATTGACACGTAAGATTGAGTCTTGGATTTAAGTTTTTCAATTTTTGAAAATTTAAAAATAAAATCAAAATTTCAAAATATGACATATCAATTTAATTGATTCTTTTAAATGTGACATTATTATTTTAAGATTCTTGCCAGTAGATTGATGACATGATTTAATCTGAACCTTTTATTACAAAAATATATAAGATCAAAATTAAAGAACTCAAGAAGATCTTAATTCAAAGTATTTCTGAGCTATAAAATCTAAAATATAATATACTATCATACCTTTGGAGCATGGACACAAATCACCTGGTTCGCCGTTTATGGTGTAACCAATAGAGTGTGGCAGATCATCGCCATATATTAGGGCGTAATCCAATTCGGCTGTTAAATTTCCACTGTACAATGAACCTGCATTTTCAACAAAACTTAATCGGAAATACACTAGCATAATATTATTCATTCATTGACCAACACAGGCAGTTATATATAGAGGAAAAGATAAAGGCGTGGAGACTGTAGAGATATGACACATGATTTTTGGACATATGAGAAGGCTTACAGTAGCTTCATGCATCCAATAAGAGAGCTCTCGACAATCAAGTTTCATTTTACTTTTCATTCATTTGAACATGAATTTTTAACATATTAGAATTAGTCTCGTGCCATACATTGTTTAATCAACAATCACGTATTAATTTAAAAAAATTAATAATGGACAAAATTTAAGTCTAATTCCTCATGTGTTGTACTTTATGTTCTTCAAGATAAATTTAATAATTTGATTTATTAGTCAATACAATTCATTGTAAATAGTTACAATTTCCAAAGCTACATGGTGGATTGTATTGGAGGGAGTCAAACTACAACACCTAAAGAACTTCTAAATTTAATGAACAAAAAAGAAAAGAAAAAGATATTAAACTAATAGAACAAAAACTACTTTAAATCACATTATGAATGCACATGTAAAGCTAAGGTTTTTGTTATAAAAATAGTATAATAAATTATAAGATAACTTATTAAAAAAAAATCATATTTAATAACTTCGTACCGGCCGGTAGGGCCGGTATTTTCCGTTTCGGAACTCACTACCATACAGAAAACACCCCCTGTTTTGTCTCACTCTAGATACCGGACCATTTCGGAAGGTACCAGCCATTTTGGCCGATTTTGGCCATTTCGGTCGAAAAATGTATTTCGGCCCGAAATGGTTCATTCTGCAATTTTTTCATTTAAACCAAAAATAAAATAAAAAAACAAAAAAACAAACCATGAACTAGAGGTTAACAGAGGCATGGTGGTGGAACTAACGGCGTTGCTTTAGTTGGGCTGAGTAGAACTGAAACTTGGTTGGACAAATCGTCATTTTATGGAAGAAAGAGAGAACCGATGAATAAGTGGAGAAGGAGATGAAGGAGAAAAAGTAAGGAAAAGAAAAACAATAAAAAATAAGAAATGGTTGAAAGTTAAAAGTTGTGGCTGGGATAAGAAGTCGAGTTATTGTCCACATCAACTCTCGTCTATTTCCAAGGCAATCATGCGGATCTTACCAGTTTCAATTTTCAAATTTTACTTTCTATTTTTATTTTTCTGTTCTTATATTTAATTTTTTTTTTTTAAGTCATAGATAATGTTAGATTGATATGATATGTTGGACTTGGGCCATTTTTATTGGGCATGTTGGACTAAACATATAGGTTAGATATAAATTTAATAACTGTATACACCCTTTTAACTCACATCACTAGCATCACATTCATATCTTTTCCATAGTGGCAAAATGATGTTGACTCTTTATTGAACTGACGTGAAAGTTTTTTTATTTTATTTTATTTATTTATTAAAATCTAGTGGGATTGAGAGATTTAAAAATATAAGCATACCAAGAATGATTATATCCTCATCATCCGGTTTGGGAAATGGATAAGTTGTTCCAATAGTAGGCAAGATAACAATGGCACCATGAACATAGACTCGTGTCCAATCACTATGTGCGTGCCACCAGAGTGTTCCCTCTTCAGTGGAAAATATGACCTCATATGTGAAGTTTGATCCTGGTTCAATAGGACATTGTGTGATGTATTCTGGGCCATCTGACCATGGATTTCTTGGTTGCTTTACACCATGCCTATAAGAACCATAAAATTACCCAAAGATGTGAATCTTGTTGAGCAGTACTTATGTAAGAGATAGAGTAATGAAAATATTTTTGCTTGCATTAGTTATGTTTTTTTTTTTTTTTTTTTTGAATGTGAGTAACTCATGTTAAAAAACCGTTTTGATATATATGTGTGTGTACACGTGTGCGTGTTTATGAAGAGTGATTGAGCTTACCAATGAATGGTCACCCCATAATAACCTTGATTATGAACATTGACATATACTGTGTCTCCTTTGTGTACCCGTATTACTGGCCCTGGAATACTACCATTTACAACTAACTTACTTGTTGTGTTACACAGCTTCGTGAAGTTTTTCTCTGCAAGCTGCGAAATAAGAAGCATATATTGATAATTAAATTAATGTAACAAAAAAAAATCAGGCTATTATTCTCCAATCCAAGTGATAAGCTTATCCATTCAAACCCACAATATTGGGAAGTAAAATGTTAAAATTATTTCAAAATTTACTACAAAATGTTACAAACTGACGTAACGATGAACATAGTTGATGAATTTCAACAACATAATAAATAAATATCTGCATTTTTTCAATGTGATTAGTATAAGTATTATGTCAGCTTATAAATCTTATATAGTAAACTGTGCAATATCTTAGAATCATTCCAAAACAGGAAAACACTTTGCTATTATAGTCAGTGCAGATAAAAAGACAACTATATATAATATGGTAAGTACTTACAACAAATTCATAGTAATGGACCTCTCCTTCGACCATGGAAAGACACTGTGCAACAAGAAACAGAAAGCCAATAAAGTTCAACAGACATTCTTTGTTCTGGAAATTCATGTCTTTTACTCTAGCTGTGCTCACTCTTTCTTTTGTGAACTTGACGTTGTTCTTTGAGAGCTTCAAATATTTAAGCCTGACTTAATTCAAATGCATGGAACTTAGGAAAGCCGAAAGGGTCTTATACATGTTTTTTTTCTTAACACGTGTGACGCGTTACTACTGACTACTTAAAAAAAGAAAAAAACAACAACAACAAATTGTCTTTGCACTTTAGAATTTAGATGAGAACGTGGTGTTCTAGTGACCAAATTTTCAACTCCAAAAATGTATCACATGATTTTTTTTTTTTTTGCCGACCGCTGCAACCACCAGTCGACGAGCGATCTGTTCTCTCCTCAGCTCACTCTTTCTTTTGAGATGTTGACGTTGTTCTTTGAGAGCCTCAAATATAGGCCTGTCTTTATTCAAACTGGACGGTCATTAGGAAAGTGTCTTATATATATATATATATATATATTTTTTAATTATTTAATAATAAGTGTCTTTTTTTTATGGAATTTAATAATAAGTGTCTTGTAAACTTTTTATAAATAAATATATATATATATATATATATATAGTACATGGGGTATTTTTTATTTATTTATTTTTATTTAGAAACTTGGAGTAGTTTTGATTGTGTACATGAGACCGTGGGAATTTTTATAGAACATTGGATAGGTTTTTTTAGTTTTAAATCTTATCGATTTATAGTTTTCACGTCACTTTTTATGTTTTAAAAATAAAAAATTAATTAATTAAATTAGAAGTATTTTTAAAAGTTAAAAAGATAATAATTAACATTCTAAATCCTCACGGGATTATAAAAAAAAAAATAGATTTTTCTTTTTCTTTATTTTGGGAATCTGAAAAAACAGATTTATGTAGGTAGACAGCTGCCTTTTGTTTTGTTCACTGTTAGTTTAGAATACTTACAAAACAAAAAGCTTTTTGTTTTGTTGACAGGTAATTTAGATACTATATAGAATGCCATAATTGGATGTTGCTCTATTATAGCTGCGCTTTAATCTCATTAAAAAAAAAAAAAAATTAAAAAAGTTGCGCTTTAATGTCTGTCAGCGATAAAGTTTTTAAAGTCACCTGTATGATATCACAAATTTAATAAAAGGGACAAGAGGGTGCCATGCGGCAATGTACCCGAGGAAAGAGCTGTCAGACATGTTCTCCTTGAGCCCGCCTAATTCTTAATTGAAAACCATAAAGAAACGAGCTCATATACTGAAAGGTAAAAATATATTTTTCTTATTATTGGTACGTTTGGGTTGAATTTATTGGGTCTATTTAGATTGAGTTTATTTTTGTTGAAATTGAAAATTGAAACTGAAAATACTGTAGCGAAATAATTTTTAAATGTGTGAATAGTATCGTGGAACCCATTTTTAATGAAAAAGTAGTCGAAAAGTGGAATTTGTGATATCCGTGAACAGTGCACCGTGCACTGTTCACAGTTGACTTGGTCAAATAGTGCAGCTGGAACTAAAAAAAAAAGAACGAAAACGCAATTTCAGCGTGCACGTGGGTCCCAGCTTCAGCAAAACGTAAACGCTACAGTGAAAACGCCAGATTAAGTTGAATCCAAACGCTCATATTGTTGCTGAAATTGAAAACTGAATACACTGTAGCAAAATAATTTTTAAATATGTGAATAGTGTCGTAAGACCCGTGAATAGTGCATGAACAGTACCGGAACAGTGCGTGAACGGTGACATTTGTCTCATGAACAGTAAATTGTCTCTCCCTTAAATGCGTGAAAGCAAATAAAAAAAAAAAAAGGAGGAAAACGTGACGCAGGATTTAGCGGAAACGCTGAATCCAAATCCACACTACATGTGTGTTTGGGAAGCACGTTTTGTGCTTCCCAAACGTGCGTTTTGCGCTTCCCAAACACACGTTTTGCATTTCTTTCCTTTTTTTTTTTTTTTAAATCAGCGCTTGGTGCACTGTTTATGTCTCATGAACAGTGCACTAAGGCATATGAACAGTAAAAAATAAGTGAATAATAAACTTTTTATATATTTAAAAATTATTTTGCTACAGTGTTTTCAATTTTTAGTTTTCAATTTTCAGTTTCAACTAAAATAAGTTGTATCCAAATAGATATTTAGGGCATTTTTCATTTTGATCCTTTTTTGAAACTCTTATTTTGATCTTTAAAAATTGAGAATAATTTTTAATTTAGACTCCACTGTCATCTTATTAATGGAACTATCTTATGTGAAAGATAGAATGTACTAGTGGTAGATATGATGCTGACGTGACCATTAAAATAAATTTTATTTGACATTTAAAAAATTCCAGTCAACATTTTAATTAAAAAAATTAATTCCTCAATTTTAATTTTAAAAAATCAATTATTTATTTTTTTTTTTTTACCTTTTTTAGTTTTAAAGATTGAGAAAAAAATTTGTACCAACTTTCTCAACTTTTTTTTAAAAACTTTCTTGACAACCAAATAACAACATCACAAAAATTAAATTTATCAATAACCACAGCGCTACACACTTTGGTCATTTTTCACTCTCTGGTCATTTTTCATTTTCCTCTCTCTCTCTCTCTCTCTCTCTCTCTCTCTCTCTCTCTCTCTCAGGTTGATGGCTTTGATATGGGTTTAGAGATAGAGAGGGACTAAGATCTGTGGTAGTTAACATGGTTTGCAATCTGGCTTTGATCTAAATTTAGAGAAGAGAGAGAGGCTGAGATTGGTGGTGGTGGTTAGGGGTGTTCACCAAACTGCAAAAACTGCAAAAATAGTACCAAAACCGCCCGCAAAATAGCATAACCGCACCGCATCGTAAGTAATAATGCACCACACCGCACCGCACCACACCACATGGTGCAGTGCGGTTTGTGGTTTTATAATAAGAAAATCGCATAAACCGCACTGCACTGCACCCTCTCTATATATTAATATATTTATTTATTTTTAATATTAAATATATTATTAATAGTTTAATAACCCTAGCTTAAAAAAAAAAAAAAAGGTTTAATAACCCTAGCAAGTATTGACTAGAAAAGCCAATCCAAAATAAAGAAAAACTAGCTCAATAATTTAAAACTTAGCCCAAAAAAAAAAGAGAAAAATTAGTTTTGGATTGAGTAGGAAAAGAAATTTGAAAAATATACCGACTTCAAACCGCATCTTATACATGGTATTGAACATGTGACTGCAAAAATGAGGTACAGTGCGGTTATGGTTTTGGCTAAACTCTAAACTGCAGCACACCGTACCGTATCACACATGTGACCACAAAAACAAGGTGCGGTGTAGTTATGGTTTTAGCTAAACCGCACCGCAAAGTGCGGTGCTAAAAATGACCCAAAACCGCACCACGAACACCCCTAATAGTGGTTGTGAAGTGGTGGTTGGTTAGGTCTAGTGGTGAATTGTTAGTTGGATTTGTTATTGGTATGGGTTGCGGTGATTTGATGTGTCCATTGGTGATTGATTGGTGGTGGTGGACACATTTTATTTGTCCACCTTGACTTTGTTATTTTTGTTGATTGGTGGTATGATATGTTCATATGTATTTGGCTTCTCAGTTTCATATGAAATTTTTTGTACTAAGAAATTGAAATAATTTATTCGTTGGGTTTTTGCTATTGAGTTTTCATTTGAATTTGTTTGAACCAAGAAATTGAAAGAATTGGCTAGGCTTTAGGTTTTCATTTGAAAGAATCGGTTTATACTGGGAAATTGAAAATGTATATAGTTGAAGATCTTTGTGCTTTGATTTTTATTTTTATTTTGTGGGCTTTGATATGTGTGAATACTTGTGCGTGTTCTATGTGTTTCGTTGCTGGGTTTTTGAGTTTATTTGCTGGGTTTGATTTATTGGAGGTTTTGGTTTGATTTACAAGAGGTTTCAGATTGCTAGGTTTTTTTTCTCGGTTTTAGTGTTTTGGTGATTTTATGGGTTTGGTTGCTAAGAAAATGCAAGAAAAGAATAGAAAATCTTGATTTTTAAATTTTCTAAGCAACCAAACATGTTATTTGAGTAAGAACATGAAGAACATGAATAACAATGTTCTTCAGAAGAACGTGAACAGTCATGTTCTGGGATCCAAAAAATATTAGTGAGAAGCATTTTTTTTAAATTTAATTAAAAAAAAAATTCAGAAGGTTGATATGCTGTAAGAATTTAAACTAAAATATGTTGTAAAACCACTAAAAAACTATTTTTAACACTTCAAACACCAAAATACTTACTATATCAAGGGTGTGTCTAAGTAAGCCTAGGTGTTGGTCATCTATCCTTTAAGCTTATGTTTTTCAATTTTATTGTTATTTATTTATTTTATGCATCAAATTTGGTATCAAAGAAAAAATTTAATCGTGTTTTCCAAGTATCCCCCATGGGTCACAGTCAAATCTATTACAAGGAAAAAAAATCATGATGCCACCAAATCCGTCTCCTAGTAAAACCCAAATCTTCAAAAAAAAGAAAAAGAAAAAAAAAAGGTAAAACACCATTTTGGTTTCTAAACTTTGCCAAAAGTTTTGTTTTCATCCCTAAACTTTAAAAAGTTCTTTTTTCATCCCTCAACTTTGTAAAAAAAAAAATTCAATAGTTTAGAGACAAAATAGGGATGAAATAAGAACTTTTTTCAATACTTTAGGGATGAAAAACAAACTTTTGGTAAACTATAAGGACATAAATAAAAAATTTCCAATAGTTTAAGGGCGAAATATGAACTTTTTAATAGTTTAGGGACATAAAATGAACTTCTTAAAGTTTAGGGATGAAAATCAAACTTTTGGTAAAGTTTAGGGACCAAAATAGTATTTTGCACAAAAAAGAAAAAGAAAAAGAAAAAGAGGGAAAAAATAGATTGACACCCCCACACCAACGGTTGTTTTATTTTTGGAAGTCAATTGTATTTGTATTGGTTAATTGTGTTTTATTTTAGGTATGAGTGGTTAATTAGGTTATTAGATTTTTAGGCTAAATTACTAATTTGTTCTTTCAACTATAAGGTAAATTTCAATTGGGCCACTCAATTACCAATTGTGTCCATTTAGTCTCTCAACTATTAATTGAACCAATTTAGTCCTTCAACATTCAAAATCAAGTCAATTTCTTCCATGAATCTCCCATTATAGAAAGTGTATAGATTTTAAAATCAAATCAATTTCAACTATTAATTCCATTAAAATTTAAATAGACAAGAGACCTAAGGATGAACTTGACTCAATTTTGAAAGTCGAGAGACTAAATTGATACAATTAATAGTTGAGAGATCAAATTGAACTTTAGTCAATAGTTGGAGGACCAAATTAAAAATTTATCCTAGATTATTATTAGTTTCCTAGAGTAAAGGCTATTTTATATTCAATAATTGGATTTCCCAAGTCACTGAAAATTAAGTTTCCTTAGCCAATTACAATTAGGGTTTTGTCCTTATAGTGTAAATGGGCATGGTATACTATTGTACTCCGATGAATACATATTATAGGTTAATTAATTAAACAAATTTCTCTAGGAATTTTCTAATTGTGTGGTGCTAACTTTTAGAGATTTGCTTTCTCTTGCTAGATGTTGACTCCAAGCAGGCCTAGCTCCTAGGTCACTCGCCCTCTTTAATTTTTTTTGTTCTTTAATTTAACAGTTGCACTGTTTTGGTTTTGTCCTACTTTACAATATTGATTGTGTTAGGTTCTAAAGACTTAGGATCTTATGTATTTAGAACTCTAATGTGTAATGTTGGCAAACTATGATCAAAACAAGATTTTTAGTCATGTTTAGACTTGCTGAAAGGTGTGTCATTTATGTAAAGTTGGATTTAAGTTGATGCAGATTTAATAAAGCAATTCGGCCTAGTTCGATCGATCGAAGCTTAGGCTTGATCAATCAAAATTCGGGCAAAATGCGTTTTCTGCAGAATTCCAACTTAGCCCTAGTTTATTTACAACGTTTAGGGTTTTGTGTTTTTGTTCTAGGTATATAAGGCAAACCCTAGCCACGTTTTAGTGTTGCTTATATTGCTGTTTGTGTAAATTTCTTGTGAGATCTGTGAGGAGCTTTCCTTTACACAAACTTAGGATTATCAAGAAGGAGATTCGTTCAAGAACATAATGATCATTCAGTTGTTGCCATAAGAACTTAAAGAAACATAAGTGGGTGTGCTTGTATTTGTTGGAGAATCTAAGAAAGAAGGAGTCCATGGTCTTAGAGTTTGCATGTGGTCGTGTCAGTAAGTTTCTACTGGTGGGTAGCAATAGGATGTTAGCAGTCTAAGTCCTATTGTAAAACTTCAATTCTTTCATAATGGATTCAGGTTTACCTTGAGGATAGCTAGGTTAAATCCTCCCCAAGTTTTTACCAGTTTGGTTTCCTGGATGATCATATCATTGTGTTATTTATCTTTCCGCTGTTTTGCATGATATGATTGTTTGATTGTGATAATCTAGATTTGGAATTTGGACTAAGTAATAACTTTGGCTAATTAACTAGGTTAATCCAATTATATTTTAAGGGGTCTAAAAACCATCAGATTGCTTTTGCTAACATTCTATTTTGGAAGGTGCTAAGTAATGTAGATCTAGGAAGAAAAAGGGCTTCTTCTCAAGAATATTCACGTCTCAAAGAATTTTGTGTTGCTGTAATGAGAAATACCCTATTTTTCCAAAAGGGACGTGGAAAACTAAGGTGCTCATTCAATTTGGTTATGTTAGAAAGTATTGTGCTCTTTCATAACATGAAAGTAACAATAAGTACAAAAAGCAGAAGAACTTAAGAAATGTATCATGCCTGATGGTTTGAACTAGCAATTTTAAAATAATAGGATAATAAATTTAATGATTAGGGAAGGCTTAATGATCTTAATAAATCTATCATTTTTGCTCTTATGGCCTGTTTGGAAGTTTAAAAAAGGAGGGGAAGGAGTTTGGAGAGGTTTGAAGGGGTTTCAACCACCTCTAACCCCTCATTTTTAATTCCCCCAAATTGGAGAGATTTGGAGGGAGAGTAGAGTAGACAAATTATTGACTAAATAAATTTCCTAATTACCATTTCTAAATTAATAATAGACCAATGTTGCAAGTCCATTTTCAAATAGGGGTAAATTTGTCTGTTTTAATCATTTCCTCTCCTCTCCATCCTAGTTTTTAAAACATCCAAATAAGGGGAAGGGATAATTACTCCATTCCCCCTTACTAATTTTAAAAACATCCAAATAAGGTAGAGGGGAACCATTCCCCTTTACTCTCCTCCCCACCCCTTACTAATTTTAAAAACATCTAAACAAGGTAGAGGGGAACCATTCCCCTCTACTTTCCTCTTCTCTACTCTCCTCTCTAAATTCCAAACAGACCATTAAGTTTTATATAACTAATGACATGGTGGATACAGTGTGGTAGATTATGATGATTGATGTTTTTCTTGTAATAAAACAGCATCGAGTTTGGGCAAACAGGAGAGAAGAGTGAAGAGCGAAACAAGAAAAGAGAAAAACCGAACCGTAATTCAAACCTACCCCAAGTACTGCCTTTACCTTACGTTCCAATCAAATCATCTTCCCTTTTTATTCTATACTCTCTATTCCACAGATACCCTAACCAACTCTCCAACACTCCCCACCACCAGATGTTACATCAACGCCAAAATTAAACTAAATGCAACACTCTACGGTAGGCCCACCTTCACTTACCCTTCAACCGCTCAGATTCATCAAAGAAACAAATTTTATTTTTAGGAAGACATTTGAATTCTGCACCAACTTTCACAATTATTTTTGAAATAATTGATTGTCGGTGAAATAAAAATGTGATACATCTTTTTAAAAATAATAAATAGTCCGTAACGGTCTGTCTCATAAAGTAATTATAAAAAGTGGTATTTTTAGCCAATAGCTTTGGTATATAGCTATTGGCTTTGGTGCGGTTTGGATACACGGCACGTTTACGTTTTGTGCGTTTGCGCGTTTTCCTTCTCTCTCTTTTTTTTTTTTTTTTTTTTTTTTTTTTTTTTTGCTTCAGTTGCAGTTGTTGACCAAGTCAACAGTAAACAGTGCACCCGTGCACTATTCATGGATCTCAAAAACTTCACTTTTCAGCAACTTTTTCATTAAAAATGGGTCTCACAGCACTATTCACATATTTTAAAATTATTTTGCTACAGTGTTTTCAGTTTTCAGTTTCAGCAAAATAAGTTCTATCCAAACAGACCCTTTATATCTGATAATGGGCCATCTACGAAAGCAACCATGTTAATCTAATATATATATATATATATATATGGGTTGGGTTCAAGTAACACTTAGAGTTCTAAGTAATATTATACCACTCAATATTTCTTAATTGGATGTGAATTTTGACAAATCCACCGTTAAATTACATAATTTTCATATATTCTCTATACTTGTAAAATTTCAAGATATTAAAAATTAATAGCCATGTCATCAATCAATTATTTAAATTTAATTTTTTTTTAGTTTAAAATAATGCATAAAAGATGAGTTTATGAATCGAATGAAAAATTATATCTGATTGATATGAAAATTGGCATGCATGTTAAGAACATATAGAACATGTAATTCAACGGTTGAATTTTCAAAGTATGAATTTAATAAGAAGTTATTGGGTGGTGTAACATTTTTTAGAATTATACTAGGTGTAACTTGAACTTAACCCTATATATATATATATATATATATGTATGTATATAATATCACAGTTTTTAATGTAGTGTGCTCAGGTATGTGTGCATGCATTTATATTTACTTATTGAAACCTTTTGTGAAACTAATATAGAAATGGAGGGACTGATTAATTATTAACTAGTAAGCACGGATATGAATATTGGGTATGGGAAAAACACACTGATACAATAATTTCTGAAAAATTAGGATACAGATATGTCAGAAATACGTATATTAAATAATCATTATTTATATTTTATATATGGTTAAGCATTTATTTTTCATATAATATTATATATATATATATATATGATAGAAATCTAAAATATTTTACCTCCTTTAATAATTTAAGCCCATGTCCCAAGTATATTAAAGCCTATTATGTGAGTGTCATCGTAATATTTGAATTGAAAAAAAGGAAAAAGAAAAAGAAAAAAAGAGACGTAAGTGAGTGGGAAAGTGTAAAAAATATAAAGAGACATGTGAGTTTGAGAGAGAAGTGGCTAACTGCAAGCCACTTAAAAGTCAAATTGAAAAAGAAGAGATAGTCTGTCACATAACTCCACCAAAAAAAAAAAAAAAGTTTTTCTAAAAACAAAAAATGAAAGAGAAAGTTAAGACTGAAGATGGAGAACGGAGATTCGTGGTTATAGATTATTTTTTTCTCTCTTTTTTTGGCATAGGCCGTGTCCAATAATTAAAAATTAAAAAAAAAAAAAAAAATTCTGGGACATGCATGCAGCAGTGTCCCATCCATATCCCATATTAGGTACCTGTAAAGCAGGCAAAATGCTATGTCAGTGCTTTCCAACTTATTAAACAAAAAAAAGAAATTTAATTCACAGTACAATTCACGTTTTAACTACGGTATTTTAGTAAATATTTAGAACATTTTTTTTATTTGTTAGTAATTTGCTGAAGTTATCTGATTCAAATGGGCATAAGTTGGACCTCCTACTAATTGGGATATTTGACGTTTTACTACTTTTCATGTTACTAATTAATCTATTTTTTATGTTTTAAGAGGGCCGGGGGGTTGGTTGTTATGGATGTGAACGTGTGTATCTGGATAATTTCAACACGATCGCAATAATGATGCAAACCTGATTGGTTCGAACCCAACCCGATCATACTCAATATTGCTATGTGCAATATTCTAGAATTATAATTTGCAATTTTTTGTAATCTGTAACAACTGGTACTGTTCCTACCTATTTGTCAAGCTTTAAGGAATTCAAAATTCAAGAAGCTAAATACATAGTTACTTATAAAAAAAAAAAAAAAAAGTTTTATGTGGACCATATATCCCTAGTATTGTACAGTATTATTTTCTGTATCAATAAATGTCTCCCTCGTCCATTGTGTACAAACACAATTTGGAAATGTCCCTCTTTATAAAAAGTTCCATTAAAATCCTGGACATCACAAGATGTTGTTGACACTGCTTGACGATTTGTATAAAACAGAGTACACTCTGGCCACGTGATATCAAAACAGAGGCCAAGACAACGATCCAAACAAGTCTGCCATAACTACAAACAGCAGATCACAATAGTTAAAAAGAGAAACACCATAAAGTTTGCACTGTTCTAGTTACTCCTCTGTGTAACACATAATCTTTGATACTCGCTCAAAAATCCATTTGCCCCCTCGAGAATCATCTTTGGATGCCGCTGGACTTTGTCAAAGTAGAACTTATTGCGTGCATACCAGATTACCCATGATATCGTTGCCCATCGTTCAAGCTCCAGCTTTGACAGCTTTTCTTCCAGCATGCGAAATAAATGGAAGAACTCACCTGCATACTTTGACAGCTTTGACGATTAATTCTTGCAGTGCTTTTCAGCGGTGGAGACTTCAAACATAAACAAGTTTTCTGCAGAAGACACCAATAATTAATTCTCTAATGCATACCTAGATTTTATCTATTTTTAATTTCAGGCTGGCGTTGTAAACGAGACGTTCATATCTTCAATGAGAAAGGTTTGTTTCTATGCACTAGTTGTTTATATGGGAAAAATATATATCATAATGATGTAGATTATATATTTTCACGTAATTCAATCATTTTATTTGTATTTCAGTATAACGAATGCCTATAGTTTGGTGAACTGATTGCAATTTATCAACTGTTAAGTTATTTTATCTGTATATTATTATTTATAATATAATTTTGCAACTGTAAACAAAGAGCAAAGATTTTGGTCTTTTAAGTTTTACTTGCTTTGTCCACATTTGCTGTTACCGCTAGTCCTTCCATCCAATTCGCACCGTGTGTATGGATCGGATGCATGGTTTTTGACAGCAAGACCAACCTCAACCTGAGTCACCGCCTAGAATCAGGTTTGTTGTCACTTGTCACTGTATCATTAGTAACGAGTCGTTGGAGGTTTGGTGGTTGAACTCAGTGATAATGGGTGCTGTTTGGGTGGCTTTATGATTGGTGTATTTGTAGTATTGGGTTGCTGTTTTTTTAAAAATATTTCTTGGGTTGATTTGATGGGATTTGAACTTCTGAGAAAATTCGAGTGTTTGGCGTGTATGGAAATTTGGGTTCATGGTTTTTTTTAATAATTTTTTTGAAAGAAAAATTAACAATTTTTGAATATTGTAATGAGTATATATCTAGGGCCAATACAATAAATTAGAGAGTGTGTGTATAAATAACATGTGAGGGTTTAGACGAAATAAACTCGATACATGTTTTTTCCAATACATGGTATTAAAACATATTTAGCCTAACAACCTGTAAGTTTCGTGGTTCGTATCCCCTTTTGTGAGAGTTTGGAATATCAGTTTCTTCTTGCAAAAGCCAGTGTTGGCTGAATGTTAGAGCAAAAAATACAGTCGTCTAAGGTCCCAAGTAAAAAAAATGCCCCTAAATTTTAACCAATAAGGTTATTTATAATCAATAAATAAAATAATTTTTTTTACCAGATAAAAAACAAATAAAAGAGAGAGAAAAATGCAACGTCTACAATATTTTTCACAATACTTTTACAACTAATGTTAAGTAGTAGGTTGTTATTGATGACCAAAAAAATAATTATAGTGATATCTTCAAATAGAAAACAAAAAGCAACTTAAAACTTAGAATTTGTTGTAAAAAATATTGTAAATGTTGCACTTCTAAATAATAATAATAATAATAATAATAATAATAATAATAATAAGAGTTGAGTTTACAAACTTTTACTAGTTCTCATCTAAGTTTACCACTAACACCGCTTTTTTACTTACCACTATCAATCTACCACAACAAGTATGAAAAATTTTGTCAAACTTTTTCTATCTATAAAATATCTAAAAAAAAGAAAAAATTCTACCTAGTTCATAATAATTAGTAGAAATTTTACATCTAAAATAAGATAATCAATTTTCGCCTTAGGCCCCAAGTGCATCAAGCCGCCCTTGGCGAAAGCAAGATGCGCGGTACTCAATCTTCCTAAAAAGTGGTTTTAAATTCAAAACCAACGCGAGCCTGAGAGTACACAAAGCCTCTTAAAAAGAGATGAAGGAGTTGTCACCTGATTATAGGTTCAAGACCCAAAACATGACTTCATGAAGGTCTTTCTATCAAACTATGTCCAAAGTTAGGGTATAGGATGAGAAGAGGTTAGGCATTCTAAGTTTGCCCAGTCATAACTAACCTTCACATTGTTGCTTAACTAGATAGAAAACAAACTATCCTAAAGACTCAAAAGGTGTGCACTGTTATCTAAAGTGTGGGTGTGAGTCTATGGGTTCGTTTGGATACAGCTTATTTTTGCTGAAATTGAAAACTAAAACTGAAAACACTGTAGCGAAATAATTTTTAAATGTGTAAATAGTATTGTGGGACCCATTTTTAATGGAAAAAATTGCTGAAAAGTGTAATTTGTGAGACCCGTGAACAGTGCACGAGTGCACTGTTCACAGTTGGCTTGACAACAATTGCAGGCTAAAAAAAAAAAACTAAAAAGAGAAAAACGCAGATTACAAAACACAAACGCCAAATTAATTTGAATCCAAATGGGTATTATGTGTCATGTGAGGCAAGCAAGGGAAAGTAGATGAAACATGTGACCATGGGAGCAAAGGCATGTGGAGAAACTACCAACTCATAGCATCAAGCTCAAGTGTGTGTAAGTGTATACACAATCATGCAGGTGCACGAGCACATGAATGGTGCATCACACAATAAACTTAATTACTGAGATTTACTATTATGTGAAATGAAGGAGCATTGCTCTGAGATTATTGAATAATTTCTCTTGACTAGGAAGTACAAATAGTTAAGGCAATACAACGTTCAATAAACTTATTACATAAGTAAATCAATTCATACATTCATCAAAAAATAAAAAAAGTAAATCAATCCATTTAGATAAAAATTGTTTGATTTTCTTTTCCATCTGATCCATCATTGTTTTGGACCCGCGATTCTAAGGGAACATTACATGGAGGCAAGTGAGGAGGAGGTTTGCGAATACTTGTCTCAGCAGTGCCTCCATTCTTTACGATAAAAACAGCAGCCATACCCCAGGTCATATGTCTATCTACATGACAATGCCAAAACCACACACCTGCCAAATATTATTGATGTTAACATCCACAATTCTTAGACCAACCAGAATCAGATAATTAGATCAATTTTTAAATTCATGTATTTGAGATTCAATTTCCCTTCCCCCCTCCCCTTAAGTCAGTAGCAACCTTTTTTTTTTCCACAAGTTTGATCCCGTCTTCCCCCTTAAACTTTTTTTAAAAAAATTATCCATATTTATTTTTATTTATTTTTGGTTACAAGATCTTGAGCCAACGAATGTTCTGTCTCTAATGCATGCACTTTTTATAATAATATAAACTAAACGTATAAGATAGTGATAAAATAACTTGCCTGGATTGTTTGCTACAAATCTGATGGCAAGCCATCCATTCTTAGGCACACCGAAGGTATTAACTGCGACTGGATCAACCAAATTAAATTTTTTTGGGTCGGTTTCATTGTTATAATTACCATAACCACTTCCAACCACGTAAAAGCTATGCCCGTGCAAATGCATTGGATGATACCCAGCGCCCAATATATTGGTACCTTGAAAAACAACCTCAACTGCTTCATTATAATTCAACAGCTTCACCTTGGACCCAAGGTCTGCCATTGCCAGAGCTTCTGGAAGTTCGTCAGCTGTGAAGTTATAATAATTAAGGGGTTGGTCTGGGAAATCCGTAGTGTAAACCCCAGTAATATTCCTGCATGAAATTAAAGATTTTAATATAATCAAGCCTCTATTTGGGTACGAATTATAAATGAAAATTATTTAACTATTTAGCTTATTTTTACTGTTATTCATAGATTACATTGTACTTTTTTATACTATTTATGGGTCTTACTATACTATTTCAACTAACTTTTACCTTTATCTACCGTACAATCGGCAATAAATTTTCAGTTTTAATTAAATAAACAATATTCAAACAGATCCCAAATATCAAAATATATTATCATATACAGTAAAAGGATAATCATGTTGTGTTTTGATAAAATATTCATACCTAGTCAGTAATCTGTGCAATATTTGGCAAAAGTCCTTTAATAAAATACACAATTAAAAAAAAAAAATTAAAATCTCTCAAGCATAATATCACAATTCTTAAAAGATAACTAAAACATATATTGATTACATGGAAAAGGATCAAGTAATTATCAAACTCTACATGGTCATTTGAGTAAAAGTCATAGTATTTTATTCTTAGTTTTTAATTATCGCTACTATGGCATCATAGGACATGCAGTGTGCGCAAGGTTTTGCTCTTTTTTTATTTCTTTTTTTTTAATATTCTAACTTCTAGCCTTTTAAAAATAAACCAGTTTTTATTTTTTTTGTCATACATTTAACATAAATTTACTGAAAACTAATCTGTTGATAAATAATATGAAAATAAGATGCCAAAAACTACACTTGCAATCGTAAAGGAAGAAATGGAAAAGAATTGAAACTGCATACTTTGTTCTTTATAAAAACAATGCAATCTATATTAAAAAAAAAATATATATATATATATATATATATAAAATAAAAGAGGGAAAGAGGGGAAAAAACCTGTAGTAAGCAAGCAGTACATCAGTAGGAACTGGGTTACTCCAACTTATGCTATTCACACTTGTGGCTATTATAATTTCTTCACCGGTTGCTATACATGTGGTATTTTTACATTCAATTTCAGCCATGGAAACTGTAATATACATTCTGGTGGTTATGTTTAAGGGGACATTTACGGGATGGTCTTTGCTTGCTAAGCTCCTAAGAAGTTTTGAGAATTTTATGACAGCTCTTGAGTCTTTGTAATTGGGAAGTGTACTTGGAAAGGAAGGAGATAATGGAATAGTGTAGTTTCCTCTGTATTCGATGATCGCGGTGACATTGAATAGGTCAAAATTTGTAAGATCCACCTCTTGGCTCCAGAATTGTCGAGCAGCTATATAATAATGGCCAAGAGTCTGATTTGCTGTGAGCAGAATATCCATGGTTTGTCCTGCGGCTATCATTACGTAACTAGTAGTTATGGGTTTGATATAACTTGCATCCATTCCAACAATTGTGAGGTTGTGTTCAGCTATTGCAAAGAACATATTTGCTGCCACAACTGAGTTGACTAGACGAAGAAGATAGGTCTTGCCGTGATCAACCACCCGACGGTATGTTGTTCCTACAACATTAAGATTATGACTCAATTAATTCCAATGTGTGATTTATTTATGAATAACGTTAAATATATACAAATTTTAGTAAATAAATTTTATAAACTGACATGACAATAAATATAATCGTGGACTTAAAAAACTTAATAAATGAATATGTAACCACTTTTTTGTGATTAGTAAAATGTCAACTTGTAAACATTATGTAGTAGAGAGATGCTAGGGATACTACAAAAGGTGATGATAGGAATACTATAAATTTTACTATATAGGTCTTGCAAACTAACGTGTTATCAATCACAAAAAAAATTCAAACACTCATAATTATCTTACAAGTGATTCTATTGATACTATAATTTTTACTACGGTAGAAATTAAACTGTCACCAAATTAGGAAAAGAAAAAAAAATGATTTTGATATTCATTTATTATGTTTTTGACATTCACCAATCACATCCATTGTCACATCAATTTGTATAGGTTATAAAGTAAAATTTTCTTCTTTATCTTATTGAAGTGAAACAAATCTCATTCAGAGTAATGTTGCAAGTACTACAAGTTTGTCTCATTAAGAGTAATGTTGCAAGTACTACAAAACTACGTACTGTTTGCAAAACTACATAACTAAACGCGTTACTTTAAGTTTAAATGTACAATAAGCGTTAAATACGAATAGTGTAAAAATCGGCTTGTTAGAGCATCAGCAGTGGGCATTCTAAATGTCAAATGTAAGGTAAATTTAGCATTTAGGCCCAAAAACATGCTAGCAACTGGAAGGTTAAAACTGAGAAATGCCAAAATTTTTTGGCATGGCGCTACAGTGCCATCTTACATATAAGATGGCACTGTAGCGCTATGCCAAACCAAAATAATATATTTTAATCCTTTTATTTTTCTCTCTCCTCTGTGTCACTGTAGCATCTCTGAGTATTTCGTCTCCCTCTGTCTCTCTGACTTCTCTCATCTCTCTCTCTTTGTGCTCCTCCAGTTGAAGGACTCGGTCTCTGACCCATCAACTTTGCTCTCTACTTAGGACTGATGGTTACTGCTCGTGGTTTGGTCTCTCCTGTGACTATAATTCCCGTGTAGTTTCACTGAACATTACTGGGAATGAGCACAAAGGTAATTCTTGTTCCAACTTTGCTCAATTTCTGCTTTATGGGTTTGCGACTAGGAGGGACTGTTGGACTAGTAGTGGAAAATTGGTTGGGAAGCTGTTGCTTGTTATTGCTCAGTTTACTGAGCTTAGGATTTTGTCACTGCCCTTTAATGGTTTTCATGGTGAAATTCTTGCTGATATTTCGTCTCCTTGGAGTCACCGGTGGCGGCAGAAGGGATGAGTCTGGTGTCAAGGAACTTAAGGATTTCGTCGCAGATGTTGGAGAGCTCCGACTCGATTCGGGTCAAAAAGTGCCGCTGAAGTGGGTTGCGATCCGGGTTAAGAGTGGGTTGCGCCGCTGAAGTAGAGAGTCTGGTGTCAAAAAGCGCCGCCGAAGTGGGTTGCGATCTGGTTCTTCTGGGTTGCGATCTGGGTTCTGTGTGTGTGTGTGTGTGTGTGTGTGTGTTTTTTTTTTTTTTTTTTTTTTTTTTTTTTGTGACCGACGGCTTAAGGAAGAGGTGGATTTTGCTGTGATTTGTTGTGATTTTTAGATTTGTTCTTCTGGGTTGCGACATGTTTAGATTTGTTGTGATTTTGCTGCGGTGGCAGGTGGATTTCTGGTGCTTGTTTGATTTGGGTGATTTTTTGTTGTGATTTTGCTGGGTATGGGTTTGCTAGAGGTTGAGGCCGGTGCTTGAAGTTGAGGGAGAAGAGAGGAAAAGGAAGAGAAAAAGAGAAATATTATGGTAAAATCGGAAAATAAAAGTTGGCGGTGGTGGTTTCAGTGGAAGAGAGACAGAGGAAGAGAGTTAAAAATCAGGGAGAGGAGAGAGATGAGAGAGAATTGATATGGATTTGGGGAATGTTATTTTATTGGGTAGATATATTATTTTAAAGAATAGAATAGGAAAATAAAAGTAGGGATGTTGGGTATGTTATAAAATTGTATGGTATAATTGATAAAGTTACTTTTTGGAATGGTAAAATAGGATAGGATGGGATTTCCGGTTGCGGATGCTCTTACATTTGGGTTTGTTAAATGTTAAAAAATCATCTTTTTATTGAAACTTATTGGTTGTTGCATCAGACAAGGAATATAAAATATTAAAAAATCTCAATAAAACGAATACATGTTCAACACTAAATGAGCCTAAGTTGTGTTTGGGATAATCTTATATTGGGCAACTTATTTTGCTATTTAGTTTATTTTTGCTACTATATATGGGTCTTATTATACTTTTTAGTACTATTTATGGGTTCCACTGTATTATTTCAGCTAACTTTTAGTTTTATCTACAGTATTTTCAGAAAAAGTTGTTCCCAAACAGATCCTAAAAATCATTTTTAATATATTTAAAATATAAACCTAACAAAACACATATTCGGAGTCTATGTTATTGTTCCTAGTGCCAAAATATCCATGTTTAGGATTTTTTATTATTATTATCTTAAATACTCTAAAACTAGTGCAACACATATTACTTAGGAATGCTAGGTATACAATATTTTTACAACAAAATCTAAGTAGTAAATTGTTACTTGTTATAATTTAGGCTCACCATTAACATCACTTTTTCACTCACCAATAATAGCTTGTCATCGAGGATTTGCTATAGAATTTTTGTGAAAAATGTTATGAACATAGCACTACTCCTACTACAAAAACTTAATACTTAACGAGACAGTAAATGTGATTGGTGTTGTTTTATAAAAATAATAATGAGTGTTTAAATTACTTTTTATAATTAGTGACGTGTCAATTTATATGACTTATATAATAAATTTTGTAATTTCTCTTGCATTGTTCTCAAAAAATTTAAATTTTATTTGAATGTTCTAAAGATTAAATCACACTTGACAAGAGTTAAAAGGTTATGATACAAAAATGATTGTATTTATTGAAAAAAAGATACGGTAAATGTTTACATATTTTTGTTACTATTTTTTAAAAAAACAAACATAACATACTTGAAACATACACGTACCATTTTTTTTTTCTATTTTCATATTTTTATGTTGAATTTTGAAAACGTACTTTTTTGAAAGATGTCGAACTATACTCGTCCTAATGCTTGTTGTATCAAACTCATACCATATTTTACTAACTATGCTAATTACACCGTGTCATTAATCCATTAACAAAAACCTTAAAATAATGACGCAATATTAGCAATTAAAAAGAAATTAACATGTCAAATTTTGAATTTTTTTAATTTATTTTAGTTTTCAAAAACTTGAAAAGACCCGGATCTAAGAACCAATTTCACTATTGTACCTCTTGTCCTTCTTCACTTCTACTCTCACCGTCGTGCTGACATTGATGACACAAGCCTGTCTCAAACAAGATCTCGACAGCAGCAACGATAGAGAACTTGGATCAAGATGGAGTTTGGCCCAACCTAATCACTTAGATCTTAATCATCAAAACTATATAACATTCTCTCTCTCTCTCTCTCTCTCTCTCTCTCTCTCTCTCTCTCTCTCTAAATATATCTCAATTTCAATTTGTTCCAATGAAATTATCTACTTATTCTTCTCAAAAAATAACAAATAAAATTATGTACTTATTATGTGCTTGCATTTTACTCAATGAAATGGATACCACATTGACATAATGTGTTGCAATTAGGGGTGGCAAATAGGCAAGTTGGGTCATAAATGGGTTGGATGTGTAATGTACCATTTACCAATTTATGACCTGTTTATATATAAATTAACTACCCGATACCCACCCATTTAATCTAATATGACCCAAATACCTCTAAAACTACTTGAATACCCTCATAACTTCCAAAATGACCTAAATGCCCTAAAATACCCAAAATGACCCAAATACCCCTACACTTACAAAATTACCAATATACCCTTTAACATCCAAATTATCCCTGTTAGGGTTTGTTTGTTTGTTTGTTTGTTTTTTTTTTTTTTTTTTTTTTTTTTTTTTTTTTTTTTTTTTTTTTTTTTTACTTACACCTAATATTATTTAAATAACACCTATTTATTTTTCAAACATCACAAAAAAAATTATTGGGCATACCTAAACACTTTTTTTACTATTACTATACTAGCTCGCAACCGTTTTTTCTTTCCTTCAAAAAACTGGGCTACAAATGTAAAACACAATAAGACCCAATAGTTTTTATAAAGCCTAAATTAGTTACAAAGTAAGTTAAAATCTCATTCTTTCTAAAGCCCAAGAATTTTTTATGCTTAGCAATATTTGGAAAAAGCTAATGATTCAAATTCATGGCAGTACTATTTTATCAATGGGATTCAACCCCATAATCAAAGCTCATGATTCAAATTCATAGCAATACTATCTTATCAATGGGATTCAATTCCATAATCAAACCCCATGATTTAAATCCATGGCAAATTATTTATCAGAAAGCCCAATTTTCATTGGCAACATTAAAAGCCCAGTTCTCGCTAGCAACATTAAAAAAACCCAATTTCCATTGACAATATCAAAAGCCCAATTTTCATTGGCAACATCAAAAGCCCAGTTCTCGCTGGCAACATAAAAAAGCCCAATTTTCATTGACAACATCAAAAACCCAGTTCTCACTAGTAATATCAAAAGTCCAATTTACGTTGGCACTATTTTATCAAAAGCCTAAGAATATTAATGCTTGGAAAAAAATATCATGTTTATTTCATTTAAAAGATGAACAATGTTTCTTAAACATTACAATGGCAAAAAACCATAGCAATCATTTTATAAAAGTTCAATAGAAAGTTATCTTGAAAATTATGATATTCATCTCATATTATAAACCCATGAACGTGTGGTCATCATTTACAATCACAACATCCATCTTTGGAGCTCATGGTAACTATTCAATCCCACAAGCTCACCATTTAAATTATGATGTGATTATTACAAATCATGAACATTACTTATGATGTGGAATTCATCACTTTCAAAAATAGTAAATGTTACTTACAAAAGCATTTTGAAACTTATCACATTATTTCAAATATTACAACTCATTGCCTAAGGACCCATTACAAGTATCTATGAAAGCCCAAAATATTTACTAATAATAAAAGTCCATGGGGGATGAAAACCCATGGCAACATGTGTTGTTGATGCCCATTTTGTAGGATGAACACAACCTAGCCCAAAGGGACCAGCCCACATGAGCAAGCCCAATCCAAAGAACCCCAGTAAGAGGCAGAGGATTGAAAGTGGACAACCAGCCCTTGTTCATCCTTGACCAAGGTACAGCTGGAGGTCTCTACAAGAGAACCAAGTCTTTGAGGATGAACTGGGGGCTATCCCATCAGCTTTCTGTCACCCTCTACCTGACTTGAACAGTGCCCAAAGGTTGTGATATCAGCTAAAGTCTAATGGGTGATGGAACTCTATCATTTTCCTCAAGACTATATCTCTAGCGGAAGGGGTCTGAAACCAAGTTATCCAAATCTCAAAAAATTGATGCTATAAATTTCAAAAACGTTTAAGACATGGTTCATGTACCAAGCCCATGAATCCTAAAGGGGAAAAATTGGGAACATGTGGTTTGGAGGGCATAAATGGATCTCTAGTAGAACCCCCTGAAGTGAACTTAAACTTTGACACCTAGCTTAGGGTGTTGAATCCTACTTCTTGGGGTCCAAATCTCAGTTGTAGCACTAGGATTCGTTCTTGATACTTGCCTTAATCCTATTGGTTAAACTCAACTCTAGAAATCCTGACATTTAATGCAAAACACCCCAAAAACCCAACATGTGTCATATTACCCAAAGAAGCAAGGCAGCCTCAAAAGCAAATCTCCTACTTTTGGCCAAATCCTATGATGATTAAGCATGATTCCCTACCCCTGATCAGTCCTACGTTTTTTGGATTCTTGTTAATTAATGCTTCCCTAAACTACACTATAAAAACATACACACCCTAGCCCACAAATACACGACTACTGCCTCTGAAAACTTCTGATTTGTTTGTCATTTTGCTTGTGGTTCAGCTCTCCTCAAGCTCACAACTCATTATCCTTAGCCCATACTCACCTAGCCTCGGACATTCCTTTCCTCTTTTTGCATATCCACAACTCATAAATGCTCCCTAATCAGTCACAAACAGTCAACTATTCACTAAAGCCTTAACCTCAGCATTAATTCCATCCCACTCACTCAAAACAGCCCACATTACTCCATTCATGCTTTATGTATATATATTCCCCAAAATATTAGTTTAATAATTGCTGTATTGAGCTGGGATCTCTTTCTCCCTTCATACCATGCCAATTAACCCCTTTCTTGTGGAAGCTCTAATTTTTACTTTTTGTTCTACTATTGAAGGATATAATGTATTTGTAACAATGAAATTATTCTCTCATATTGATGTAATGATGGCTGAAAGTACAATAAATTCCCCTAACCGAGACACACAAGGACCCCCAGAAGTTAACACTTTCCTAAATTTATTTAATCATTGACTGCTGGACTCTAAATGTAATTTCACCCCTACCGTTGGAGAATTTATTTTTCTGGACTGTGTAATTTCATCTCTACCGTTGGAGAATTTATCTTTCTGGACTCTTTAAGTGTAATTTCACCCTTACCGCTAGGGAATTTATTTCCCTTGTACTATCAAAATAGGACCACTAACATATTAATTAAGTATTGTAAAGTATTTTTATTGGGCTTTTGTCGCTGTTTTGTCAAGTGCAACCTTTATTTTTTGCTTGGAAAGGCTTGTCATTTCACTAAAAGCCTTAGGGCACCGTCTTAAGAGCCCATAGTTGAGTTTCGGCCTGGCTTCCCAATATTTTATTCAAAAACATCAATTTCTCCCTTAATAATCCCCAAAATCTCTAAAATGAGCAAAATATCGCCAAAATCTCTAAAATGAGAAAAATACCCCTGATATCTCTAAAATCATCGAAAATATGCTCAAAAACAACTAAAATGACCAAAATACCCCCAAAAGTTGTAAAATTTGCAAAATACCCACGAAACCTTTAAAATGACCAAAATATCTCTAAAACCTAAAAAAAATGACCAAAATACCTTGAAAACATAAAAATGACCAAAATACCCCCTAATGGGTCAAGGGTATTTCGATCATTTTTTAGGTTTCGGAGGGTATTTTGGTGATTTTTAGATTTTGAGGGTATTTTGGTCATTTTGTAGGTTTCAGGGGGTATTTTAGTCTTTTTTTAGGTTCGAGAGTATTTCGGTCATTTTCTAAAAATTTAAACTTTTTGTTGCTTATTTAAATTTTAGATAGGTTTTAGTGGGTATTGGTGGGTTTATCCATTAAGATCCATATAATTAAATAACCTAATGGGCCTTTACCCATTCAACCCAATTATTCAAATGGGTTGAGTTAAGACTTATCCAAATTAGTTGGTTAATGGGTGAGTTCATGAATATGGATAAAAATTGTCATCCGTAGTTGCAATTAGTGCTCAATTATTAGATCTTGAAAACATTACAATTCGGAGCATTTTTATACGCTTGAAACTCAGAATTAATTATAGCTGTGTTTAATTATACTTCTATTGTGCCTAGTTCATTTGAGTCTTCTTGCATTTAGTTAAGCTCTTGTTGTTCTTACGAAAATTTTATTTAGCACGAGAAGTTATATCCTATTTCTGTTGTATGTTACTTCTCCCTCACAAGAGGGTGGGCCTCACACTTGTTCTTACGAAAATTTTATTGAGCACGAGAAGTTATATCCTGTTTCTGTTGTGAGGAAGAATTAACATACAACGAAAACAGATAGAGTTTTTCATTTAGCACACGCTAATCCGTATTTTCAGGCAATTAAAAACTAAAAAAATGAAAGAAGAAAGCTAATTCAGCTTCAATCTCATAGATTTACGTGAAATTTAGAGATGTTGAGACTGCGAAACAAGTAAAAATTGAAGCATAAACTTGCCTCCTGTTAGAGATCGACACATAAGATTGAGTTTTGGATTTAAGTTTTTCAATTTTTGAAAATTTAAAAATAAAATCAAAATTTCAAAATATGACATATCAATTTAATTGATTCTTTTAAATGTGACATTATTATTTTAAGATTCTTGCTAGTAGATTGATGACATGATTTAATCTGAACCTTTTATTACAAAAATATATAAGATCAAAATTAAAGAACTCAAGAAGATCTTAATTCAAAGTATTTCTGAGCTATAAAATCTAAAATATAATATACTATCATACCTCTGGAGCATGGACCCAAATCACCTGGTTCGCCGTTTATGGTGTAACCAATAGAGTGTGGCAGATCATCGCCATATATTAGGGCGTAATCCAATTCGGCTGTTAAATTTCCACTGTACAATGAACCTGCAATTTCAACAAAACTTAATCAGAAATACACTAGCATAATATTATTCATTCATTGACCAACACAGGCAGTTATATATAGAGGAAAAGATAAAGGCGTGGAGACTGTAGAGATATGACACATGATTTTTGGACATATGAGAAGGCTTACAGCAGGTTCATGCATCCAATAAGAGAGCTCTTGACAATCAAGTTTCATTTTACTTTTCATTCATTTGAACATGAATTTTTAACATATTAGAATTAGTCTCGTGCCATACATTGTTTAATCAACAATCACGTATTAATTTAAAAAAATTAATAATGGACAAAATTTAAGTCTAATTCCTCATGTGTTGTACTTTATGTTCTTCAAGATAAATTTAATAATTTGATTTATTAGTCAATACAATTCATTGTAAATAGTTACAATTTCCAAAGCTACATGGTGGATTGTATTGGAGGGAGTCAAACTACAACACCTAAAGAACTTCTAAATTTAATGAACCAAAAAAAAAAAAAAGATATTAAAATAATAGAACAAAAACTACTTTAAATCACATTATGAATGCACAACATGTAAAGCTAAGATTTTTGTTATAAAAATAGTATAATAAATTATAAGATAACTTATTAAAAAAAAAAAACAAAACAAAACAAAAATCATATTTAATAACTTCGTACCGGCCGGTAGGGCCGGTATTTTCCATTCCGGAACTCACTACCGTACAGAAAACACCCCATGTTTTGTCTCGCTCTAAATACCGGACCATTTCGGAAGGTACCAGCCATTTTGGCTGATTTTGACTATTCCAATTGAAAAATGTATTTCGGCCCAAAATGGTTCATTCTGTAATTTTTACATTTAAACCAAAAAAAAAAAAATTTAAAAAAAAAAAAAACAAACCATGAACTAGAGGTTAACAGAGGCGTGGTGGTGGAACTAGAGGCGCTGCTTTAGTTGGGCTGAGCAGAACTAAAGCTTGGTTGGACAAATCGTCATTTTATGGAAGAAAGAGAGAATCGATGAATAAGTGGAGAAGGAGATGAAGGAGAAAAAGTAAGGAAAAGAAAAAACAATAAAAAATAAGAAATGGTTGAAAGTTAAAAGTTGTGGCTGGGATAAGAAGTAGAGTTATTGTCCACATCAACTCTCTTCTATTTCCAAGGTAATCATGTGGATCTTACTAGTTTCAATTTTCAAATTTTACTTTCTATTTTTATTTTTCCGTTCTTATATTTAATTTTTATTTTTTAAGTCATAGATAATGTTAGATTGATATGATATGTTGGACTTGGGCCATTTTTATTGGGCATGTTGGACTAAACATATAGGTTAGATATAAATTTAATAACTGTATACACACTTTTAACTCACATCACTAGCATCACATTCATATCTTTTCCATAATGGCAAAATGATGTTGACTCTTTATTGAATAGACGTGAAAGTTTTTTATTTTATTTTATTTATTTATTAAAATCTAGTGGGATTGAGAGATTTAAAAATATAAGTATACCAAGAATGATTATATCCTCATCATCCGGTTTGGGAAATGGATAAGTTGTTCCAATAGTAGGCAAGATAACAATGGCACCATGAACATAGACTCGTGTCCAATCGCTATGTGCGTGCCACCAGAGTGTTCCCTCCTCAGTGGAAAATATGACCTCATATGTGAAGTTTGATCCTGGTTCAATAGGACATTGCGTGATGTATTCTGGGCCATCTGACCAAGGATTTCTTGGTTGCTTTACACCATGCCTATAAGAACCATAAAATTATCCAAAGATGTGAATCTTTTTGAGCAGTACTTATGTAAGAGATAGAGTAATGAAAATATTTTTGCTTGCATTAGTTATGTTTTTTTTTTGTTTTTTTTTTTTTTTGTTTTTTGAATGTGAGTAACTCATGTTAAAAAACCGTTTTGATATATATGTGTGTGTACACGTGTGCGTGTTTATGAAGAGTGATTGAGCTTACCAATGAATGGTCACCCCATAATAACCTTGATTGTGAACATTGACATATACTGTGTCCCCTTTGTGTACCCGTATTATTGGCCCTGGAATACTGCCATTTACAACTAACTTACTTGTTGTGTTACACAGCTTCGTGAAGTTTTTCTCCGCAAGCTGCGAAATAAGAAGCATATATTGATAATTAAATTAATGTAACAAAAAAAAAATCAGGCTATTATTCTCCAATCCAAGTGATAAGCTTATCCATTCATACCCACAATATTGGGAAGTAAAATGTTAAAATTATTTCAAACTTTACTACAAAATGTTACAAACTGATGTAATGATGAACATAGTTGATAAATTTCAACAACATAATAAATAAATATCTGCATTTTTTCAAGTGATTAGTATAAGTATTATGTCAGCTTATAAATCTTATATAGTAAACTGTGCAATATCTTAGAATCATTCCAAAACAGGAAAACACTTTGCTATTATAGTCAGTGCAGATAAAAAGACAACTATATATAATATGGTAAGTACTTACAACAAATTCATAGTAATGGACCTCTCCTTCGACCATGGAAAGACACTGTGCAACAAGAAACAGAAAGCCAATAAAGTTCAACAGACATTCTTTGTTCTGGAAATTCATGTCTTTTACTCTAGCTGTGCTCACTCTTTCTTTTGTGAACTTGACGTTGTTCTTTGAGAGCTTCAAATATTTAAGCCTGACTTAATTCAAATGCATGGAACTTAGGAAAGCCGAAAGGGTCTTATACATGTTTTTTTTCTTAACACGTGTGACGCGTTACTACTGACTATTTAACAAAAAAAAAAACCACAACAACAAATTGTCTTTGCTCTTTAGAGTTTAGATGTGAACGTGGTGTTCTAGTGACCTCATATATGATTACCAAATTTTCAACTCCAAAAATGTATCACGTGATTATTCTGCTTTCCCGACCGCTGAAACGACTAGTTGACGAGCGATCTGATCTCTCCGAAGCAGTGGCTCTGATCCCTTCCTCTCAATGTTTTGTATTGTTTTGTTTTCCTTTAACGGAAACCTCTAGTCTTTGTTTTGTTCGATAAAGCTGTAGAACGTAGCCTAGTACCACGGACGTCAGATCACAATCACATAACTATAGATATATTTATTCTTTTTTTTTTTTTTTATGAGAGAGATTGATATATTTATTATATAATTAATTTTTATCTTTGTTATTCTATTCAATCGTCCTATTTAATAGCACAACTACTACAGTGGCTTTAAGTTCTTCAACCGTCCTATTTAATATTTTAATAATATTTTCTATTATATTAAAAATTGATAACAATGGTTTACTATTTTAGTTTAATTAAGTGATTTAACTACGTTTTTTTTTTTTTTTTTTTTTAATCAGTTAGGACTAGTTTGGTATTGTTGTTTAAACCCCACAAATACGTGTTTTCACAATATTTTTTCATCCACACATATTTCAACAACACTTAAACAATATTATTTGAAATTTCTTATCAAACAGACCCTATATCGACTTTGACATTGTTATGTACTTATATATATATATATATATATATATTATGTTTGATTGGGATTTAATTTTTTATTTATCTTATGAAAGATATAATATGAAAAATACATTTGAAATATAGATAATAATATTTATATAGGAATTAGTTTAGTCAAATTTTGCATTTGTATTAATTTAATATATTTATTTACATCTTAAATAATTATTAAATTAATTATGACGTTATTGTGATCGATTTCAATTTGACCTCGATTCGATTTTAAAAATCTTGAACCTCTTTCTTTTATAATCTGGGTCTAAAAACCATGCACACATATGTATTCAAAGTTTACTTTGAGTTTTCTCCACTATATAAAAATGTCATCTATACCATGTAGCATCATCTAACTTTGAATAAAAATTTAATTCAGTTCTATAACTTTACTCTCATTCAATTCAGTTATTTAACTTTTAATTTTATTCAATTTAGTCATTTTATTAATCTTTGTTATAATTGCACTATTTGTTATCTTTAAAGTGACATCATTTTTGGGTCTCGTTCTAAACTTTTAACAATAATATTAAAAAAAGATGATAAGAGGACTGAATCGAATAAAGTTAAAAATTAAAAGATTAAATTGAATGAATATGAAGTTACAAGACTGAATTGAATTTTATACAAAATTAAAGAGAATAATTTGTAATTTAGCCTTTGCTTTTTGTTTGGAAATTAAATAAGCTTTTGGATTTTTGTATATAGACGTAATCACTATATTTTAAAATTTTTAAAATGAACAAAATTAAAATTTTGAAAATAAATTAACTTTTATTTTTGTATCACAATTTTAGCGTATAACTTCCAAATATATTTATATTTTTTTTTTTTTATATCTATCAAGCAAGTGAAAGTTAACTTTCTTTAAAATATATATATATATATGTTCAACATAGTTTAGAATACTCATAATTTTTTTTTTTTTTTTTTTGGTGAGAAATGTTATATCTGTAATATTTTCATAACAAATCTTAACTAGTAAGTTCTTATTGGCTGTTATAAGTAGATACAAAAGTAATTTTAGTGATAAATTCAAATTCAAATTAGTAATAACTTACATCATGAACATAGTTTTTTTTTGTTTTGAGATTGAGAGAGATGAATAAATGTTACCATTCACTATCCTTATCTACTCTTCCAAGATAAATCCAGAAGTGATTATTCATATTGGACAACAACAAAAAAAAAAGAAAAAGAAATTGGTGGTCCCTATATGAATCTAGACACATGGCACAAAATTAGAGTTCTAATTTGGAATTGCAATTTGAGTTTCTCTCTGTTTCACCTATTATTATATATATAGATTAGATAATGTTATTTGTGTGTTTTTTTTTTTTTTTTTTTTTCTAAATGTGTAAAATATTTTATGTTTACATAATACAATGGTGATCTAGATTAACTAGTAATCCTTCACAATTCCTGTGAATAAGTTTAATATGAGAATATCACACTCTCACGTACAAAATTTATCAAATGAGCATCATTACATTCCTAAGTCTATATGTTTTTTTTTTTTTTTCAACTAATAATTTGATATTACAATATGGAGGGGGATTTGGATCCTAATTCTCCTAATTATAAAAAATAGGATATATCACTAAGTTAGAAGGCTCTTTTATGTATTCCCAAGCATTACGTTTATATAAATAGGAATGCCAAAAAACCTCTTGTTATGCTTTTTTTTTTTCTTTTTCAAAAACTTTTAGTTAATAGGAAACCAGTAAAACTCATTAAAAAGCATTTTGAATTTACATGTGCATGTTTATGAAGAGAGTGGTTGAGCTTACCAATGAATGGTCAACCCATAAGAACCTTGGTTGTGAATATTGACATACATTGTATCCTCTTTGTATACCCGTATTATTGGCCCTGGAATGCTCTCATTTACAACTAACATTCTTGTTGTGTTACATAGTCTCGTGAAGTTTTTCTCTGTAAGTTGCGAAATAACAATCATATATTAATAAATTAATGTAACAACAAAAGCAGTAAGCTACAATTCTCTAATCCGGGTGACAAGTTTATCCATTCAAACCACAATATTGGAAAGTAAAATGTTAAAGCTATATTAAATTTTAGTACAAAGAGTTATAAACTAATGTGACAATGAATATGACCAGTGGATTTCAACAACAAAATAAATAAATATCAATATTTTTTGTGATTGGTATTACATCAATTTGTAAATCTTATATAGTAAAATTTGCAATATTCCAATACAGTGGTAATTAAAAGATAAAAAGACAACTATAATATGGTAATTAAGTACTTACAATAAATTCATAGAAATGGCCCTCTCCTTCGACGATGGAAAGACACTGTGCAACAAGAAACAGAAAGCCAATGAAGTTCAACAGACATTCTTTTTTTTTTTATAAACTCAACAGACATTCTTTGTTCTTGAAATTCATATCTTACTTTCCTCAGCTCACTCTTTCTTTTGAGATGTTGACGTCGTTCTTTGAGAGCCTCAAATATAGGCCTGTCTTCATTCAAACGGGACGGTCATTAGGAAAGCGTCTTATATATGTTTGTTTATATTATTTAATAATAAGTGTCTTTTTTTTTTATGGAATTTAATAATAAGTGTCTTGTAAACTTTTTATATATATATATATATATATATATATATATAGAACATGGGGTAGGTTTTTTTGTTTTTTTTTTTATTATTATTATATAAATATGAGGTAGTTTTAGTTGTGTACATGGGATAATGGGAATTTTTATAGAACATGGGGTAGGTTTTTTTAGTTTTAAATCTTGTCGATTTATAGTTTTAACATCACTTTTTATGTTTTAAAAATAAGAATAAATTAATTAAATTAGAAGTATTTTTAGAAGTCAAAAAAATAGTAATTAACATTATGAATCCTCTTAATATATAATGAATGGGTTATTAAAAATAATTTTCTTTTTTTTTAGAATCTGAAAAAACATATTTTTGTTTTATATAATAAAACAAAAGGCTTTTTGTTTTGTTGACCGGTAGTTTAGATTCTCTATAGAATGTCATAATTGGATGTTGCTCTATTAGAGCATTAGTATCAGGAAATACTACTCTATTCTATTTTATCATCTCAAAAAATTACTTTATTAATTATATCATCTCATTTTATAATACTTCCAGCATTCCAAACTTTTATTTTTCTATTTTACTTATTAAAATAATATATGTACACAATAAAATAATATTTCCCCAATTAAATGATATATCTACACAATTATAGCTTAGCTTTAATCTCATTAAAAAAAAAAAAAAAAATTGAGCTTTTAGATGCGGTTTGGATTGGACTTATGTTACGTCCGCGTCTTGCGTTTACGTTTTAACGTTTTTTTTTTTTCCCTGTTGCTACGCATGATTTTTGGGAGACAATGGCTACTGTTTATGAACAGTAGCAATTGTTTATTGACTTCTCAACCCTCTTTTATCAGTTTTGTGAGTCCCATAAACAGTACACGGGACCCATAAATTTCATTTTTCAGTAATTTTTTCATTAAAAATTGGTTCCACAGTACTATTCACACATTTAAAAAGTATTTTATTATAATATTTTCAGTTTTCAATTTTAATAAAATAAGTTTTATCCAAACAGACTCTTAATACTTGTCAGCAATAAAATTTTTAAAGTCACCAATAAAATATCACAAATTTAATAAAAGGGACAAAAGGCTGCCATGCGGCAATGTACCCGAGGAAAGAGCTGTCAGACATGTTCTCCAGGAGCCCGCTAAATTCTTAATTGAAAAACATAAAGAAACGTGCACATATACTGAAAGATAAAAATATCTTTTTCTGATTACATTTTGGGCATTTTTTATTTTGATCCTTTTTTGAAACTCTTATTTTGATCTCTAAAAATTGAAAATCATTTTCAATTTAGTCTTCATCGTCATTTCATTAATGGAAATATCCTACGTGAAAGATAGAATGCATTAGTGGTAGGCATGATACTGATGTGGCTATTAAAATAAATTTTATTTGACATTTAAAAAATTCCAGTCAACATTTTAATTAAAAAAAAATTTAATTTGTCAATTTTAATTAAAATTTTAAAAAATCAAAACAATTTTTTAAAAAAAATTTAGTTTTAAAGATTGAGAAAAAAAATTTGTACTAATTTTCTCTTTTTAAAAAAAAAAAATTCTTGACAATCAAACACAACATCACAAAATTAAATTTATCAATAACCACAGTGCTACACACTCCGGTCACTCTCTCTCTCTCTCTCTCTCTCTCTCTCTCTCTCTCTCTCTCTCTCTCTCTCTCTCTCTCTCTCTCTCTCTCTCTCTCCTTAGGTTGTGGTCATTGGGATATGGCTTTGATATGGGATTCGAGATAAAGAGAGGGACTAAGATCGGTGGTAGTTAACGTGGTTTGCAATCTTGCTTTGATCTAAATTTAGAGAAGAGAGAGAGGCTGAGATCGGTGGTGGTGGTTGTGAAGTGGTGGTCGATTAGGTCTAGTGGTGGGTTGGTTGGATTTGTTATTGGTATGGGTCGCGGTGATCTGATCGATGTGTCCATTGGTGACTAATTGGTGGTGGTGGACATATTTTATTTGTCCACCTTGACTTTGATATTTTTGTTGATTGGTGGTATGATATGTTCATATGTATTTGGCTTCTCAATTTCATATGAGATTTTTTGTACTAGGAAATTGAAATAATATATTCGTTGGGTTTTGGCTATTGAGTTTTCATTTGGATTTTTTTGAACCAAGAAATTGAAAGAATTGGTTGGGCTTTAGGTTTTCATTTGAAATAATCGGTTTGTACTAGGAAATTGAAAATGTATATAGTTGAAGATTTTTGTGTTTTGAATTTTTTATTTGTAATTTGTGGGCTTGATATGTGTGAATACTTGTGCGTGTTCTATGTGTTTCCTTGCTGGATTTATGAGTTTATTTGTTGGGTTTGATTTATTGGAGGTTTTGGTTTGATTTACAAGAGGTTTCAAAGTGTTGGGTTTTTGCTCAGTTTTAGTGTTTTGGTGATTTTATGGGTTTGGTTGCTAACAAAATGCAAGAAAAGAATAGAAAATCTTGATTTTGAAATTTTCTAAGCAACCAAACATGTTATTTGAGTAAGAACATGAATAACAATGTTCTTCAGAGGAACGAGAACAGTCATGTTCTGGGATCAAAAAAAATTAATGAGAAGCAGTTTTTTTTTTTTTAATTTAATTTAAACAGCTCTTGTGTTTTAACACAAATTCGAGCTTTCAATTGGTATCAGAGCGGGTACACTTGTTGTGGTTTCATTACCTTAGTGTGATCCTAGACCCCTTGGCTTGCTATGGCAAAGGCCAACATGAAGCATAGTAAAGGTGTTTGTGATAATGACTCTATGAGCATATTTGGAGATTGTCCTAGTAATGAGTTTTTAGAGTTATTCAAATCAAAGAAACATGCTAGAATGGTTATACACATGCTAAAATCCTTAGTACATAAGAATCATGATATTCATAATAGCTTGTGTGAGTCGAATTCCCTAATTGTTAAATATAAGAGAAGGAATAGACATTTGTGTGACAAACTTGATTGTTTGAAAAGAAAGCTTCACTCATCTATGAATGAAGTAAAGAAAGATGAGTCTTGCTTTGAAGGTCAAGAATGCCTACCTCATGCTTGTCTCTTTGTTCATATCGCATTGAAAGTGTTTAATTCGTGTTTGTGGTATCTTGACAGCAGTTGTTCAAGGCATATGATTGGAGATAAATCTCTATTCAAAACTCTTAAGGAGAAGGAAGACGGCTTCGTGATATTTGGAGATGGTAGCCACTCATAAGTTCTTGGAAAGGGAACCGTTGATATTTCGGGACTTCCCCTATTGACTAATGTTCTGTACATTAAAGGATTAAAAGTGAACTTGCTGAGTATCACCCAAATATGCGATGAAGACTTCTTAATTCAATTTTCAAAGAAAGGGTGCTTAAACCTAAATGAAGAAGGTGTTCAAGTATTGAAAGGACTTAGAACCACCGACAATTGCTATGGTGTTATTCCCAAACCAAGCATAGCATGTCACAGTGCTCGAGTAAACCTTTTGGAGTTATGGCATCAACAATTTGGGCATGCAAATTACAAACAAGTGGCAAAAGTCTCAAAGCTTGAAGCAATGGTTGGTTTGCCAAAGTTTGGAAAAATTGAGAAGAATTTTTGTGGTCCATGTCAATTGGGAAAACAAACAAAGTTAAATCATCCTAAAGTAAATGTAGTTGCTACTTCTCGTCCTTTGGAGTTACTTCATGTGGATCTAATGGGTCCAACGAGAATAGAAAGCATAGGTGGAAAACACTATATTATGGTGGTTGTTGATGATTTCTCAAGGTACTCTTAGGTAGAATTTCTTAGAGAGAAGCCGGAAGCATGTGACTAGATGGAAAGGTTATGCAAGAGGCTTCAAAATTAAAAGGGAGTTCTCATAGTCAAAATCAGAAGTGATCATGGGAAAGAGTTTGAGAATGCAAAATTTGAAGCATTTTGCAATGAGCATGGTATCAAAAATGAATTTTCAGCTCCAAAGACTCCACAACAAAATGGGGTGTTGAAAGAAAGAACTGGGTGATCCAAGAGATGGCGAGAATAATGTTACTCAATAAAAACATTCCACAGAAGTTTTAGACTGAAGCGGTGAATACTTCGTGTCACATTAGGAATAGGATTTTCTTCCGAGCAGGAACAAAGAAGACATCGTATGAAATTTGGAGGGAAAAGAAGCCGAAGGTGAAATATTTCCGAATATTTGGAAGCAAATGTTACATTCTCAATAATAGGGAGAATCTTGGCAAATTTGATGCTAAGAGTGATGAAGGGATATTCCTAGGATACTCCACAAATAGCCGAGCATATAGATTGTGCAATAAGCGCATTAAGATGGCGATGAAATCGATAAATGTGGTCATAGATGACACCATCTCAGAAAAGGATATTGATGATGATGGTGGAGGACCAATCCTTAAGAAGATTGATGGTGATGACAACATGTCTCAAGGTGATGATGCTGAGAAAGAATCACCAGAAAAGGAGTCTACACCTCCTATATCAAGAAGGGAGACTAGATCAACACAAGGATCTTCAAGCCCACTCACCCCTCCGGAAGTTCAACCTCCAATCTCTCGTGATAAGGAACCTTCCACTTCCAAGAAACCTTCATCAAGAGTAACTCTCAATCATCCCACAAGAAATATCATTGATGATTTAGATGAGGGACTTTGTTTGAGAAAATGACCGGGCTATAGTGTGAATCATGTGATATACAACTGTTATCTTACTCAATTTGAACCCAAGAAAGTGGAGGAAGCTTTGAAATATGAGAATTGGGTAGAGTCTATGCATTAAAAGTTGCATCAATTCATTAGAAATGATGTATGGGAGCTAGTATCAAGGCCCAAGGATACACATGTAATTGACACCAAGTGGATCTTCAAGAACAAGACCAATGAAGATGGTGAAGTTGTTCGAAACAAATCTAGATTGGTGGCTCAAGGATATACTCAAGCTGAAGGCATAGACTTTGATGAGTCATTTGCTCCAATAGCAAGACTAGAGTCAATTCGAATTCTTCTCTCCATAGCATGTATTTTGAACTTCAAGTTATACCAAATGGATGTGAAGAGTGCCTTCTTGAATGGATTTTTAAACAAAGAAGTGTTTGTTAAGCAACCAAAGGACTTTCAAGACCCTCACTTTTCGGACCATGTGTTAAGGCTGAAGAAGTCATTGTATGGGTTGAAGCAAGCACCAAGAGCTTGGTATGATTGCCTCACCATATACCTATTGGATCATGGCTTCAAGAAAGGTCAAGCTGATCGAACTCTATTTGTTAAAAGAGATAAGAAATCTCTCCTTGTTGCTCAAGTGTATGTGAATGACATTGTCTTTGGATCCACAATCGATCACCTAGCTCAAGAATTTTCGGAAGAAATGAAAAGGGAATTTGAGATGAGCATGGTGGGGGAGCTAACTTACTTCCTAGGGCTTCAAGTGAAACAACGGAAAAATGGGATATTTATATCTCAAGAGAAATATGCCAAAAATCTTGTAAAGAGATTCAGCCTAGACTCTAAGAAACATACTTCCACTCCTATGAATTCCTCAGCAAAACTAAGCCTTGATGCAGTCGGTGTAGAAGTGGATCCAACACTTTATCGAAGCATGATCAGTAGTCTTCTCTATCTCACTGTGAGTAGACTGGATATTGCTTTTAGTGTAGGAATATGTGCTCAAATTATCCGCTACATCAATGGCACATACGACTATGGAATTTGGTATTCAAGAGACTCGAATAAGTGCTTAGCTAGTTATTTGGATGCTGACTGGGCTGGGTGCATTGATGATAGGAAGAGCACTTCTGGTGGTTGTTCTATCTTGGAAATAACTTGGTGTCATGGATGAGCAAAAAGTAAAATTCAGTCTCTCTATCAACAGCTGAACCTGAATACATTGCAGCGGCAAGTTGTTGTGCACAACTATTATGGATGAAGAAGCTCTAATATGATTACGGAATTACTCAAAACACAATGTGTGTGTTCTGTGATAACACGAATGCCATAAATCTGTCAAAAAAATCCAGTTCAACACTCGAAATCAAAGCATGTAGAGATCCGGTACCATTTCATTCGAGACTTGGCAGAAGAAAAGATTATGTGTTTAGAGTTTATCAACACTGACAACCAGAAGGCAGACATATTTACTAAACCTCTTGATGGTCTGAGGTTTGAGTCTTTGTATAAGACCATTGGTGTCGACATCATTCCTTGAACTCTATCTCTTGTGTGACCTTATTTTGTTCATTGTTGCATACTTACTGTTTAGGTCTCACATGTTTAGTTAGATGTTATTTCTTTTACAAGTTTTGTTTTGTACTTGTTGTTTTTGTTGATCTTACTTTACATGTTCTATTTTTGAGTGTGTTAAAAAATTCAAAAACCCATAAAGATTGAAAAATCTTCAAAAAGTTTGATCGCTTGTGTTGTGTATATCACATGTGAGTTTGGCCTAGTACCTTCATACTAATGGCGTAGTGCATTTACGAGCTTAACTTGTTATGTATGCACATATATCTTTGTAGGATCGATCTTCAAGCTTGTCATGAATGATTGGTCAATAATTTTGTTGGTTTTGATACATGCATAGACTTGTGTCTATATATCTTCCCATGTTTTTTATATTTTTGCTTAAAGAACTCAACAAATGTAAATCTCAAAATGAAAAGAGATAATGAGCTACAAAAGTTATCGCACATACTAGTATTTGATTAAAAAAAAGGAAAAGCGACTTTTATTTAAATGTATGGTACTCAAAAAGCCAAAGGCTTATTCTCAATATTGAAATATAAAAAATTTCAAGTATCGATCTCAATATGAGATGTATTGTTCAAAAATGATCAAATGTTATGATTTTGTAAAGAAGGCAAATGAAAAGATTCAAAGATGTATAATCATTTTACTATAGGAGGTCATATATATTCATTTCTATAATTGAGATAGACCATATGACTTAGTACTAGTTGTGTATGACTTGATTGAATTGATCATTAAAGCTTCACTCTGGACTAAGGACTATTCCACATTTGATTCTCACACACAACACACAAGATTTTTGTTCAACAAATGCTTATCTCATTTGTGTGATTGTACATGATAAAATGTGATGTGTATGCTCAATTGCTTGCCGATCAAACCCAAAAAGGTTTTTGAGTATTTTATATGTTTTTGAAAGTATTTTTATACTTTCGTGTTTTAAGTTTTTGTTCAAAATGCAACTTTTTGTTGTTCTTCAAAAACTTCTTCAAAGGCATTTTCGCGAGAAGCTCATGACTTAGCTCTTCTTGCGAAAAGAGGCTAAGGCAAAATCTTGAAAACACAAAATTTCATACAAAGACTTTCGCGACTGTCTTGTGACTATTTCGTGACTAAAGGCTTCCTGCGAAAGGTTTTGTGCTTCAAAGGTGTTTTTTGTGAGTAATTTTGTGAGTATGTAACCCGCGAAAAACGCGTGTTTTCAGTTTTAAATGGCTGATGTGACAGATTTTCAAACACATCCTTATTCCCTTGTTTTGTCTTCCTCGTGCCTCTCTTAAACCCGAAACAATTTTCACTCAAAATCCCATCAATTTCAAGTACAAACTCTGCAAAATCATCATTAAGGTATGTTTTTCAACAATCTTTTCACTCTTTCACTTAGATTATGCGGAAAATTTTCTAGGTTTCATTGATTTGGGGATTTTTTGAAAAAGAGGTTGGGAAAGTTGGTTTATGTCAAAATTTGTTCAAATTTTTGATTGGGCTCTGTCCCATTTTTCTTGTTTGTGTCTATGTTGGCCCCATGTGGCAATTTTAACTTGTATTTAGGGAGATTTTCACATGTTCATGCATTGCCAACATGTTAAGTAGAGTGTTGCACATCATATGTTTGATAAAATGCTCAAGTGGCATTCTTGAGTTGTTTTGGACTCCAATGAGTTCCAAATTTTGGGATTACCTATGATTGAACTTGTATAACATGTTTTGATCATTGGATGTGTTTTACACACTTTGACCCAAATGTGCCTATCCATGCCTTGCCATGCATCTCCTATGCACATCTCATGCACACTACATGCACACTTTATGCACACACATGCACAGTTGCTTCTTTTTTTTTTTTTTTTTTTTTTTTTTTTGCATTTTAATGATAATTACATGTCTTTAGCACGTATAGCATGTTCATTTGACACTGTTATATTTTGTTTTAAGTCTTTGTGCTTATGTTTTGGACTAACTTGACACTAATCAAGTTTGTGTTCTGTTTTTGCACCTTTTTTTTTTCTCCGTTTTGTGTTTACTTGTGCATATGTCTCCCACCAAGCATTTTGCTTCCAAGAAATCATCCAAGCATCCTTGTGGACACATTTTCCACCTCCTGACCAAGAGTATCACCAAAAGGAACACAAGGAAAATCATGCCATTCCCCACTTTCATCATGGGCCTCATTATAAAGACAAGGCTCAAGATTCCGAGCGGTCTCAACATTGTGCCAAGAGATTATCCCATTGGTGCTAACACTATGACTAGAAGTAGAGCTCACATCACCGGACCCAAAACCGACGTCTCTCAAATACCGAGGGATAATGTTAAGGAAGAGGGTGAAGATACTGAAGAAGAGACTGACAGATTCACCTCAGCACCAAAAAGTTTTGCTCAACCATCCTCTCAAGCACAAGCAAGAGGACCCGATCGTATAGATCATCTCATGGCACGGATAGCGCAGATGTATTGCATGCTCAAATCCCATGTGTAGCGTACCTCTGATTAGTTTGCATACATCCAGGGGCAGATTACTGCACTATCCTCACAGATTGAGGATATGTTGATGGAGCAGGGATCCGATTCAGAGTCCGAGTAGTTCTAGGCTCTTTGGCCATTTCAGTCAAAAAGGGGGAGAAAATTTTGAGGGGGAGCATGCACAGTTGAGGGGGAGTAGAACATAGTTATTGGTTTATTGTTGGTGGTTTCTAGTTTAGCATTTCTTTATTTGGTTTAAACTTTATTAGTTTTTACAACTCTTGGATAGTTTATTGCTTTCCTTTAAAGCTTAAGTACATTGGTCTTATTTTCAGTTTAATATTTAGTACTTATGTTTATTTCATTGCTTTGTAGCATTTTTTTAGTACTTTTAGATGTTGCTAAACTATCTTGAGTACTACACACTTGTACCCACTCTCTCACTATAACTCTATCACAGATCCTCATGCTCGATTTTTGCTTTCTTTATTAGAGCACCTCACTATAGATTTTCCTTTACATTTTATTCTTTTTATCTTAGATGTGTATAGGGATACAGCTACCCGTCATAAACTCTTTTTCCCTTCGGATATCATGCAAATTCTATGCCATTTTTCAGTTCCTTTTCCCTCTTCCGACCATTTTTCTGTCATGTGTGTCATAGACTACACTACCGTTAAATGTAGCGAGGCGCAATTTCGGTCTCGGCAGATAGATTCAGCAGCTCCTCCCTCCCGTTCTACTCCGTCTCGTTCTGCTCCATCACATCTGCTCCCTCCTCTTCTTTAGGCGATGTGACTCTAGAAAATATCATGGCGCAGCTACAGCGCATGAATGCTCACCTTGATACACTCTCTACAGAGTTGTATCAGGTGAACATTCATATCGGTCGTATTGCACGGCAACAAGCGACCATAGATGACTTTGCTCCTGAGGCTTCTCCTCCACCACATCCTCCAGCAGCTTCTGAGTCTAAGGATGAGGATGATGATGATGGTGATAACGATGATGCTTCGGATGATGATGATGGAGATGCTAGCTCTACCGATACGATGTCTACTTGACACTCTTACCCTTTGTCACTCGTGACAAAAATGGGAAGTAGTTTTGGATATGAGAGTAGTCATTCTTAAGGGGAGAGTTAGTATAGGACATTTTGTTAGGGGAAGTGTTGATATCTGAGGGATGTAGTGAGGATTACTTATATCTTTTTCTTTTCTCTATTTTAGATACATGTGTTCTTGTACATGGGTCTTGTGACCATTTTTGACATACATTGTACTTATCTTCTTTATATATATATTGATGTATGTTTCTTTCACCTACCCTTACATGTGTTGTTTCTTTTCTCTCTTTATGCACATGATTCTTATTACGTGTATGCAATCTATTATTTCTGTTTCACACAAAGATGCCTTGATGAGTTTTGTTTAAAGTGTTTCAGAAATATAGGTTGTCAAAGTCTACTTGCCATAAACTCTCTTCCTACAAAGTTTTTCAAGAGTTTGTGTTATGATAGATTTTATTGTATTCAACAAGTGAATATGAGTTGAGTGATTTATGACTTCTCTCATATGTTCATTTGTTTGTTGTGGTTTTGTCACAGATTGCCAAAGGGGGAGTTTGTTAGGATATATGTAATTCACTTTTTAGGAACATATGTCACTATTTTATGTAATTGGCTTATCCTTTGACAAAACGTACTTTACTTGTATTTGGGTAGATCTAGGATGTGTTTAATACTTCAAGAAACTGTGTTTCAAGATCAAGTGTTGAAGACATGCAAGTCTGTCCAAGATTCAAGCTGAAGAAGTGTTGTTCATTAAATCTCGACAGCTAGCTATCCATTGAGCTTAAGATGCTGTTCCAGCCCTAAGGCTCGATAGCTGCTCGACAGCATCTCGATAGACAGGTATCTATCTAGCTTTATGAAAAACAGAATTTCAGTTCTGTTTTGACTCTAATCCGTGATTATGTGTTTAGGCCTTCTTTTCTTCTAACCCTAAACATATAAAATGATTATTTTAAGGGCTGACAAAGTGTATACAAGTTGCACAAGTGTTGAGCAAAGTTTGTTCAAGCAATTTGTAACCAGAGACAAAGTTTTGCCCTAATTCATCATTCTTATGAAGAAGTTGTTGTGTATGTGCACCGTAGGGTTTTGTGACCAAGCATCTTCTTAATCTTCATCGTTGGGATGAACTAAAGAACTTTGCAGCCAACAACCTTCTCTAATTGGTGATTGAAGTCACATACTGGGATTCGCACATTGATTAGTCACGAACTTGGGAGCCGTGCATCAAAAGGCAAAATTGTCACTACAAAACAAGTCCAATTGGGTATTAAGATAAGGGTTCAACTGTAGGTTGGTATAAGGTACTGGGATTCATTTACTTGTAACCGCTTGTTTTGATAATAGTGGAATTTCGGGAGTGGTGACCTGAAAATCACCCGGTGGGGTTTTTGCCGTTAGGTTTTCCCCATTCGTAAACAAATCACCGTGTTATTTATTTTCCGCTGCATAATCAGTTTATTGGTGATTTGTTTGTGCTACCACGCGTTTGCATGATTAATTAACTTAATTAATTCACTTGGCTAAATTAATTGGCTAAATTATTTTTGGCCTATCACCAAGTTTTGGCAGATGCAATCGGGCGTATTGCAAGATCTGAAGAGCTAGACAAGACACGGTTTTGAGAAGCCTTGTTGGAGTAGGAGCTTGGAGGGCTTAGATGCATTGGGTAGATTAGGCTTGGAGGGTCTCTTGCTATTCATGTATCCCAATTGATTGTCTAGTGGATTGATTTATCACTTGGAGGGCGGCGGAGAGGTTTTACGCCAAATACTTCAATTTCCTCTTCGATAACACATCGGCGTGTTATCTTGTGTTTGCATTCTTCTTCCCTACTTTTTTACCTTTCATTTTACTGCTGTGATTTGTTGAATATGGCTTAGAGTAGTTTTATTATTTGTACGCTTGCATTTACTCTTTTCTGCACTTAGTTTAAGTAAAAGTAAAATCAACCGAGCTGTAATCTTTAATTTATGGGTCTAAACAGCTCTTGTGTTTTAACACAAATTCAAGCTTTCAATTTTAAAAGATAAATAATTTGAGCTGGATGTTTGGGTGGGATTTTGGGTCTCTAAAGAGTTAGAGAGAGATACAGTGAATAGTGTGTTTTGGATCTCTGAAGAGTTAGAGAGATAGAGTGAAATGAGATAGAGAGATACAGTGTTTTTGTCAAAAATGAAAAGGCGCTAAAAATGAAAAGCCAAAAAAAACAAAGGGAAGATTTAGGGAGAGGCGGGGAGTTAGAAGGTCTATAGCGGCGGTCCAACCCGCCGTTATAACTAAGAAACCACGCCGCAAAATGGAGTCCCTATTGCGGCAGTCATACAAACACTGCTACATATCGCATATTGCGGTGTTTTTCTCTACCGTTGCTATAGTCTCTGCGCAAAATGATATATTTATTGTGTCGGGTGTTTGGAGTGTCGCTATATCTAATTTACCAACGCTAAAACTCTATATTGCGGCGGTTTTATGTCCCGCTGTCATAGGATGCCGCAAAAGATTATACCTATAGTGGCGGTACCAAAAAATGCCGCAATAGACCCTATGTATAGCAGCAGTCGCAAAAAAGGCTCAATATACGACATAAAGCGACGATTTTTGCACCTGCCGCAAAAAAACCGCTGCAATAGTACAGATTTCTTGTAGTAATAGAAGTAACAGCACAAATGATCAAATCTGTGATATTTGCAACAACCACAAATTTGATTGGCATAAGGAACCTAGATCTAAATTCTAGGATCTTGAATGGAGGGAGAAAAAAAGAAACACGAGGAAATCTAGGACTGAAATGATCAAAGTGGTAGGGAAAAAGAGGACCAGATTTGTACTTTGATACCAAATGATAGGAATCAAGATCAATTGATTGAGAACTTGAACTAGAATTGCATTAAAATTAAGAATTAAAGCTGGAATTATAGAGAAACTGGAGAAACAAGTTTCTGTCCAGGTCTGAAACTAAATTATATTCACATCAAAAATTAATTGTACTCTTACATAGCTAGCCTATTTATAATCTTTAACTATTAGGAAATAAAGTAGCTAATAGTTACATAAGTCAAAGCTGTAATTAAAGAGGATACATGGCAGATATGAGAAGTCAAAATAAGGGGGCTACTGGCTGCCCTAAGAGGTCAGAAAGGTTGGCTGGCTGTTTGGCTTGTAAAGGGTGGCTGGTTGTCAGTCCTAGTAGTAGAGGGGGGGGGGGGGGGGTTGGCTGGCCTAAGGATAGAGGGTGGCTGCATCAAGTTTCTTTTTAATTGCTGAAAGAATGGTGAATTACAATTAAATATACTTCATAATGTAAAAGCACTGCAGTTGAAGATGGTTGAAGTCGCTGACAATAACATATATAAAAACTTGTTAAAATTTTTAAGCAATCATATATTGGAGAAAATAGAGATGGAATCAAGGATCAAATATTAACAATGGTGTCTGGTTTAAGCTTAATTACTTCTTCTTACTCCAAAAAATACTAGTTCTTTATAAGGGAAGTCCTCATATGTATCAAAGAAAAGCTTACACTAGGTAAAGGAGAGTGAAATTAAGTTGAACAATGGTTCTATTCCTCATAGACACAACTCAACAGCAACAACATCTGTTATGATGTAAAGGGTTATATAAGTTTAGAATAAAAGTGAATCTAAATCTGGTAAGCTATTCAAACTACTAAGGTATCACAATCCTTTTGGAGGGTGAAGTTCAATCAAATATCCACATTTAATCTAGTTGTATCGATAAAACAATTTCAGGGAAAAAACTCTCTTCACTTAAAAAAAAAAACAAAAAAAAAACTAATTCTATTCATGAAAAGCTATTTTCAGATGATCACTAAAAGACTCGAATTATACTTAATATTTAGGAAAGTATAACCTAAATGGAGTGCAGCTAAGTGTACATACAAACTCAAATACATTAGCATATAAGATGTACAAGAATTGAAACATATGTATTAGGAATTGAAAAAAAAAAAGAAAAAGATTAGATATCTGGTAATTCACACACAACACTATGTTGCAATTTAGATTTGAATTGACGCTCTCGTTTATTTATTTATTTATTTTCTCCAATAATCAACTTGGATTGATGCTCAATTCAACCAAACAGCAATCTCTGGCTAGCCTATCAGAATGAACAATCAACAAAGTTTTTTTGATGAATAACAATCAACTTCCTCTTCTCCCATACAATTCTGTAAAAAGCTACCCTGTTGGAGCCATTAAGGCACAAACAAAAGTACAGACAACAGATGCCATTTCCCGAGATCCTACGCATGATCCAAAAATCTCATACATGTAGAGGCATTTGCATTGCCATGTGTTTTAGGATTCAGACACATCCTAAATGAAATGAAAGAAAATATTGTAAAAACACATTAAATTTAAATAAAACAAAAGAAAAGAAAAACTCTCCAAGGAAGCATATAAACATAATAGAATGTCCAAATACCTTTTCTTGTACTGCAAGAAGATGCCAGAACCAATGTGACTACACCAGGAGTGTCAAACCACAATCTGATAATCATGCTTGTGTATACTAAGATACTAACACTTTCAATCTGTCTCAAGTACGTGTCAACACTAAAGCTTAACTTGTAAATTATGAATTTCAGTACAGATCAGCAAATTCTACAATTTTTGTGGGAAGTTTAGAACTCTCATTAAAAGCTATGCTCCACACCCAAATCATACCACCATTAAATGGCAGGCTCTCTAGTGACCCAATAAAAATGATAATAGATCCAATTTCCTAATTGACAATGGTATCTAAAACCACTCACTACTTTTATCTTTCAACAAGTGCACCATGCATTTTCTGTGATCTCTAATAGAATCATACAAGTTGAGGAACTCTTTCTATTAAGAAAATAAACCTTAGAGTGAGGACCTACAAAAGCTAACTATTAATGAAATGGAAAATCACACATTATATTTGGACTTGAGAATTTAAAATCAAGAAATTTGATGAAGAACAATTGCTAGTATATAATGCTTTATATGAATTTTAACAATACATGAAATAACACAAAAACCAATATTTTGAATTTGAAAAACATCTTACACCTAATCGTTTCAAATCAACATATTAATAAAGCTTAAATCCATCCACTAATTTCACAATAAAACTTTGTACTTCTTGTATTTTATTAAAGCCCTTTAAACTAGAAACAAAAATCCAAACCCTTCTCCTCAAATACTTCCTTCTAAACGAAAGCAATTGGCATAATCAAAATTTCTCAACCCCACCCCCCAACAAGTGAACTGGGTTTCGAATCCGACTTACACCAAACTAATAGAACAAAAATTGCAATCAATGAATAGTAAATTCCGTGTGTGTGCATGTATTCTTGCAACTGTGCTACCAAAAGGTACTCTTTCTCTAGAGAACAAAATGACAAAGTCGTATACATGAAAAAGAGGTTGCTAATGTAGACAGATAAATACAATCCATTTCTATAAAATGTAAACAAAGAGACCGATAAAACACAATTTCTAGTAGAACCTGCATTTTACTTCTAAAATTTCTACCTTCTCTAAGTTTTAGAAACCAGGTAACTAAAAGTGCTTATGTTGGGATAAGACACCTAAAGATCAACCATTCCAACCAAAATGCAATCATTTCCCAACCAAAATTTTACTTTCTTAGAAACCAAACGAAACCTAAAATCAAAAATTAAAAATTTACCTATCAATTAAACACTTAATTTTGGGGCAAATGTTGGAAATAGAGGATGAGGAACCCTTCAACCGCAACAACCGAGCAACAATATCATACCTACACATAGAACAAATACCCAAAAACATTAATTAAAAGCTAAAACAAATAAACCAACCAAACATTAATAAACATTAATTATAAACTCCTCACAACTTAGTTACTTTTCGGGTAGCTTAGTGAGCTAGGGGAGCGGTTTCTTGGACTTATCAAGCTTGGGGATTTTCGAAGAAAAAGAAGAAGAGAAGCATGAGGAGAACAAAGACAAAGAAGAGTGCTCGTGTGCCAGAGAGGAGGATCGGTGGTAGAGAGGGGTGGGTTGAAGGTGAGGGTTTGGGAGTCAAAGGGAGAGAGTGAGAGAGAAGGTGAGAGATCGGGTTAGAGATCAAAGAGTAGTTTAGGGTTTTTTTTTTTTTTTTTTTTTTCATTTATACCAAACTTGTAGCCGCGTTTAAACAAACACAGCTATAGACATGCTCTAAGCCACATTTATATGAAACGCAGCTATAGGCAAGCTATAGCCGCATTTTAAAAACGCAGCTATAAGCCTTTAAAAAAAAAAAAAAAAAATTGTTTGATTCTATAGCCGTAGTTGAAACACGCGACTACAGACAACACTATATTCGCATTTTTGCAAGATGCGGCTTTAGGTGTGCTTATGGCCGCGGTTACTAAACGTGACTTTAGGACATCTTCTTAAAAAAAAAAAAAAATTCGGATGGGTCAATAGCCGTGTTTTTAAAACACAGCCTAAGCCCAACCCATAAAAACACAGCTCAAACATCAAAAAATGCAACTATAAAGCTGATCTTTGGGCTGCATTTGGTAAACACGATTGATTGAGCCGCGTTTTTGCCAAACGTAGCTCAAAGCCAGTCTATAGCCGCGCTTTTGTAAACGCCGCTTAAAAAAATGCAGCTAAAGCTCGCGTTTTTTGTAATATGGTGTTGATGTGGAAGGTAATTGTTGTGGTTATTAATTTACATTAACTTAAGGCATTTATTTGGATTCTTACATACTTTTGTTCTATTACCTTACTTAAGGAATTGATATTAATGCCACTACTATGGAAAAAGTTGCAAGGATTCTAGGTGATGTAATTGGGAAGAGTAATGTTATGACTACAACTTTTATCACAACTTTCCCATAACTTATTCACGTGGTGAGTTGTGAGTAGTGGAACTGTAAACCCACATGAACTCACCACTTTTACTTTACCACTTATAACTTGCTACGTGGATAAGTTGTAACAAAAATTATAGTCCTAACATTTTCCAACTGGAAATGAAGCATCATGTGCAGAAATGGTTATATATCTAAAGATGGGCCATCTATGAAAGCAAACATGTTAATCTAATATATATATATATATATATATATATATAATATCACAGTTTTTACTGTAGTGTGCTTAGGTATGTGCACATGCATGTATATTTACTTATTGAAAACTTTTGTGAAGCTAATATTGAAACGAAGAGATTGATTACTTATTAACTAGGAAGCACAGATATGGATATTGGGTATGGGTACAACACAATAATACGACAATTTCTGAAAAATTAGGATACAAATATGGCAAAGATACGTATATTAAATAATCATTATTTATATTTTATATATGATTAAGCATTATTTTTCATATAATATTAAACATGTATCAATTTAAGAGCAACCGTGAATATTTTATTTAATTAAAGTTTAAGAGTCTATAATATATATATATATATATATATATGATAGAGATCTAAAATATTTTACCTCCTTTAATAATTTAAGCCCATGTCCCAAGTATATTAAAGCCTATTATGCGAGTGTCATCCTGATATTTGAATTGAAAAAAAGAAAAGAAAAAGAGAGACGTAAGTGAGAGAGGGAAAGTGTAAAAATAAAAATAAAAGAGACGCGTGAGTTTGAGAGAGAGGTGGCTAACTGCTAGCCACTTAAAAGTCAAATTGAAAAAGAAGAGGTAGTCTGTCACATAACTCTAAAAAAAAAAAAAAAAAAAAGTTTTTCTGAAAACAAAAAATGAAAGAGAAAGTTAAGACTGAAGATGAAGAATGGAGATTCAAGGTTGTAGATTATTTTTTTCTCTTTTTTTTTTTTTGGCATAGGCCGTGTCCAATAAAAAAAAAAAAAAACTGAGACATGCGTGCAGCAGTGTCCCATGCGTATCCCATATTAGGTACGTGTGACTCGGGCAAAGCAGGCAAAATGTTATGTCCGTGTTTTCACAGTACAATTCACGTTTTAACTTTTAACTACCATATTTTAGTGAATATTTAGAACTTCTATTTTTATTAGTTAGTAATTTGCAGAAGCTATTTGATTCAAATGGGCATAAGTTGGACGACCTACTAATTGGGATATTGACGTTTTATTAATTTTCAGGGGGGGTCTTATGGATGTGAACCTGTGTATCTGGGTAATTTCAAGTTTTCAACACGATCGCAATAATGGTGCAAACCTGATTGATTCGAACCCAACCCAATCATACTCAATATTGCTATGTGCAGTGTTCTAGAATTGTAATTTGCAATTTTCTGTAATCTGTAACAACTGGTGCTGTTCCTACCTATTTGTCAAGCTGTTAGAAATAACTTAACATAAGGAATTTAAAATTCAAGAAGCTACATACATAGTTACTTATAAAAATAAATAAATAAAGTTTTATGTGGACCTTTTCACCATATATCCCTAGTATTGTACTATTTTCTCTATCAATAATTGTCTCCCTCTTGTCCATTGTGTACAAACACAACTTGGAAATGTCTCTCTTTATAAAAGGTTTCATTAAAATCCTAGACATCTCAAGATGTTGCTGACACTGCTTGACGATTAATTCTTGCAGTGCTTTTTAGCGGTGGAGACTTCAAACATAAAAAACTTTTCGGCAGAAGCCACCAATAATTAATTGTCTAATGCATACTTAGATTTTATCTATTTTGAATTTCAGGCTGGCATTGAAAACGAGACGTTCATATCTTCAATGAGAAAGGTTTGTTTCTATGCACTAGTTGTTTATATGGGAAAAATATATATCATAATGATGTAGATTATATATTTTCGCGTAATTCAATCATTTTATTTGTATTTCAGTATAACGAATGCCTATAGTTTGGTGAACTGATTGCAATTTATCAATTGTTAATTTATTTTATCTGTACATATATAATATAATTTTGCAACTGCAAACAATGAGCAAAAATTTTGGTCTTTTAAGTTTTACTTTTGTCATTTTAGTTCGATAAGTTCACATTTGCTGTTATCGTTAATCCTTCCATCCAATTTGCACCATGTGTACGGATCGGATGCATGGTTTTTGACAGCAAGACCAACCTCAACCTTAGCTGCTGCCTAGAATCAGGTTTGGTGTCACTGAGTCATTGGTGACAAGTTGTTGGAGGTTTGGTGGTTGAACTCAGTGATAATGGGTGCTATTTGGGTGGCTTTATGATTTTTTTTTTTTTGGTTAAAATGGATGATCTGCATTAATTAGCTAGCCAAAAAAGGTGAAGTACTAGTTGAAAGCCTTAAGGAGTACAGACTAGAAGCATCAAAATCTAAAATGATACAAAGTTCATCCGAATTAGGAGAGTCTAAAACCACAAAATTCCCTATCAGGGTGCAGCCTCCTTTGGCGAGGTGAACGGCGCATCTATTTACTTCCCAATAAACATGGCTGATCCTGACTTTGTTGAATTGGTGAAGGAGGTACTTGCAATCATTGAGCAAAGCAGAAAAGGAGTTATTAGAGGATTTTGAAGAAAGCATCAGGTCCACAACCACTTTAGCATCCAACTCCACAAGGAGTTGAGTGATGTTGAGCTAAGAAGCAAGCATCAGTCTATCCTTCAAGGCCCAAAACTCAGCTGCTAAGCTGGATGCAAACCCAATATGCCTCATGTAGCCCTTTACCCAACTCTCGTGATGATCACGTATAAGTCCACCCCCACCCACCTTGCCCAAATTGCCAAAAGAAGCACCATCAGCATTCAACTTAAACCATCCCACTGGCAGTCTGTTCCAGCGCACTTGAATAGTAATTTGTCGCTTAATTTTCAGGCCTTTGCTGACACAGTAGAAATACTCTCTCGCAATCTGAATGCACAGGTTATTTAGCTTCGGGTTGAGAGGGGAATTTTCAAAAACAGCCTTGTTTTGCTATTTCCATAACAGCCACGTAGCAAAGGGAAATTGGGTTCTTTTGGGAAGGCCATTTGTATGTATACTGTTGCTACATAAACAGTTGCGCTTCAGCCAGTCCATCAGATCAAGGGAAAGAAAATCATTTAAGGCTTGAGGCACTCTCAAGCTCAACTAGAAATTCCTAGTAGCTGGACAATCTCTTAGGACATGTAATATAGTTTATTCCTGTAAAGAACACAAAGGGCAAATACCATTGCAATTGATGCCTCTTGCCTTAATGACTAGCCTCACTGGTACGCTCCCATGGTTGCATAGCCAAAAGAAATGTTTGATTTTAGGCAATGTGTCCAATCTCCAAATCCAGCAGTCCGTGAATGGAAGGGGCTTAGGTAGCTCAGCAATGGCTAAGAGGTAAGCCGATGCCATATTAAATTCCCCATCAAGGGAGAGTTTCCACATCAAGGAGTCGTCCTTTTCACCAAATGCTTGGATATGTATGGCTTGGATTCTATCTACGATCTGCCTAGGGAGCTCAAAGGAAATTTTTTCCCATTTCCAATTCCCATTTTGATGCATTTCAGCAACAGTCCGATATTCCTCATGCTGTGTAAGAGGGCCTTCAATAAGATCTCTAACAGCGTTGCCTTTCACCCAGTTGCTCTCCCAAAAACTCAAACCTAACTTATTACCCACATTCCAGCAAATTCCTTGTTTAAAAATTGGAAACTCCACTTTAATCGCAGCCCAATTCGAGGAACAAGGCAGCTTATCAGGGTCTAAAGACTGCCCACGCTAATGAGAGCAATATTTGTCAGCTTTATGATTGGTTTATTTGTGGTATTGGGTTGCTATTTTTTTTAAAAATATATATTTATTGGTTTGATTTGTTGGGATTTAAAAAGTTGAGAAAATTCAAGTGTTTGGCGTGTATGAAAATTAGGGTTCATGGCTTTTTTTAATGCATTTTTTGAAAGAAAAATTAATAATTTTTTAATATTGTAATGAGTATAAATCTAGGGCCAATACAATAAATCAAAGAGAGTATGTGTGTGTGTGTCTATATATATATATATATATATATATATAACATGTGAGGGTTTAGACTTAAGACACTCGATACATGTTTTTTCCACAACATGGTTCAAAGCATATTTAGCCTAGCAACCTATTAGTTTCGTCATTCATACCCCCTTTTGTGAAATTGTTGTGCCAGTTTCTTCTTGCAAAGACCAGATACACAGTATTTAATCTTCCTAAAAAGTTGTTTTAGATTCAAAACCAGCGCAAGCCTGAGAGTACGCAGAGCCTCTTAAAAAGAGACGAATGAGTAGCCACCTGATTATAGGTTCAAGACCCAAAACATGACTTCATGAAGGTCTCTCTATCAAAATAGGTCGAAAGTTAGGGTATAGGGTGAGAAGAAGTTAGGCACTCTAAGTCTGCCTAATCATAGCTAGCCTTCATATCGTTGCTCAACTAGATGGAAAATAAGCTATCCTAAAGTCTCAAAAGGTGTGCACTTGTATCTAAAGCATAGGTGTGAGTCTACGTGTATGTGAGGCAAGCAAGGGAAAGCGATGAAATATGTGACCATGGGAGCAAAGGCATGTAGAGAAACAACCAAATCATGGCATCAAGCTCTAAGTATGTGTACATGTATGTGTATGTGTATACCCAATCATGTAGGTGCACGAGCACATGAATGGTGCATCACACTATAAACTTAATTACTGAGATTCACTATTATGTGAAATAAGTGAGATTATTGAATAATTTCTCTTGATTAGGAAGTAGAATTAATTAAGGCAATACAACGTTTGATAAACTTATTACATAAGTAAATCAATCCATTTAGATAAAAATTGATTGATTTTCTTTTCCATCGGAACCATCATTGTTTTGGAGCCACGATTCTGATGGAACTTTACATGGCGGCAAGTGAGGAGGAGGTTTGCGGATACTTGTCTCAGCAGTGCCTCCATTCTTTACGATAAATACAGCAGCCATACCCCAGGTCATATGTCTATCTATATGACAATGCCAAAACCACACACCTGCCAAATATTATTGATGTTAACATCAACAATTCTTAGACCAGCCAGAATCAGATAATTAGATCAATTTTTAAATGCATGCATTTGCGATTCAATTTCCCACCCCCACCCCCCTCCCCTTAAGCCAGTAGCAACTCTTTTTTTTTCCCAACAAGTTTGATCCCATCTTCCCCCTTAAACTTATTTTAAAAAAAATTATCCATATTTATTTTTATTTATTTGTGGTTACAATATCTTAAGCCAACGAATGTCCTATCTCTAATGCATGCACTTTTTATAATAATATAAACTAAACATATAAGATAGTGATAAAATAACTTGCCTGGATTGTTTGCTACAAATCTGATGGCAAGCCATCCATTCTTAGGCACACCGAAGGTATTCACTGCGACTGGATCAACCAAATTAAAATTTTTTGGGTCGGTTTCATTGTTATAATTTCCATAACCACTTCCAACCACGTAAAAGCTATGCCCATGCAAATGCATTGGATGAGTCCCAGCGCCGGCCAATAAATTGGTACCTTGAAAAACAACCTCAACTGCTTCATTATAATTCAACACCTTCACCTTAGACCCAAGGTCTGTTGTTGCCAGAGCAATTGGAAGTTCGTCAGCTGTGAAGTTATAATAAGAAGGGGGTTGGTCTGGGAAATCTGTAGTGTAAACCCCACTAATATTCCTACAAGAAAGATTTTAATATAATCAAAAATCAAAATGTATTTTTATATATGGTAGATGGATAATCATGTTGCGTTTTGATAAAATATTCATATCTAGTCAATAATCCATGCAATGTTTGGCAAAAGTCCTTTAATAAAATACTCAATTTATAAAAAAAAAAATTAAAAAAAAAATCTCTCAACCATAATATCACAACTCTAAAAAGATTATTAAAACATATATTGATTACATGAAAGAGGACCAAGTAATTATCAAACTCTACATGGTTATTTGAGTAAAATTCATAGTATTTTATTCTTAGGTTTTAACTATCGCTACTATGGCATCATAGGACATGCAGTGTGCGCTAGGTTTTGCGTTTTTTTTTTTTTTTTTTTTTTTTTTTTTTTTTTTTTTTAATATTCTAACTTCTAGTCTTTAATTTGAAAATAAACCAGTTTTTATTTTTTTGTTATACATTTAACATAAAAGTTACTAAAAACTATATCTGTTGATAAATAATATAAAAATAAGCGACCAAAAACTGCACTTGCAATCGTTAAGGAACAAATGGAAAAGAATTGAAACTGCATACTTTGTTCTCTATAAAAACAAAGCAATCTATATTAAAAAATAAAATAAAAGAGGGAAAGAGGGGAAAAAACCTGTAGTAAGCAAGCAGTACATCAGTAGGAACTGGGTTATTCCAACTTATGTTATTCACGCTTGTAGCTAATATAATTTCCGCACCTCTTGTTGTACATGTGCTATTTTTACAATCAATTTGACCCATGGAAACTGTAATATACATTCTGGTGGTTATGTTTAAGGGGACATTTACAGGATGGTCTTTGCTTGCTAAGCTCCTAAAAAGGTTTGAGAATTCTATGGCAGCTGTTAAGTCTTTGTAAGTGGGAAGTGTACTTGGAAAGGAAGGAGATAATGGAATAGTGTAGTTTCCTCTGTATTCGATGATCGCGGTGACATTGACCTGGTCAAAATTTGTAACTCCCACACCTTGGCTCCAGAATTGTCGAGCAGCTATATAATAATGGCCAAGAGTCTGATTTGCTGTGAGTAGAATATCCATGGTTTGTCCTGGGCTTATCATTATGTAACTAGTAGTTATGGGTTTGATATAATTTGCATCCATTCCAACAATTGTGAGGTTGTGTTCGGCTATTGCAAAGAACATATCTGCTGCCACAACTGAGTTGACTAGACGAAGAAGATAGGTCTTGCCGTGATCAACCACCCGACGGTATGTTGTTTCTACAACATTAAGATTATGACTCAATTAATTCCAATATGTGATTTTTTTATGGATAATTTTAAATATTTACAAATTTTAGTAAATAAATTTTATAAATTGACATGACAATGAATATGATCATGTATTTCAAAAATCTAATAAATGGGTGTGTAATCATTTTTTTGTGATTGAAAAAATGCCAACTTATAAAGATTATATCATAGAAAGATGCTAGGGATACTACAAAGTAATGATAAAAATACAATGGATTTTACTACATAGGTTGTGAAAATTAATATACTAATCCCAAAAAGTAATTCAAAAACTCATTTATTATCTTACAAGTGATGTTAGAGATACTATATTCTTTATTATATGACCGGCCAGTGCAATCACATAAAAAAAAAATAAAGTGATTTTGATATTCATTTATTATGTTTTTTACATTCATCAATAATATTTATTGTCACGTCAATTTGTAAAGGCTATATAGTAAAATTTATAATATATTTAACCTTTTTTTTATTATCTTATTGTAGTGACACAAATGACAAATCTTATTTAGAATAGCGTTATAGGTAATATAAGTTTTACTACATAGGTTCATTTGTGAGGTGATTGAAACTCATTAATCACGTTTAGCTTGTAATACCTTTAACATTTTCCATATCATTTGTATCAAAAAAAAACATTTTCCATATCATTTATTGCCACATTAGCTTATAATAGCTTTTTGTCATAGATTTAAAATTTTCCGTAACATAATGATCCAACAGGGTAGATATCTTGAATTAAGATTCTAGGAAAGAGAAATTATGCTAGATTGAGTTGTTTTGATCTTGACCTTTTATTTTGTAATAAACGGTTCATATTAGCAAACTACTTTAGTCTGAACTGTTTATTACAAAACAAAAGGTCAAAAAATAAATAAATAAATAAACTTTATGTGATTGAGTTTTTCAGTAACTCCAGAAGATCTTAATTCCGAGTATTACTGAGCTATAAAATCTAAAATCTACTCTCGTACCTTTAGAGCATGGACACAAATCTCCTGGTTCGCCGTTTATGGTGTAACCAATAGAGTGTGGCAAGTCAGAGCCATATATTAGGTCGTAATCGTATTCGGCTTTTAAATTTCCACTGTACAATGAACCTGCATTCTCAACAAAACTTAATCAGAAATACACTAGCAGTTATATATAGAGGACAAGATGCGTACAGACTGTAGAGATATGACACATGATTTTTGGACATGTGAGAAGGCTTAGAGTTGGTCTATGCATCCAATAAGAGAGCTCTCGACAATCAAGTTTCATTTGAACCAAAAATATATATATATTAAAATAATAGAACAAAAACTACTTTAAATCACATTATGAATGCACAACATGTAAAGCTAAGATTTTTTTTTTTACAAAAATAGTATTATAAATTATAAGAAAATTTATTTTTTAAAAAAAACAAAAATCATATTTAATAACTTCGTACCGGTCGATATTTTCCTTCTGGAACTCACTCTGGTACAGAAACACCCCTTGTTTCGTCTTGCTCTAAATACCATAACATTTCGGCCATTCCGGACGAAAAATGTATTTCAACCCGAATTGTTTCTTCTGCAATTTTTTCATTTAAACCCAAAAACAAAAAAAACAAACAAACAAACAATGAACCAGAGGTTAACAGAGGCGAGGTAGTGGACCCAGCGGCGATGTTTTAGTTGGGCTAAGCGGGACTGAAGCTTGGTTGGATAGATAGTCATTTTATGGAAGAAAGAGAGAACCGTTGAAATAAGTGGAGAAGAACAATAAGTAACCAAAAAAAAAAAAAATTGAAAGTTAAAAGGTGTGGTTGGGATAAGAAGTAGAGTTATTGTCCACAGCAACTCTCTTCTATTTCCAAGGCAGTCATGTGGGCCTCACAAGTTTCAATTTCGAAATTTTAGGGCTCGTTTGGTACGAGTATTTAAACAACAGTTTTCAGTTTTTTTGGAACTACGTGTAGATAAAAAAATGTGTGAAAATATGTGTAATATTATTTAAAAATTGAAAACATGTGTAATGTTGTTTAAAAATTGAAAATATGAGTTTAAAATAATGTACCAAACAACCCCTTACTTTCTATTTTTATTTTTCCATTCTTATATTTATCTTAATTTTTTTTTTTTTTATGTCTTAGATAATGTTAGATTGATATGATATGTTGGACTTGGACCATCTTTATTGGGTATGTTGGACTAAACATATAGGTTGGATATAAATTTACTAACTATATACACACTTTTAACTCAATGAATATAGTATATATGTATTAGCGATAATTCTAAAATAGTACACCGGTATTAACCGATATCGAAATATCATTTCTTTGAACAAACCAAAATGCCTTCCAGTATGGTATTGAATCTCTTGCATGTATCATGTTAAAAAAAGCAAAGTGCAGGGTCATTAGTTGTTTATTTCTGATAAAAAGAAAAATGGTGTAAGGGTCAAGATGCCTAATTATGAACCTCACATCTAGGCCTGTCCACGGGTCGGTCCAGGTCAGGTTTGTACCCAACCCGGAACTAACCTAACTAGATCAAGTCCCCTAAACTTGGACCCGCTGCCAACCCGCCAAAGGCAGCAATTCAGGTGGTCGGATGTCATAGGTTTCAGGTCGAGTATCAGTCGATTTCAAACGGTGTGAATCGTCGCCAGATTTTGCAGAAATCGTCGCCAAATTTTGCTCGAAATCTTTGGCTTTTACTGGATCTTGAAGAGATCTTAGTAAATCTCAACGAGATCAGGCCAAATCTCGAAGAAATCCGACAAGATCTCAGTGTAACTTGAAGAGATCAGACAAAATCAGACCGGCCAACCACTCCAATCGGCGAAGAATAGAAATTTTGATGTATTTTCCAGTCGAGTCAATTGAAAATCGGTTTTTCATGCTCAAACCCGTTAACCGACCTGCCAGTCTCGGGTTTTATGGACGGAGACCCGCTACCAACCGTTGCCAGTGTCGGGTCGGCCAATTTTCAGGACGGGTCGGCCAAGTTGTGCAGGTTGGTCAAGTTTTGGGTCTACTTGGACACCCCTACTCACATCACTAGCATCACATTCATATCTTTTCAATAAGGGCAAAATGATGTTGACTCTTTATTGAACATATGTGAAAGTTTTTTTTTATTATTATTAAAATCTAGTGAGATTGAGAAAAGTTTTTTTTTTATTATTATTAAAATCTAGTGAGATTGAGAAAAGTTTTTTTTTATTATTATTAAAATCTAGTGAGATTGAGAGATTTAAAAATATAAGCATACCAAGGATAATTATATCTTCATCATCCGGTTTGGGAAATGGATAAGTTGTTCCAATAGCAGGCAAGATAACAATGGCACCATGAACATAGGCTCGTGTCCAATCGCTATGTGCGTGCCACCAGAGTGTTCCCTCTTCAGTGGAAAATATGACCTCATATGTGAAGTTTGATCCTGGTCCAATAGGACATTGTGTGATGTATTCTGGGCCATCTGACCATGGATTTCTTGGTTGTTTTACACCATGCCTATAAGAACCGTAAAATTATCCAATGATGTGAATCTTGTTGAGCAGTACTTATGTAAGAGATAGAATGATGATTTTTTTTTCCTTGCATTAGTTTTGTTTGATTTTTTTCCCTTATGAATGTGTGTTTGTGTGTGTGAAACTTCAATTTATTTTTGGTTTAGGGTATATATATGTGTGTGTGAGAGAGAGAGAGAGAGAGAGAGAGATAGAGAGAGACTTCAATTTATTTTTGGTTCAGAGTTTATGTGTAACTATGTTTGGATAATTTTACCATGCCTATATACGTGCACACATGTTTATAAAGAGTGATTGAGCTTACCAATGAATGGTCACCCCATAATAACCTTGGTTGTAAACATTGACATATATTGTGTCCCCTTTGTGTACCCGTATTACTGGTCCTGGAATACTACCATTTACAACTAACATACTTGTTGTGTTACACAGCTTCGTGAAGTTTTTCTCCGCAAGCTGCGAAATAATTAAGAAGCATTTATTGATAATTAAATTAATGTAAGAAAAACATCAAGCTATTATTCTCCAATCCAGGTGATAAGCTTATCCGTTCAAACCCACAATATTGGAAAGTAAAATGTTAAAATTATTTCAAACTTTACTACAAAATGTTACAAACTGACGTAACGATGAACATAGTTGATGAATTTCAACAACATAATAAATAAATATCAGCATTTTTTCATGTGATTAGTATAAGTATTATGTCAGCTTATAAATCTTATATAGTAAACTGTGCAATATCTTAGAATCATTCCAAAACAGGAAAACACTTTGCTATTATTGTCAGTGCAGATAAAAAGACAACTATATATAATATGGTAAGTACTTACAACAAATTCATAGTAATGGACCTCTCCTTCGACCATGGAAAGACACTGTGCAACAAGAAACAGAAAGCCAATAAAGTTCAACAGACATTCTTTGTTCTTGGAATTCATATCTTTTACTCAGCTCACTCTTTCTTTTGTGAACTTGACGTTGTTCTTTGATAGCTTCAAATATTTCAGCCTGACTTAATTCAAATGCATGGAACTTAGGAAAGCCGAAAGGGTCTTATATATGTTTTTTTTTATAATAATAAGTGTGTCACTGATAAGTAATAACACATGTAACGCGTTACTACTGACTATTTATAAATAAATTAAAAAAAATAAAAAATAAAAAAACAAAACAAAACAAATTGTCTTTGCTCTTTAAAATTTAGATGTGAACGTGGTGTTCTAGTGACCTCATATATAATTACCAAATTTTCAACTCCAAAAAGGTATCACGTGATTCTTCATTCTTCTGCTTACCTATAAACAATGCATGTGATTTCTACCTTCCAGCACAAGAAAAATCGGCATGTTATGGTTTTGAAATCCTAGACGAACCGTTCATTAAGACGGTTCTTTTAATTTTAAAAACCGTTTTATGTAGAAAAATCAGTGAAGGAGGTATTTACAGCACCTTATCACCATTGTTAAGAAAACCTCTAAGAAATTCATTCAATATATACAAATAAAGATGCTTCTAAAGCTTCCACCCTTGCCGACTGCTGCAACCGACAGTCAACGAGCGATCGGATCTCTCCAAAGCAGTGGCTCTGAAAAACAACTCTTTTCTCTTTTTCTCCCTTCCTCTTACTGTTTTGTATTGTTTTGTTTTTTTTTTTTTTTTTTAACTGAGACCTCCAGTAGTCTTTGTTTTGTTTGATAAAGTTGTAGTACATAGCCTAGTACTACAGACGTCACATCACAATCACTTAGGGGCGGTTTGTTACGGTATTTTAAGAAACAATTTTCAGTTTTTAAACAACATTATATGAATTTTTACATACTTTTTCACCTACATATATTTCAAAAAAAAGACAAACAATATTACTAACCCTAACTTTGTTATTCTATTCATGCATGCATTACAATACCATTGTGAGGTGTCACACAAATGCATTACAATAAATCAACTCTGACATTGTTACGTACTTATATATATTTGTTTATTTATTATGTTTGATTTGGATTTAATTTTTTATAATAAAAGATATAATATGAAAAATACATTTGAAATATAGATATTTATATTTATTTAGGAATTATTTTAGTCAAATTTTGTATTTGTACTAATTTAATATATTTATTTACATTTTAAATAATTATTAAATTAATTATGACACTACAAAAAAATGGGGCTATCCCAGCGTTTTTGAAAATGCTGGGATAGCCCCAGAAAGCGTTGGGATAGGGTCAAAATACCTATCTCGGTATTTTTTTTCCCGACGCTTCAAACCGCTGGCCAATGAATGTGGGTATAGGGACGTCGGACCTGTGCCGGCGCTTTTCAAAAGCGCTGGGAAACGCATACGCCCTATACTAGCGCTTTCAAAAGCGCCGGTATAGGTCTTTTAAATTGCATTGATTCAAGACCTATACCAGCGCTTTTGAAAGCGCTGGCATAGGTAGTACCTATTCCAGTGCTCTCAAAAGCGCTGATATAGGTCTTGAATCAATGCAATTTAAAAGACCTATACCGGCACTTTTGAAAGCGCTGGTATAGGGAGAACCTATTCCAGCGTTCTAAAAAGTGTTGGTATAGGTCTTGAATCAATATAATTTAAAAGGCCTATACCAGCGCTTTTGAAAGCGCTAGCATAGGATGTACCTATTCTAGCGTTCACAAAAGCGCTGGTATAGGCCGTGAATCAGCGAAATATAAAAGGACCTATGCCAGCGCTTTCAAAAGAGCCGGTATAGGTCTTTTTTTTTTCTTTTTTTTTTTTTAGCACCTATAATGTACCTAAAATATATATTTTCCAATACCTGTTTTATAGCAATTGTAATGAACTACAATTCATATTTTCCAATAGCAAATACCATACCATATTAAACCAAAAAACTAAATATATTTAATTAAACCATATCAATAATTACATCCCATATGTCTAAAATTTTATACACAAAATAATACATTCTAGACAACTATATAGAATGTCCTACACAAAAGAATACATTCTAACTATATAGAATGTCCTGTACAAAAAAATACATTCTCTTGCGTATCTCCTACTCCAAAATAGGTGCCCAAAGAATCGCCTACTGCGTATCATCAGATGATAAGTGCTGAGCACCGGGAGACTGGATATCCACTGCAAAATCACTATCACCATCCTACGAATTAAGAAACACACAATAGATTAGTGTACTAAACAACTTGTATTACTACCAAGTGCCACATTTGCAATTAAAACACACTTAAAATGACTGATTTCAGTTAAGCATATCAATTGGGTATTAGTCTCAATAAATTTCTCAAAAAGTGATTAGTGAGCAATTTTTGCAAAAGACTCAATAAGTGATTACTTACACATATTGTGTAAAGCTTTAGAGGTTACATTTCTACTTGATATTTCTATGTATTTTATTTGTTACAATGAACCCTAAACTGGTAGATATAAAGATTAGGATATACATTAATGAAGGAGTTCAGAAGGTGGTAGTTGGGAGTTGAGGGGATACATTAACCATGAGTGCTGATAAGCATTCTACAGCAAAGTTCATCTACTTGGAGAGGTAGGGCAGCAATGTAATGGCTATCACATGGTAACTGAAGCTGCAATCATGTCCTAAATACCCAACCAAAAATCAAAGAACAAACACAAGGCTAGTCTTTCACAAATCAGACATCCAGTCACCAATATAATATAAGCAAATGCAAGTGATAATCCAATACAATTCTTGCAACCTTTTTTTTTTTTTTTTTTTGAGAAGCTAGTTCATGCACATATTATGGGGGTACCCTATGAATGTTAGCATTGATTATAGGCAGCCTTTTTTCAAGCATTCACTCCTATTAGTTCTCAAGCCCATAAGCACTTGCTGCACTTCTTGCCATATATTTAGAACTTTAGAATATTTTTATAACATAGTGTAGTATTAGATACAGGCATGTGATTTTCAAAGCCTTGATTTTGCAAAAAGATTTACAGAAAATAATTTAATCAGATTCCGAAAAACGACTAAGACATGGCCACCAATTAACCCATTTCACAGCAAAATTCATCAGATCAAAACTCACCAATCACCTACACACTTAGACACACACAAAAAAGCACCATATACTATCCAATAACCCATTAACTTCATAAATTATCCATAAACTGTTTCCAAACAAAATTCATCTGATTATTTTGCATCACAGAAACTTCATGACAACTCACCAATCACCATACAAACATGAACAAAAATGCACATACTTTGTATTCAAACTGCTTACCATAGACATACTGGGAAACGATGGGTACAGTCGGGTCAACAACCTCCGCATTAACTGAACTTGAGCTTCAAGGGCATCATAACGAGTGTATTTCTCCTTCATTGCTTCTACTTGAGTAGACAACTCTATAACCCTTTGGTCGGTTGCAATAAATGTTGGAGGTGGCGTACTGTCATCCATTGACCTCACACGATTGCCAGAAGGGGTTGGACCAAAGCCTAGCCCTCTAACACGGCCACCTCTCTTTGCACCGATGACCTGTCCAAATGCATCATCGGGCTGCCAAAGTATGCCAGCCTCAATGTTGTTTCCCTGCAACTGTGACCCCTCTGTCATAAGCCGTTTCATCTTTGCCTAGTAATCACAAATAAACAAAACAACATATTAGTAACAAGGACAATAATACACATGCCAACATGAGTAATATGCTTATATATATATATATATATATATATATATATATAAAGGTTGGGTTGGAGTTATTATAAAAGAAAAAAAAGTTGGGTTAGAGTTATACCATGCGTACTTAGAACCCAAACCATATATATTATGTCCTTAAGAGTTTCCAGCAAATATCTAAGCATATCAGAAATAAAGAACCAACATGTGAAGAACTACAATGTTTTGAAAATAGAAGTTTCCTAGATCATATACAAACACATTTAAGAAACAGTTGTATAAACCCAACCCAAGAGAAGGGGAAGGAGAAATTCAAACAAGTCTGATTTTCAAGAAAAGATGCTCCCCAAGTTTGTCTTGGGAAACTCATGTACAATACTTACCAGCAGGGACGTATCTATTAATTTTCAGGTGAATTTTTTTTTTTTTTTTTTTTTTTTTTTGGCCTCTTACCATCTAGTTGGAAAATCTTGCTTGTGAATGGCCAACATAACTTAATTCATATCACTAAAGCCACTATACCTTTAAGAAGCAGCCTATCATCCCCAAAGAATATTCTTCTCCATACGCTCAAGATATATTTTGATGGTGATGACTGCAGCCTTTAGCATGCTCTATGGAATTTCAAAAAACATATAAATGGAAAACATAGGAAAAGTTTAGACATTAGCCTACCTATGTTTTTGGTGGACTTTAGGATAGGAAAAGTTATGACCTTGGGGTTAGTCATGGTGAGGACGGCTTTAGATTTTGTATATTGAGTTATTTGAGTGTATTGACTGATGACTCTTTCTTGTACAGGTAGCATTATAACTCATAAACTAAAGTAGTGAACCAAAGACCTAATAAAACCCAAATAAAGACTAACTTGACTCAAATAAATAAAGACATGAAAATTAGAATCTCTTAGAAAATTTTAGACTTTACTCAACTACCAATACACCCTTACTAGCAGTAATTGTAGTAAATTATAACCCAATTAATAATTGGGTGGGTTTGAGTCTCATTTAAGTAGGCGGGTTTGGGTGGGCAAATGGATTTGGGTTGATTTTGCCACCCCTAGTGTTATTCAAGCAATCAAGGGATTTTCCACCTTTTTTATGCATGGGGGGCTTTTGTCATTTTATAGCTTTTAGGATTCATTTCGATGTGTTGGGGGTATTTCAGTCATTTTTTTATGTTTCAGGGGTGTATTAGTCCTTTTCTGAGTGTCAGGTGTGTTTTGGACATTTTTTTCCTTTCTAGGGGCATTTTGGTCATTTATCAGACTTATAGGGGTATTTTGTTCTTATTCAAGTAATCGAGGGTATTTTAGCTAATTTTACATACAAGGGGTACTCCAGTCGTTTTTGATGCCTTAGGGGGTGCTTAGGTCATTTTTTATGTTTTGGGGGTATTTCAGTCATTTATTAGGTTTCGAGGGTATATTGGTCTTTTTATAGGTATCGGGGTGTTTTTGCTCCCTTTCGATGTTTTGGGGGGCAAGCGCTGGGGTTCAAGTCTCTAAGAGGGAGTTTCATACACATATACACTTAGATTAGACTAGAGTATAAATTCTATCTAGTGTAAAAAAATAAAAAAATAAAAAAATAAAAATCAAATCCCTATAGGTGACCTATCCCAACGCTTTTTTTTAAGCGCCGGGATAGGTCATTCTCCATAAGGGAATGGAGGGACCTGTTCCTTGCATTCCCTGAGAATGACCTATCCCGGTGCTTTTAAAAGCGCTGGAATAGGGCCAACCTATTCCAGCACTTCAAAAAGCGTCGGGATAGGTCATTCTCTATAAAGGAATGGAGGGACCTATCCCAGCGCTTTTGAAAGCGCTGGAATAGGGGGAACTATTCCAGCGCTTTTAGGTCCCTCCATTCCTTTATGGAGAATGACCTATCCCGGCGCTTTTTGAAGCGCTGGAATAGGTTGGCCCTATTCCAGCGCTTTTAAAAGCGTTGGGATAGGTCTTTCCCTCTAAGGGAAATCAGTAACCCTATCCCAGCACTTTTGGGCATCCTATACCAACGTTTTTAAAAGCCTTGCTATAGGCCTCCTATTGCAGCGCTTTATAAAGTGCTGGTTTTGAGCCGCCGTAATAGGATTTCCTATACCAGTGTTTTTAAAAAGCACTGGTACAGGCATATCTATTACAGCGGTTTGTAAAAACGCCGGGAAAAAAACTCTGGGACAGAACGATTTTTTTGTAGTGTGACATCATTACAGTTGATCTCAATTTGACCTTAAAAATCTTGAACCTTTCTTTTTTACGGTTTTGGTCTGAAAATCATGCACACGTATGTATTCAAAGTTTACTTTGAGTTTTCTCCATCATATAAAAATGGCATCTATACCATGTAGCATCATCTAACTTTGAATAAATTTTAATTCAATTCTATAACTTTATTTTCATTCAATTCAGTTATTTAACTTTTAATTTTATTCAGTTTAGTCATTTCATTAATCTTTGTTAGAATTGCATTATTTGTAATCTTTAAAGTGACATCATTTTTTGGTCTCGTTTTGAACACTTAACGGTAATATTAAAAAAAGATGATAAGAGGACTGAATTGAATAAAGTTAAAAATTAAAAGATAAATTGAATGAACATGAAGTTACAAGATTAAATTGAATTTTATACAAAATTAAAGAGTATAATTTGTAATTTAGCCTTTGCTTTTTGTTTGGAAATTAAATAAGCTTTTGGAAATAAATTAACTTTTATTTTTGTATCACAATTTTAGTATAAAACTTCCAAATATATTTTATATATTTGTTTTATATCTATCAAACAAATGAAAGTTAACTTTCTTTTAAGTTTTTTTTTTTTTTTTTTGTTCAACATAGATTAGAATACTTACAAAAAAAAATACTTTTTATTTGATAAGAAATGTTATATCCACAATATATTTACAACAAATCTTAAGTAGTAAATTCTCATTAGTTGTTATTGGTGGACACAAAAGTAATTTTAGTGTAAATTCAAATTCAAATTAAAAATAACTTCCATCATGAACGTAGGTTTTTTTTTTTTTCTTGCACTCCTTTTTTTTTTTTTTTGGTTTTTTGGTAGGGCTTGTCCTGTTTTGTTGACTGATAGTTATAAATGCACTTTGGAGGTGAAATAAAGTAGATGGAAAATTTTGAAGAAAAAATAGAAAAGAAAACTTTTTTGGAGCATGTTTGGTTGGGTGGAAATGAAAAAAAATAAATAGTGGGGTCCGAATGTTTTCTTCCTAAACTCACCAAAAAGCTTTCTTCCCAAAATGAGAAGAAAACTGAAAGAAAAAAATATGGCTACTTAATGGATGAAAATGCCCAAATACACTTGCATATAGCTTCATCCACATCAATAGCCTTTACTTTTTTAACTTTTTTTTTCTTCTTCTTTATTGTTTCTTCCAACTGCTTTGTTTACTTCTTTTTCTTTTTCTTTTTTTCCTTCATCCATTTGTATATACACAATTTTTTTACTAAATAAATGTGTTACTTTTTTGTTTTATTTAGTGTCCATTTGGTAAAGATTATTTTTGCCAACTTATTTTACTATTCAGTTTATTTTTGTTACTATTCATAGATCTCACGGCATTTTTTGGTACTATTCATGGGTTTCATTGTACTATTTCAACTAACTTTTACCTTTATCTACAGTACTTTCATAAAAAAAAATTTTAATTTCAGTAAAATAAACGAATCTCAAACGGACCCTTAATGAGGACATAACTAGGTGATTGCATTTTTTTTTTTTGGTTGTTTATCACTTCTTTGTTTTAATTAAGTTTTATTTTTTAACAAGAATATATTAGTAAATTTATACAAATGCAAAAAAAAAAAAAAAAAATTTATTTTCCAACTTTTTTATTCTCTTCCAATTCTTTACCATCCTATTTTTTCAACCCTCTGACCAAACCAACCTTAATGTCTGGCACCAACTTTAATGTAACCTTAATGTCTGGCACAGATCAAATCTATAAAAGTCACCTGTACCACAAATTTAAAATGAATGGACCAAAGGATGCAACGTCGTGAGGAATGATCTGACAGACACGTTCTACTGGACCCGGCCTAGTTAATGTACTGAAAGTGAAAACACAAAAAGAAACGTACATGTATACATTGTATAGTACTTGTACCTTCCAAACTTTTGTGCTGTTAATTTAAAGAGGTTATACTATTTAGAAAAATGATCAGTTACGTTTATAAATATCACCGAGTTATAGTTAAAACCCAAAAAGTTAATTTTATTAACTCTATATTTTATAAAATTGATCAAAAATTTGACAAAAAATTGACTTTATTGACAAAAAGTTATTTCTTAATGAGCACCTTGCAGTGTCCATTAATATTTTACTTACTATTTTTTCAAACACACATTTCAACAAGTTCTTTATCATTTCTCTATCTCATTTAAATATTGTTTATTCATTCTTTTTTTGTTTTAATCTCTCTATATATTCTTTTTAAAATCTCTTTATTATTTTTCTATTCATTACCAGCAATTGTATAGAGTTGATGGAAAATTTTGAAGATAAAATAGAAAAGAAAACTTTTTTGGAGTATGTTTGGTTGGGTGGAAATGAAGAAAAATAAATAGTGGGGTCCGGATGTTTTCTTCCTAAACTCACCAAAAAGCTTTCTTCCCAAAATGAGAAGAAAACTGAAAAGAAAAAATATGGCTACTTAATAAACGAAAATGCCCAAATACACTTGCATATGGCTTCATCCACATCAATAGCCTTTACTTTTTTTACTTTTTTTTTTCTTCTTCTTTATTGTTTCTTCCAACTGCTTTGTTTACTTCTTTTTCTTTTTCTTTTTTTCCTTCATCCATTTGTATATACACAATTTTTTTACTAAATAAATGTGTTACTTTTTTGTTTTATTTAGTGTCCATTTGGTAAAGATTATTTTTGCCAACTTATTTTATTATTCAGCTTATTTTTGCTACTATTCATGGATCTCACGACACTTTTTGATACTATTCATGGGTTTCATTGTACTATTTCAACTAAATTTTATCTTTATCTACAGTACTTTCATAAAAAATTTTTTAATTTCAGTAAAATAAACGAATTCCAAACGGACCCTTAATGAAGAAATAACTAGGTGATTGCATTTTTTTTTTTTTTGGGTTGTTTATCACTTCTTTGTTTTAATTAAGTTTTATTTTTTAATAAGAATATATGAGTAAATTTATACATATTTACTTCTTTTTTTTTTTTTTTTTTTACTTTTAACCAAAAGAATTTTTTTATTTTATTTTCCAACTTTTTTATTCTCTTCCAATTCTTTACCATCCTATTTTTTCAACCCTCTAACCAAACCAACCTTAATGTCTGGCACCAACTTTAATGTAACCTTAAGGTGTGGCACAGATCAAATCTATAAAAGTCACCTGTACCACAAATTTAAAATGAATGGACCAAAGGATGCGACGTCGTGAGGAATGAACTGACAGACACGTTCTACTGGACCCGGCCTAGTTAAAGTACTGAAAGTGAAAACACAAAAAGAAACATACATGTATAGTTATCAAAAAAAAAAAAAAACGTACATGTATACATTGCATAGTAATTACCTTCCAAACTTTTGTACTGTTACTTTAAAGAGATTATACTATTTAGAAAAATGATCAGTTACGTTTATAAATATCACCAAGTTATAGTTAAAACTTAAAAAGTTAATTTTATTAACTCTATATTTTATAAAATTGGTCAAAAATTTGACAAAAAACTGACTTTATTGACAAAAAGTTATTTCTTAATGTGCACCTTATAATGTCCATTAATATTTTATTTACTATTTTTTTAAATACCCATTTCAACGAACTCTTTATCATTTCTTTATCTCATTTAAATATTGTTTATTCATTCTTTTTTTGTTTTAAAAAATCTCTTTATCATTTTTCTATTCATTACCAGCAGTTGTATAGAGTGGATGGAAAACTTTGAAGAGAAAATAGAAAAGAAAACTTTTTTGGAGTATGTTTGGTTTAGTGGAAATGAAGAAAAATAAATAGTGGAATCCGAATGTTTTCTTCCTAAACTCACCAAAAAGCTTTCTCCCCAAAATGAGAAGAAAACTGAAAGGAGAAAATATGGCTACTTAATGGATGAAAATGCCCAAATACACTTGCATATAGCTTCATCCACATCAATAGCCTTTACTTTTTTTACTTTTTTTTTTTCTTCTTCTTTATTGTTTCTTCCAACTACTTTGTTTACTTCTTTTTCTTTTCTTTTTTTTTCCTTCATCCATTTGTATATACACAATTTTTTTACTAAATAAATGTGTTACTTTTTTGTTTTATTTAGTGTCCATTTGGTAAAGATTATTTTTGCCAACTTATTTTACTCTTCAACTTATTTTTGCTATTATTCATGGATCTCACGGCACTTTTTGATACTATTCATAGGTTTTATTATATTATTTTAATTAACTTTTACCTTTATCTACAGTACTTTCATAAAAAAAAATTTAATTTCAGTAAAATAAGCGAATCCCAAACGGACCCTTAATGAAGACTTAACTAGATAATTGCATTTTTTTTTGGATTGTTTATCACTTCTTTGTTTTAATTAAATTTTATTTTTTAACAAGAATATATGAGTAAATTTATATAAATTTACTTTAACTTTTTTTTTTTACTATTAATCAAAAAAATTAATTTTTTTTTTTATTTTCCAATTTTTTTATTCTCTTCCAATTCTTTACCATCCTATTTTTTCAACCCTCTAACCAAACCAACCTTAATGTCTGGCACCAACTTTAATGTAACCTTAATGTCTGGCACAGATCAAATCTATAAAAGTCACCTATACCACAAATTTAAAATGAATGGACCAAAGGATGCGACGTCATGAGGAATGAATTGACAGACACGTTCTACTGGACCCGGCCTAGTTAATGTACTGAAAGTGAAAACAAAAAGAAACGTACTTGTATAGTTATCAAAAAAAAAAAAAAAAACGTACATGTATACATTGTGTGAGCAATTGGGTAGGCTGAAAGTGGCGTATCAGTTCTGTGTTTTCATGCTTTTTTTTTTTTTTTTTTTTTTTTTTTTTTCGTGCATGCATTTGGGTAGACTGAAAGTGGCGTATCAGTTTTGTGTTTTCATGCTTTTTTTTTTTTTTTTTTTTTTCATGCATGAACAGTAGAATTATTATGCAGGAAAAAATACTGTTCACACACTGTTTATGCACTATTCACGGGTCCTATGACACTATTCACATATTTAAAAATTATTTTACTACAGTGTTTTTAGTTTTCAATTTCAATAATAATAAGTTCAATCCATTAATATTTTACTTACTATTTTTTCAAATATACATTTCAACAAACTCTTTATCATTTCTCTATCTCATTTAAATATTGTTTATTCATTCTTTTTTTGTTTTAATCTCTCTATATATTTTTTTTAAAATCTCTTTATCATTTTTCTATTCATTACCAGCAGTTGTATATTTCAAATTCCTAAAAGGTATGGGCCTTTTTTGTAGCAATGTTCAAATAACAGTTTTCAATAGCTACTAAAAACTGTAACTAAAAAAAAAAAAAAGTGTTTGGTAATGATATTTGATTATGAGTGTTTGAAATATATATTTTGACATATGGCTTGGGATTTTTTTTTTTTTTTTGGCAAAAGGCTTGTGTAACCTCTACAATCACTTTTTGCAAATTAAAGATTCATGATCCATTTCCTTGAGAAATTTTTTCTCTAAAATCATTGCAAATCTCCAGGGTTGTATCTATGTAAATGATGCTAACTTGAATTCTTGGTGAAACTACATTTGTAATCCATGCTCCCACCATGTTACCTACTTAAATCCAAGCTTGTGAGTGTTCTATCTACAAACCCCTTCTTAATTGATTAGGCCCAAGCTGGATAGTTTTCACCAACTTAGGGCTGAGACATAAGAACTATACTAGGATTCTCTCCATGATATAGAAACAGATGATCATCTGCTATGGATGAATCTTGTAAAGATGAAGGTTCAGAAGCAGAAGTATTGGCGCTGACAATAAGTCAATAACCATTAATGAACTTCGAGTTTCTGAGAAAGCAAGAAAACACGAATTCTGGAAAGGATGTAAAAACAGAAAATCACATAGAACTTGGAGAGAGCTTTTGAGAGAGAAAAGAAAACTTGCATTCACTAATCAAGAAACTATTACTGAATTAGTTACAAAATAATTAGCTTACAAATACTTATATACATGAAAAACAGAGACTCAAAACTGGCGCCTAGAACTCATAACCAACTCTCAAACTTGCAACCAATAATACAATGACATCTGGCAGAATATGTAACTAACTCTCCACTAAATCAAACGGTGCGTTTAATTCCTTTATTTTTCTTCTTTGTCGTTTTACATTTAAATCTTTTGTAACTGTTGTTGTTCTGCTCCTTTACTGCTTGCCGTTTAATTCCCATTTCAGTTTCAACACTCCCCCTCAAGTCCAGTGTCTTAGACTCTGTGACTTGAACTAAACAGGCTTTCTTCAAAACTTTTGGCTAAAAAATATCTTTCAATCCTAACTTCTCTGATAGCCTTTTAAAAGATGCCAAACCCAAGGCCTTAGTGAATATATTAGCCACCTGAGAATTAGTTGCTACATGAAAAGTCTTTATTTTCCCTTCCAAAATTTTGTCCCTAACCAAGTGACAATCAACTTCTATGTGTTTGGTTCATTCATGGAAAACTAGGTTTGCAGCTATGTACAATGCTGCTTGATTATTACAAAATAGCATAGCAGGTTTGTGGTGTTCAATCTTTAGATCTTTAAGTAGCTACATCATCCAAGTAATTTCACAAGCTATACTAGCCATGGCCCTGTATTCAACTTTTGTAGAGGACCGAGACACCGCTCCTTGCTTCTTTGATCCCCAAGATATCAAATGTTAAGGACATATTTCATGTAATTGGCTAATCCTTTGACAAAACATACTTTATTTGTATTTGGCAGATCTAGGATATGTTTAATACTTCAAGAAACATGTTGTTCAAGTCTAGTATTAAAACCATGAAGATTGGACCAAGAAACAAGTGAAGAAAAGTTGTTCATTAAAGTTGGATAGATAGCTCGACACCTGTGGATAGATAGTTCGACAACTGCTCGACATATAGCTATCTATCGAGATTTAATGAATGAAGCTCAACAGATTCTCGATCAATCGAGGTATCTATCGAGGTTACGGGAATTCAGATTTCCAGATCTGATTTTCAGCCCAAGCTTTTGTATTTGTGTAGGGTTTTTTTTCTCACAACCTTAAACCTATATAAGGCTTATTTTAGAAGTCGTCACATAAGAGAATATAAGGATAACATATGCAAAAGGTGACCGATGCCTTATTCTCTCTGAAAGAAGCTACTGCATCTTTGCGTCTTAGAGTTTTGTAACCAAATGCTTCTTGATCTTCATTGTTGATGAAGTGAAGAACTTTGCAGCCAACATCTTCTTCTAGTTGGTGATTAAGTTGTGTACTGGGATCCACGCAATTGATTAGTCATGTACTGGGATTCGTACATCAAAGGGTAGCATTCATATATTGAAGAGTTCAGAGGTTCTGAAACGATAAAAGTTTTCTGCTATAAGTTCATCTACGAGGATTGAAGAATCTAGGGACAAAGGTTTTGTACTAGATCTGAAACTTCTCTTTTCTATAGTGGATTGCTTTTTGGGAAGGATTCCCCCCAGGTTTTTTACTGTGAAACTAGTTTGTTTCATTGGTTTTCCTGGGTCATCATATCTTGTTTTATTTATTTTTCCACTACATGATTTTGACATGATATTGATGTTTGTTTGTTTTAACAAGCTTTATTCATAATAAATCTAATTAAAAACTTGGGTTTAAAACTTATTAATTCTATCAATTAGGTTCTAAATTTTCCAACATCAAAGAATCCCCCAAATACACTGCATATCCTATGAGAGACCTTCAAGTGTCAGGGCATCCAACCCAATCTACATCACAAAAGGACTTGATATGTAACTTTGTATTGCTAGGGAAGAAAATCCCTTTTCCTGGTGAACCTTTGATGAATTGAAGAACCCAGTGTGCTGCCAGCAAATGAGGTTCTCTAGGCTATGACACAAATTGACTCAATCTGTGCACAGCATATGTTATATCAAGTCTTGTCCTATAAGCCTTCTATATAGCCTTGGTTCTACAAGAAGTTTCCCTTCATACTTAGACAATCTTAAGTTTTGTTCCATAGGAAATTTCACAAGTTTGTAGCCCATAAAACCTGTATCTTTCAATATCTCCAAGGCATATTTCCTTTCGTTTAAAATAATGCCTGCATCAATCCTTGCAACCTCTAAGCCCAAGAAGTATCTTAATGAACCAAGATCTTTTAAACCAAATTTATCATTAAGCAGCTTCTTCAAAGTAGTAACACAAGTGGGATTATTTCCTATAAGCAATATATCATCAACATAAACTAAGAGAACGGTGAAAGAAGCACCTTGTGAATGTGTGAATAAGGAATAGTTTAATTTGGACTGTACGAAACCCAACTACAAAATGGTAGTTGAGAACTTCTCAAACCATTGTCTTGAAGCTTGCTTAAAACCATAGAGACTTTTATTCAACTTGCAAACTAAACCCTCTCCCTTGCTGTGAAAACCAGGTGGTAAGGACATATACACATCCTCAACCAAGTCACTATGCAAGAATGCATTATTGACATTCATTTGGTGTAAATACCACCCTTTCATAGCAGCCAAAGAAAGAACAATCCTGACAGAAACTGATTTAGCAACTGGGGAAAAAGTCTCAGAATAATCCAAACCATGCTTCTGAGTGAATCCTTTAGCAATTAAACAAGCCTTATACCTCTCAATTGAACCATCAGGCAAATACTTGATCCTGTAAACCCACTTGCAGCCTATAACAGTCTTACAAGGTGGCAAAGGAGCCAAAGTCCATGTATGGTTCACCTCCAATGCCTCAATCTCTTTGTCCATAGCAACCTTCCATTCAAGATATTGAACAGCCCGATGAAAGGAGGCAGGCTCTGAAGGAATAGCACTGATTGCTAGGACAAAGGACTTAAAAGTATGACCCAAGTGAGAATAGCTCAAAAAATCTGAAATGGTATATGGCAAACCAGATTGAGGTTTAACACTAACAGATTTACAAGAATAATCTGATAGGTAAGATGGAGGAATGTGAGGTCTAGTGGATCTTCTTAATTGGGGCTGTATAGGTGGATCAATAGGGATTATAGCAGAATAAGAGATTATAGCAGAATCAAAATCTGAAATAGGTTCTAGTATAGAAGTATTAGCATTAGGATCATCTAATGGATTAGGATGTGATATAGTAACATCAGAAGTAGGAGCATCTAATGATTCTACCATAGAAGTGTCATTGGAAGACAAGGAATTAGAATGATCACAGTAGTGGAAGACAGTAAAGGAGAAACAAAGTCAGTGGAACAAGGAACATTTGAAGTAGCATGAGGAAAAACAAAATCATCTAGGTAAGAAGTGGAAGGATGAGAAGCAAATGCATAAGAAAAAATGGATTCATAGAAAACAATGACCCTGGATATGAAAACAGAATTAGAATCAAGATCTAATACTTTGTAGCTTTTAATGCCATGTGGATAGCCCAAAAACACACTTTCTGGCACTAGGTGCAAATTTATGCCTATGATTAGGTGAGGTGGAGATAAAACACAAACAACCAAAACTCCTAAGATGTGTATAAGATGGTGGAGTATTAAAAAGAATTTCATAAGGGCTTTTGTTACCTAGAGATTTGGAAGGAACCCTATTGATCAAGTGGACTACAGTGAGAATGCAGTCACCCCAAAAATACAAGGGAACCTTAAATTGAAATCTCAATACTCTAGCAACATTAAGTATATACTGATGCTTCCTCTCAACAATGGCATTTTGTTAAGGAGTATCAACACAAGATAATTGGTGCAAGATACCATTGAAATGAAAGAAGTCTTTAAGGTAAAATTTTGTACCATTATCACTTCTAATGGTCTTAATGTTGCTAGTAAATTGAGTTTTAACCATATCAGCAAAACTTAGAAGTAAAACCTGAGTATCTAATTTAAGTTTGAGAAGATAAACCCAAGTGCATCTTGAAAAATCATTCACAATAGTCAAAAAATACTTGTAACCTTCAACAATGCAAGTAGCAAAAGGACCCCAAAGGTGACAATGGATCAATTCAAAAGGGGCAGAAGATGCATGATTACTAATGGAAAAAGGAAGCCTTTTCTATTTAGAGAAATGACAAACATCATAGCATGAAGCTTTATTAGAAACATCAATGTTTACAACATTTTTCAACAATTGAAGTTTAGAAAATGAAAGATGGCCTAATATAGTATGCCATAAATCTGTGCTTGAAAGAGGATTGGTAGCAATAAGAGCAGAAGATCTATGCTGAATGGAAGAGTCCAGTAGATACAAGCCATTGCTTTCTCTACCCTGACCAATCATGCTCCATTGAGCAAGGTCCTGAATAAAGTAGCAATGACCAAGAAAAATGAGACAGCAAAATAGATTCTTGGTAAATTTACTGACTGAAATTAGGTTAAAACCAAAAGATGGAACACACAAAACATCGGTTAAGACAAGAGTAGAAAAAATATGCACAATGCCCACATGTGTGACTAAGGCTTGTTCCCCATTTAGCAAATAGACACAAGTATTGACAATTGAAGTAATAAAGGTAAGTTGAGTCACTAAATGAACCGTATGATTAGTGGCTCCAGTATCTATAATCCAAGAATCAGATTTATGAACAATCGTAACTACTACTTGAGTAGAAAAAACTGAATGAGAAAAATTAGGTGGAATCCAAAAAGGATTACCTGAGAAATTAGAAGAACAAGAAGCTAAATTGGAAGCAGAAGGCAAGGATGATTAAAGTGTGACAGATGCAGATGTCTGTAGTGAGGTAGAAATGGTATTGGGAGCCATGACAGATACAACTTAACTGGTCTGAGTACCAACACTTGAACCAATACCTACATATCCTTTCAAAAGGTGCACTTGCAATAGCATTTTGAAAACTAGATTGAACACCAAGAGGAGTATTAACCAAATTCTAAAACATGCTGTCAAATTGGACTCCAAAATTAAGCAATCCACTGGGCTAAATAGTGGAATTAGCATCAAATCCAAAATTTCCTGAAACTTGATTAGTCATTGGCTTGTTACCCCCTTTAGGTTTGTATCCAGGAGGATAGCCATAGAGCTTATAGCCCTTATCTGCTATATGCCCAATAAAGCGACAGTAAGTACAAACAAGTCTTTCCTTCTTTCCTTTCCCACCACTTTTGCTCTAACCTTGATTTCCTTGAAAATGTCTATTGTTATTCACATACATTGCCACAGCATCCAATTGTTGAACCAAATTAACAGTATTTCCTATACTCATTTTCTCTTCTTGCAAAATCAAAGAACACACTTTGCTAAGAGAAGGAAAAGGCTCAATTAGCAAGATTTGTCCAATGAGGTTTCCATAGCTATCATTCAAGCCCATTAAGAAATGAAATACATGTTCTTTATGCTATGCATCTAACTAAGATAACTTAGAACCATAAACACAAGCACAAGTGCAAACTGTGAAAGGTTGATAATTGACAAATTCATCCCACAAAGTCTTGAATTTGGTAAAATAGGAACTCATCGAGAGTGAACCTTGAACCAAGTGTGAAATCTCCTTTTGAAGCTTAAATAATCTTGGTGTGTTGTCCTGAGATAGCCTATCTTTAAGATCAATCCACAAGTCTTTTGCAGAATTGATGTACATCACACTTGCCTTAAGATCAGGGCTAAGTGAATTGGTCAGCCATGTGAGGATTGTAGTGTTGCATCTACTCCAAGAATTGAACAAAGGTGAGGTTGGATCTGGCTCTGGAATTGAACCATTCACGAATCCAAACTTGTTTACAGCACTCAAGGCCAAAAACACAGATCTTGCCCAACTCATGTAATTCTCAGGACCAGTGAGAGGTTGAGATGTGAGAATTAAACCAGGATTCTCGTTTGCTGGTAAAAAGAAAGGATTATTAGCAAATTCATCTGCCATAACTGCACTTGTAGGTGGTACAATTGAAAAAGAAGGTACACTCGACGAATCTCTCAACGAATCTGAAGCCATGAAAGCTAAGAAAAATCTAATTTAGAAAGAAAACTTTGTTTGGTTGGAAGGAAAGTGAAGGAAAATTTTCTCTGATACCATGTAAAAACAGAAAATCACAAAGAACTTGGAGAGAGCTTTTAAGAGAGAAAAGAAAACTTACATTCACTAATCAAGAAACTGTTCCTGAATTAGTTACAAAATAATTAGCTTACAACTACTTATATACATGAAAAACAGAGACTCAAAACTGGCACCTAAAACTCATAACCAACTCTCAAACTTGCAACCAATAATACAATGACATCTGGCAGAATATGTAACTAACTCTCCACTAAATCAAACGGTGCGTTTAATTCCTTTATTTTTCTTCTTTGTCGTTTTACATTTAAATCTTTTGTCACTGTTGTCGTTCTGCTCCTTCACTGCTTGCCGTTTAACTCCCATTTCAGTTTCAACAAAGGAAAAGAAAACTCTAGAAGTTTCAGTCTAATACTATATCAAAGGTATGTGTAAATGAAACTTTGATTAATTTAGCAAATGAATACAACCTCTGTTTATATACTCGAGGCTAAGAGGGAAACCAACTAACAGATATAACTACCTAAACTAACTAACTAACATTTAATCATAGCACGTGCTAGTCACATGGTTACCAAACTCTACAAATAGAAGAGAACAATGCTACAAGTCGTTTTGCATCGTAACAACTAACTAACTGTCGTTTAGCTCATTGTTGCTTTATAACTTGTTTCTTCTTCAGCTTCTCATTCTTCTCTTCTTCAACCAGCTTTTCTTGTTTGTCATTCTGATAAAACCATAATGCTCGTGCAAACAGGAACATAAGGAATAGGTGGTCCGATGTTTCTTCCTATATATCCACTATGGCTCGACGTAGGTTGCATTAATGTCTATTGACTATTGTTATATGCCTATGGGCTAGCTTTATTTTGATGGCTAGGCCGTTGTGTAGGAGGTGACGATTAAACAAGGTCACCCTATGTGGAATATGCAATTTTCATAGCCTGCTTTATGTCTGCTTGTTTCTCCCTTCGCGTGGTTCATCTTCTTGGTCATTTTGGTCTTATTCTTGTGTTAAAAATATGAACCCTCTTCGTACCTAGTATGTTCCATTTTGCTAATAATTAGAGCAAGATGATCCTTTTTTAAGAGATTCACTACCGTTCCTTCTTGTAATTGCAACATTTCTAAGGAAAGTTAAAAGATATCTTAAGTACATTATATTTTTAGAATTTTTTTATGAAAAAAGAAAAAAAAAAATTGACAGATTTTTATATTTTTCATAAAAATGATATCAAAATTTTCTTAAAAATGTCCTTTAGCAAATACCCAAATAGTACCGTTAACCGAATTCTTCCAAAATTTTGGAAGTGCATTGTTGGAACTACTAGTTGCTGTCTTTGGGCCTAATGTTTTGCCCCATACCCCTACTCTCCATTGGGCATGCCCTAGCTGTATTCTTTGTTTCCCATATGGCCTTCCACATCCTTGTTGAATTGTAAGGTCGTTGAGTGGCTTCCTACAAGTGGTTGTGCTTTGGAAAGTACTTAGATCTCTTAAAGTAGTGACTAGAAGAGATTGAGGGATTTAAGCAATCCTCCAAAATTGTTTTGCTAAAAGGGCCTAAGTGCATTGCGGAGTTTTCCTGGACCTTCCTTCTAAATCTTCAAGAAGATTAGGATGTTATCTGCAAATAAGAAGTTTGGTTGGCCCACCTTTTCTTAGCTCAATTTCTTTTAGCGTACCACTTGTTTCAATGTCTATAAGGGTGCATGAGAGAGCATTTTCACAAAGAATGAAGATGTAGGGGGATAATGGATTACTTTGTCTAAGGCCTCTGTTGGGGATAATTGGTTGTGTTGATTCATTAACTAGGATGTTGTATTGTCCTAACACATTACATTATTATTTGTATCCACTGATGGCTAAATCTCATTTTTCGCAAGACTACTTCAATAGCATTCCAACTTAATTGTCATATGTTTTGCTGAGATCGAGTTTAAAGGCTGTTGATCTATCTGCTCCCCTCCTCTTCTTACTTATCTCGGTAAGAGTATTAGCATGGGGGGTTGTGAAACCTCCCAATTGCTATTTTACAACCCAATTACATTAAAAACCCACTTCATCTAGGTATGCATATCCAAATTTTTTTACAACCTTGCTACAGTAAGTTCTTATAAATAAGAACTCACTATAACAAGTTGTAAAGACTTCTTTAATGCCTAAATATTGTCTCTCTCCATCATATTTTCTGAATACTCTCTCTCCTCTCTTCATTTTTCAGTAATGCTCTCTCTCCATAATCTCACACTGGTTAAATTTAGATTGTTTGAAATTTGGTTTCCCTTGATGAAGCCATTGATTATGGTACTATGTGATGAGATCATTTATTAGGATGGGTTTTAGGCTTTTAGCCTGTTTACCAAGGAAAATTATTGTGTACTTCTGAAGTATCATAAATGCATACTCTCTCCTCTCACATGAACGATGAGTTCCACTAATTAAATTCATAGTTGGACCCACCATTCATATAAAATGGGAGATTATGCATTTATGATACTCTGGGAGTACCTAATAATTTTCCGTTCACCAAGACTTTTGACGCTATATTGTAGGCTACATTGCATGGGCTAATGGGTCTATGGTCACTAACTATTTCTATTTATCTCATCTGTTTAGTGATGATAATGAATAGAATTTTAAATTTGCGTATTCCACAATTTCTATCTCTTTTGACCTCGTTCGCAATTTATCTCCTCTAACATCCTCCATGTATTGTCCTGGTAGAAATCGATTCAGTCGTCAATCTCCGGGAGTTAAGACTTAACTACACTACTATCACTTCTCGTTAATTCTATCCTCTCATCATAGCTCTCAAACTCTAGTCTCTTGGTCCACAAATCGTATCTGTCCGGAATTAGATAGAATCATTGTCAAAGAGCCTCAATCACGCCAAAATTTCTCACTTCAACATCGCTAGTGGAGCTAATATTGTCATCTTCAGTTAGTGATGCTTCTTAAAAAATCAGACTTTGTCACTGTCTATGATATACTTGAAAATGTTTGTCACTTGTTGAATGCCACTGGCGAAAAAGATCAAGATAAATTTAAACAAAAAATAATAATAATAATGAATATTCTACCTCTAATTTAATAGTTATTCCATCGTAGAGTCTATTCCAACACAAATGAGGTGAATTCATTGCTAACTAGTCCTCAGAGCCTAAGTATAGCTAAAAATAGCCATCAATCCTAACCTTCCAAAAAGAAATGGTTATTCCTTGGGTAAATTGCTATTCTTACATACCAAGTATGCCTTAAGAGTATTAACTCAAAAACTTTGTGAAAGTCTGAGAGCAAACAAAGTTCTAATAAATGCCTTGATTAAAGCATAATCCAGCCAAGTTCAGTTGTAGTTGATCAATATTTATCTGGTAATTTTTCAAGCCGAGTACTGAGTTGTTCAAAACCACCCTATTGGGCTAGTCTCGAATTGTTCAGACCCCCATTGTGGGAGAGTTGGTTTCACAACCCTAGTATTCTCTGAACTGTCACAACAAGAAGCTGTGAGAGAATACCAATGGATCAGAAGATAATTAAACACTTTCAAAACAACTACTGAACAATGTGATTTTAATAAAAAGTCCACAATATATTTATAAGATCATCCACAATGTCTCTTATCTGGTAAAACAAAGACTTGACACCACCATTTAGCCTGTAAAGAGCTAATAAAAATTGGCACCATGGCATTTGCAGAATGCCTCCCAAAGTTTATAAATTGAATAACAAAATGCATCTTTTATTTGGAAAATCACAAAACTAGTCTTAGCACAGGCTATTGTACACAAGCAAACTTTGAATGAAGCCGTACAAGGCAGGAAGCACCAAAGAATAGTATTGATTTATATAACAAGATGTTTCACCACCTCTTTTTCTCTATTCTTTTTCTCCTATTTGCTTTTACTTGCTTGAGCTTTTCAGCAAGTCCAAGATGACGACCTCTTAAGAGCTGGCTTCATTTGCTTGTCCTCTTCCAGTGAAATCATTCCCAAGTGTGATGGATCCTCTAGCATCATCTTTGCCACCAAATATCCTGCAATTGACCATGTCTGGTACTTTCTTGCCTGCTTCCCAATATACCTCCCAGTTTTCCCATCATAATATTCTGGCCAGTTATCCTTCAGCAGACGATTCTCAGCAAGCTCAATCGCTCGTCTTGCAATTTGTGGTCGTCCCGTTTTAATGCAAGCAGCTGTCAGCAGCCACAAAAGCACTGCACTCGAGATAAAGAGGAAAATATATATTGTCAAAAAAAAAAAAAAGCTTATGAATATCATACACAAACTTGAACAGCATAATTCAAGATTTGTATATGATGCTTCTTGTTTTAACAGTTTTATCCTAAAGTAAAGAGAGAAGGAGAAGCAAGAAACACAAAGAAACATTTATCTTGATTTAGTTTTATTTAATTTTGGAGGTCAATGGTATTTTTATTAGTCAATGGTATTTTTTTAAGGTATTATTATTTAATTGGGTTATTAGCATTAAGTGTCCATTTGGCATGAATTATTTTTATCAACTTAATTTACTATTCAGTTTATTTTTTCTACTATTCATGGGTCCCATTGTACTTTTTGATACTATTCATAGGTTTCATTGTATTATTTCAGCTAACTTTTACCTTCATCTACAATACTTTCAGCAAAAAGTTTAAAGTTTTAACAAAATAAATGGATCCCAAACGGACACTTAATTTCCTAGAGTTGAGGTTACTTTTGAAATTCAATAAGAAGGATTTCCCAAGTGAAATAGAATTAGGGTTTCCTAAACCAACTAGAATTAGATTATGTTTGGTTGGGGCTTCAGAGCATGGAAAGGTGAGAGGATGGAAAATGTTGGAATGATAGAAAAGATTTAGATTTTCACCTTGTGACTTGTGTGTTTGACTATTTGGTACAAATGATGGAAAAGTGGAAGAATGAAAAAGAGAGTTTGTACAAATTTACTACTATGCTCCTAGAACTTTATTTTTTAATATGTTTTATAAGATATTTTTCAATTATTATGTAAGAATGACTATATAATAAAATAAATTTTGATGACGTGGAATCTCACTAAGGTAGGACCCTTTAGACCCACCCTTAGGGAGTAAACCATGGATACATAACCCCACCCACCAAAACCATGTACCAGGTAATCCAAGGAAACGCCTAGAGTGAGGATTGAACCCAAAATGTCTGGTTCTACAACTCATTCCAAGCTTCCAATCACTAGGCTGCACCCTAATGGGTAACTCATAGATAGAATGAATTTATCAAGAGTATAAAGTTACATAAAAAAAATAACTAAAATTTTGGATAGTTTCTAATATATTTTCACAACATATATAAAAATGGAAAATAATAAAATAAAATAAAATAAAAAATTTAAAGGAAAGAAATCAATGGGGCATTCATTTATTTGCCACCATACAACGAGTGTCTATGTGGTAAAAGGTCCACATGCACACATGGATAATTGCAAATTTTTACACTCCAGCTAAGTGAACGGCAAAGATCCACAAACAATGCCAGCCAAAGAACTTCCAGTGCTCACTTATAAAGAGCTCAATGAACGTCAGTGGCATTGCAACATTACCCAAAACCCATGGCCTCCAAGGTACACTCCAGCGCAATTGGTGAAGGGTAGTTGGGTAATTTTAATTGAAGCCCTCTTTTCTCTCTTGTTCTCTCTCTCATTTGGAAAAATGGTGTTTTGGTTTGGTGGCCCAGGTGGAAAATACCTGGAACCACCCCATTTTCTCCTCAATTTTCCACTCTCAACCAAACAAGAGAAAACTCAGTTTTCTTCCCACTTTTCTCTTCTCTCCAACCCCCCCCCCCCCCCCCCCCCCCCCTCTCCTTTTTCCCATCCCCCAGCTTTCATCCCAACCAAAGACAGTGTTAGAGTTTAATTTTAGTAGTCCAGACAAGCACAATATTGTACTCCTATGGAAACAGTTTTAGTAGTCTAGGTACTAACTCCTAGATTTTCTATTCTGCTTAGTGCTGACCCCAAGTATCCCTAGGTGCCAACTCCCAGGTGATTTTTGTTGTTTCTGTCCTTAATTATGTGTTGAATCAAGTTTTGGTTTTGTCCTATGTCAAAAGGATGCCTGCAGCAGTGTATTTGCACGTGCACTTTTGTGTGTTATACACATGAAGAGAATAATGTTCAATAAATCATTGATGCCAATATAACTTATGTGTGGATTGGGGCTAGGTTGGGGCAAAACAAAAGGCTTGGCCTGCTAAACCCATGTAATTTTGTGCTATTCTTGGTACAAGGTGTTGAGCTTTTTTATGTTTAACTAACAGGAAAGAAATAATCTTATACAAATGAATGACATTGATTGGAAAAAGCAACTCTATTATTTTTTTTTGATAAGTAAAAAATGCAATTCAATTATACATTATGTTCAATGAACGGAAACACACATGATTTGATAAACTTGCACGAGGACAATTCAAAGTGCGCCTCAAGGCAAGGCACCTTAAAATGCCTTGAAGCTCAAGAAAGAAGCAGTGCTCCCAGGAAGAGTAGATAAGAAAAAGATGAATTACAACAATTTCTTCCCTTTGTTCATTGTAGATTTGTAAACCACTAAAACCCTCTTATTACTCCAGCCAGAAATTTCCTGCAGCCTATTATTCTTTGTTTTGGCCCCTTTTCACCCTTTAAATCCTTACTTTCCAAGTAATATTCAAACTATTAACCCTAATCACACTCTCCGACATTTTCCAAAACCTAAGCCCAACACAAGCACTTGTAGGCACATTTTTCCTAATCTGTCTTACATCAAAGATTTAGATCCTATCACCTCTCAACTGAATCTTCCAACATGCTTAGAAAGGCCATCTCAGGAAAAAAAAAAAAAAAAAAAAAAACAAGAAAGATTATGAGAACAGTAATATATTGCATGGCTCAAACATGAAGTGCAAACGATGAATGCTGTTAAACCCCACAACCACCAATGGTCCCAATCCACAACACCAAATCCAAACACACACTTAGTTATATCCTTACCACTTGCCGCATCCCCCCACCCCCCAACATCAATCAAGCCAAACCCCACAAAAATCCATACGTAGTTGTTGTGTAACCCCACAGGTCCTCCTCCTTCCTCTTAAACATCCACAAAGATATTTGTCACAGCCTCCTCAACTTTACCATATTCCACAAGCTTCAACATCCTATCACTCTGCACTCATCCGACCTCAACCTCACTCACCAAAACAACATCTAACCAATGAGCTTCAAGATCAAGTTCTTATATGAGCTGAGCTGCAAGATCAAGGTCCAATAGGAGCTGGGCAGAACTATGTTATTGCGAGTTCAGCATCACGAGGTGGTATACTTGACAGCATCACTAACTAAAGCTATTGCCAGAAATTGACAGAGAGAGACAGAGAGGAAGATGGAGGAAAGAGAAGAAAGAAATAAAAGGAAAAAGTGGGTGGCTATTTTTTTTTTTTAAGTAATTTCATATTTTTTTAATAATTATTTTAGTATGAAACTATTTTTCTAATTTCTCTTTAGATTTGAAATCTAAATATAGCAAAACTACGTCCTTTTATAGGATTTAATGGTACGGTTTGGAAGGTGGTCAAAACTCAACATTGAAAACAGAATGAAAGTTAAGGTACATAATTATAGAAATCAAAAATATAGGGACAAAAATGAAAACACTCCAATAAGAGTATTAGGAACCAATTAAGATGTCTAGAAGGATAACATGATAGAAATTGGGATTTTATTCTCCCTCTGGCTCAATTTGCATACAACAATTCTGTCAAGAGGTCTATAGACGTTAGTCCATTAGAAATTGTGCATAATTATAAAGCCTTTAGATCTTCTCGGCGTCCCCACTTGTTTTTGATAATTCGATAGTTAGGGGTAAAGGATTTTGAACCCTAGATGTCTCGATTGGAAATACCAGGAGGTGTCAACTAGTTGAGTTACAAGGCTCTTGGGACATGTGGGGCTTGTTAGAGCCACAAAGTATAGCATTTGTTTGTCATATTCAAGAATTGCATGATGGGATTAGAAAACAAACTCAAGTAATATTTAATGCTCTGTTTGTTTCGATAGAAAACCTCTTATGAAGATAGTTTTCTATGTTTTCCTATATTTGGTACTATCAGGAAAAATAAGTCAAAGTAAAACAATCTTTCGCTAACGGAAAACCCTATTAAAAATATGACATTTTTTTATAGATTGCTTTCCACTAAAATTTTCTGAAAAACAACTCTATCTTGCACCACATAAATAAAGGAAGTTAAGAGGCAATATGGAAACTATTTAAAACATCTCTTTTTCATTCCTCTTCATGTCACTCATATAAGGCAATAGTAATAAATATAGCTGTCAGAATATTTTTCGGTTAGGGGGGAAAGTCGCTTGGCAAGAACCTCCATGCTGCAACTTGAGCTAGTTGTTGGTTTCCGTGTAGCACATTCCCATGGGCCACCTCATCAAGCTGATGGGTTTTACCTACGCTATGGTTTCACCAGATTTAACCTTTTTTGTTCAACCTAAGTTAAGGAGTTCCAGAGCATGAAGTAATGGGCTTTCATTCCCAGGACCACCTCGTCTATGTTCTCCCCCCCACCCACCCACCCCTGATTTCTTGAAGATGTGTGCACAATGTGATAAAAGGCCCCTAGTTGTAACCAATGAAAAGCTAAGGTAGAGCCTCCGAGCCGGCCCAAGTGAAGATTGGCACTCACAGGCTTGAGAAGCAACCCGCAAAAGCTGTGGAGACAGCTGACTCTCCAATCAAGCACACCATGAGACTGTCTACAGCAGACCGCGAGGTTACAATTCCTGTTTCCATTCAACTCTTTTTTTTTTCTTTCTCTTTCTTTATTCTGCTGCATCCCTCCCTCTCTATTACATCCCTCACTCATCCCCACTTTGATTTCTATATTTCCTTTTTTTTTTTCCCCCTGTTCAAGATTTGTTTGTCCCTACATTTTTTATCTATCTTCTATCTCTTTCTTTTATTTCTTTTCCGTCTTCTTAATATTTAAAATATAAGAATGGTTAAAGATATAATTCTCTTAACATATGACATAATATAATTGGTTGACAGGTCATATCCCAATCATGTGTGTAAAGTTTAGCTACAAAATTAGTTATTGCCTTAGTCTACAACCTTACTCAATATCTTTTTATTGGAGATGAATTTTGACAAATCCACTATTGGATCAATAACTATGTCATCAATAAATTGTTTAAATTGCAAGTTTTTGTAATTTAAAATTAACCATAAAATATAAGCTTACAAATTATAAAGTAAAGAATATCCAAATGACACAAAATTTGACATGTGTATAAAGAGCGTAAAGAACATGCAATTTAACGATTAAATTTCCAAAATATGTAATAATGTTTATTTTATTGAATAAGGTTATAGCCTTTGGCTACAACCAATTTTGTAGCTAAATTTTGTCCTTGATGGAAAGGGTGTGACTCTGACCTTGAAGCATGAGATGTGATTGAAATATTCAAAATCACACAACTTATCAAACATAAATATACTTAAAACACACATGGTTTAATCAGGACTGAGTGACATCAAGGAAGATGTAAAATAAATTTTATCCTAGAATTAATGATAAAAGAACCTTTCTACACTAATACTTAATAAACCAACGACTAAAATTAAATTTTATCCTGGTCTCTTGGAACCCAATCATCTGCTTTTATGCCTGAATCATGATTTTCTATTTGGATTGCATCCTTCTATGGTTTGTGTGCGAGAAGAGTGATGGGAAGGACTCAGAGAGATTGCTTTTAGGATAGCTCTTCAAGCACATAGATGCAAGATAGAAAAGCATCGTTCTAGATGGGAACAACATTGTCATCCTATAAAAATCCTGTGCTATCCAGACCTTCACTTGACCCTAACATATGCATATTGACTATTGAGTGCCAAAATGGTGAGTTTATTCCTACCACCTCGGCAAAAAGGTCCTCACTAAAATTCATATTGGACTTCAGTTGGCATAACTTAAAAGCATTGATGTAGAAAACTTGGATAACAAGAAAAGAGGCAAACCTGGCCAAGATCCTCCATTATGGTAACTCCATCTGGTATTCTTGGGATCACAACCAGTTACAATTCTCCACTCATGACTTTCTATTGCAGGATAACTTATTTTCAGAGGCATCTCTCCAACCAACTCTTCCCAGCGAGATTCAAGAAGATCCATAATAGCCATTGATTGCTCAGGTGTTGCAAGAGATGACATAATCGCAACACAATTGCCTAATGCAAACCATCGAAAATCCATTCTTGCAGGACTAACGTTTCCAATAAAGTAACCACCACGTGTTGGCATAAAATCAAATACCCATTCTGGGATCGAATCAGGAATAACATTAAACTTATTTACTGCAGTATGTGAGTACTCCTCAGTCTTGTAGCGGTAAATGTCATTTAGCTGTTGGAAGTCAAGCCAAAAGTAACTTCGCATGTGATAACTCAATGCATGCAAACGCTTCACAATTCGCTCTATAAATTCTTTTCCTTCTGTATCAGGTTTAAGCATTGCCAAAGCACATCTCAACGCCATAAAGAAAAGTGCCTGAATTTCAATTGGATAACCATATACGCCCTGGAAAAGAATTCACGCAATAAAAATGTAAATGAGGAAAGACTTCTTCAAAAGTGTAAAAGAATAACTGAACTCCTGACAAATTCCTCAAGAAAAAGAAAAAAGGTGAAGAAGACCAGGGGAACATTATGTTATGATTTTGGGAAACAGATCAGTTATAACAGAAACAAAAAATACAATTCCATATAAGTTCCATAGGCTATATAAGAGATACAAGCATAATATTAAAAACAGAGGAAAGAAGCAAAAAAGAGTAAAGTTACATGCCAACAATATATGACAAGTGCAGTAGCTGAAAGTATTATACAGAAGTGTCTTGCATTTTTCCTTTTCCCATATCAATGACCTAAAAGAAAGTAAATTTCAGGATCAATGGCCTGTTCGAATTTCAAGACAAAAGGACTAAAGAGTATATTTCAAGGACTAATTAACAAACAACACAATTTGCAAACTAATAGAACGAGAAGTCTGCCAAAGGTAAAGCATGTCAATTCAAAAACGAATACTATAATTAAACATAACAGGTTAACATCAAGTATTTAAAACCAAAGGGCAAACTAGAGACAGAATGACCACTTGTGGGAGCCATCCAATCATACAAAGTATGTAGAAAAATCAACTTCACCGCCAACATTAATCATTCAAGGACTTCAAATGTCCAGTTATTTTGTTCCTTCCAAATAATCCACATGACACAGAGGGATTGCATTCCAAATATCACCATTTTTCTGCCTAGAAAACTGCCCCTTCCAACATGCCAACAAATCTACACCCTCTTTGGCATAACCCACTGCACCCCAAAGAGGCATAAAATGAAAGACTGCGGATCTCTATCCATAGAACAATTTAACAATAAGTGATCATAGACTCCCCAGCTTGCTTACACATACAACAACAATCCACTATGATAACATAAGCATGCCTGGCACAAGAACCAGGCTATGGATGAATTCCTTTTATACAAAAAAAAAAAATGGAGATAATAAGTGAAAAAATTAAAATAATACTTCTTTAATTAGAAGATTAACTAAGGAAATGCAGTGAAGTCAATCAAGAAGAGTTTCTGAATAAAACCATACTCTCAAAAATTTGACAACTGCTAATTTTACTCCCCACAAACTTACTTCGAATCTAATTGTAGCTATAAACTACTTGATGTTCACTACAATGCAATTGTTTTAGCCAAAGCATCAAACTATGCAAAACCTGCTAAATCATCAAAATCTATGCAGTATTCAACACCCCTAGGCCTTGGCTTAGTAGTAGCTTTTCATCAAGTAGAGGAAAAGGCATTGAAATGATTTTTCAACTTTAAAAAATTTAAAATTTAAAATTTGAAAAAAAAAAAGTAATAAAATGAGATTTAACAGCTGATAGTGTAGTTTTAAAATAATATAAAAAAATAAATTTAAAAAAAAAAAAGGCATCAACAAATATCCGAATAAGCAGGACCAAGGAATGAGAAAGTTGAGCAAGGAATCAAACAGAGGGGGGCATAACTAACAATTTCATCCCATTTTTGTTTGATCTTCTTGAATTGGCTTAGAGAATGACTCCCATGTACTCCCTCTTTCAATAATGTAAGTTTGAGTTGCCAAATGCACTTATTTGAAAGAAAAGAATTGATGCAGAACAGAGGGCTTTGATATTAAAATTGATAAAAGATAGAAGAATTCTCAAGGGGAATGTCTATTGGGAAATTTTTTTAACACGAAAAAACAAAAAAAATTATAGAACATAGGAGTCACGTCTAGGTCACTTGGAGTTTGCACCAAGCAATGAAAAAGGAAAGATAGAACCTAGGAGTCACCACCTAGGCTTGCTTGGAGTCAACACCAAGCACTAGAGAAAATTTTCAACCAAAACAAAAAAGATAAGAGACAAAGTAATATATTGTAGAGAATAATGCTGGAAAGAGAGAATTGAGAACAGTTGTGTGACTTACTTTTACAAGGAATATGGAATGAAAAGTCAGCATCCTCATTGAACAGTTATAAAAGCAAATCTTAATTTAGATGAGGGGTTGACCCATAAAGAACATGAAAAGGACTATGCAAAGATCAAATAAAAGCATTTGCATTCATTCTATTTGGGTATACTAAATTGGAAACATCCTCAACAGACTAAAGAAAACAAATAAGTAAACATCTGCATCTTCATGTAAATCCTTTCCATATCCTACTAAAGCACATCAAAAAGAGGGAAGTGCACAGGAAACAAGAGAAACTGGGTTATCCATCCTTACAAGGCAGTGAGCATTACAAAACAATAAAAATTTTCATATCGTTATGATTAAGAATTTCCTCTCCGTCTCGAGGCTTTTACAAATAAATAATAATCCTGTTGCTACACTTAGTATGAAGCATTGTAACAATGCAAACATCATTGAGTTTTATTCTTATTTTTTTACAGGTATGCGAATATCTTTTAATGCTTAATAGATCATTCTAGAACTCAAAGTCTCTGTTGCAATACGCTCAAACACTGCTAAAACCAATCCAAGTAAATAAATATTAAGTGAAAATAATGTTCATTGTCACTAACAACATATACCTATGAAAACAAGGATTTATTTAGTCATAAGAAAAGAAATTATTCCAGGAAGCCATTAAACTTAGACCTGACTTCCACACCAAAGAACAACATGGCTAAAAGATAACATTGCACTGAGCAAGCTAATTCTTCATTGGTTCAATTGCTCTTCTTTTGAAACTAAAATTGGCCGGTCAACATCAACCAAGACCACTTAATGAGGTGACCTTGCTTTCCCGTAGAAACTTTATATATTTCATAATAAGAACCAAACAGATTGGTAAAGGAGCAGCTAAGCATTATCCAAGCATCTTTGACAAAAATTATTTATAAAACTAAAAAAGTATATATGAGTAAAATCATTTTAGAGGCAGCTTACCATTCTTCGATCAATCATAGAGCATCCATCTGCACAAAGCAGAGTTGGGAATGTATCAAACCCCTCCGACAGACATAAAGTTAAAATAAGCTTCATCCCCTTTTGACAATCTGATGTTTCTGCAAGAGTTAAATCCCCTGTGGACTTTGTATAAGCTCTCAGCAGAATTATCCACCAAAATCCAGAGTCAACGGGAGCAACTCTCCCAATGGCACTCTCACCAAAATCTGCAATAAGTGTATCTGTTTTTCGAATAGGGTCATGAAGAACTTTGAAGCTGGCTGGCATTGCACCTTCCCCAAGTTTAAATCTGTCTATTCTTTTTTCCCACCCTTGAAGGTACAAAGTCTTCAAGAGAAAATTCTTGACTATGTCAGGCTCACCATTCATCAGGAAAGCCAGAGCGCTAGGAACAAAATCTCGTACAAAAACCTAAAGTGAATCACACATCAAATTAGATTTATAAAACATACACGAAGTTCACATACAGTGTCTGTGCTTAGTGTCATATATTTTGTTTATAACCGGTCCAAGGCCCAAAAAAAAGAACCCAGATGCAGTGAATGAGAATGGGTCCACTACAGATACCAGTTGGGGTGTCCCTTACTAGCGAGGCACTATATCAGACCCCGGATGCAGTGAAAGAGAATGACTTTGAATAGAAAATATGTAGTCTACCTATACTAATCTGTTGAGGATCCATAACAACTCCAAAAATTTGGGAGTAAGACCCAGTTGTTGCTGTTGTTATTGTTGTATACTAAGTTCATAAGTCATCATGTTAAAAACATATAACAAGTTTAAATGGGTCCGTTCTTTTTAGTTTCAAATGGGTTCGTTTTCCTCTTGAATTGAATCAAAGTTTTCAATTTTAAGCATTTAAAAGATACTATTATTCTAGCAATCTCTAATGGGTGTGGTACATGAATTGGATCATAGTAGATTACACAGTGAGCTCATACAATATCAAAAAGAGTATATATACCTGATCGTAGTTTAGAACTTCCTCAGAGGCATGGTCAACAGCAGCAATAGTCCCAACCGGCTGACCCCGAAAATGCACCAAAGAGCGGCGAAGAGCCTCCCAAGCGTCAGCAACCATTGGATGAGGCTCGAATGAGTTACGAGCCGAAGAAGCCGGGGTATCAAACCCGGACCTTCCTCCGGGGGAGCACGTGCTCTCAAAGTTATCTAATCCTCCTCTGGCTAGACCGATCGACAACTCACTCAACGACCTCTCGTCGAACGATCTCTGCCTCTCGATGTTGAGCCTCGGCTTATCGAGAAGACGAGAGAGATCGTAGTCGTCCATTTCCGAGATGGAGCAATGCGAGCTCACGTTTCTAAGTCCCACACCTACTCCCATCTCTTTGCTCCCATCCATATCTCTCTCTCTATCTCTCTCTCTCAAAATCGAACTCTGCAACAAATCACACACACAGTTTCAAACAAAAACCACATTATTACAGAACTTTAATTACCTAATCTATTGCAAAAATTAGAAAAAAACAGGATCAATTTTCAAAATCTACAATGGCAGATCAAGATCAACAACGAAGCAATTAGATGATAAAGAGTGAAAAACAAAATGAACTATAATTTGCAAGTAAATTGAGCAATCTGTACCTGAACAACCAGATCTGAAAAGAGACAAAAGATCCAAATAAGGAGAGGGAGGGAGAGAGAGAAGAGCGAAGCTCAAATAGGAAGGATGAGGAGGAGAATAAACGGTGTCGTTTTATCGCCGGCACTCTGTGGTGGTCGGAGGAGGAGGAGGAAAAAATAAAAAAAGAATGAAAGAGCGAGGAAGAAGAGGAGAAAAAATGAGCATGTCTACCACCGCTGTTATTTATAGGTGAGAGAAACAGTGTCTCAAATGCAAACGGATATTCATTTTTCCAAAATAATTACAAAACCGAAAAAATAGGTGTAAGTAACCTTCCCTTAATAGAATTTTCTTTTTCTTTTTTTTTTTATTAATCTACCAACTCCGAAAAGTCCAATTGTCGAAACTCTAACTAAAACTACGTGGAAAGAGAGAGAGAGAGAGGAATAGCCGGTAAGACCGCACGAGGAAAATTTGGTTTGCCCGGAGCTGTCTCACGTGGACTCAAAATCGATTTTGTGTCTGACGTCCTCTGACTTTTCGTTTTTTTGGATTTTTCCCACTCAACCTATTTTTCTTTTGTTTTTGTTTCGGTTTCTGGTTTTTTTTTTTTTTTTTTTTCACGTAAAACCATAAAATCCACAGCTTTCCATGCTTTTTGGACCACCACTTTACTTCACCCCTTACATTAACTCTGCCACCCATAATTTATCAAGCGATATTATGGCAAAGTTGTAGGTTTTGTAAAGTTGTAAATTCACGTTTGTCCATTTGTTGTTCTTTTTTTTTTTTTTAATTAATTATTACTGTGTATCTTTGACATGGTGATAATTCTAAGAGATAGGGGTCGAATTCAAGTTTGAAGAAAATTTCACACATATATACTTAAATTATATTAAAATAGAATTTCAACATCAGATAAAAAGTTAATAAATATATTTAGAACATTGATTTAAAAGTACTTTTAGAAATTTTTTATATTTAAACTTTCTTAAAATATCACTTGTTAGCCGTACCCTTATTCTTTTTTGGCTGGTGAACTTGTTTTTGTTTTATCCGTTTTATGTTTGTGATGTAATTAATGGTGTCATAATTTACAAAGTTGTTTTCCCGTTTTTAATGTAATAGTAAAGTGATACTCTGACTAATTAATTTTTTTTTGATAATCTGACTAATTAATATTATTAATTATGGTTAGGTGGGTGTAGTCTGAAGATTTTTTTTTTTTTTTTTTGAGAATCATGAAGATTATTTTAATCGATTGACAGCTGTGTTACCTGTCCAAAATGTCTGCCTAATTGCACTTTTGCCTCACAAGCGGTTGGGTGTCCTATTTGTGTTAGTTGGCTAGGAATTTTGCCGAAACCCTAAACCTAAGTCTCTTATCCTACCTGTCTTTTCTCTCATTGTTTTTTCTCCATCTTCATAGACCCACGTGCCAATTAAGGGAAATACTAAAATTACTACTAATTTTACTATGGAAAAAAATTATCAAAATGTGTATTAATTTAATAAATATTTTTAGAAATATTTTATGTAAAAAGAAAAAATAAATTGACTTTTTGAACATATTTATATATTTTTCATAAAAGTGGTATTAAAACTTTCATGAAAGTTGCCAATTAACAAATACCTTAAAGTAGTCGTTAATAAGATCCTTTTACTATAAATATTAAATAGACATTTTTTTTTTTTTTTTGAGATGATTGATAGAAAAATCAACAAGATTATTAGTAGTATGGGATAAAGCTTCTTCTTCTCACATATAGTAACGGTTTGGGATAAAACTTCTTCTTCTTTCATAGTAATTGTCTCGTTAATTCATGGTTGGCCCATGTCTTAGGCAAGTTAAGTAGTCGCCTAAGACCTCCAAATGAAAAAAGACACCCAAATTTTAATCTATGTATCAAGAGTATTAATTAAGCACCCCACATGTTAGCCAATAGATAAAAAGTATTTTATTTTCTTAAAAAAAACTCACAAAAATAATATAAATTAATACTGGGTTAATACAAAATGAATTACATAAACTTATAAATTGATGTATCATCAAACATAAAAAGACAAGTAAAACATTCATTTATTATGTGAATGAAACCCTTCAAATCACATTATTTACCACATCAGATAATATGTTTTATATATGTAATAAAATTTGTATTCGCTTTAGCATTTTTCAAAAATTTATTCTTTAAATGTGCTAGATGCTTCATTTACTCTACGTGGGAGTTTCAAAGTGTGGAACTCGTGATCTCCATACAAAAGCTGAAAAATATCTTTCTTTTAGTCTCTCTCTCTCAACAAAGAAAAATTAAGAGTCTGTTTGGATATCGTTTATTGCTGAAAACTGAAAACATTATAGCAAAACAATTTTTAAATGTGTAAATAGTGCCATGGGATCCAATTTTAAAGAAAAATTTGCTGAAATTCGTACTTGCGGGTCCTGTGAACAGTGCACACCACACAAAAAACGCCAGACGCAAAAAACTTTCATTTTCAGTGCAATCCAAACGTAGGCAAAACCAAAAGACCAACCAATCTCAATCTCAAGTCTTGTTTTTTGTACTCACTGCTAAAATTTTTGCCACTTTTCATTTTAAAACATAAAACAGTGATATCTTTAAGCTTCTTTGTAGGAATTCTTGGAACTTTCTTCTATGACCAAGCATTTCCTTCAGGTTTGGCTTTAAAATCTATGTTTCGGATTTGTGTAAAACTTCTCTCACTTGGTTTGGTTTTGTACCTGTAGACAAGCTTCAGTTTGTGTTATTCTTTGTTTTATCTTTGTTCGTAGAGTCTAGAAGACACATAAGTCAGAATCCATTGTTTTATCTATGTAATATAAAGTAATATATTAGTTGTTAACAAAAATTAAGTTTTGTGAAAATGAAAATGTCAAATAAATTTATATTCAAAAGGTTAGATACTTTATAAAATGAGAAAATTACACTTTATCACTCTAAACTATACCTCATGTTACACTTTGGACCCTAAACTTTTCGAATGCACGTTTTGCACTTTAAACTATGACTCCTATTACACTTTGCACCTTGCCGTTAAGTTTGCTATTAACTTAAATAAAAATTCAAAGTTTAGGGTGCAAAGTGTAATAAAGAGTATAATTTAGGATGGTAAAGTGTAATTTATCTTTTTATTTTAAAGCATTGAGAAGATGGGCAATTAGGTCTTTTCACATGGTGTCATATTTTTCCATCCAAGTTAACAACAAACTTAACATCGGAGTGCAAAGTGTAACAAGAGTCATAGTTTAGGCTGCAAAAAAGTGCATTCGAAAAGTTTAGGATGCAAAGTGTAACATAAAATATAGTTTAAGGTGGTAAAGTGTAATTTCCCCTTAAAAAAATACATGTTGCTTAGAGAATTTTACTAATAATACAATACTTGTTGTTGCTACTTTCTACAAAGAAGTTTTCCAAAGTTAAAAATTGATGTTAACATATACAAGATCAGTTGTATCACAAAAAAGATTATGAGGATTAGTCATATTATTAGTTGAAAAGGATATGTTATCAGAACTTTGAAACAAAATTTAATTAGTAAACATGCATCTAAAAAAGCTGGAAAAATAGATTTTTAGTAAAAATATTATTTAATTGAAATTGGAGAGTTTCAACTTATGATGTTCGCTCCTAATGATAACATTTTATCATCAAACCAAGACACCAATTGGTTTTTGGTTTAGGCAAGGTTTGAACCTCATATCTCTTATTCAACTATTAAAAACTTTACCAGATAAGTTAATTGGATCTCACTTATTTAATTGAAATTAAAATGCATAAAATGCCCCAATTTAGTTATCATTTTAGACCCTAAATACATCGGGTTGACCCTGCACCATCTCAATACCACACAGCACAAAACTAATCTCGCCCCACATGTTAATTAAACTTCACTAAACTGATCTCACCATCTCAATACCACACAGCACCAAAAAACTCCATCACATGTTCATCTCCTACCTACGCATGTACTAAGAAAGAAAGCTTGTTTACTGTTGTACACAATTGGACACGCGTTGTCTCTCTTCAACTATACTAAGTCTTGACTACTTTTACTTAATGATTATAATGGAAGAACTATTCGGACATTTGGTTCGTTTTGATGTGTTTTTGATGTGATGTACTTTATAATGATGTGATATTAAGGTTTTTTGTTTCATTTATTTTTTCTAACATTATCATAATCTAAAATTACAAAATATATCACATCACATTAATCTCGTAACATTCTTAAATAATGTAATATTGTATTCTTGTATTGAAATTACATTAATATAAAATTACATTAATATAATATTATGGTGTAATATAATATCGGGGCAAACCAAACGCCCCCATATTGTATTATAGTTTTACTATTGATGGATATGATCTATTTATTATTATTGAGATTGTGCTTAAAAACGAAAATCATATACATAACAAATTCAAATAATACAATTTAAATAATCATTGAATTATTAATTATTAGTATAGATATGTTTAAGGTAAAATATTTTAGACACAGTGGAAAAAGTAATTTTAATCAAGTAACTGGTGAACAAATTTGATGTTGTTCAATTTAAAAAAACATGAACTACATTTGCACATATAATCTAACTTTTTTTTTTAGTGAACAAAAAAATGGATAGGATGGGTGACCTGAGTTGGCATCTTCTACTTAAGTGTGACCATAATGACACTCTACCTACTAAGCTTCGGCCTGTGGGAGCAGGGGATCTAAATGAACAATAATTATGCACTCATCCCCATTGAGAATGCTAGTGAGCATGAGCCGAGAGCATGCAATTTTTTCCACATGCACTTCCCATTGTGAGATTCAATCCTTGGTTCTCCGTCTCTCAAACTCTTAGGGCATGTTTGGTAAATTGTAATAGGCACTGTAGTGTAATAGTTATTCCTATGGTTTAGTTATTCTTTAATTTGGTTATGTTTTTATTACAAGAAGTAGTCATTCCTTATGAATAACTATTCTTTAAAATGAGGAATAATTATTCTTCTTTAAAAGGTTGTATTAGATATTCCTTAGTAAGTGCAATAATTTCAAAACTTAATATATTTTCAAATAAGCAAACTATCCATATACATCTAACAATTATAAAAATAAAAATTCATAAAAAATAACACATATCTCTCTTAAATTTAAAAATAACAATTTTTAAGAAGATATAATTGTATAAGTAAGATATTTCCTAAAATAAATGTTTAAGTTTCATTCTAATGTTATAACTCACAACCAAAATAATGAATATGTTTAGTTATTACATTACAACGCACTTTATTACTAGTAATAAAAATTACAATTCATATCATAATCCTCATTCAGTGTACCAAACGTACCCTTAATGGTGGGACCTAGAGAATGGAGCATTGCTATGGTAATGGATGTTGGGCTTTGTGGAGACTAGTTTTGTTTGATTTGGTTTGACAACCCAAACTGATCCAAATAATGTTGAATGGTTTTTAATGAGAGATTTATTAAGACTTAGTCCATGGAGCGGAGGCTTGGGCCGAATCCCCTCGGGAAAATTTTTTTTGGCCCATTTTGTGTATAAAACGCAATTATGTGATTAGGGTTTGCGGGTTGCCGTATTTTTGAGAGAGAGAAAAACTGTAGCTGCACTTTGTACTTTTCCCTGATAATAGTGAAATCCTTGCAACTCCGTGAACGTAGGCAAATTGCCGAACCACGTAAATATTGTCTTGTGCGCGTGATTGCTTTCTTTGGTGTGTGTTTTCTCTATTTTTTTGTTTCTCACAGGTTGGGATTTCGGTTAAATTTCCTACAATGGAAGTATTGAATAATTTTCTACAAATTATCAAAAAACTGAAGTTGTAATGAATGTGATTAGTGTCATTTTAACAATATAGTAAATAAATGTTTAACTATATTTTGTGACCATACATTAGTTTGAAAGACTTTATGTTCTAGAATTTGTAATATCGCTATCATATCCTCAAGTAAATCATTATCAAATTAAAGGACAGGTTTGGTAAAGTTATATTTATATATATAAAATATTTACTACTGTGATAGTCAATATTTGTTTAAGTATTAATAATGTGGTAATGTCCAATTCATTTATTTTAATATAGATGGATAACAATTTAAAAAGAGTCAACTATATAACTGACTTGTATAATATAGGTTAGTACCTCCCGATGTTTATAAAAGGAGACATCCAATATTCAAATATGCTCTCCCATTGTAACTATTGAATATATATATATATATATATATATATTTATACACCACTATTGTGATAGTCAATATTTGTTTTAAGTATTAATAATGTGGTAATATCTAATTCATTTGTTTTAATATAGATGGATAACAATTTAAAAAGAGTCAACTATATAACTAACTTGTATAATATAGGTTACTACCTCCTAGTGTTTTCAAAAGGAGACATCTAATGTTCAAATACACCATTCCACTGTAAACTATTGAATATACACACACGCACATATATATATATATATATAATAGGTAAAGAAAACTCTAATCTAACTCCTATGATATCTACTGTATGCTAGTCTTTAAATTTATCTTGACTCTCTTAATTTCATTTTCTTATATTGTTGTAACTTGCAATTCTAACTCCAACCTCTCCCTTATTATTTTAGTAAGGCAAAAGGCCGAGTGGGGCTGGATCCTTTATTCCCAAGAAGAGAAGACAAGACTCATTGTGCAACGGGAAGGTTGCGTTCGAGGGTTAAAACAGTTGAGGAAGAAGGAATTGCCCAAAAACAACCGAGGAGCCAAGAAAAGTGGCACGCAATCTAAGCAGTAGTCACCTCCACAATAATTAGGTGTTTCTACCTAATGCACGTTGCATTTAATGCTAAATGACCGGCCTAAACAATGCTGACACTCCAAAAGTCCATTTTCATCGTGAAATTGAGGGAAGAGAAACCTGATTGGACAAAGATCTACTAACATCCAACCTGGTAATCCACTATGGGGTCTAGCCTGGTAATCCACTAAGGGGGAGGATTATCTGAGGTATAAATAACCTTTTCCTACACACTAAATGGGGACTGGAAAAATGGGGAGAGAAAGTGTTTAAGTCTTAGGAGTGTTTTCTGCTTATAAAAGCTTGCTTGTAACATCGACAAAAGTGTATTCATGTATTTAAATCTAAGTGTTCATTTTGATTCTTGATTATACTTGTTCAGTCTTCCCATTGTGGATTACCCTCTTGTTTAACAAATTAATTGTGATGATTAGAGCCTTAGGATGCCCATCCTTGTTCCAAGTCCTTTCGATCCCCATATAAGCATTTATTATTTTGCAAGATAAAAACCCTTTTTGTGTATTGAGAATTATAGGTATGTATACTACACTTTTGTTATTTTTATTTTTACAAGGAAAATTATGGATATGAGTTAGAGATCCATATTACATTGTTATCGGTGAAAAATAAGTTTTTCTTTTGGCTTATATTATAGTTTTTTTTTTTTTTTTTGACTTGTAAACGTTTAGGCATGTAAAGTGATGTTTATTATCTAAATTATTTTAAATTTATTTAATTTTTATATATTTCATAATGTAAGGACGCGATTCGTAGCGGACCGTAACAGTGTCGGGTTCGCACGTGAAAAGGCCCCTAACAATATCATTTGTAGAGCGTGGGTTTGGAAGGCTAGGCCTTGATCGACAGGCGGTGGGTTTTTCGCGGTGTTCGTACAAGTTTAAGTTTTCCTTCACCCTTGGAGTCTTTCTCCTGGAGGTGGGCTGGGAGGCTCTGGTTTTTGGCCATTTTTCCCAACCCCCCCTTTTTAAGTTACTTCTTTTTCCTTTTTATATTCGCCTGCGTTCATTGTCCTTCGTCCACGTATAGGGTCAACCCTTCCAAAATTGATACTTGTCCCATCAGCCCATATTCAAAGTTGTTGGGGGTGGTTGTAAAAGCCAAAGAATGCGGCTCTGTCAGGTTCAGAGCATTGAATGGCAGTAAGGGCAGCTTTCCCTGGATATTTTAGATCTTTCGTCCTGGTTTCGGTCCTATACCGTTTTTACCCTTCTTTCAGGGGGGGGACTTTGGGTCTGTCGAGGACTGAGCCGTCCTCGGCGATATCCACAAGCTATTTTGTCGAGCTTGGGCCTTTGGATTTTCCCCGGGTTGATGGGCCTGGCCCATAAATCATTTGGGCCCCACAATAGCCCCTCAAAACCCGGCTGTCCAACCTCTTGGTTGGAAAGGGGGGTTTTGGTGATGCCAAACCTCTTCCTACGGCCCAATCAATTTGGCCTTTTAATAATGCTGGCGGCTCCTCATCTGTCCAAGAAATGCGCCGGTCTATGAGACAGCTTTTTGATTTCGCGCTTGATGCGCTCTTATCATTTGGGCATCCCAAAACGTGCTTTTAATGACCACTATTTACGAGACTACTTTAATTCGGCGGTTTGTTTTGATGGGGTGGAGAAACGGAACCGGCATGTTTGTGTTGGCAGATTCCTTTGGATATCTGAACCTATTAAATGTCTCCCGCTCCACCCTCAGTATAAGAAGGAAGGGCGGAGGTTATTGTTTTTGTAAAGAATTCCTTCTCATCTTTCTGAGATTTGAAATATTTGGCCTCCCCTAGGGTTCATTTTACCCACTAATTCACAAACTAAATCGTGATACACTTTATCATAACAACGAGTGATGCAGGAGCCAAACCCCTCCCATAAACGCCATGTTCCAATAAAGCTCATTATGGCTCGATCGGGACAGGGATGGCGAAAACTCAAAATCAACCTCACCCTTCTTTCAGTCAAAATCCGAAGCAGGGACTTGTCACGTCAAACTTTCGGCGTGACTGAGTTGAGAACACCCATCATCAGTACCAATCGCTCTCCTATGAGCATACCTAGTATGGCTCCAGTGTGTTGGGAGTCAGGATCGAGGCAGGGACCAAGTGTCTCTACTTCTTCCTCTCTTACTCCTTTTTCTTTCTTTTCATCTCTTCTCTCTTCTTCTCCTCCTTCTTTACTCATGTCCTCCATCCTCTTCATTCATCTCCTCCATCTTCTTCATTGATTTCTTCCTTACTATTTCCTTCTCCGCCATTTCTTCCCAAAGAAGGTTCTTATCATAATATGAGCAGTATTAAGGCAAAGATTGGAGAGACTTTGAAGACGAGTTTAAAAGACGCCTGGCAGTCTACTTATCTGTATTACGGATGTAATTGTCGCTTAGGCAGTTCACATTTTGTATAGGCTCGTTCGAGCCCCTCTTTGTACATTGTAATAATTTTTCGTATTAATAAAAATCGTTGTTATTTTATTTCGCATGTTTTGTCTCTATGCCTTCTCTTTTTTTTTTGAATCTACAAACGCTGCTCGGCACAATAATATAGCATCTAAATCAATGACGACTAAGACCAAAAGACTTGATAATAAAAAGACGTCGCCATAACTTTAATAGAAATGCTTGGCACAATAAGGCCGATCAGTGAAGAGTAATACTTACCCCATGCTAGCCGAGGAGAAAAACGAAGGCTTGATGTCATGTAAGGAATAACCATTTGAAGATATATCACCCACCAAATGAGCGGCCTTCTTATATGACTAAGTGCTGGGGCGTTCCACCCCCTTCCTTACACCTTTATTGGCCTCAACCTTTTATGATGTTTAAGCCGTGGATGAAGTGACCTGACATTTTTATCAAGTATCCCATCTTACGAGATTCAAATCTTTTCTTATCCAAGTATTTGGTTTCCCCATTGGCTTGGGTCCGAGGACCATACAAGGCCTTGGTTCTGTCCAAAACTTGTAATTTTTATAGTCTTTTGTACTTGGTTTCCCCATAGGCTTGAGTCCGAGGACCATACAAGACCTTGATTCTGTCCAAAACTTGTAATTTTTATAATTTTTTGTACTTGGTTTCCCCATAGGCTTGAGTCCGAGGACCATACAAGGCCTTGGTTCTGTCCAAAACTTGTAATTTTTATAATCTTTTTGTAGTTGGTTTCCCCATAGGCCTGAGTCCGAGGACCATACAAGGCCTTGGTTCTGTCCCTGGGCCCATATGCTGAACGGGCCTGGGCTGCGAATTTACTGGGCCCACAAATTGAGAGGTATTTCCGTAGTCTTTGATCACGCGGTACTTCTTGGCGTCCCAGTGTTCGAGGTGCGCCTTCTCGAGACTCCTTTAACCTCAGGGTTGCAGACGACGTTGGAAATCGAGCCAGAGACGTTTTGTCTGTAGCGTTCCTTGGGACGCTGCGCGAATTAAATGCCACCGGTTTACTTCTGGGTATAAATGGGATAGGGGATCACTTCACTTGCACATGAACTCTCCTGTTCCCTTCGGAACTATATTTCTTCCATATCCGCGATCTTTCTTTCTAGTGCCACTGCCTCAATGCAAGATGTTTGAGGCTTGGATAGGGATGCAAGGTCTCCGCACGCTTCAGAGGCACCGAATCCTTAAGGTGGTATGGTGCGGACAAGGATGGCACAGATTCAAGCCAGTCCTCCGTCTTGACAGGAGGAGGATGATATTCCTCCTTCTTTTAATCAAAATCCGAAGCAGGTTCTGGTCATGCCAGATTTCTGGTATGTCAGAAAAAGGAATTTCCGCCATCAGCGCCGTCTGCCTTGTAGCAGGCAAATTTCTGCGGGGGCTTCCCAACTTCCGGCTCCCTGCACCTTTTCTGTAGATGGTGTTAGCCTGAGGTCAGGTTCCCTGCACCTTTTCTGTAGATGGTGTTAGCCTGAGGTCAGGTTCCCTGCACCTTTTCTTTACCGGTGCAGGCCCCAAGTTGGGTTCTTTTGCTGCCTGAGTTATGGGCGTGCAAAAGCACTGAGGAGGAACAAGGTCTCGAGGCAGTAGCCAACTTCTCCTCTGTGCTACCTCCTCGGCTTTATCTTCACTCTCTTGTATTCTTCGTTACTTACGTAATTAGCTTCAATGAAGGCTTTGTTTCCACTTTCCATTGTACACTGTACTGTTCCCTTGTCTTAATAAAATATGTGTCTATTTCTCTATACATATCTTTCTTCTCCGTAACCACTACTTTATGCATGAATATTAAATATGAGCTTGCCCTTAATGATATTCTAGGCAGAGAAATGCCTTAACACAGATTCCTACTAGTTTAGATTTACAAATATTATCAAGCATAATAAGGTTAATCATCAATAAATTAAACTCTTGGAACTAACCGGGATAACGGCTGAGTGCTGCGCGATGCATGCTAGAGCGATGTCCAAGTACGATAAACTCTAAATAATTCGTCCGAGAGGGTAGCCGAGTAGCGAGGGGCTTTGGTTGTGCTTTTGGATAATATGTTGCGCCGTATCGCGTCAACCCCTTTGATATTGGGGGATCAGAGGGTAGACCGAGGAATCCGCGCAATCAAGGTATTAACCCATCTGTTAACGCGGAGCTCTCTTCGGATGGATTTTGAGGTTTATGTGCCATAGTTTTTTTTTAAAAATAGTTGGTTCCTCATCCAGGTAATTGGTTTCCCCAGAGGCTTGAGTCCGAGGACTATGCAATGCCTTGGTTCTGTCCAAAACCTAGTTTTCCACATCCAGGTAGTTGGTTTCCCCAGAGGCTTGAGTCCGTGGACTATGCAATGCCTTGGTTCTGTCCAAAACCTAGTTTTCCACATCCAGGTAGTTGGTTTCCCCATAGGCTTGAGTCCGATGGCAACTGGCAGTAGTTGGTTTGCAATGCCTTGGTCCAAAACCTAGTTTTCCACATCCAGGTAGTTGGTTTCCCCAGAGGCTTGAGTCCGTGGACTATGCAATGCCTTGGTTCTGTCCAAAACCTAGTTTTCCACATCCAGGTAGTTGGTTTCCCCATAGGCTTGAGTCCGAGGACCATGCAATGCCTTGGTTCTGTCCAAAACCTAGTTTTCCCTCCAGTAGTTGGTTTCCCCAGGCTTGAGTCCGTGGACTGCAATGCCTTGGTTCTGTAAAACCTAGTTTTCCACATCCAGGTAGTTGGTTTCCCAGAGGCTTGAGTCCGTGGACTATGCAATGCCTTGGTTCTGTCCAAAACCTAGTTTTCCACATCCAGGTAGTTGGTTTCCCCAGAGGCTTGAGTCCGTGGACTATGCAATGCCTTGGTTCTGTCCAAAACCTAGTTTTCTCTTTGTGTGGGATCTTGGCTTTAAGGGAGTTAGCTTCTCAGCCAAGCCCCTAGAGTTTATCTATACGGTTAACGTTACCAAGTGCCTAGTTTGCTCTTTACGGGGGACCTTGGCTTTAAGGGAGTTAGCTCCTCAACCAAGCCCCTAGTCAAGAAACGTAGTCCCTAACAGAACTTTATACTAGAACTCTATAACCAACGGTTAGATATAACGAAGAAACTCTATCGACCCATTTCCTATACCAACACACAGGCCTTCCCCACAGACGGCGCTAATTGTAAGGACGCGATTCGTAGCGGACCGTAACAGTGTCGGGTTCGCACGTGAAAAGGCCCCTAACAATATCATTTGTAGAGCGTGGGTTTGGAAGGCTAGGCCTTGATCGACAGGCGGTGGGTTTTTCACGGTGTTCGTACAAGTTTAAGTTTTCCTTCACCCTTGGAGTCTTTCTCCTGGAGGTGGGCTGGGAGGCTCTGATTTTTGGCCATTTTTCCCAACCCCCCCCCCCTTTTTAGGTTACTTCTTTTTCCTTTTTATATTCGCCTGCGTTCATTGTCCTTCATCCACGTATAGGGTCAACCCTTCTAAAATTGATACTTGTCCTATCAGCCCATATTCAAAGTCGTTGGGGGTGGTTGTAAAAGCCAAATAATGCGGCTCTGTCAGGTTCAGAGCATTGAATGGCAGTAAGGACAGCTTTGCCTGGATATTTTAGATCTTTCGTCCTGGTTTCGATCCTATACCGTTTTTACCCTTCTTTCAGGGGGGGGACTTTGGGTCTGCCGAGGACTGAGCCGTCCTCGGCGATATCCACAGGCTATTTTGTCGAGCTTGGGCCATAGCCCTCCTCGGCTTGGGCCTTTGGATTTTCCCCGGGTTGATGGGCCTGGCCCATAAATCATTTGGGCCCCACACATAATTTTTTGAAACTAGTCTACTCTAATTGTGTAATCTCCAATTTCTTTAACCAAAATTCTTGATCTAAAATGTTTAAAGAATATCAATTTTGATCAATATAATTTAAAAAGATAATTCACAATTTACAAATTGGTTGGATGAAAACTTATAAATGGAATAAATTTAAGTAATGTTACATTACCTAATAACTTTTTATTGTATTAATATTTAAAAAATCTCACTGTTGGATTTGATGTTCACTATGTTCTTAATAATTAACTAGCCTTTGAGCACACACTCAAGTGCGTGCTTAGATGCTTTTCTATTTTATTTTATTTTGTGGTAAAGGATAATAGTTTTCATTCATCATAAGTGGCCACATTTTCCAATCATAAAAATGCCTAGGGGTGTGATGAGATTTATGCATTTGTCGGTAAAATAATTTTTTGGCGTAAATCTCATCACACTATATAGTAAGTATTTTTGTAATTGAAAAATGTAGTAACTTCAAATTATAATGAATGAAAACTATTAACTTTTACAAATATATATATATATATATATATATATATATTTATATATATGTATGTATGTATGTATAAGAGTCTTTGAGCACTCAAGTGAGCGCATACTCAGAATCTAGTATTTCCTAATTATCACCTGACAATTTTGTTAATATTATGATCAATGTTTCAATGATTGGAAGATGATGCTATAATTCAATATTAACCTTTAGGGGAAAAAAAGATCCTCTAAGCAAATCCTTTAAATTTACATAAAGTGAAAATACATAATGAAATTTTAACTACAAAACTATTTAAAAATTGCATGAGAAAATATTTACTAAAGTTATTATAAAGAAGTTGATGGATCAATGTAGAAACATGAAATATTTACATAGGGTAAAATTAAAATAATTCACTACATTAAAAACCAAGCATATAAGATTCATGTTTTCAAACCCGAGTGGAGTGTTCTGTTCAATTACCTTGGCTCTCACGTTTTCAAACCCCAGTGGAAAGAAGCATCTTTTTTAGGGCAAAACAGAATGAACGTGGCTTCTGTAAACAAAATATTAGTTTCATTTACTGATTGGTTTGCAAAGTAGAAGAAAATATTAAAGAATTAAAGAAAGAAAGAAAAAACTCAAAATATATCATATTCACGTGTTCTAGGGACAAAATTGCCAAATGCCCATTTCGGGAAAACTAATTAGCATTTTGCCCTTCTTCCCAAACTAAATAGGGAAATGCCCCTCTTTTGAAACTTGACTTTTTCAAAATCGAGTTAAGCCCTATAGTGACATTTTCAAGGACCTATAGTGGCGTTTTATAACTTGATACTCATGAAATCGAGTTATAGGCAATTTTATTGCCTATAACTCGATTTCATGGATATCAAGTTATAAAACGTCACTATAGGTCCTTAAAAACGTCACTATAGGGTTCCAGAATTTTTTTTTTTATTTTTAAACTCGATTTTGAGAAAATCGAGTTTTAAAATAGGGGCATTTCCCTAATTAGTTTGGGAAGAAGGGCAAAATGCTAATTAGTTTGGCTAAAAAGGGCAGAAGCCCATTTTGTCCCATGTTCTAGTAGAATAGATAAAATAAATAAATAAATAAAATAAAACTCAAAACATATCAAATTTCACATCATAAACGTGGCTTCTGTAAACAAAATATTAGTTTCATTTACTGATTGGTTTGCAAAGTAGAAGTAAATATTAAAGAATTAAAGAAAGAAAGAAAAAACTCAAAATATATCATATTCACGTGTTCTAGTAGAATAGATTAAAAAAAAAAACTCAAAATATATCAAATTTCACATCTTCATCTGACCTTTTTTTTAATTTATTTTTTTATCAAAATTATCAAACCCATAAAATAAAAAATAAAAAATAAAAAATAAATAAAAATAAAAAAACCTAAATATATAAATTCACGTTCAGCATTGTACAGGAATATATAACTTCTCCAATCGCAAAGATATATCGTATAGCAGTGTACAGTAGTATATAACTTCTCATATATCGTATAATACTTGCTTCAATGGAAGACCAATCCTCCAATGGCGTTACTTGCTAAGTTGGGGGAAAATATCTAATGAGTTTATTTATTATCACTTTGTATGTTTCGACATTAAAGTTTTTTTTAAAAATAGGTCATTTTTTAGAGAACATTTTTTGGAAAACTATCTCATTTTCTGGTGTTTGGTAACAATCTTGAAAATGAGCTTGAAAATATTTCTAGTGTTTGGTATGCACAAACTTTTTGTAACATTTCTTGTATAATTTAAAACATGAATAATATGAAATTTACGTAAACACATCTTATGTAATCAATATAATAATAAAAAATAAAAAAACAAGTATGAATTTGGTTTTCAAACTAAAATTTTCCCAAAATGCTTAACCAAGCAAACCCTTAGCTTCACTCGATGGTTTACGACCAGATTTTGTCAGTTTTCAGGTGAAACTATAGAGCCGATTAACTTGATCACCTTGGGTTTATTTGTTTTTGGATTACATATCTAGATGTAGGTATGAGTTAATTCAAGCTGTTTGTTCTTACTTCCATTTGTGTTTAGAGTTATTCGCTGACCTGTTGATTGTTTAGTGCTACAGTTGATATTGAGTGGAACTAAACCTTCAAATTCTTTTATATGATTTTGTGTTTTTTTGATAGTCCTGTAGAGGCCTTAGGCTAAAGTTTTGTATCATTTCGTATATAACCATTTTGTTGAAGTTTCAAAATAGTGGAGCTTCCAAATCGTGGTTATGTTTATTTCTCTTCTAAACTTTCCTTTTGATTTATTCTTTTATCAATTTTGCATTAACAATCAATTCAAGCATTCTCCATCGTGGGAAGATAAACATGGAGAAAAGAAAGAAGAGAAACAGATAGAGAGAGATATATGGAAAGAGGAGAGACTAGAGTGAGTGTTAGTGAGAGTATGAGAAGAAAGAAAAAGCAAAGAGAAGGGAGAAAAAATGAGAGAGCTTATCATGAGAAAGAGAAGGCGCCAAAAAAATTTTCTGTTTCCCATGGCTATAGAGGCTACAAAATAATATAATATTTATAGGAAATGTGAAGCGTGAGAAAGAGATTGTTTTCCAACTTTTTTTTTTTTTTTTTGGAAAACAACCTATAGAAAATAATATTTATTTTTATTAAGGTTTTCCGTTGACTAAAGATAGTTTTCTGTTGACCAATTTTTTTTTTTTTTTTTTTTGGTGCTACAAAACACTGAAAATTGTGGAAAACTATCTCTATAGAAGGCTTTCTAGCGAAATAAACAGAACATACATAAGGTCATATACATGATCTACCATAGTCAGACTAACTTTTAGCTAATGGAACAAAATTTCTCTCAAAACTAGTATATATAAGGTCATATACATAACCTACCATAGCCGGACTAACTTTTGGCTAAAACTTCTAATATATGTCTTTTTTAGGTGTGAATTTTGAAAATTTAACCGTTGAATTTCATGTTCATTCTTAACATACATATCAAATTTCGTTCAAATCGATTGTTATTTACTATTCGATCAATAAACTTATTTTTTATATACAATTTTAGATCACAAAATCTTGAAATTTTAACATTTATTTGATAACATAACAATTGATCTTTGATCTTCTTGAAATTTTGCAAACATAAAAGAAATAATAAGAACATGCAATCTAAGAGTTAGACTTTCAAAATTTACACTCAACAAAAAGAAATATGAAGATTTTAAAGTGTTTCTCCCCAAACTAGTTTAGAGAAAGATTTTGTTATGGCTAATATGAAAATTGCAGAAGGGTTAAGAGTTACCCAATGCGCAGAGTCTGCACTCAGCAGACCAAATAAGGACCTTATTACAATAATGCTTTAACCAACAACCAGGTTTAAATGGAGGAGGCTTCCTTAAAAAAAAAATAAAAAAATAAAAACTAAAACCAAAAACACAGAAGATGGAGCAATTACCTTGGACCATCATGTGAATCTGACAAAAAACAGAGAGCACTTAAAAAGTGAAAATAAAAGAGAGACGGCTATTTATGTGGGTTTAGTGGAAGGTTTTAAGTTGTGAGAATTTATTTTGCGAATTTATCCCCTTAACTAAAAACCTGTAAGTGAGTAGGTAGGGGATAATTTGGGATATCAAAAACTTAGAGGTCATAGCTTGAAAACCAGCTTAGAAGTCATTTTTTGATATCCAAGACATCCATGACTTTGAAGCTCTTTGAATAGTAGTATAGATACACATACCATGAAACATGCCAATTGGATACTATTTACAATTCAATCTAGAAACTCATTTTACATGCACACTTTTAAATACAAAAACTTAAAATGTAATCATTTGGTCAATGACATAGTTATTAATCTCATATCGTCTTAAAATTTTGTAAGTATGTAGAGTATAAAAAGAAATCTTGTCAATGAAAGATTTGTTAAAATTTGCATTCATTCAAAAAATATTGAGCGGTGAAACTTATAACTTAAAGTTACACTAAATGTAACTTAAATCAAAGACAAACCCACGTTGGGGCCCAGGGGGCCCATGCCCCTCCCAGGCCCCAATGAAAGATTTATCAAAATTTATATTCATTAAGAAAATATTGAGTGGTGAACCCACATTTCCCCCTCCCCCCCCCCCACCCCCCCGGGGGGCGCCAGGGGGTTTTGACAAAATTGAGAATAACATATGTATTTTCTTATAAGTTCTAACATTTGGCACTAAAATTTATATCTTGGCCTCCTCACCCAAAAGTTTTTCAAATACCCATGAAATCCAAAACATATTTATCTATAATTGCCCAGTTGTCCTAAGCAAATAAATAAATCATTTGGACAATAACCTAGATAACAAGAAAATCCTTAAAATAAACTAAAATTCCAACAAACAAATGATAAATTGGGGCTAAACAATAATAAAATACTACCAACAAAACAATTAGAAATCATAAATCTCTAGCAAAATAAATCACATAACCCCGATAACTTTTACCCAATTAACTCTGCCTCTCTCAACTTTATCTTTTCCTCCATGGCTCCACTCCACCGCCATCAAGTAACAGCCTACACCATTGACCGCTCCACACAGTAGTTAGGCACAACCACACTCAATCTATTTTAATACCTATTCGAAAATTCAACTTAATTGTGAGTTTATTGAGATGTTATTATGTAACTTAACTTGAGTATATTGATTTAGGGTCCATTTAGGATCTGCTTATTTTGATGAAATCGAAAACTTTTTACTGAAAATACTGTAAATAAAAATAAAAGTTAGATGAAATTGTACAATAGAACTCATGAATAAGACCAAAAAGTGTAGTAGGACCCATGAATAGTAGCAAAAAGAAGCTGAATGGTAAAATAAGTTAGCAAAAATAATATTTGCCAAACAAACACTAAGGGTTTGTTTGGATACCGCTTATTACTGAAAACTGAAAATATTATAGTAAAATAATTTTTAAATGTGTGAATAGTGTCATATGACCCATTTTTAATGAAAATTTGGCTAAAAAAAAAGGTTTGTGGATCTTGTAAACAGTGCACGGGACCCAGGTTTGGATGCAAACGCGCACACTTAGTGTGTGTTTGGCATTGGCTTAAAAATCTAGTTTTTTTTACTATTCAACTTATTTTTGCTAATATTTATGGGTCCCACTATACTATTTTAACTACTTTTTAGCTTTATTTACAGTACTTTAAGCAAAAAAAAAAAAGTTAGTTTCAACTAAATAAACTGTTCTCAAACAAACACTTAGTCAAACTTTCCGTCCATGATTATATGAAAGTTGTCGAAGCCTGTAGGCAAGTTGATAATGAAGTGTAGCTACATATTACTATTTCTTCAAATTGCAATTTTTGATAAGAAAAGATCTCACATCTTATTCTATCTCACCAATTTTTGGACATTGAAAATATCAGCAAGTGCCAATTAAGATTCAAAACTCTTGGCTATAAATCCATATAATTAATACCCCTATTACTTCCCTTTGATTCGTAGATTATCAACTATAATGTTTAATTCTTTTATTTCATTAGAAAAAATACAAAGAAGTCAAAAACATATATCAATGATGTAAGTCATGTAACATTGGCAACCTCTAATGTTGATATTCCAAAATTTGAAAACTCTCAAACAAAGAACCTTGGCCACCCGAGTTAGAATTCTAGTTTTGTCCCTGACTTAAACCCAACACACACACACACACACACACACACACACACATACATACACACATCTATTTTTTTAGGAACTCATCTTTCTCTCTTCTAACTATATTTCTTAAAAAAATAAAAAATCTCTATCGAACACTTTGATGTTTGATCAATTTATGCGGTTTTTAAGAAGATAAATTCAATACATTTTGAGCTAATGTGGACTCAAGCATGCTAGAATTTTCACCTATCCAAGTTACATAATCACTAACACCTTTGGCGTATTTAGCTAACCTGGTATTCTTATCAAAAAAAAAAAAAAAAAATCATGCGATTTTAATTTTCTATTTTGAAACCCGAGAAAGCGCGGATCATGTGGCATATTATTTTCACTTTTCACGCGCACCACGCCATGAACAATTTATTTATTTATTTATCTTTTATATATATATATTGATAAGCCATTTGCAATTTAATCGTATGATATTATGGACACCTACCTCCATAAAAGAAGGCATTCCTCCTCTGCACAAGTGCTTTTATACTTAATACAACCAATGCATCATCATTGACTTTTTAAAAAGTATATTTTGACGATTATTATGCAATTGTTAATAGCGACGCAACAGATGCACGCTTTACATTATTTTATTTTTGAAAAAAAAAAAGATATATATATATATATATATTTATATTCCTTGATATGACCTCATTTTGGTGCACCAATTCCCCGCGTCATAAATTAAAATGGGAGCGATCAGAGACGTCGCTCCCACTTTTCTTTTTTTCTTTGAGAGACACATGCTGCTTGCTTCTAAATCCACTCAATGCATCATGCACGAAATCAGCAAGATTAATGTTGGCTATGAATCAGTGGCAGCTCTAAGAATTTTTTTTAGAGGATCGGCAATGACGGAGCTAGACATTTGTCATGGGGTGCAAGTAAAAAATAAAATGATATATATATATATATATATATATTTGTACATACAACTTCCATATTATATACAATAATCTAAAATAGTATTTTAAATACAATTTAGTATACAATACAACTATATTGTATAATAGTCTAAAAAGTTATTAATAGTTTAAAGATATATTAGTAAGACAATAACAATTGAATGCATAAACAAGTATAATTAAATAATTAATCATACATTTTTGTCAAATTAATAATAACTTATTATATTAATATGTAATATCAATCAAATAAAAATATATGATAAAGAAAATAGTAACACACCTAGTAAACACATGTTCGATACATTAAAGTACTCCAAAATTGTACAAAAAAAGACCAAAAACTGTTTTGTTTTATTATTTATTGGAAAGCTCATTTTGCTGCTAGATGTACAAATTTCACTAATCTTTACAAAGAATTCTTCCTACTTTTCATTTCCTACTTATCAACAAACTCAATGATAAAGAGTGGGACATACATAAGGGCGACAAATTAAACTATGTGAAACAATTGCAAATTACTGTGATTGAAGATGAACATGTCGGTTCATTTTAAACAATGGAAATAAAAAACAATTGAAAAAAAGATATGAATTCTCACTGATGGGAATGACGAGATCACATTACCCTGACGAGATCAACACTAGTGACGAGGTAAACCTTGACGACAAACGAGTCATCACCGACGAGGAAAAGAAGATCATTCAATGGTGCTAGCAGATAACCTGGGCAGTTACGAAACCAGCAAAGCAGACCGTTGGAGCCTAATAAAAGCTCCATAATTGGGCTGAAGGCGTTACAAGAGAGAGGCATTAACACCCCAACGGCTAGTAGTCAAGCTCACATATATAAAGTCCTCACATTGGCAGCGTAAGGTACAGATATATACTAAGACTCTCTAAAAATACCTATTGCTTTCTAGTTCTGTGAATTGCTGTATTGTTCTAACTTTGGCATCGGAGGCGCTGTGGCAGGCACCACACCGGTGACCCCTTTCTTGAAGATAATCAGGTGCTGATAGGGAGTTCCATCTGCCTACTGTGACTGACGAGTTTGCACCTCATCACTCACCACTAAGTCTAGCTTTGACGTGAGCTTGGAAAGTTCATTAAAAATAATACTGTCAACATAAACACTATAGATTTTCAATAACTGAGAGAACAACAAAAAAGTGTTCAATGATGTGCCATTATAAATTTATAGAATTTAGTTATTAGCCATACATAATCTGGAATGATAAAATTAATGCGTAGATAACAATCAGCACAGGTAAGGGAAAGCATTTGTGCGTGTAACTTGTATAATTTTAATTGCAAGTTAAGCAGATCAGGTCACAGCATAATCAACCAATTGGCTGATTAAGCTGACTCCTCCACATGGAAAAAAGAAAGAATGTTCACTAAAAAACATAATAACAAACAGCAAGGTAGATGACAAGAAAACTTGCCCAAGTAAATATTTCATAAAATAATTTTAGGTAGTTTTATATTCAAGCAGGAAGAGATGCACCATTGTCTGCAACTGTAAGATTGAGTATCATTGTAGTTGCCTTCAAAGCCCTAGTTGTTTATGAGAAACATAAATTGTTAAGTCCAACAACATAAATTATTGAGTCCAACAACATAAATTTGACTATCCTAACAGAGACTCATTCAAGATCCAGATTGTAATAAATTTACTTCAAACTATGGGGTAGACACTAATGCAATTAGAACTATGGTTTAATTAGTAACTCTTGTCTTACTTATAGACAACAATTATAAACACTAGCAAAAGAAAAAGGAACAGGTGAACATACACTAGATGAAAATTAATTAGTAACCATTATCTTACATACACACCCATAGTAAACATAGTTTCTGTCAATAAAAAAAGAGTGCAATAGGTACATAAAGAAAATCCGATTACTACAACACCAAACCTAAGCAACCCTATCGAGACAATCCCCTTTCCTTCAGGAAAAATGATATTAAGGTTTCTTTTGGTACTGCAACTCTAGCCACTTCAACTGGACGTCATTTTGATTCACAAGTGCTGCAAAAATGAACCTACCCTCTTGGATTCCCATGAAGAAGCAGGTGCTAAACAAATGAAGACGATCACCCAATTGCACCCTAGGAAGACTCAACACCATGTCTAGAGTTGCTTGAACCTCAGTAGCTACTATGGAAGCAAATGGTGTACGAGTACTTACACTTCTACTTTCAACAATAACATCTGAGATGTTCTTCAAAGAGTCAGACATTTCTTGCACAACTGAACGCTTTTTTCTTGGTTTATTGCAAATTCCTCAGAAAAAGTGGACACCGCTTGCTAAGCCTTTCCCCTTATTCACTGCTGGTCTTGCCCTTGACAATGATGGACCTTCAACCTCCATTGGGCCAACATTCATAGAGGGTTGACATTAGGGGTTAACAAATTCTTTGTTATCAGCGGAGTCCCCAGACCATTCAGTACTTTCTTTTGGTATTTCACCACTTGTGCAAAATACATTTTTCCCCGTTGCAACCGTGCCTTCAAACATGATTTCCATGGAGTCAACATTCGGTATACCTTTTTTTTAAAAGGTTAATGCCTTGGGACATGCCTACTTGTGGACAACCAGTAGTTAGAACACAATATAGTTGTAGACAGTGGAGTTTTTCACAATTATGTAAAGTGAACTAACCGCAATCTTTTAGGTCCACCACTCATCATTGGCCTCGAGCTTCCCAGTTATAGAATCAATACCTAACCCAGTCTCACGCTCAAAACACTCTTTATACATCTTCCACTGTTTTCTCAGATGATCCCATTTATTTCTAAATTGCATGTGAGTCACCACTTTTCCCATTTTACCCAACTGCTTAATCACTGCATCAACCCCTTCCCTTTTCAAAAATCCTCCACTCTTACTGTCTAGGATTTGAGCAGCACATAAATCACAAAAAGCTTTTAGTTCCGCTGGTTCTTTCCACCCAGTTCTCGCATCATTACCACCATCCTTCGATTTCCCCTTACCCATTTTTGCTACAACTACCTTCTATACTCATTGAGGCATTTCAACAAACAATTCGCGTGCATATCATAATCGGTTACACATGCCCACATGAAAAACGCAAAATAAACTCACATAATACAAATACAACATAGGTAGGAAGAGAAACACACAAAATTACACGGAGAAAGAAACCCACATACTAGTGTCATGGAAAACACAAAAACCACACACAAACGTTGAACACAAAAAACCACAGATTAAAGCCTCATGGAAAACAATATAACCACACACCAACAGATTAGAGAGTATGAGAAGTTAGACACAACTTACCTATGAATGCAGAGACCCACAATGGCAGCAATGACGTCCTAAGGGGATAGAAGGTGAGCTCGAGCGAAGGAAGAACAAAGGGGATCAGGTTCGTTTGTTTCGTGTAATGGATTTGTAATTACTGTGTTTCCTCTATTTTGATGGTTTATTGGTTGGTGGGTAGGTGCAATTCATTGAAGAGGAAGAGGACAGAGCATTGAAGAAAATTAAAGACATCTGCCATGGTTGTTGAGAGAAAAAAAGAAAACTGGAGAATGCGAAAATAGCCGTTGGCCTGAACGCACCGTTTTGTGTTTTATTACTCTGCTTCTTCGTGGGTTATTGTGAGTGAACAGTACACGTACACGATACAACGCGTTTCCTTTCAAGGATGTGTCCATGAACAGTACACGTACACGCACAAGCTTAATGAAACGGTGCGTTCAAGCTGATCTCATCCATGCGTTTCAATTGGGAAGAGTTGTGCGTTTATTTCATGGCATTGTAATGTGGGTCCTCATGGTGAGTAAATGCAAACGCTAAAACGCTGAGGAGAAACGTAATCCAAGCGCTCACTAAGAAAAAAAAATAGTAACTAATATAAGTTTTTGCTTTTGAAGTGTATGGCTTTTTAATCATAAACATGGTCACTCTCTTAAAATTTGAGCAAGCACTAAAAAACTTCTTGGACTTGGAAATATATGAAGTTTATCAAATTATTTGATCAAACAAAGAGAAAAACTAAGATAATATAGAAGAGAGAAAAAGAGATAAGGAGAATGAGGAAAGAATCACATATGTAGATAGAGATATGTTGATTGTAATAGTGGTGTAATATTTTGCTTATGAAGAAGAAAAGTGCAGGGAAAAATAGCTTTATTCTATTGTCAACAGTAAAGTAAGCCTGAGTCTTGGAGAGAAGATTTATTTATTTTTAAACGAAGGAGCAAGATTTTGAAACATTTTTTTTTATAAAATTCAATACACAATACTTTCACAAATAATTTAAAACAGAATCTAGGTGGCAAGTTTTTGAAGGTAGGTAAAAAATGATGTCAATTATGGGTCTAAATAAACCAGTTTCAACTTACCACATAACATTTATTGTGAAAATATTATGAAAGTAGCATTAAGATGATCATATTCAAATTTATTTTAGTTGGGTTTAAATAAAATTTAGTTCAGGGAGTTCAAAATTTTATTTTAGGGGGTCAAAACAAAATTTTGAAGTATATATATATAATATTTAGACAGGTCAGGGGTTTCATTTGAACCCCTGGCTTGAACATAACGCTGCTCTTACTATGAATCATAGTGATGAGAATGATGATAACGACAGAACAATTATTATTATTATGATTAAGGGCACCGAATTTTTTACTGGTAAATTATGTGTCTGATTTCTATTTCATCTCTAACCTATAAATTATTAATTTCATCCCTACAATTTCGATATCAATTCTAGACGTTGAAGAATAGCACCATCAAAGAAATGGATGAATAGGAAAGGCATGTGAGAAGTGTAATGAACCTCTGCAAAATGTAAAGAGAGCTCTTTCCTAGATTACAAAAAATAAAAGGTTCTTTCTTCTTTTTAATGAAAATGATCTTCGTCTATTCCATCATATGACACGTACATATGTAATCAGGGACGGAATCACATTGATGGTTTGGAGGGACCCATGACGCTCCCAAAGTTTTCAAATATTAGATTTTTACCTTAAATTTACCTAAGATTTTTAAAAGGTATATGGTTAGCCTTGAAAACTCTTCATATTTCTTGTGTAAAACTTTTAAAATGTTCAATTTTTATATTTATTGTTATTTTGGCACCCCATTATTCGTTGTTCATCTATCTTTTGCTATATAAGAGATGCAAATCAATGAGTACAATATAACTTTCTTCCATTATATATCTAAGTGTTTCCTTTTTTCTTATTTTGTAACTAGCAAGGGACAGCCAAGAGGCAAGAGACAGGTAGTCTTGTGGCAACAGTGGCATAGTCTCATTTTCTTTATTAGGAGAATCATGGTTCAAATTTCTTATCTCCAATTATTATACTATTGAATATTATATATATTATTAAAACCCTAGTAAGACATATATCCCAATCATTGTCCACTTAAAAATAATAATTTTATTAACGAATGTCTCAAGGGTAATGATTAAAATATATTTAGTGCTTTTTTAACTTTTTTTTTTTTTAGAAACAACATCTAATGTTTTTATATATTTTTCAAACAATAAAGTCAAACTGTACAAATTTATAAAAATGTACACAACCACAATGAATCTGTGTATATTTTTTTTTAGAGAAAAATTTGTACATGTAAGTCAATGAATCATTAACATATGCATTTTATTTTTTAATGAATACGCATTATAGGCTTGTAGCTCATAATTAAGCATTTATTAATCTTTAACATGTGTCTCAAGGTAATCATTGATAAGATTCCTCTAAAAAAAAATCATCCAAACAGGGGAGTATAAAGCCACATCCCTGTCCCCTCAATTACTCTTTCCTCTCCCCTCATTCACTTATTCAGTTATCTCACCATTGAATTATAAAGGAAGTCAAATTTTCATTTTTGGTATACTTGTAAATAACTTAAAAGTGGAATTTTTTAGTTAAGCAAGCAAGAAATCGTGATCTTATGATCTAGTAGTATTTTTGACTCGTCGACGTGGAGGCTATTCAGCAAAAAAAAAAAAAAAAATGATGTGGAGGTCTTATCCATGACAAAATTGTAGCCCAAAACGCACGAAAGCATGTTTACTTCTCTGCGAAAAAGGGAACATGTTTACTTATGAGCAATTGCTGCAATGCTGTACACGCAAATATTTTCGCAACATTTTTTATAATAGTTTTTTTTTTTTTTAATAAACAGGGTTTCAAAGTATCGCATTCATTTTTAATGATTGTGTTATTTATCATCAAATCAAAATATTAATTGATTTTTTGTGTTTGTGAAAATTGAACGCTAAATTTTTTATTCAACTATTATAGACTTTAGTCATAAGTTGAATTAATTAAAACTCACTTTTTTTTTTTTTATAATACTTAGATTCTTCTTTCATTTTCCTAAGCTGTGCTTATTTATTTATTTTTTTAATAAGTGAGTAACTGGGTCTCTTTAGCTCAAAAAAGAAAAAAAAAAAGAAAAGAAAGGGAAAAGCTATAGTCCAACTAATGACTTCAATTTAATGAGGTATGGTTTTTTTATTATACATTTATAATTTATTGTTTAGACGCTTTGTATAAGACACATTAATTCCTGGTTATTGTATCAATGTTCAATGGCTTTGATCTCACGCATGTGAAACGTGGTTGTTATCCGGCAAAAAGAAGAAAAAAAATTCATTTTTGGAGCAGATGAATTCTCTTTTAAGTTTAGGTTGAGAAGGAACCTAGTTATTGTCACTTCGGCACTTGAATTTCAAATCAAGTTTGCCTTTAACGTGGGGAAAGCAATAGTGTTAGGTAGCATGATTATTTAATTCGCCATTTTGCCAACTACTAGCATACAAATCAATTCAAGCGGATTCCTTTGTCTTTGCGTAATTAGCTACGCATTTATAAACGGATTGAGATTTGGTGTAATTATCATCCAAGATATGTGAGATTCGAAAAGAAAAAGAAAAAGAAGAAGTTAAATCTCTGTCTTTGTCCTTACATAAAAAAAAGTTAAAAAGTAAGCTTCAACAGGTGAACGCAATATATTTAACGTGTAATATCAAGTAAGACTTGAGATTCAAAGTATAAAAAGTTAACTTTTAACCTTATTCCTAACGTTTAAAAAAAGAAAAAAAAAAGAAGAAGAGTAAGCTTTTGTTGGCTGGAGGACCATCTCAGCCAACAGCTGAATGTGAATGTGATGGATTTAACAATTGATGTCATATTTTAATCTAGACAACATCTTGACCAAGCCAACAACATTTTGGGTGTCATAAATGAAGCACAAACTGATTTGAGTGATTTTCTCTCTCTCGCTCACTCAGTTGTGTAGAAATTAAGGTGAAACTTTATTCTATCAACTTTCCTGTTAGTATTGGATATTTAATGAGTTGACGTAGCATAGCACAATTGCTTGGAAAATAATAAAGCATGAAGGGCTATACCTATACCTATACCTATACCTAAAGATTGTACAAGAATAGGAGTTATATCGCGTGTGCAGCAGAAGTAGGACCTTTCTTCTACGCGTTCCAATGTCCACCATGAGCTCACGAATTTGACTACGCGTTTGTTGTTGAGGTGTAATTAAAAAAAAAAAAAAAAGAAGTGTAATTTTTAAATATTTTCGAAATATAGAGAATAGTATTTATTTTTTTCACATCTATATTAGGGTCTATTTATTAAATAATTTATAGTGAGACTTATTATAAATGTGAGAAAAGAGAAATACCATTTTTTCATACTTCAAGAATATCTAAGAATTTTCCATTAAGTGCATTTTTCTTCTCATTTATTATTATTATTATTATTAAGGTCTGGTTAATTACTTTTCGTTTTTTTTATAAAATATTTCTTAAAATGGTTTATTAAAATACGCTGGTATACGTTAATAATAAATCCTTTATTACTATATATATATATATATATATGGATTTTACTAATGTGTGCCCTAAGGGCGTACAATAGTACACCATTTTTGGAAAAAGTTTTATCGAGATTTTAAAAAATTTTGACAACTTTTTCAATTTTCAATAAAAATTTTTCAAAAATAGATTTGTTAATGTATGTCCTAAGGGCATATATTAACTGGACCCTATATATATATATATTATTTTTTTTTTCCCAATGCCATAGGCTTATGAGCCTAACTCAGCCCACAGATGAGACAGCCTACAGGCCAATGGCAGGCAAATAGTCTAAAGAATGTTAGGATGATTAAAATATCTTTCATAAAAGTACAGTCCATTCCATCAACAAAAAAAGAAGAAGGTACAGTAGCCCAAGCCCATTAAGAAATACGAAAAAAGAAGAAGGATTTCATTCCAACTGAGTCTGCTGGCTTTCCTTAAATTTTGGCCTCAATTTTCTCTCCTTTTCTAATTAACTTCTCGATTACAATTCACCCAATTACCTTGATTTTTTCCCAAAAAAATTATCAGCAATTGTTGTTTTGCCTTATAATTAGCCGATTAAGTAACAATAGTTACAATACAACTCCTTTCTTTTACAGTTTTTTTTTTTTTTTTGGGGACAATTTGAACATCTCCTTGGAAACACCAATTGCGGCTAATTAAATTAGTGTTAACTTAATGGTGTCCTTAGAGAATTTGTAAATTGACAATTTTAAGAAAATTTTAATATTGTATAAAAAAAATTAATATGAATTATATAGAAAATATAAAAAAACTGTCAAAAAGTTAATTATTATTTTTTCTTTTATCGTAAAAAGTTTTTAAAAATATTTCATAAATCAATGTTTTTAGAGTATTCGTGATTTTTTTTTCATTGAGTTATAAGGCTTTCTTCTCTTTTACCATTGAGCTTCCAAAACCATGAACAATTAAAGAGTTCATTTGGGATGAGTTATAAGCTTCAGCTTATTTGAGTTTTTAGCTTTCTTTTTGTGCTATTCATGGGTTCTATTGTACTATTCAGCTAGTTTTTTTAGTTTATTTTTTACACTTTTAACAAAAGGTTTTTAATTTTAGCTAAATAAGTTATTCCAAAACATATCCAAAATGCAACCAACTCCTCAGCCCAACACAGGTCCACAGCTGCCCATAGGAAAGGCTTTTGATGTTCCGTCAGCATTAGCAATACATAAATTCAGCAAAAGTAGATCATCAACCACCGTAAAGGGCTTGTATGAAACAATAAGACAATATTTAATCTTCACTATGAAAAAACTCCCTCCATCTATTCGCTCAACCAGCACCTTTTACACACTTCCAGCAAAGTATAAAAATAAGCATTAAGCTATTAACACGCATCACCAACACCATATCCTTTCCCTTCCTAACTCATTCGCCCTTATACTTCTCTTGATTTTAGCCTACCATACGTTTAGTTACTGTAGGGCTTGAGTTTCTTTCCTTTATTGCCAAATATGAAATTTTAAATATGTTTTCTAGCTTTGCATAATGTGCTATTTTAGTTTTGTGCAACGTATGTTTTTCTAACTATGGTGGATGTATTTGGACTTGGAGACAACTCTTGTTGAAGCCCAGGACAAATCAAAGCATAATAAATTGGGGTTATTAACTTATCAAATCCTATATTCTTCTCCAAAAAAAAAAAATAGCTATAGGCTATAGGAATAAATTGGAAATTTCTTAAAAAACAAAAAAGGAAAAGCATTTAATGTGAAAGTCCTCGGTCCATCCTTCCACGTACCATGATGGTCAATACTCAATAGCATTAGTTGATACCATCAAACATTCGAAGATCGTAGGGAGAGAGGAAAGTTAGTTCGCAATCACACCGTTCTGACAAACTCTCTCTGTAGGGTCAAATGTATTTGTTTGCAAACCCCCTTCCAAAGCTTTGTTTCAAATGTAATAATTAAATTGTAAGATTTAGGGTCGAGATTAGTGTTTGAAGAATTATATTGAAAACACAAAAAATTGCTCCGAAGTTGAAGTTTATGCTGCCTCGACTACAGCTCAATCGGTTGAGTCTCATTAAAGCTAAATTCTTTGCTCAACTCCGGTCACCCTACTGAGACTCTTTTTGTTTTTGGAGGAAAACCCTATCGAGACTTGAGTAAACTAATTTCTCAATTTGCAATCCATAATAACCAAAGGACCCAAGGAACCGTGTACTATTAGGTCATCATAAGCATGAAAACACTCATTGAAAATGAGATCTTGTTGCGATGTTTGGCTCCAAAGGTTTGTACCAAGTGAACTCTCTGACACCTTATTGAAGATCAAGAAGTGCCTCAAGTCCTATATACATTAAAAAAAAAAAAAAAAAAAAAGAGTGCCTCAAGTGAAGTTACTGCATTAACAACCTACTTTAGTCAAGTTGTTGCTATAGGGTTAGATATCGATTAGGTATTTGTACATTAAAGAGATTCATAAGCAGTTCAACATGGTTGGAGCTGCAAACTGTTACGTGTGTAAGTTTCTACCATAGGTATAGCAATTATTGGATTGATGATAGTCTTGTATTGTAACAACTTGTATTTTACTTAGTGAATTCTATAGTTTGGTGGTAAGCTACAAACTATCGAAACAATTTTTTCTGTCGGAGTTTTTTCTTCATAACCATATATAGTTATGTACATCGAATTTCGCCTTATTAGTTTAAACTAATCAAGTTGGTTAATTAATTAAAATCAACTGAGGACTAAATTTCCCAACACTTTTCCCATTGTTTTAAATGTTATTGATATAAACTTATTCTTCTAGTTTAGGAGAAGATTACTATTCTCACAAAAAATTAATTTTTATTTATTACTTTGTAAACTAATTATAAGTTTGAAGAATAATATATTCGAAATAATTAGCCAAAATTTATAAAAAAAAAAATCACAATTTACCATCTTGTGGTTAACACTACCATAATTTAATTTATAAATTTTCAATTGTTACATTTAACCCTTAAGTTTTGGATTAAAATAAAATCGTTAAGTTTCCTTCTGAAGTACCCCTTGACTATTCCATTTTAATACAAAATTTAGAGAGTCAAACTTGTTGCGTTCAAGTGTGGCCCCAGTTAAATTAACTAATTACCTAGGTTGATTAAATTTGTCTAATTTTATGCAACATTCAATTAATGCAGCAACAAATAAATTTGACACAGGCAACATGGTCACGATGGTGAAAGCTTCGCAGGAAAAATCCTAACAGGTGATATATAGGTCACCACTCCTTGAATTATCCACTAACAAAGATTGAGGTTACAAGTATAGGGAATATACTTGATCCCAAAGTACCTACCTATAGTAGATCCTACTAATTGATCCAAGCTCAACTCCAACTCAATTGGACTACTCTTCTTAGCATCCTTCTTTGGTGTGCACTAATCTATAATCTACACGATTGACTTCACCATAGAAATCCTTGATTGTCGTAGTCTTGTTTTTGTAATAGCTTCACTAAAAACACCTCAATGATCTTCAATACGATGTCAGAGACGATGGTGGTAAATAGCTCAACGGCACACAAAAGTTGTAGTGAAATCTTATTCTTTCTCTTTTTGAATTCACAGGTTCACTAGGTGGAGGCTAGAGTTTTATCTCTTAAACCCTTAGGGTTTTTGCCTTTACAACTGCCTTTTTTGCCTCTAAAAGTTGTGCAATAAGTGGTTTATATAGGTGCACAAAGTAGGGTTAAAACCTATCAAAAATACTTCTCTTATTAGAATTTGGAGTTAAATCCTATAGTTTTTTTGCACTTCCTAGTTCAACTTTTAGGGTCAACTTTAAACCGCAATATGTCACTAGTTTCAAATTCAATTAGGTCTGAATGCAAAAGATATGAGTGGAAGAACAATAACTTCTCCTCTTGAGCATATCGAAACTTTGTTGTCTTTGAGTAATTTCTAACTCAGACTCAACCTTTTTGTCATGGGTTTCCAACATTCAATATTTTGAACCTAACAAAACTGTAACAATTATTATTAAAATAAAAAAAATAAAAAACCCCGATTGGACTGAATTGTGATTGGATCAACTACAAGGGATAATTTAGTGTTTTAATAAATGTAAAATCTATTAATTAGGACAAAACCCTAAGAGTTTTATTTTAATCTAAACTTTTTAAGTTCAAATATATAATAATTGAAAACTTATAGACTAAATTGTGATAAGATCAAAAGAATGACTAAAATGTAATTGACCATATAGAGATATATATATATCGTGAGTGAAGGGAGAAAACTTTAACTAAAATCCCAATCTCATAAAATTGTAAATCAATTTAAAAAATTTGTGGACAAACTGAGGTAATTGACAAATTATTGCTAATAGTCAAATAAATTAAACATTCAAGTATGTTTGGTTGGAATGAGTTTAGAGAGGATGGAAAAAAAAAAAATGGAAAATAGGAGAGAAAATAGGTGAGATAGGTATTTAGTTGGAAGGAGAAATGGAAGAGAAAAATGGTGGGCCCGGCTATTTTGTCTCTAGGCCCACCAAAACTTCTTTTATTTTTTTATTTTGAAGGTGTGTTTTCGGAAAAAATTGTCATTCTCCACCAGCAAGCATTTTTTTTTTTTTTTTTTTGCTTGTTTTTTATTTTGTTTTGTTTTTCGTCTCTTCTATTATTCCAGTTCATTTGTTTTGGTTTCATTTCTTTTTTCATTATCTTACTTTGTCTTTTTCCTTATTTTATTTTTATCTATGACTCCACTGTTGTTGTTTTCCGGTTTTTTTTTTTTTTTTTTTTCCTTATCTCGGTTTTTGTCTTTTTCTTTATTTTGTTTTTATCTTTCTTTCATTCTCGGTTATTTTATTTTATAATTTTTTATAATTTTTTTTATACAAGTTTTGGATTCTTCTAGCCTGTGCTTTTAAAATATATATTAAAAAAAAAAAGTGAAGTGTCCATATACAAATTTTTAATTAAAAAAATTTGTATAAAAGTTTGTGTTGCTTTTTGTTTTATTTAATAATGATATAATTATAAATTTATACTAACTTCATTTTCAATAGTTTTTTATATCTTTATTTTTCCATTCTCCTAACTAAACACATTTGAGAATAAACTAAATATTTTCCATTCTTCCACTTTTTTACCTTTCCAACCAAATAGACTAGAGTTATAATGCAACAATTTATACATATTCTGAATTATTTTTTTAATAAATAATTTGGGGCGATGATGCATGGCCCAAGCGAAGGAGGCAGTGGGCTCAAATTTTTATTTTAATTTTTAATTTTTCAAATGTTAAAATAGCTTTTTCCTTTATTTATATTTGTGTGTGAAACTCTTTACCCACCAGCCAAGGTGTCGATAGGGATGGAGGCAAATCCAGCAAAGCAATTATCAACCAAAATCCAAAAGAAACGACGCTAGAGCATCATATGGATGTCATGTAAATGCCAAGCTTGCTTGACATATATATGTACACACACTTCCATTACTTTCATCTTTCCTTTCTTTTCGTTCAATTTTAATTTTAAGTTGTACTAAATTTCACTCTTGTTGATATCAAAAAATCCAAAAAAAAAAAAAAAAAAATCACTCCCATTGATATCAAGTCTCAAAGTAGGACTTGTAAGGACTCGATTCGTGACGAACCGTAACAGTGTTGGGTTCGTACGTGAAATGGCCCAAACAATATTATTTGTAGAGCATGGGTTTGAAAGGCTAGGCCTTGGTCACCAGGCGGTGGGTTTTTCGTGGTGTTCGTGCATGATTAAGTTTTCTTCACCCCTGGAGTTTTTCTCCTGGAGGTGGGCTGGGAGGCTCTGGTTTTTGGCCATTTTTCCCAGCCCCTTCTTTAGATTGCTTATTTTTCCTTTTATACTAGCCTGCATTCACTGTCCTTCGTCCACGTATAGAGTTAACTTTTCCAAGACTGATACTTGTCCCATCAGCCCATACCCAAATTCATTGGGGGTGGTTGTAAAAGTCGAAGAATACGGTTCTGTCAGGTTCAGAGTATTAAATGGCAGTAAGGGCTGCTTTCCCTGGATATTTTAGATTTTTCTTCCAAGTTTTGGTCCTATATCGTTTTTACCCCTCTTTCCGGTGGGACTTTGGGTCTGCCGAGGACTGAACTGTCCTCGGCTGTACCCCAAGGCTATCTTGTGCTTTATATTGTCAAGTTTGGGCCATGGTCCTCCTCGGCTTGGGCCTTTGGACTCCTCACGGGTAAATGGGCTTGGCCCATAAATTATTTGGGCCCCACATTAGCCCCTCAAAACCCTGCTGTCCAACCTCTTGGTTGGAAAGGGGGGTTTTGGTAACACCGAGCATTTATTATGGCTCATTTAATTCGGCCTTTCACTAATGCTGGCGGTTCTCCATCTGCCCAGGAAATGCACCGGTCTACGAGACATTCTTTTGATTTTACTCCTGATGCGTTCTCGCCGTTTGGTTGTCCAAATCGCGCTTTTAATGGCTTCTATTTACGAGACTTATTTAAATTCGACGGTTTGTTTGATGAGGTGGGGAAGTGGAACGGATACATCCTTATTTACAGATTCTTTTGGAAACCTGGACGAATTTAATACCTTCCGTTTTGTCCTTCCTATAAGAAGACAAGTAGGAGGCTATCGCTCTCGTACAGAGACCCTTTTTATCCTTCTGAGATCTGAAATTCTTAGCCTCCCTTAGCGTTTACTTTACCCACTAGTTATACACTAAATTATAATACGTTCACCATAACAACGAGTAATGAAGGAACCATACCCCTCCCGTGAACACCACGTTCCAATAAAGTTCGTAATGGCTCGGTCAGGGCAGGGATGACGAAGACTCAAGATCTATCTCACCTTCCTTTCAGCCAAAATCCGAAATAGGGACTCGTCACGTCAAACTTTCGGCGTGACTGAGTCGAGGACACCCATCATTAGTACCAACCGCTCTCTCATGAGCATACCTAACATGGCACCAGTGTGTTAGGAGTCAGGATTGAGGCAGGGACCAAGTGCCTCTGCTTCTTCCTCTCTTCGTTCACTGGTGTCTCCTTTTACTTCTCTTTCTTCTTTTTTCCACCACCAGATCCATCCTGGTGCTTTTCCTTCTCCCTCTTTTGCTCCTTTTTCTTTCTTTTCATCTCTTCTCTCTTCTTCTCCTCCTTCATTTCATTCATCTC